>NC_134752.1:10005000-10692643 GCF_050436995.1 Anticarsia gemmatalis | reverse complement strand
CACACGGCTGGGTTAAAGAGGTCTGGCACAAAAGTTTGACAAACTAGTTTATCTATATTCTACGAACGTATTCACAAACTGCATCACTGTCAATTGATTTTGGTCCGTTGAATTTGTTTGAAGTGATTGCTGATTTGAGTGTATTGGTATAGTGCAAAATTTGTATGTATCGTGAATACACATGATAGATACAAATTTTGTATTATATTTGTAGTTAGGCAACCTAAATAATACTTTAATTGGAATCGTATATCCATTTACCCCTCAAATTGGCTGCCAAGAGTACCTAAATCATAAATACATAGGAATAACGAAATGAAAAGCCGAAATTGGAAGTTATTGTCTACAACTATCCGCATATGTATATAACAATAAAGGAACGCTATTACGTGTTAATGAGTCACGATCAATGTTAGACTCTTAAAAAATCTTTGATGCTTGACTCTTATATCTAACAAATATGTTCAGATAGCAACACTACCTAAAATATCAATATAGTATTGAGCCTATAGTACATACAATACAATAATAATAAATCGAATTACAGTACATACGTATACTGCTAAGAAGATTCCACTAATACCTCATATATTTCTGTTCAAATTGAAGCGTACAAGATACATACATCGTCAATAAATGTCACTGAGTAGACATCGCATTAGCAAACACGAGTTATATATTACCCTTATACAACGTATCGATCATATTACTAATATTAGATTCCGCGAAATAATGATATCTATACTTAATGTGTAATATGAATGTCTGTTTATTTGTTTGTCAGCTTATATTGTCTGTAAACTACTGCACCGAATGCAAGTTCACTCGCGTACATCGCTCGATCCGCTGTTTCTGAAATTTAATTTCCGAAAAAATGAACGTATAAAATTTCGCATTTCAGTGATTTAGTATAGTAAAAGACAATACTAATATTGAACTATTGATTTGGTAGGTTGCCACACATTGTAACTTTACAGATGAAGACTAGTAGCGCTATTATCTACAGTCGGTTCCATCGAGTATTGATGTGACATTTAAAGTGTAGTGCAAAAATAGTTCTTAGAGTGCCCGCTAGAGGCGCTAATCAAGCACTCGTACAGCCGGTAGCTAAAAGTTGTAGGAAGTCACCCTTAAGTTACTATAGATTTTTAGAAAATAAGCGTCAGGTATAAGCTAATGTTATTAATGTAAATGTGTCAATGTCTGTGTCAAGCCACTGGTAATAACTAGTAAATTATATACTCAGTGAAGGATCTACAATACTATATTAGGAAATAAGAACGTTAGTGTTTGAAGCTCACACATTGTTTGTTAACTCGCGAACTGTAGTAGAACATATTGCTTATGTAAGCGATTCTAACATCATTGGTAGCTGTTTGTGCTTTGAGTTCAACTTGATGTGGTTATTTTTGGACATTTCTGTTATTAGTTTTATACTGTGGTGTTTTTCATTTAAATTATCCTAAATATTATTAAAAATATTGCTAAGTATTTGCTTCTCTTCATATAGCTTGTGAGGTTGCTTTCAGCAGTCGGTAGGTACAGGAGGAAACCCTTGCCCAGCAAGTGGAACAGTAATGGGTTAATTTATTTAATCATTCATTTATAGTTAATGTAAAATACACTTTTACTAAACAGCTCAATTGTGAATCAATCAAAACACAATTAAAATTATTATAATTCATGCATGCAACATAAATTCCGTCCTGTGAAACATTCGTACAATAACACTGAAATCACAACACTATCTACAATAACAATACTGTTATTAATTATTTAGCCTTTGTCAACGTGATTCAATTAACATTTAACTAAATTACAACGCACATTATGACCGCAGACCACAGTCAAGCGAAGTTTACTATATTCATTGATAAAGCAAATAATTACTTCGAGTTGACATAAGGGCTCGAGTACTTAGACCCTTAAAACATACTCCAGAGGCGCGATTCTCTATAGTCAGTACTATCGAGAGTTTGACATTTAAAATATACTGTAGAAATAGTTCGTGCGGCGCCCACTTGAGGCGCAGATTTTCATAGAAAATTAATCTATAGCTAGCCTGTTGCCGATTTTGGACAGTAATAAGGAATCGGGTCCCGATAATACTTTGTTAATTTAATTGTCAGTACGAATACGACTGCTATGCAAAGGTTATTTAATCCTCAAGTCAAGCTTAGTCCTGAGGTTTTCAATCCAGAAGCTTTAAGTAATTGCCCGGATTTTGTAAGTTGGGACTGTAGATATCCGTGTGAAGGTGTGCAGTGGACCTCTAAAATGATAAGGATAGAACAAGAAAATGAAAATATTTCACCCCTTTATTTGTACTATTAATTTTGAAACATTAATATACTCAATTGATTTAAACAACTACAATCTCGTTGATAATTTGAACAATGTTAACTCTCAAATACGCAGAATCTAACTGTATTATCTACGCATCTCATACACGCAGATGAATTTCCACGAATATCTGCTTAATCCTAAACTTATTTACCAAAGGTCAAGGTCATCGTAATTGTAAATACAAAACGCAATTAATTAGGACTTTCATTTGTGTTCTTGATCCCAAAGGATACATTTTTCTCTCCCCGAGGCGCACTGACTTTTAAGAGGAATACTCTCTGTTACTTGCATAATAATTCTCGAGGGATAACAGAGTGCTTTATGAACCAGCTTGTTTTTCACCCTGACCTCTAATACCGTATTTAAATCTATATTTCATCATCATCATCAACAGTATTTTTACCTTCGCTACCCGTTTATACCAGTTGGCCGAAGTTATCTGTTGTTTTTACTGTTAACAACTCTGTCTGTCTGAACTTTTTATATGCTTTCAATGCAAAGTAAATAAAATATTTAATGAATTTGAATACATATACCAATTGTTGAAAGTAAAAGTTAGCAGGTGGATGCGTTTGACTTATAAACTATCGCGTTTTAATTCGGAAAATGATCATACGAGTAGACCTTCAGGTAAATACTTCTAATCTAACATTACAAAGAAAGCTTTGTTGAAACTTGTTTTAGCGCATAAAAAACTTTGCAATTAGCTTAGAAAGAATATTAGTAAGGCAGTTTCTATATGCAACTAAAACCTAATCTAAACACAGGCTGTATATAGCATATATATATTATAAGACGTGTAGGTGTCGTCATAAGCCTTATCGTGACGTCACAAATCTGATACATGTTTTTATTAATAGCAACAACAGAATATTTACATTTAAAACACACGCCAGGATGTTCCGTTACACGGACTTATATGAGTGAAAACACTTCCCTACACGAAACGCCCATTTCGTGATGTAAAGGTACAAGCATAAAGATTTATTATACCACTGACGACTTTCGTAACTATGTTTTATGGGCGTATTTTTTTGACACGCGTGAACTCGAAACATATAATATTTATAAATGAAAAATCTGTAACTTTATAATTTGTGAATACTACTATCACAATAAGTTTCATTTCTTGTGAGCAAATCAGAATGATTTTACAGGTTATAATAGATTCCCTGATTGTATACGTGTGTAAGGACATAATATTATGAAATCACAATCGCAGACCCAAAAAGCTTTATGAAATTAGATACATTGAAATTTAAATAAAACATATCTCATAGCTCATCATCCACTGTTTTGCCCCCGTGGAATTTCTAAAAATCATTCACTCTACAATAAACATACGTAATGCCAGTCTCAGGATAGTTTAATATACCTACCGCTTCAGATTCATAAGTAGATTTCGATTATAGCCCAATTCACGTACTTAATTAATATTATACATACCTAGTGCTAAAACTCTCTAGATTATTAAGGAAATAATTATTTCTAGTATTTTACCCACTTCTGTGCGGGTAGGATTCCATCTCGTAATTCCGGGATGCCGGGATCTCTAGCATTGCTAAGCAAACGTTTAGGTATGCTGAAAATATTTCGGTGTGTGAAGCTATTAGTACAGTGAAATAAGGAGCTTATTCTTTAGCTCGAGTTTACATGAGAGTTTCTTTATAAAATTTATTGACAGGTCTTTACCCAGCAAAAGTCTCCTTTCTCATAAGGTAACTCAAAGGGAATTATTATACAGTAAAATTTTAGGGCTTTCCAATATTTATGTCAGGTTTTATTTCCTCTAAACATAAAACTGTAATCATAAAAATCCCTACATTTACTTCTCAAGTGTCCGACACTATTTCAGTTAGTATAAACAGGAAAATACCGGACCATAGTCGATCGATTTCGTCGAATTTCTCGATGGATATGGTTCACTAGAGTAGCGTGTAAATGTCGATGATTGTAAATAGAGTAGTGATTAACGATACATTGTCCATTCATGGTCGACTGTGGCATAAATTATGTAACAATGTTATAGGTTGACTGGTTAATCTGGCTATGGTTTACTGGTATATTGTCATATATTGTATTGATAATATGATAAGACTGTAGGAATGGACAATTTAATAGGTAATCGCAAAAAAATAAACCGAGGTGTACTAGATTTCAGCAGAAACTATGAACTGGTTCCCCACACGAAGTAAACCTATGTATGTGTGAAATACATGCATTTGTTCTCTTCAGTCTTCCGTGATATCAACGGAAATCATAGACTGGTTCCCCACACGAAGTAAACCTATGCACGAGTATGTGTGAACTAAGTACAGGCATTTGTTCTCTTCAGTCTGCCGTGATAACAGGGTTTATCCTTACTGCAAGACGTATCAAAGAAAAATATCAAAAATATATAGAGTACTAAGCTCTGAAGTTTGTACTATGCCACATATATAAAAATAATTTAACGTAACAAACAAATAAAGACATAACAAAACAAATAAGCCTCTCTTTATCATACACAAACATACAGGTAACATAACTCACTCATCTTTACCGGTAAAAGTTTCCTACTCATAAGTTAGTACAACAAGGATAAATAAACCTTTCAATACACTGAGTTTCCTTATAACTCTCAAGTCTTATGATTAAGTGTGTTGTCACATTTACTTGGTGTTTTCCTCATCACCGTCTACTTTTGATGATCAAGTCATTTTTTGTGGATGATCGATGATAGAAAATGGAATGGAATCAATAGAACTTGATTAGAAGTGTGTATTTACTGGACTTATTTTTGTGATTTTTTGATGTTCAACATTATACTGTAATTAAATCAGATTAGCTGAGCTTTTTTTCAAGTATTTGAACTTACCATTTTACTGCGAAATATTCTACATTCTTTTATTGAAAGTTTTTATGGTAATTTTGTATATTGTTACTAGTTATTCACGACATTAACTGGTTAAAGGTTTTCTGTGTGCTAATTCAGGTTATAAACTGTGCGCAAAATGTGCCATAGGTAGTTCAATTAGTGTCTTTACTTTTTACATAAACAAGCATTCACACATCCTCACTTTCAAATTAACATAGTGTTCTTAAAAAAATATATTCGTGTCATAATATATTACGTATAAGTACATAATTTTATGAACTTAATAATCTTGAATGCTCAATATCGGGCAGACTGGTCGGATAGTTGGGCGTGCTTGAGTAGTCTGCGGAAGGAAGGGCAGACAATAGGCGGCTTTGTGGCGCGGAGGCTGCCGTGCATGCGGCTACACTCCACGTAATTATCACTCGCTTTGTGCACCAAACTCTTGCCTACCCTTATTGTTTGGTTTGAGATTTTGACATCTTAAAATGTGACTTAATACCGGTCAAAATAGAGAAGTTTTCTTGAAATTAATCGCCGATGAATGTACGAATATGTAAGCTATAAGAGTTTACATCTGCCAAAGTTTCATCTTTATTCACCAGCGGCAGCGTGTAGTCAGTCTCTTACGTTATAGTTAGTCTCTTCGACATCTCTTACGCCTGTTTGTTTATATGAAAACTCACAAGATTCTTTTTTTATCTAGACTTTTGGACTTTTAGTTTTCTATTGATCATATTCAAGAATTTCATCTTAATGTCTTCTTTTGCAGGTCCATTTCTGCAATGTTCTGTATCTTCTTGAATAACTTTTAATATTTTTCATAATTATAAATTAGACGTATTTTAGATTATAATCAATTTCATAATTATAATTTATTATTAGAAGTAATAAGGGAATGATAGTTCAGTCAAAGTTAAAGTTAAGTTAGCAAAACTATTTTTTCTGTAAAAGTGTCTTGTTTTTCCAAAAGAACAATGGTACTCAGAAGTTTTGTTCAATAAAAGCGGGCCCGGCGGTGTCTTTCCGAATAAAACTTTGGTACGATATCGTTAGTAGGAGATCGGACTTGACAGGCATTGCATTCGATTCTATTCGAGAACTTCTCTCAGAGGGACCGAGGAGAAAAATTGTGGAAACTATTTTTCCCGAGACGAGTATATTTTATTAAGTCAAAGTTGCAGTGTTGCTTTTGTATTAGTTTAAAACAATTGAAATTCATTACATTTTGTAACTGTAGGTGCTATATTTTTAAAGTTATTCAGAAACTAAATATACAGTTCTAATTATAACAAAAGATTCTTAATTTTTTTATTGCATAGGTATATTATTCCGACTTATTGAACAATTATACTTTTAAGCACAACTGACCTTAAAATTAGTTTTTAAAAGATCGTAGTAAACATTTATCAATACTTTCCTTTCTTCAATTCAGGATTCGGTTGAAGTTGTATGGCGGCATCTTTTACGACATGGGCAATGTTCCCGAAATGATAATAAAACTGTGTCCTCATAATGCAAAGGTAAACCTGGTAATTGAGAGAGCTGTCTGACTTATGATCCATATACCTTTGAGTGCTGTTTTAGTTCCTCAATATTAGGTGTGAAAATACCTCCTACATTTGGTCGGCTGTCAAATATTTTATGTGTGGAATTTTTGCTACAGGGCCTTGCTGCTACAATTTAAGATAATGGATTCCTAATATAACAGCTATACTTTTTTTATTCTCAATTCAAGTCTAGTGTAAGAGGGGGAGATGTTGATATACATATACCAATAATACCAATAATTCAAAAAACTTCGTACTATTGAAAATATTGAAAATGGAATAAAAATAAACCAAAACGACTGTGACAGACACGGGAATCAAACTGGACACCTCATTATCATCAGTCGTACGCACTGTAGAGGCCACTGTATGTTTATTCTCATAAGTCCAAATCTAGTAGCAGCCGACTTTCCTAAGCCGATCAGAAAAAACACCACAATTTATTTTCGAGTAAAAAGCATTCGATCGGTAGCTTGGCGCCATCAATCGGTGTCGAACACAGCTCGTGGCGGCACTTTTATTGCTGCACTATTGTGCCACCCGTCAATATTCAGCGCGTGCACCAGAGCGGGTGAATGGCGGCGTGCGGTGACGCGCCATTTATAACTCCTGAATAAATAACGTGCTATGTACCGAGTGCATGTTTTGTTGTGCTGCTATAGATAGTATTGTTTATAGATATTTACAAAAAACAAGCATATACTACAAAGTCTTACATAGTGTTATAGCTGAAGAGAAAAGTTGTGCCTTATCCGAAAACTAGGACTACTACTAAGGACTCATGGAAGAAGTGTACCTTTAGATAATACTTAACTGTTCAGCAATCATCGTATGTCGTCCAGATAGAATCGTAACCACGAATTTACAAGAAACATTTTTTTTAGATTCATCAAAACGTTAAGTACTCTGAAGTGTTTGACGTTTACCACATTTTCCAATTTGATAGGAATAAGCCAGCGCTGTAAGAAGTAAATCTCCTGCATCTTGCTGGCAGCTTGCAGCTGGCATATCACAAGCTGAATGAATAGGTATGGATAAAGTATAGGAAGGTGTATAGATCAAGACAAGTAGCGATCCATGTTTCTTCCAATAAACCAATGTCCCTTAAACTATGTAGTTAAAATGATGGTTGTGTGGTATGTATGGTTCTTGGATATCCACCATCTTACTTTCGATAATATATCAATGGAACTGGTGTTGTCATGTGATTTAATATTCAATTCCATCCCAGTTTGTCTGAGGCAACCTCGCCTCGTATTCAGTATCTGTGGTTTGTTCCACTTCTCGCTTGTACGGATATCGTATTGTACCCAACTATTGCGACCTACAATATTAAAAGCGGTTACTGTCCGTGGTTAAGACATACTCCTTAACCCCAGAATATTATAATATACTAGCAGACTGGCCCGACTTCGTCTGGGTTTAGTACAATTTTGTCCCGTGGGAACTGTGATTTCGTGGATCCTAAACAAACCTTGGCCCGACAGTTACAAATATAAGTATTAAAAAAACAATTGTACAATTTGGTTTAGATGTTCAAAAACTATGCGCTTACATACATTTCTGTTTTTATTTACAAAGATTAAGTTAATATTTTGATTTGGCGAACTTACAAAAATTACAAATTAAACTAGTGAGATTCACGCTCACAGAGACAGCAATTGATTGCTATTGGAGTGTGTTAAAACATTTCAATAATGGTAACCCTTCAATTAATAGAGGCTCGAGAAATCCAATAAAACCTATAAATATGATCCAGCAAATGAGAAAACACAATATTGTCAGCATTGAGCATAGTAAAGTTCGAAGAGAAAAAATTGGTAGTGAAAATCACTCATGTTTTTCCCCAATCGAATCAAGAAAGGTGTGTTATATGATTCATGTATTTATTTCGTATCAATAAGGAAGTCACGAACATCATATCGAAGTGTGGATTTCCGTTACTCAAATAAAGACGTTAAATAACAATAAAAATTGAATCTTACACTTTTTACGGCGCCATTTTACAACGGGATGCACTTTGGAGTTATTGTTTTGAATAACTCAATAACTTGCTTAGAATATTGTGCGGATATACAAAGGGTAATTAAAGACAGAGCTATGGCGGGTATTACCCTGTTATTACCCTTTCACTCGTGGGTAATAAACCGCACTTGTTTTCTAGCTAGAACCAAACAGTCATAAATGCCATGGCTTCTTTTTGTACTTGTTTCCTTATGTAACAGAGCAGTGCTATTTATCAAAGATATCAAGTATGCCAGCTGGCTTTTTGTCAGTTGCAAGTTAAACTTTTTATGTTAAGTAACTTGACTGTATAATTTTGTTTTTAAAGTACTTCTTGCTTCAGTACTATGACTAAAGTTAAGACCGAACAGTCTATTACTACAGTGAAGTTGGTAGGCAACTAAGCTAGGTGAAATATACCTAAACGGTTTATAGTAGATTCCATTGCTTTTCATTTCTTGTCATCCCGCAATAAGATAAATATTCTTAGTTACTATTTATTTCTGATTACGATTGAGATTGTATATCAAAGAGACAGTTTTTATGATAATTATGTTCTCATTATGCATTACTCGTTATTCCCGAAATGTGAAACGTTACAATCCAACAGTACCCGAAATGAAACACAAATTCGTAAATGGCGTTTCGTCCATGCACAATGATACCTTTAAAACATTATTCTCTTAACAATACTTCAGTAAAATAAACTGAAGCGAAATACTAAAATAAATAAACGTTCGTTCAGTACAAAATGTATGCAGTTTTCACACAAACTTCCCCAAACTAATTTAGTCTCAATTTAATTTCGTTGATTTCAAACACACAGTTATTAAAAGGTATGAAACTATGAAACGAAAATCTTGTTTAAACATGTTATTTATTTTACGTAGTTGTAGGAACCGCACACGACGATTTATAATTTCGTTAACTACCAACCACCATTATACTTAGACCTCTGAAGTTCCGCACTAAACACTGTTTTCGTTTAAATCTCACACGAGTTGCAAGGTTCACGGTATTTGGTCGGTTTTATCCTAACGGAGTCATTAAAACTTTGACAATTTCACGGCATATTTTAAGGAGGGAAACCTCGTTTTTGATGGCATTATAAACCGTTTTGGTTAGTGGTTTAGCTGTAACATAAATTTTGTTTAAAATAGCTCTAGTTTATTTATTATGTGTGTCATGTATTTTGCGCGGGCGATAAAAATACAATGTATATTTTTTTACTAAAAACTTCAAAACCGTGTAACTTACAGTCCATTGAAATTTATTTCACGTGATTAGTCTTCCTTTTATCTACAATTTGTTACACTATAATCAGTTATTCTATATTAATATTCTTGAGGCAGAAAAATTGTATTAAATGGAACTTTCATTATTGCGTCGCATTACATAATAGTTGTTGTATTCATGGGTTAAATTATTTAAAAACCTCAACGGCCTACTCTATTATTGCATCATAGAAACAGCTCTTAAATTTCTAGGTTTTGACTACTAATTTATTATGGTATTTTTGCTTATTTCAATCATTAAATTATCCCACAACTTCATTAAAGCACTCATGTTAAAGTTTATAGTACAGATTTATCCTGGAACAAGTCACTGCACGGTTCAATTAGCCGGGATTCACTCAGTGTGTAAAATGTACGCGAATGTTGCTAGTTGGGACAATCAGACAGTCATTTACTAGCGCGTTGTCACATAAATCGTTGGCGCTGTGGAGTTGGTATCAAATGAATACTACATCAATGGAAATGGAACATACTAACTCAATTTTCTGGCGTAATTGTGACTGGCCTAAATTACGTTCGGTGGGTTTGATTCGCGTATAATTATTTTTAATATTAATCGCTAATTCCAGCTAGGTTTTCAATAACTTGTGTAGTTTGCATATTGATTAAGTCTACCGTGACAAAAACAAATCTTTAACATTTTTGCTTAACACACTCATACAAAATACTGAACTCTAACTTTCTAATACCTCTAATTAGAAAGAATACTACTTCCGCACTCAGAATAAAGCTTAATCCGCGATGATATTTCAACAAATGACACTTTTCTACTCATCTATAAACTATCAACCACATTAAGAGAAAAAAAAATCAATATGCTGTAATACTCATGTTTAAAGTTCTATACGTAATCTCTCCTAGCACTCCACAAGCCCCATGGCACGTGGCCACACGCTTCAGTCTGAACAATGGTGTGCGTGACGTCACAATGCCACCTCGTCTCCGTACAGCCCTCGACTAAGTGCGCTGCTCTCCATTAAGAGATCATTAAAGACAAAGTGACACCCCTATTGTGTTAAATTGAATGCAACGTATAGCGTATCGAGTTACGTTTTAAAGGAAAATATCGGTCAAGAGAGCGGGTAATTAGTTTTCTTTTTTCAGGAAAAATAATCTTAGGATATGTTTTCATAATATGCTTTTTCTATAAATTGCCCATTACCAATCTAGTTAATACGATATTTATGAATACGCGATCGGATTCATAATAACTTAAAGGCTAATTAAAGAGAAAATACCTTCGTGTACTTAAAATTACTTTTCATGCAAATGACACAAGTCAGCAAAATCCATCAGTTTCTACCTGGAGCTTTTACAAATCATTATTTAAATCGTATCATTTATAACACAGTTAAAATTTTAACCTACATCTAAATCCTGTAATCATATCATATAAAGCACAGTCAAATTTTGAACCTATACCTTAATCTTATAGCAGCAAACCTAAGCAAAAGTAAACTACCAAATCCACAAATTCAATTTGGCAACTACCCTCCATCTCTCATCACACAAACCCCGCATCTTAGCTAAGACTTATCCCTGAACTAATTGTAGATCCTTGCCGTACGAGTGTGACGTCACCGCTGCAAGGTAATGGATCCCCGACTGCTCCAAGTCAAATGCACGCAAACTTGCTAATAGCTTGGAAGCTTTGACAATAATCGATCACTTACGAGTTTACGAGTTTAGTTTTGTACGGGTCATTGGTGTCGCATTACGATATCAGAAGATGTAAGTTATTTGTAATTTTATTGCAGCTGACTTTAGTAATAATGATAATGAAATAATAATGTCCTCCTGGCCGATATTCTACTACGGCGGCCAGCTTCATTGAAACCAGCCAACGGTGTAGTACTTTGTTCATACTGTCAGTACGTATTCAGTAACGTTAGCGGTGTAACTAAGAGGAAGTGCAATCTAAAATTGCTTGTTAAAGCAAATCCCCCATTTTTCGACATGTAATAAAATACCTAAGAATTACAGATGTCCGGGTTCGATTCCCGGTTCAGGAAAAATAAATTTAAATTCCGTGTTAGGTAATCAACAATTTAGACTTTGGTAATCAACTCGATAAGATGAAAGCCCCTGTTTTATAACAAATCTTCATATTCTTACATCTTTCGACATAAAAACGTTTTAAGAATGCCAACGCCATATATTGCTAAAATTTATAACGTAAATTGAACTCCCACTTCTCAATAACTCAAGTAAATAAAACCTCTTTACATTAATTGAAGTCATAACAAACATAAAAATAACTTTTCAAAGAGGCTAGAGGCTAATTTTATGAAAAACTCGATATAATAAAAAGCCATTATGTTACAAATTCAATTTCTCTTAAACGACAAACAATAATGTTATTTTATTCTTTATGAACAACAACATGTAATTGTGTAGACCAAAACTTAAAATAAAAATAATGTATAGACATGGTATATACTGTCACTTCTTTAACAATATTTTGACATATTATCACCCTCTTTTATCCAAAGGTACAGGCACAGATAGATATTTGTATGCACAGAAGAACTATTGGAAATATTATGATACATACTATTACTCGTTACTGCACTAAACTGATAATATTATTATGTTTTGACAAACTTTTATCGATTAGATATACGAAAGTATATTTATTAGGACAAAGTTCTCTGAAGTCAACAAAATTCACAACGTATTTTTCAGCGAACTATATAACTTTTACTTTACTACAATTACTTCGTCAATGTCCTTCAAAAGAAACTGTTTTAATATTTTTTCTTTATTATTATATTGATTATTGAAAAATGCGTTTTGATACATTTTTTTAACGATTTCCATTAAAGCAAAATAAATCAATAAAATTTATTTATTATTACGCCTTACTCAGAAAATACTTATACGTGAAATAGTAAAAATACCTCATTAACGTTTAATGAATTGAATGTAGAGGTATAGAAACTTATATAATAACGATAAAATGAATTGCTAATATTTAATACAAGTACAAACGTATTACATAAAAAATAAGTACTTATTAACACTTTTTTTCTTCTCCGTAACCCTACCAACATAATAAAAGAGTAGAGTCACGGCTAACAAAGATTTAAATCCTTTATTCCCAACAAATAACTTTCTTCACTAGCACAGTAAGCTTAAACATTCACAAATTGCTTACAGAATACATAACCGACTATTATCTAAGCTTAATAAAGCCTTATATTTGTGTAAACTGCAAATGAAGTATTCTAAACTGTATTCAAATTGGCTTTGAAATAAACGAAATTAACATATTCAAGAGATTTCAAGATTTCAAAGTCATGCAAAGAACTCGTTTGAACTGATGTTTCAGCATTAGATTAGCACTATTATGAGTAAAACTAATTAAATTGTCTAAAATGGCGAAGCAAATAATCTTTGATAAATATTTGATTATAATTTTCATCTGTTTAATCTTTCAAACGACTGAAGCGTTCATTTACAAATGTTAATTGTGTTCTCATTGATTAAAGGACTTTTACGATAAAAATGACAACTTTTTTAAGCAAAAATTATGACAGAATTTTCATTACTGTTAACGAACTATTGTTCTGAATATAAATTACTAGCTGACCCGCGCAACTTTGCTTGCGTCACCTAAGAGAATGGGTCAAAATTTTCCCCGTTTTTGTAACATTTTTCGTTGCTACTCCGCTCCTAATGACCGTAGCGTGATGTTATATAGCCTATAGCCTTCCTCGATAAATGGGCTATCTAACACTGAAAGAATTTTTCAAATCGGACCAGTAGTTCCTGAGATTAGCGCGTTCAAACAAACAAACAAACAAACAAACTCTTCAGATTTATTATATTAGTATAGATTTCTTAGAATTTGAACTACGAGGATTAAATTGCGTTTTCCGTTGTTCAAGTTGAGTCAGACATTTTTTTCGACTGATCATTAATTGAAATATAGAGTACGGGTAGCTATAACATTCTAGAATTCTAATTCTTTCTAGAAACGATGCTACTTATTATTACTACAAAAATGCGGTAGGGAAGAAAAGCTTTTAGTAATACTTTGTTAATCCACTGCACACAAAACTATTTTCCAATGACGCTAAATAATGTTGTAATTCTTCATAATAAAAATACAAAAGAGACCATCAGAGTCCCGCTGTTTCCTTACTACAATATATAATTCCTGGAATGTAGCGTTGTATGTATAAAAACCCTTTTTTATATTACTTTAATTGCTAAGGAAATTGCTGTGTAGGTACTGTGTGAAAAAAACTCTTTCATATTCAACAACTATCAGCAAAACAAAAAATCTTAGCTAAAAAAAGCTAGTACCAATTTATTTCAATTACGTACATATACTATGTTATATTGCGTCCACGAGATAAAACATTTAAGGGAAATGGGCGCGCTTAATCCCGACCAAGTTCCTTAGATTTATTGTGCACTATAAATTCACTCAACTCCTTGTTTCTACTTTCTACACCTCTCGACGAGTGTGAAACTATCTTACAGTTTTGTACTACGATAAATGAGAACATCTAGTTTTAGGCCTAGCCGTTATTTTTTGGGCTAGGTAGAAACGATAAATACCTTTTTTTCGGCAAAAATATTTTTTACTCTAAAAATCTGAAAACATATTTCGTATGTAGAACATTTCTCTACTACTACTATCATCCATTTAGCTATCAAAATAATTGTATGAAAACCTGTTCAGTGTCCTTAACGAGCGCCGCATGTGTTATTTTGCAGTACATTTTAAATGTCAAACTCTCGATACTCAACAGTGCATACTGTAAAAAATTGCACTACAATTTTTAATACAAAATTTCTTAATTGCTCCTACGATATTGTTTGTTTGTGTCATTCTTCACAAATAAACAGAAAACTGAGTATATTTGAAAATCAACTACTTATTTTATTTGCTTACTCATATTTTATTTATTCCACTTCGAATGATGAATGTTTATGCGGCTAAAGTCTAGGGTAAAATACGGTACCTAACGAAAAAATATTCGCTTCCTTTAACGCTATAACTCAGGCATTCATAATTCATATCAAGCAATAAATGTGTACTAGAACGAACAAAGGTTTTATCCTACGAACCGTTAGCGTTTCAGAAACTGCACTGCTGTAAAATTACTTTGTGTAGAGGTATGTTTTTTGGAATCGGGGCTTGAGTTAAACAAATAAATTTTAGCAACACTTCGTGTATGAGTTGAGTCAAATATTGTTAGATTATGGATAGGTTTGGTTTGTTAAACCACAGATTTCCAGCCAAATATAATGCGATATGCATTATATTTGGCTGGAAACCAAACCAAAACTTAAGTTTTTTTTATATAGCTATAAAAGATATGCTTATTTATTGGATTTTGTAGCAACGGCTATATCATATAGGTAATCTACAATCTACGGTACAATGTCATAAGAAAACTCAATCTGTAAATATCTTTATAGGAGGGAGGGCGGCCTTAACCTTGTATTTGTGACGTAACACGGGAAAATGATCCGGTGACCTTACTCTCGATACAAACGATCGATATTTTATCGATATATATTTTCGTCTTTACCGCGCTCTATAATATCGACAATCGACACTAGCGAAAATAAGATTTACGACAATTTGTTTTTCGTATGAAATGCTGGCGATAAATTCGATAAACAATAAAATCGGAATTCGATTGAAAGCTGTGCTAACCGAGGCTTGATGTAACAGCAATCAGTAATATCAATATTTCTCTTACTGATGTGAAAAGCTTTTCGAGAATTACTATTTGAATATGAATCGGTATGAAAAGTGTTAATTTTATTAGCGGTATTAAAATAGATGAAAGCTATTGTGCAACAAATCGCACAATACTGGTATAAAATTAAAGTCCATAAAACAAATGGAAAACCAAAAGTTTTGAACTCGGTATTTATTTTGTGAGCTTTGTAATTTTAGCAAAATTGTTCCGATGTATTCTGACGGGTATTATAGCTTCTGGGAACATAATTTTGATCGTAATATCTGTGCTATTAAAATTACATCACAGGAATCTACTTTATCAAAAATATTTGACAACTTTCATCCAACAGTAAATAGTACTGCTATTTAATAGTAATACGACAACTTACAACGACTTATAGAAATCGTCAATGTGACCGAATAATGTGTAAATATAATTCAAAGTTCATAATGTAAACATTGTTAATTTGCGAATTTTATTTGCAATTTAAAGTAGCTGTAATTTGATTTAATTTTTCATTGTACTTTCATTTTTATTACAACATTACGTATAAAACTTGTTAAATCATCGCGGACCGCAACACCCCAAATTTTATGCAGAACCTTACAAATGAGGTGTTATTAAATTTTTGAGCCGCCAAATTAACAACGGCTTTATAAAAACCCTCACCTTATTTTAACATTTTAACTCAATTTTCGGGACCCGTTCCAATGGGGATCCTATTACTAAGACTCCACTGTCTGTTTGTAGCCACTAACCAAGAAGTCCGTTTGTTTGTCCCATAAACTATCATAGATAGACACCTGAATATTTCACACAAAATGTAGGTACTACCGTTCCACTATAACAATAAATAATTAAAATAATTAAAAAATATTAAAAAAAAACAGGTTAAAATAAACATTAAACTAGGACACCCAAACACGGGTTTTTTTCAGCTTTTTAATAGATAATAGTAGGGAACCCTACGTCCGCAAATCTGATTCTCACTTGGCCGGTTTGTTAGTCTAGCTACAATCTAGCTGCTATATTGATGGGTCAGGTCTCAAAGGTCTTATGTCAGATTTTAACAAGGACAAAAACAATTTATTTTGCACGTAAATCTACGTTGTATTCGAGACGGGTGTGTCGTTGAAATATGGCCGTTGAACAACCTAATGAGAGTCCAAAATGGCTGCCGAAATCTACACTAATATTATAAAGCTGAAGAGTTTGTTTGTTTGATTGTTTGTTTGTTGGAACGCGCTAATCTCAGGAACTACGGGTCCGATTTGAAAAATTCTTTTAGTGTTATATAGTCCATTTATCGAGGAAGGCTATAGGCTATATAACATCACGCTGCGACCAACAGGAGCAGAGTACCAGTAAAAAATGTTACAAAAACGGGGGAAAATATGACTCTCTTAAGTTTTATGTGACGCAAGCGAAGTTGCGCGGGTCAGCTAGTCTAGAATATTTCCCAAGATCCTTTTATTTCGTATTTTATTTGTGATAATGGTTTTATTGCACGGTTTGAGCAAATATTGTGCGAATATATTGTTGTGTTTAGGTATTACTGTAGATAATTCGGCCTTAGAGATGTGTTTGTTTCTGTTATTTGCTTTATGAAAAAGATTTAATGTTGAGCAATATTAAAGCAAATATTTATTGTCTTGTGTCCTTTTTATGAAATAGATTACAATTTGTAATGCTTTTGCACATTCCAAAAATGTAATAGTTGTTAATGCTCTGTCGGTTTATCATTTTTGTCAAATAAGTAAATGCTTAAAAATCTCGTATCTATTAATCGCACTCCCGGTGCAACACTGTCACTTTTGTAAAAAAAAAACAAATCTATAGATATGTTACAAAGTCATTGTTGTGTGAAGTGTCAACGTTTTAAATGCTTCTCCTGAAAAACTACATTTTTGCATAAGTGACAGTATTGCACCGGGGATGCGTAATATTATCACAAAGTATTCAACATAAGAAAGAGCTTGAGTTAAAAATGATTAAACGGCTTTCAACTCTAAAGTATATCCTCACTGTTTGCAATATCAGCTGAAATTCACCAAAATAATCTAATTACCTACCTTTACAATTGTATCACAGCAACTGGGTCAAAACAAATTTACATAATTTGAAGCCTACATACAAACAAATTTAATAAAAGTTTCACAAATGAGAAATTCAATGATTTCACTCGTAAATCAAACTATTTTAAACTGTTTGTTGTTGACAAATAGAAATGACAGATGGTTTATTTGATTGAATTAAATTAGTTAAAGCAACAAGATTTGTAACGACGAATTCTAAATTAATTTAAAACTATTTGGCAAGGTCGTAGTCATAGTTAAAACAGAACGTTGTTAGAAAAAATAAACACGAAGGTTTCTGTTTTGTTTACCGATATTGTAAAATTATTTAAACTTTACATTAAAAATATTGGACATTGTTGAACAGAAAGCATGTCAAATATTTAATACAATTCTTTGTTTGATAAAATTGTTAAAAAAATGATTTCGGTCACACTTGAAGGAACAATAACGAACAATATTTAAAAGCTCTTGAACTTGGTTGAAGCTGTTTAGCATAACTTTTTCTTTAGTACCTTTTCAGGGACCGTCAAACTTAACTAATAAGCAATATATTCTAAATAATCTTTAATCTTAAAAAGCATCATCATTGTAACTTTTGACATTTGAGTCTTACACGATCAAAATGACAACAATTTCCATTAATTTATACCCAGCAACCATATACACTTTCAACAGTCAATTTACAGCTTAGTGACTAAAATTCTCAATCGTATTGATCCGTTTCTCAAAATATTGCAGACCTATCTCAGTCTCATTACAGATTCAGATGAGATAATCTCTCGCCGTGAATACTAAGCAGTAGTTTGAACCGACAATTAACAACAATGGCCGCCTATTATCACTCTGTTAAGTTATTTAGCGCAGATATCGAATCAAATCAAATGTAGAACATCGAATAATAGATTAATTTATTCGCAACTGTATTGAATTTGAATGAGACAATTATTATTTATAGTTAGATTTGATCTAATTTGTATTGTTAATTTGGGATACCTGCTTTGAATACTGCATCTCTTCACTCACTCAAAATATTGGGAGCACTTAATTTGATTAATTATTCACGACCATATACATAAATACCTATACTATGCATTTAAGACAGCGTTGTTTTCTTATTCAGAGGCAGATTCAAGTAACTAAACCAATAGTAAAGTCATAACAATTGCGATCGAGGAGATGTGACGACGACACTGAGTAAAATTGCTCAAAAAACAAACATTTCAAGAATATTGACGAACGGGACTTTTTTTCATCGGAAGTAGCACCCAAAAAATTGGTATCTTCACGAATTTGCTGACAGTTTTATAAAGAAACAGATTTAACTTTACTACACTAATATCAAGTAAAAGTCAATGGCTTTAGCGGTTATCTATGTATTAAGAAACTGGCCGTGAGAAATAAACTATAACAAGGATAAAACGTCCCTCATAGAGATCGTAATTGGTGAATTTCTCCCTCCATTGTACTATCGTCCTCGTACCAAGGTTTCATTCAAGGCGTGCTCCATACAAACTCTAATGTCACACATTCCACAGCTTGCCAACAAACACATTACGTATGGAACGTCTAAAAAACGACATTGACATTGGCACGTGCTGAGGTAATAGAGAGATGAACGAAATTAGAATGGAATTTATTGATGGAGTTCTTTGAAACTATCGCTGAAACAAACTATTCTGATATTGACTCATATGACTCAAAAAATTACAAAAATCTGACAGTAAATGACAAAAGAAGAGATTCTAAGTAATTAAGAAGAATTGAACCAAGATAATATCTGGATTAATAATTTTGAGTCGAGGTTCTGAAAATATATCGAACCGTTTGTATTTTTATTATAATATAAGCACATATATTTACATCTTTCGCAAATCATCAAGAGTCTTAAACCTAGGCAACACAACATTCTTATATCTTTTTAAAGGTATGTTTTCAAACATAATTATCACTTTCTATAACGGTTGAGGAAAATGGTGAGGAAACCATACAGACCCGCTTATTTCAACGGTTCTAGGGGAAAAGTTGTTTACTTTTCCAGTTCATTAACTTCTGCATACACAATATAAATAAAAGCATACATAAATACAGCCAGGAGACAGCATTTAAATCAAGACTAGAGAAATATCACGCGCCGTTAGCTTACGGTCTGCACAAAAAGAACATTTAGTCGTGACACGTCGCCCATTCCACCGTTCACGCTCCGCTGGCGTCACGTGCAAGTGTTTAGCATATTATACATATTTATTTATTTGTGGCTCTTCTATTTAAAATTGTGAAACGGAAAGCTTGTGATCCAGAATATACGGGAATATAGTTTGTGATTTTATAGTTAAAATGTGAATTTTATGTGTAAGAAATGTGCTTTGTTTTTCAAGCTTGAGAGTCAACAAAGCAGAATAGGTATCTAGATATCTATTAGAATAAGTTATCTAGCACATAGAGCTGCTTATCTGAAAAAAGTGAAGCTTGCTAAAAAAATATAAAATAATCTTATAGTTATTCCGTTTACTATTATTTGTTGTTATTGTACACAACAGTGGAAGAATGCTGGCATTCCTTGCATAATAATATAAAAGCATTTGCATTTTGTATGAAAAATATCTCCGCGACATTTTGAATACTCTGGAGCATCAATATTGGTTCAACGACATCAAATGCATACACCCTACACCTACACTTTAACCTTTAGAATACTTTTAACGGCGACAGTCGTGAAGACCTTACTCTATTACATGCATTGCGAAGTTCTATTCTTACTATCAAATGTAAAAAAGAAATTGTTTACTTCTCCAGTTCATTAACTTCTGCATACACAATATAAATAAAAGCATACATAAAGACAGCAGTATTTTTATTCATAAAAATAAGAAATGTGGCAACGTTTATTGAAATGCACGGTTCGTTTAGTCTTGTTGAAGTGACACCTGAAACGGTCACGTCGCCCGCACTAACCTGCCCGTTCACGCTCCGCTGGCGATGCAGGTGCATTTCCCTCACTTAAACCAGGTCGTTATAAATTCAGTGTTTTGCTTAAGATAGAAAGTGGAAGACGTTGGAACAAAACGTTGGTTATATATTTAAGAAATTTGTATTTTATAGGTTTAGTTTAAATTTAATCTAGCTACACAAGATTGCAAATAATGTAAATTACTTACACGTTAATGATTAAATCTATCATGTATTCGAACTTTATGTAATTCGCCTTAATAATACCAAAAGCCTGTAATTGAAACGCGTTTACAATCAAAATCAATTCACGATCTACAACTTAAACTCGAACTCTCAAGCGCCCTCCATCGACATTAATTTGCATCATCTGTCTTTTCAAATTCTAATAAAATACACCTGTCAATTGCAGTACAAAGTTTGTTCAACATTGATTAAAACTTTAGACCGATTTATTTGCGGTAGAAAAATATCATCAGTTGGAGTCTTGTCACGCGCTCGGCGCTTCTCGTTCACGGTCCGCTGGCGATGCCGTACACTCTCACAATGTAGCCCGCTAAGCTGGAAAATTATTATTTTTTGTTTTTCACGACCCATGTCACTTCTATTTTGATGTTTCGGTGAAGGGTGTAATTTCATTTTAAAATAAATGCTGTTTCTCGTCTCTAGGGAATTGTATTTACATGTTAGCTGCTGCTAGACAAAAGCTATCGTTTCAGTAACAGATACGATAGAAAGCATTCTTATCTTACCAGAAAACAAAATTTAGTTATTATTAGATATTTTTAGTTTAAATAGTAAATACTATAGACAGCATTCTTGTCTTACCAGAAAAACAAAAATATGTCCACTAATAAGACTATATTAAAGGAATAAAATTTAACAACTGAAAACTAGGTCATTCTCATTAGAAAGTAAGGGCACGTTAAAATGTTTTAAGGAAAAGCTGAACTTTAACTGTTTAACATTTTTATAAACTCGAAAACTTTGCAGTGTTTGCATATTTCCTCCACAACCACCAGTTGTAAGCGTCCTCAACGTTGATAAATATGTTGCAGTTTTAATTAAATCACATTACTGTCAACTTTTTGAAAAACCCTGTACATTTTATTTCTATCTGTAGCGCTATCGACCATCTATGTATGAAATCTTATCAGTGCCTTTAGCGGGCGCCATAGGAACAATTTTTTCAGTACATTATAAATGTCAAACTTTCGATACTCGATAGCGCTGACTGTAGCGAATCACACCACTGAGTATATTTTTATGAAAGAGAAGGTACGAAGGTACGCATCTTTTGTACAAGACTATTATCTCCAAACAAATTGATATAAAAAACGGTCAACGTTACATTTCCATTTTAAAATAACTAAGCCTTATTTCGTAAGGGACGACATCAACGGCATATAAAAACAGTGTCACTTACTCAAAATATCCATACGCTTTACAAAATAAAAGCAGAAACTAAATAGGGTCTTACACAAAGTGGTCCCGGAGGTCGACCTTGAAATATGTAATACGCAAGGAGCAGCCAAGTGTGAGTACATGATTTAAAGTAAGTTCACACACGAGTTATTACGATACGACTTACTAAGGGCTAGATGTTAGCATAATTTTAGAAGCCGATAAATTTTGAAGTAGTATAGACAAACAGTCATGTACAGTAGCGCAATTCTCTACAGTCGGTATCGAGTATCAAGAGTTTGACATTTAAAATGTACTGCCAAAATAGTTCTTATGGAGCCCGGTAGAGGCGCTAAACAGAGTTTCGTGACAAATATGTATCTCGATAGCTATCTAAACATCATTATCATCGTCAAATAGGTAGTATGCTTCAATTGTATTGCAGAAATATGTAAAATATTATTATCAAAACATATGAAAGCATTGTCATTAAGTGGAAAGAACAAACCACCATGATCGTATATTTTAATTGTGTGTAAAACAATAACAGTGCAATTTTCTACATAAGCAATTAAAGATAATAACGATATACCTATAAAGCCTGCAATTATTATTAGTAAGAATAATTGTTTGTATTTCACTGATTGTTAATTAACACGCACAATTAAAGCATATAATGAAAAGTTTACAAATTAATTCTGATATTGTGGCACATGTTTATATTGACATAATATGAACACTTCATTGGATTTATTATGCTTGCACTGATATCATAATAAAAAAATATAGATATTATGACATCTATTATACCTAAAGGTTTAGGCAGAGTTACATGAAACACACTTACGTTTAAAAAGCGCCATAAACAACGTTAGTCCCATGTTATAAGGAGCGAGCCTTAAAAATACAATGATAATAATACGTCAAAAATAATAAAAGCTGATCCTGATTCATTTTTGACATTTAGGTAAAGAGTTTAATAAGAAAATCTAATCAAGTCAGTATATCAACTCATAACGGTTACTTAAATTCTAAACGTTAATGTTAAAAAGCTTTATACCCAACAAAGTATCTAAATTATCAAATATCTTCAACAACTTTGTGAAATATTAATTAAGTTCGGAAAACTTGTTAACCAGGAAATATTATTCAGTTAATACTTCAACTTTGTTTCTTTATATTTGTAGAGAAACAAGTTTATGAGGCCTGTAATCTTTTACCTTCTTTATAGCTCTAAAAGTGAACAAAATAAAAACTTGAGACTAGCATCATTAACATTTCAAATATGAAAGTAGCTCGATATATTACACTGTACGGTAAAAAAGATGAAATTTGCCAAGGTGGTCGATTGTATTAAAGGGAAAAGCGTACTTACTATTGTAAAAAGATACTGCCACGGTACGACTGGCGGTCAATCCTAGATTATTTAAAACTAGAGGCCGCCCGCGTCTTCGTCCGCGTGGAAACCCTTCCTACGTAAATCCAGATCCCTCGGGAACCCCGGTATAAAAAGTAGCCTATGTGCTATTCTGTGTCTTCAGCTACCTACCAACCAAATTTCGTCGTAATCGATTCAGTAGTATTTGCGTGAAAGAGTAACAAACATACATACATACATACTCACAAACTTTCGCATTTATAATATTAGTAGAATTAGAAAATTTGTCTTATCTATTTTAGACTGCCAATCATGCGTTCGAATCTCGGATCGGGTAAAGCATTATCAAGGGAAACCTTTTAAATAAGGTCATACAAGACCAATATCACGTTTCCCATAACTTCACCTACCCATAACTTTTTGTGACCGTAATAAAACGGTTCACGAAATCATTGGCCGGTTATTAAAAACGATAAATATGCAGATCGCAGAACACTGATTACGATATTCATTATTTGGAAACCAGTTAATTACTCTGGAGTTCCGCCATTGACCCTGGATATAGGCTTTAGCCGAAGCAATTAGTAAATCGGTAGAAGTAAGGGCCACGATAGATAGCTTCTTTGCGAAATACTCGTGAATAATGCTTAAGGTGAATACATATAAGAGCATCTGCTTGTAATAAAACACAAAATAGTTGACTAATAAAAAAAAATGTGCAATGGTAAGTTTTGGGCTCGGTTATTTGTGGGTTCGAATCTGTAAAGACTTCTGGTCAGTGGCAACATGGCTATTGCGGACCCTATTTGCTGTAAAATACAGCCTTAATAATTTTTAAACCTTCGCATTGCATGATCCTATTTATCAAAGACATGTGAGTGTAATTTGAGACTACAGTGCATTGAATTATATTTAATCGCATGAAATTAGCAATAATAATCTCTTCATTTCTTATACCTTTAAATTCCTTCAACCAAAAATCGCGAGGAAATTCTACAATATCAAATGTATACATCCCTTAGAGAGATATTTTGACCAAAGGAAAGCGATTGGTTCAAAGCGAACCCTCACAAGGGCCACTTAGACCCACACAGTCGATATTACTTCCGATGGGCTAAGAATCCCGAACACCGCGGTACACACCACTTTCAATTTAACTTTCCTTTGTACGTGTCTTTCTACATTCTACTAAACCCTTTGTTCATTGTCTGTTTGGTGACTTTAGAGATTTGAAATAGATTTTGTTTATTTATCGTTATTGTAATATTAACGATTCCGTGGAGCAATCCACTACGGTTCGTACTAGCAGGAATCGAGAATTTGGCATTTTAATTAAACTGAACAAGTAGTTCCCACCGCTAGAGGCGCTGTGCAGCTTTTATACAAAATTGATCGATACCTCTCGATCTCCATAGTAGTAGAGCATCGCCCCTTCGGTCTTTTTCATTAGACCAAATTATTAAATTATTCACCTCATCAGAAGATGTCTGTGTTTAATATAACTTGTACAGTGCATTATTTTAGTAGAAAAATAAAATTTACCTAGCAGTAATAATAATCAAAATAATATTACTAGTTCTATCTCATCAAATTATCTTAATAGACCATTACTTTGAAGAGGTTTACATAAAACCTTTCAAGAACATAGTAACAAAATAACTACATATTAATACAATGCACCTGTTTTCGACAACAAACTTAATTAACCGACTGATAACTTTGAAACGACACGTTTGGTTTCAAAGACTAATATAAACGTCTACTTATATTATATATGCGAAAGTTTATAACAATAGATGAGTATGTATGTACGTTTGTTTGTCTTTCACGCGAAACTGCTCAACGAATTTTATTAAATTTGGTAGACAAATAATTATTAACCTTAAATAACACAAAATATGCTTTTTAACAGAATATCAAAAAATATCACACAAATCTTTTCACTAGTAGCTAGTATAAAATTAAATATAATATGTTATTATATTAGTGTCTGCAACCGTGAATTAGATTTTCGTTTAGCCGAACAAAGGTAAGTTTAATTTGCAAACAAATGAGATTATGATATAATTCAGTATTAGTCTGTACAACCGTCAACAGTCACAATAATTTAGTTTTAAAGCACTGCTTAGTATTCTTTCGTCAAATGGACTTTTTGATGCAAAAATTGATGCAGTCTAGAAATAATAAGCAACTAACCTGAGCATGTCACTACAGCACAATAAGAGATTAGTTAGATGACTGTTGCAAGAATCTCTTTTGGTCTCATTCAAATGTACTATTTTTCAAGTTTTTGTCACAATGGATACAATCAAGGTCATTCTTTTTCCACATTTTTAAAATAACATTGGTATGATTAAAATCCCCCGGTGAAGCCAATGTTAAATATTCGTATATACAAATCAATGAAAATCCAAGCATTTCAATTTTATTGGTCCTTAAATGTATGCAGATGCTAAAAATACAAAAAAAAACTTGAGCATAATAATATATTAACTTGATTAAAAACCCAAAGCTGTTTCAATAATGCATCGAAACGCTTGGCTAGTTTTATCTCAGATATATTTTAATCTACTAATTGATGTGAGCCTGTTTTTCGTTCGGATAGATCTGAATAGATGGAAGGGATGCTTATTATTTTCTGAAAGTGTACTGGTTGAAGGGATGCGGGTTAAATGGGGATGAGGAAAATAGAAATGGGGAAAGAGTATTGTAAAATTCTTGATATGAAAGTTAGAAATGTAGTCGCTTGAGAAAGTAGTAAATGTAAAAAAACACAAGCCCTTTGTGCGTTTTTACTGATAAGTAGAGACCGATTGTGCAACTTGAAAACACAAAAAATACATCTCGCTTAGGTTTTAGTTAGAATATGCTATTACCACTGAAAATAAATAGAATTTCGAACTGGCAGTAAATTGACTATTATCATAAGTGTCAGCATTAGACTAAATGAATGAATGATTTGATTTTGATAATGGTTTAAATATACAATTGCATAAGTAACAAAAACTTATACAGGACTGATTAAATTTATCCATAAATCAGAAAAACGGTCCAAGTAAAATGTTTATTAAAGTTGAAACGTGCTAAACACACAAACATTTATAACATTACCAACCGATACGACATAATAAACGCGTTATTCTTAAAGAAAAACAAAAATTGCTTTAAAATGCCACCACATTTGTTTAACAAGTTTATTTTACATTTTAAAGATACCAACATTTTATTGGTGTCTGTACAAGACACATACAGGATGAGGTCAATCGACTTTAGATCGAGGGAATAAATTGTCTAAACGGGCGAGCTGCGGCGCCCGTGAAGTTATTCAATCTATTTGAAAGACCACAGAGTAAACAAATCAGCTAGTAATGAGCTTTTCTGTTGTTATACTGGTGGCATTTACTCTATGGTCTCTTTTTGTTAAAATATTGTGTAAAGAATTGTTTTTTTATTCAAAGAAATAGAACAAAATTGTCGTATATTGCTATTATAAGGTTTAAAACACTATAAATTCTATGAAGCTATAAATATAGATTTGCGCAAAAATAATTTAATCTTGTTATCGTGTAATAGGTGTGTTCAAAAAATATTATTGAATCTTGAAGTGTTCCCAAGAAATGTTGCAAATTTTTAACACGGGCTCAACATGGATTTCAGTTATTTAAATGAACATTATATTATTTTTTGTGATATAATGCTGTCTGACTTGTCACGGAGCAAGTCTGAAATGTCGCGAAGGTTTCTTGTATGTAATTTGAGAATGTTAGAATACAACATGTCGTGTCTGAAGGAAGCATGTCACGTCTCTAATTGAAAATAGCTATCACAGATTATTCTTTGCTGTTTTCTTAACGTTTATACTACGAGTATATTTTAAATATAGTCTAAAATCTGTGTCCCGCTGCATTTTTGAAATTACGTTAGACATCCTTAACTATAGTTTAAAATATGACTGTCTGAATGTTACCTGGATGACATTATTATTTACTAGCTGACCCGCGCAACTTCGCTTGGGTCCAATAAGAGAGAATGGGTGATATTATTCCCCGTTTTTGTAACATTAATTACTGGTACTCTGCTCCTTTTGGTCGTAGCGTGGTGATATATAGCCTATGTCCTTTCTCGGGTATCAAAATATCTCCATACCAAATTTCATGCAAATTGGTTCAGTAGTTTACGCGTGATTGAGTAGCAGACAGACAGACAGAGTTACTTTCGCATTTATAATATTAGTATGGATTAGTATGGATGTATCTTTTGTATGTTTTTCCTTGCAGTGTGATGCAGGAGTGGATAATGGGCCTGCAGACCAAAAGCCTTCAGATTTTGGTAAAAAGTAGAACCTAAAATAAGCATAATAATATGTTTATTTAAAGTTTTCCCAAACAGATTTTATAACAAATTACATTATCTAATTAACAAAATTCTAACGTAATCAAAAATTATAACAAAGATGTATGGCTACTCTCTACAATTACAATCTGCACCTCCATCTAAACTGTCACGCTTGACGCGGGTACAAACCTATCACTGGCCGCTATGGCTGACCGAATTAAAATATTACATTAGAAATAATATATTTTGTTCCGGTTCTTTATTTAAATAAAAGGGTTACATAATAACATTGTGATTGGCAACTTATTAACAAGATGGAAATAGGTATGTCAGTAATTTGTTATTTTTTATTGATTTTTATGAAAATCAAAACAATTTATGCTGTGACATAAGGCTTTCATCTTTCTTTATAATGTCAACATGTATTAAAATAGTATAAGTGGGAACCAGTAACTGTTTGTTTAGCAATCATTTCGGCAAACAGAATACGCATTCTAAACTTCTTGTCTTCCACTATGCACCCATGGTTTTGTTTTATTAAAAAGCTGTCACGATTAAATTTTGTCTATGCAGACCTAGTTGCCTTCCAGAAGTCCCATGGATAGAAGGAACATGTGAGGATAGACCCGACATATTTATTACGAAAAATATTACATATGAAATCGTTGAATATTCCAATTTTCTGTCAATACCTTTATCAAAATACGAAATCAAATTACGTATATAAAATTGCAGTCCCAATGATACTATCATACACCTCCCCCTAATATTTGCATAAGTGTCTGGCACAATAGGGGCGATATAACGGAACATTATGTCTAAACAGACAATATCAAACTGTAATAAACGATAATAGAGGCGTTTGCTTTGTTTACTTTATAACCCAAGATAATATACAACACTATAAACATGAATATTGGAAAGATACTATACATGTATGTATCTTTTAATCCACTGCTTTGTGCTTTTATGTATGTACCTCTTTTTTAACTATGAACTAAGTTATTTACAAACTATGAATTTAACCCACTAATGTCCCTCTGCTGGGAAGCCTTGAGTCCACCGCGCTGGCCAATTGCGGGTTTGGAATTTTGCATACCTTCAAGAACATTTACAGACTACTTAATTTTAATATTGTAATTGGCTTTTGTTAACGACACTTTAGCCATTTAGCATATTCCGTGCAGCCGTGAATGGATTAGTCGGTATAATTATTTTTCAAGTTATTTGAAAACGTAGGCTTATTTTTTGTCTCATAATTAAAAATAAAAAAAATTAAAAATGTCGCGATCCACAATCTTGAAACACCAAACAAAACCTATCATTAAATACTTCTCGAAAATGGAAACCATTGATACAAAATCAAATGATCGCTAAAAGACTATCAAATATTTCGGTACAGAGAATCTCCAATAAATAAACGAACACAGAATTACGGTGGCAATAACACCGCGATTTCGAACGATTCGAGAGTCCAACTAACGAACGTCTTTTGTTCACAAAACACAATTTTCCTAGCGATTTTCTTTCATTCCGCACAATCAACGTATTTTCGTAAGTAAAGATAAGGTTGGCGAGTTATCTTTTTTCGTTTAAGAATTCAAAAAGACCTTGGTAACACGTAATTCTATTTTGTTGATACTAAATGTGTTATTTTTGTTAGAAAATAGCCTATATACATAAAAATTCCTCACGTCCAGTCTGTTTGTTTTACAATGAAAGTATTTAGCTTAACTTTGTTACATACCTAAAGCACATTGAATAGTAAAATAGCTTTAAAAAATGTAAATTGATCCAAAATATTATTATGTAATTTAGCTAACAAAAGCGTCGGATTCCCTAACATAATCAAATAATTAAAAAAAAACTAAAATACTACTATCTTATCTAAAGACTCTAAATAATAATCTAAAAGCTAGACTCGTTGATCATCGCAATACTATCAGTAAAAACGCTGTAATACCGTCTCGAAACCAAACTCAACTTGCCATATCGAAAATGTACCCAAAATTCGTTCAAGTAACCCGTACTAAGTTAACAACATTAGAATCTAGTTGCAGCCGCGGCCTAGAGGTCGTTGTCCTCATATCGAGCAATTTGCCGTGAGTTATAGTCGCTCGGTAATGGCCGGCCCGGAAGCTTTCACCTGTACTCTATGTTTCATCCACACTTGCTCCCTATACGACTGTTACGACTGCTAAAGTGCCGCGGAAAACAACTTTGTGTTGAAAAATGCGTTGCTTTTTGCAATAGTGCTGTTGTTTGTCTGTGTTAGGAAGTGAAATAGTATTCACAGATAATTCAAGAAGAAGAGTTATTACGCTAGCTCTGTAACGTCTGTAATTCTCTGCCAACATCGACTTTCGACAACCGGTTGACTATCGAAAAATATTGGTATGAAAATCGGACTGGCGGTAAACGCACCCGTTTACTGCCAGTCCGATTTTCATACCAATATTTTCCCAAATAATCTAATAAACAATCTAAAAATAAATCAACCTAATAATCAATTTAAATATCAAACTCTCGTTACACAATAGTACCGACTGCAGGAAATCGTGGCACTGGTCTATCGTTCGAAATCATTTTTATAATAAAAAGAAAAAGCTTGAGGGATTACTGTTTCGCGTAACTGTTTATTTTAAAGCATTTAACTCGTATGCATCATATTTAAATGCTGCCTTGCGGTGTAGGTTTAGTATTGTTCATTTCATTTATATAAACAAAAAATAAATGGATAATATTTTAGGTCATTATTCCTTTCATATAATTCAAAACAAAAGCGTTCATTTGAAAAACAATTCATCATTTCCTTTTATTTAACTCAATCAAGGACCCAAATAAAATCAGTAGCGAGCAAATACTTAATATTTATTCTGAGCATTTTTCTTTTTTCTTCATATTATATGTTATTATATCTTGATTGTGAACAATGTATAACAAGTTGTTACATTGTAAGGAGAGGTCGAAGAATCATTGCGAACAAATTCGGGAGCGCCGCGGCCATTGTTATGACAATAGATTTCCGATACATTGCAGAGTTAAGACTACAAATGTACGCCACTCGAATCTAACAAATTGCTTCATAATAAAAGCGAAATTTATGTTTTTAGATTTATTTTCCATTTTTACTGTGCTTTTTGAAGTATATCTTTTATTAGTCTTGTTTTCTACCGCCGTATAATCAATTTTCACGAACAATGGAAATGTGATCATTTTAATTTTGGCGGACAAATGAAACGTCTGTAAAAAGAATGCTCAATGCTATAGATTGCTTAAGCCATCTACTATTAAGGCATGTTATAGCATATAGTTTAGGGCCTACCACAATATTTTTAAATTACCTGCCCAATTACCTAATGCTTTATTGTAGTAGTAATTTCCCAGTAAAGCATATATTTAAGCATACAAATATACCTGCCACAATATTTTCAGTAACAGTTAGGATTTTAAAATTACTAACTCAATTACCTAATGCTTTATTGTAGTAATGTCCCAGTTAACTATATTTTAAGTTTCACAACGCTATTAATGAAAATTCCTCCTGCACGTTATTTTCTAATTACAAATAACTACTGGCCACGTCGCCATAACTCTTCATACTAATCAAAATCCCTCACGCGATTATAATTAAATAAATGGTAGTTGACGTAATTTCACTAGCCACTAACATATTTCATGAAAGCCTTATTTTTGGTATGAAAATAGTTTTAAATTAATTATTTAATGTTGAATCATAGGTTAGTATACTTTATGTATGAGCGCATATATTATAGTTACGTTTTTAATTACGATAATTTATTTTTACACGAACAAGGCTTTATACTTCTGCCCTGTAGGAGACACAAAAGAGTAGTTTCAATGGCGGATGTGTTATTTGTACTACACTAAACGTTCAACATGATAGTCTTCACACATATAACCTAGATTGAAAATAACGTTCTAGATTCGGTAGAAGACGTTATAGACTTTAACAAGTTAATACTACATTTATCGCTAAAAATAACCTAGAACTATATTTTGCAGTACACATTACAGTAAACCTCAAAAACTTACGACCAATTCTATTCCCATCCTAATTACGAAATTTAAACCAAAATTAAAATCTTCAGAACAGAGATATAAAAAGGGCATAACGTACTAAGCAGTATAATTAATCATAATCCTCGCCATTAAGCGGTAGTTAATTACTTTTTTCAGCCTTTACAGGAAGCAATAAAACGTCTGAACGTGATATAATTCCGCTCAAGGAATTAATATTGTATGCCGAGGTGTGCACACATTTATCTACTAAACCATTCAAAAATATACCTTATATAATCTGTTATAAGGTGTATTTTGGTTTGAATATGTTGTTCTGTTAATTTTAATGCGTGAAATGTAGGTGTCTGTGTAATTGTCGATTCAGGAGAAGTTACGGATGCTATGACATGAGCATTTACGTTTAGACAAATTATTATTTGAGATTATATCCAGTTATCTTACTGAGTATAAGCCTCTGAAAATGAGGTATTCGAAGATTATAATGAAAAGCGATGAAATTTTGTAATGAATTGTTTAATGGAGAACTTTGTTGTTTATCTTTGAATAGCGTCTATGAGTTTAGTAGTAACTTTTTAAAACACTTATAAATAAGGTAGGATTGATGGTCAATAAGCTACAATTGAAACCTATAAGTAACTTTACAGAAGTTATATGAGTAACAGATTGATTTTGTACAAAGTAAATACATTCTCAAAATTACGCAATTTTCCCATTACATGAAATAAATCTAGACCAGAAACGCAAATCTCTACCACCAGTACCACTATCGACAACCAATAGTTATCCAAAAAAAATGTATAAAAATCTGATCAGCGCCCCAACTAACTAAACTATTTTTGCAGTACACATTAAATGTCAAACGCTAGATGCTTAACAGTAGGTACCGACTGTAGACAATCGCGCTGAAGAGACCGCTACGTCCTACAATCCCTACAAACTTCTTTTGTTTTATCAAAATCCAAACGTCTTGTCAAACAAAATACATAATTGCACATAACACCACATATCCGTTCCTCTCAGTTATCTACCCGTTGAAGAGGTTCACCATAATCTGTCATTAGTGCACCGATGGATTACTGTTATCAAAACGATAAAACCTTAAAATAACATCGACATGTTATATCGATAACAGTGCGTAGCAAGATTACTTCATTGATTCATTTTGCCCATGATTTTGGACTTTGTTTGATAAGTAAAAGATTTTTATTGCATAATCTTATGCAATACTGTTTTAGACGATCAATAATATTATACAATCAAACTGAAGGTCATCATATACAAAAGTTGTCTAAATTATTCTTCTTCTTCTTTCTCCTGTCCTTATCCCACGTTAAGTGGAGCAGCTACTGCATGTTTTCGTTCTCAAAAAAACCAAGCTGAGAAAAGATTGGGCTAACAATTTTGAGACCGACCGCCCGGTACAAACTCCCTCAATTTAGAAACTCTCAATTTAAACTCTAAACGGATTATTGTGTTATAATTACATATATTATGTCGTATTGTGCAAAATTTACTTCCACATAGAACCGTAGACATTGACAAGAATTCTGGGCAAAAAAAATATCGCTGTATATCTTTGTAATAACTAAGTATTTCAAAATATCATGCAGCTAATCAACTATCATTGTTGTCGAAAATCGGCCCCTATGATTACACTCTCTTTACTTATTTACACTCTGGGTAAAAAAAAATAAACCACTCTTTAGTGATTTCTGTTTGTAACAGTTGTACTCTATAAATACATTCAGTTCGTTCCCAGAAAAGGGTCTTTACTACACCCACATTTATTAATAGTTATACTGAAATAGTTTCATACAGTTTCATTGAATTACCAAAATATTTCCACTACTAACTTACTTTTAAACCCTCCTACACAGATTTTACTAGTTTACGTAAATAGTTATAACTTCTATGAGGGAACATTATAACATGGATCATAATACATTTACTGATTTGTGTAGTGAAACTGTGATAAATAGAATAAGTATTGTTAGTACGGTCGCTTCCTCGATGGGTGACCGGTTAATAGAGCTTGAGTTTAAAATTAGCAAAGATCTTTATTTGAGTTGAAGTTAATAATCCGAAACTTTACCATTTGAATAGGTGTGATATCCAAACGGTGCAAACGTAAAAAACAGCTAAACGACTGTGCAACAACTTGTTAAAATGCATGACCGTTTCAACTATGTCATTTTAAATCATAGTTCTACAAAGTAAAAATTGAGGCGCTCATAACCAGCTGCGCTCACCGGTCGGTAAACGATCTGTGGGTTAAGCAACCGTTGGCGCGGTCATTCTATAGATGGGTGACCGCATAGTGGTATTTGAGCTGGGCGTCTTCGTGCTTCGGAGGACACGTAAAAAGTGGTCCCGGTTGTTGTCTACTAAGATAACAGTCGTTAAGCCACGTCAAAGGCCTTCGGGCGGCTTGAACAACTTTGACACTAGGTTGACCACACAAAAAACAGATTGAACAAACAAACAAACAAAGTAAAAATTTAACTTTAAAAAGAAAAGTAAAAAGAAATAAAGCTCTCGAACATATTTCGATATAACAGTCATATAAACTTGGTATTAAAGCTTTTAAATATGGATTACACTCGCCCGAAGTCGGATTATGTTAATCCTAGGGCTCGTCGCTCACAAACTTTGACCGCCACTCGGAGTTGCAAATGGGTTGAGCTCGAACCTAGGCTATGAGGCTTTCACTTATCGTTCTTCAACCCTAGTTTTGATAAGTGATTGCTTAAGAATTGAAGGAAATTGTTGAAAATGAGTGAAGTGAATTATTTTAAAAGAGATTTCTGGACTCTTACTCGAATTTACCAAGATAATATCAAATTGGCAGAGTCTGCTGCACTAAAAAGTAATTAATTTAATGGCAAATAATAAATTTTGTGGGTAATCTTTGATAAAGATTCATTTGTTGTATTAAAATCCTTCTAATACTGTTTAAACGACATAGATTTTGATTTTAAAAAAAACGCAATATACAATACAAACAAAGTTACACGATACATTTTTTCTTATTCTTACTTTCTCTACTTATATTATGTCTACATTAGTTACTTAGTTCCTACCTAAAAATACCTTCTGCGACAAACCCCCATGGCGACAGAACACAAATTATATTTACCTGAAACAAAACAAAAACAAATATAAGCACAAGTAAAAACCACAAAATATTCCTTAACCTACAATATTTCCATCATAAAAAGGTTAACGACCTCAAGCTAGTTAATCACGGGGAAGCTTCCACAGTTGTTGTACAAAGTAACTACTTAGTTTTATAGATAACAATAAAAATGCGCGAACATTTTATCCTTACAGCCGACCTGCGAAAACTTATAACACCTTTTGTTAAGACTGTGGAAACTTTGTACGATAGTTAGGCTGCTTTTCCACCGGAGATGTGTCATGTAGCTATGCTAGGATGTAACAGCTAAGATGTGAAACTGTGTGACCATTTCCACTTATACTAAGCCATGTGCCTGCCTCCCGTGCGCAGTGGTTTAGGTCGCCACGCCACTACCATTACGTCGGGAGGTCGTGGGTTCGATTCCCACACGTAACAATTATTTGTGTATCGCACAAATAATAAATTGATTTTGGTCTGGTTATACTTTGTGTCCGTCGTTTATTCTTAGAGCGGGAGTTGTCTTTCAAAAAAAATGTAGCGGTGCGAATAAAATGTGCTATGAAGATACACAACTCGAGCTATGCGATGTATTGATAGAAGGGAATCGACAGGGCGGCGCATTGAGAGGAGAGGCGCTTATGTGTCACGCATAGCATGCATCCACGTATCCGTAACACACATCCATAGCACGCATCCCTCCATATAAAAAACATATCTTAGCTGTTTTCGTTACCAACAGTGCTAAGCTGTATGCATCAAAGAATTGGTGGATATCAAAGCAGCATAGCACATCTTTGGTGGAAAAGTACCCTAACGGCTGAATCTTTGTAGTTTTGTTTCATATTTTTTATATATTGTTATAATGGGTCATTGACTCATAAGATATGGGTTTACTGACCCAATAAAGGTCTTTATTGGGAACGTGATTACCATCTTTTGATACTAAAGTGTCGACTTTGTGTCGACAAATATTTTTTACTGGCCCATATTTTATTATATACTTTTGATATACGTTGGGAAATTCCTCATAGCTATTAATTATTTATAGAATTATTTTCTACGATACCCAAGAAGCGCTGGCGTGACGATCTAGATGCCTTCAATATTAATTGGACACGAATAGCAGGAGATAGAGAGGACTGGAAGAAAATGGGGGAGGCCTTTGCCCAGCAGTGGGACAGTACGGGCTAACAAAAAAAAAAAAATCCTCTGCAAATACTTCCAAATCGTTTTTAGTGCACATTTTAACTTAATATTTATACTACAGAAATTATCTATTTTCAGCCATCTTCATTTCTCGTAAAATAACCTGTCAGAGCTATGTCGTATATTTCTGTTGCAATATTCATGAATATAATTTATAGCCACTAAAACGACGAAGAAATATCGTATACGCGTCAAATTATTTAACTTTTACAACTCATTTGTCAATCTGTTGTGAAATATTCACCTAATAATAATTTTTGGTATTTGTAAACACATGTTTTTAACTGTAAAACCAATTATATGACAGGCTAAAGCTTTCATAAAATGATAAACTTTCAGTGTGATAATGTTTTTAAAAAACTATTCAACCAATTTTGTTGAAGTTTGATGCGCAGATAGCTAATAACTAAGATAACCAGAAGAATCCAAGCTTTGAACAATCTTTGGCAAGATTTGCCTACGATAAAGATAGCAATGTTTTTTATGTTTAATTTTATTTTTCAGGATCATTTGGATTGGAGTAGCACCGAACTAGGATAACAATCACTTAGTTAAGGCATGAAAACGATCTTTATCCAATGTTTTATTTACTCGTAAATTCATTTCTAATAAGAATGACTAAGTCTAAGTTTACTACTTCACCAAAATTGTTGGAAACTTTGCATCTCTATAACAAATTAAAAACTCCAATCACTAACGCGGCAGTTTTATTTATCTTTGAATGAATGAAAAAGCTCATGTAAAGCTGTTTAACCTTCACAATATGGGATATTAGAAAAAAAAGCCAATATCAGGAAGGTCGTGGTTATCGTGCATTATCCCATGGTGTGTACAATGTGTACTTTGTGTTCACGGTGTCTTAGCCCCGAGCGATCCCTTATCAACTGATTACACCGATAACGCGCTGACGCAGAACAATTTAACTTCAATCGCGATACACCACCATTAATAAATGTGTACTGAAACTGCGACAGTATGACTCAATGAGACTGTTGTTTAATAAAATTAACAATTAGGGTGAAAAATTGTTATGCAAATTTTCTGCTACTTATTTTAAAAAGTAAAGTTCTTTCACTTCCCCTTTTACCCTCTTGAACAAACAAAAATGTGAGATAAAACATCCCTAGTCATTAGGATTTAGCGATGCGATCATGCCTAGAAGACGGACTTAAGCTTTAGCTTTCCGCAAGAATTAAATCCAAAACTTCAAACGTTCGACTAAGGTACTATGAGTGTAATTAGTATTTAAAAATCTGATACTCAAAGACCACCGACCCACAGATTAACCCACATAGGACAGAACACGGAACATAGACTGCCTCTCGTAAAGTGAAAACAGTAGGGGCAAGAGACGCTTGAATCAATCAACAAAATATTTCGCAACTGTACAGCTACATAGTTACTCAATACAAAATATACAGTGATTGGCATAGCTGACGTCACTCATTAATTATAACAATAATTACAAGTGAACAGCGAACGTTAATTGACACTTCGACACAGCACCGAGTAATCCCATGGCATCCCACGTCATGATATAAACGACACTACGAGGCTTCACCTCATAGATCATTCACTTCCCGTGAGTATGGTGCGGTAGTAGTGGCGGAATGTTGACAGATTATATCATGTACATAGGTATATGCTTTTGAATATATTTATGTTGAATACAGTTATCAAGCTTTCAAAATGATAGAGACGAACGACGAAACGTGAAAAACTTAGCATACCGTAAGAACAAAATATCATCAGACGTGTAACTATTAACTGTGCATATTATTCATAAAAAAGGTTATATGTTTTTTTTTTTTTTTTTTTTTTTTATACCTATACAAGCGATAACCTTAATTATAAACAATATTGTGCACATAATTCTGAAACAACCTGTCTCTATTCTGAAACAAACAGGTTATACATAACTGTTTAAAAAAACTGTTGTAGACTTACTAAACTGAGAAAAAACTTTCAATATTTTTAAGTACCAATCTTTATTGGAGGTCATGTAGAAAAATCTCAGATAAAATTAACCTATAATACAAAATAAACTACAATAAATGCTCTCCAAAAACCACATACCAACGGTCATTCTACAAGCTTAAATCCCAAGCATATGGGAACCTCACAAACGTTCGTTCGTTTACAAATCGTGCACATTACACCGCCCAGTTATGTCTGTCGTCTACACGAACAATAAATAATATTGTTTACATTATTCTGAAAAAGTTATTTAAAGTTGTTCAAAACTATGTCTGACAAGAAATCAACCTATAATCGTTCCTAAAAAAACTACAACAGTCTTAAAAAAACATTCTAACTGAGAAGGGTTTTGTAAGCACAACCCCAGACAGTGATGCAGTATGAGATAATCAATTGAGCCATTGCAAAGTATACGGGACGTAGGACATGAGTGTTAGCAACATAACTGAGTGTTTCAAAGGTGTAAATGAGTTTGCATACTCGACTAGTGAGATGGATAAAAAGCACATTCCAACGGTCATTCTACAAGCTCAAATCCCACGCTTACCAAACGTTCGTTCGTTTACAAATCGTGCACATTACACCGCCCAGTTATGTCTGTCGTCTACACGTCGGGCCATAACAATAACGCAGTCTAGCAACACCCATTAGCCAGACATGAAAGGTCAATCTAGATTTCACCTATAGCAAGAGCAGCTGATGTTTGTTTGCCAAATTACCTCGGAGACACGATTTATTTGTTTATTTCTACGTGGAAGATTTTGCGGGAGTGTTATGATTAGTGTTTTGATTTATTTAGGTACGTTTGTATTATTAGGACGGTCTAGGTCGGTAGTGAGTGAAGTATTTTATCTCATGGATATGTTGTACTTGAAGCTTCGTTCTTTTACACAAAGATTTCCAAATTGTAATAGCTAATCAATCGTTGCTAAAAAAATTTAAAACCCTCTGTTTGACGAGCTTTATATCTTACTAGCGAACTGGCCCGACTTTATCCATATATATGTATATATATATCAGTTTTATCCCGTTAATTTCATTCCCGTTGGAATTTTGATCCCATCGATTCCATACAAACCTTGTCCCGACAATTACAAACATATTAAAAAAAGGATGTCCAATTTAGTTTAGTTGTTCAAAAGTTGTGCGCGTACAATCATTTTTATTTATATAGATTACTAGCTTTTACCCGCGACTTCGTCCGCCACCTTAATTTTCCCATTATACGTAATTTTCTCGGGGTAAAAAGTAGCCTATGTTCTTTCTCGGGTTTCGAAATATCTCCATACCAAATTTCATGCAAATTGGTTCAGTAGTTTAGGCGTGATTGAGTAACAGACAGACAGACAGAGTTACTTTCGCATTTATAATATAAGTATGGATTTACAAGGAGGATACTCTTTCTTTGAGGTTATAAAATCAAAATTGTTATAATGTTGAAATATACTAAAGATGCCGGTTATTACAAGACTAAATACGAACTATTATATAAACTAATTGTCCTTATTCTCTAACTGCTGCTACCATCTAATATTAGCTAGTTTCGTGAATCAGAGCACAACTAACTAAATACGGGCTGTTCGCATCTCAGGGGAGGATACCGAAATAGGAACTAAAAGCCAGTCACTGCTGTTCTCTGTAATGTAAATCTGCCAAGCTATTTTCAATTACTGAATGACAGTACTACCCATTAAAGTTAAATTTACAATGAACATTGTTGAAACCTTTGGCAGTAAGATTAGCTTTTTAGGACTTAGATATTCTTATGGACGATTTGAAATAAAATTATGAATGATTGATTAAAAGCATTTCTTAGTGCGGGAGTTGTCTTTTTTAAAAACGAAAACGAAACCAAATACGAATTGTAGATTAAACTTTTCTACAAGAGCTAAAGCGAAGAAAATACTATAAGAGCTAACCTTAGACATTTAGGAAATACGGAGTCCTCAGTCAGTCCTTGGCCAGTTTGAAGTATGGAAGTCGGTTTCGAAAAACCACTCCAAAACAAAAAAAAAATCCCGTATCCTGCATACGCCTGTGATACATTGAAGCAGGTCCCTCTTTCCATAGGGGTGATTAAACTTAGCAGTATGGATGTAGTATTTGGTTAAATTCTAGCACAAGTTCGTGTATTAAAGTTTACTGCTGTGTAGTACAATATACTTGTAGTATAATTACTACACACTGCGGTCTACAACTCGCGCTCAAATGACGACAGTTGCAATGTTCAGTGTAGTTCATGACTATTGGCTAGTGACCTCCGGGGCAGGAGAATATAGTAACCCTCAGCTTTCTGATAGTAGACTTTAAAGTGTATTTAGTAGTAGTCTTTAATTACTCAGTCCACGAATTTGTATGAAGAAATTTCGTTCAAATGTTTTTTTTATACGGACTGTGCGCTGACATTTTGTCCGGATTCTGTTTTGTATTATTATAAACTACTAGCTGACCCGCGCAACTTCGCTTGCGTCCAATAAGAGAGAATGGGTGAAATTTTTCCCCGTTTTTGTAACATTTATTACTGGTACTCTGCTCTTTTTGGTCGTAGCGTGATGATATATAGCCTATGTCCTTTCTCGGGTATCAAAATATCTCCATACCAAATTTCATGCAAATTGGTTAAGTAGTTTGGGCGTGATTGAGTAGCAGACAGACAGACAGACAGAGTTACTTTCGCATTTATAATATTAGTATGGATACTATGGATAGTTTAAGAAAGCCAAATACTGTTACTGATATAGTTAAGAATATGAATATAGATATATTATAGAAGATAGTATTTCGTACAAATCCATTATTATTAAAATTCACAAACCCCATTTGACATAGAGGTACTAGTACACAAAAAACATCAATCTACTACTCAATTTTGTTACTTAATATCCTCCAAAATACACTCGCCAAACCTCTCAAACATCGTACATATCCAAACACGTTACATCACCATCGATCAATTATGCAATTAGGTCGTAAACCCTTCGTACCGCGGCGAAAAGCTTCCCCAAACACATCTTAAGGCGATGCAGAATCCAATAAAACGATAACTGTAGTGTCAATATTGAATCTGTTGAGGCGCCGTCCAAAACACGCCTCGTAATATACAGGGAATTACCACAAATCTCGTGCCGGGAGATGTCTTATTTTTGTACCAAGAACAATGTTTTCACAGCAGAAGACAAAGGTTGTACTCTTAACGATCAAAGCCACTGGAGTTCAGCTGCATGCCGCAACGTTACAAAAACCACAGCGTTTTCTCTTTTGTATTTTCTTTTTGTTCACATTTATAAATAGATGCGGTACACGTATATGTATCTTTATTGGTTCTTATAATGCCAAGAGATGTTTTCTGTTTCGCTAATATCTCCAAGGATTCGAAATTACGCAAGAATCTGACCTCAAAAAGTTTGAAAATTTTTCCTCAACAAAAGCCATATTTGTCAAAAGAACAAAAGAATGATTTTCCTTATTCTTATCCAACTTTTAACTAAATCAAAATGTAAAAAGTTGAAGAAGCGTATTCCGTCCATCAAGCTGCAAGCAATGTTTAATTCAATTCGAATGCTCAAATCTCCGTGACAATACAAGATTTATCTAACAAAAGAGCACGCGGAAATTAAACAAGCACTCCTTTAATCACATCCAATGAAAAAACAGAAACGGCAGCGTTTCTCGCGCCTAAGAATCATCAGGTTAAACCTTATTACAATGACGTAAGGCCTATTATTCAGCAACGTGATCGCCCTGCTTAGTTCGAGCTGTCGCCTTGAAAATTGAATCAATTTACGTTAAGAGCAAATTGTTGGAGAAAGAAGATTGGCAGTTTCTTTTTTTGTCTGTAATCGAGTTAAATCAGACTGTGTTGTCACTTTGGTAATAGACGGTGACCCAAATATGGACGGAATGAGTCAAACAAACAACTAAATATATGAGTAGCTATAGCTATTTCCCGCCATGTCCCTGAAGCATGAAAACGAAAAATTTGAACGAAAACTCAATTTCAGCAGCTAAGAATCCATATAAAGAATATGGTCTTATAGTAGATATAACTCGACAGAAGGGACTTTTTCCTAATGTACTGTGTCATTTTCGTATTTTTGTGTAACACACATAATATACAATTTTTTTTCAATTTTTTTTTTTTTTTGTATGTTTGTTACACAAAAATAAACACATATACAATCAATTTAAAAAAAGCAAGTTACATAACAAAACAATAAATTAGTTGGGTTGATTTATTGACAATCGATGCTTCAAGTTAACTCATATTTGAATATTTTATACGAGTCCAAACAAATTACGTGCTCGCAAACAGTAAATCATTTTCTATATTAAAATGTTTGATAACATCTCTCTAGCGATATCAATAAATATATCACGTAATTACTCCAGTAGTTGTAAATTCGTGTCTTATGTCTTACCCATCTTATTGATATTTAAATCTTTATTTGCGAGCATTTTTTAAATAAATCAATACTGTTAGACAAAAATCTCTTTCTAAAGTGAGATAGCGATTGGTCTTGAGTCCACCACGCTAGTTAAATAAGTTAATACTTCGTATCTGTTCATCAAGTGTTTTGATATAGATACTCTTAGGTTTTCTAATGTAACTGCTAAATTCAATTCATATTTTTAAAATATATTTTTATACCTAACAGTGCCTAACAGTGCTTCTATTCTCGCAATAAAATCATATTTCGGATAACCGCATTTCGTATAAAACTTCACAGAACATTTTAACTAGAGTAGTTTGGCAGCTGTTTAATATTTACGAAATATCTAGATTTCATCTAGCCCAACGGTAATTCTAGGAACAGTCTTTCAGCACAAATTCATAACTACCAATAAAACGTTTAATCTTTTTATTTAATAAAAACTCTAAAATACTGCAAACTTAAATTCTATACTTATACCTGAAATACGTGAAATTGTTATAATTTCTGAGTACGACAATAGTCATTCATAATGAATTAACAATGTAAAGACCTACCTAGATCTATTCAAGAAGTGGATAACTTCTATACAATACCGAGAAAATTAGTACAAACCTCATTATACAACGTATGTTACAATGTACCTAATTTATTTTACTCTCGTAATTTGGTTTGAATACAAGCACTAATTTGAAGTTCAACGAACTCTCTGCTACATGTTTATACTTGTAGGCCTTGTAATACCCACATTTATGAAAGAATAATAACCATTAAACCAACAAGTTATATCCTAAGCTTTGTTTTCCACCAAACATCACGGCTGTGTAAGGCTCATAAAAATATATATCAGCCTAGCCTTTATTCCAACTATGTTGAAGTCGGCTTCCAGTCTCACCAGATGCAGTTGAATACCAATGTTTTTTTTTTAAATAGAGCGACTGCCTATCGGACCTCCACAACCCAGTAACCTGGGTTATAACACCATATCATTCGGTCAGACTGGTTGTCAGACTTTCAAGCTTCCGACTACTGTTAACGACTGTCGAAGATCTTTGATAATGACAGTCGGGACCCACAATTTAACGTGCCTTCTGAAACACGGAGGGACTCGATACGTATAAGATGGTCGCCCATTCACAGAAAGACCTCGGCAAGCGTAGCTTAACCTCCAAGATCGATCCGCGCGGCCGTTGTTAACTAAGCCTCGAGCTCCTCAAGACTCATAAAAAAATAAGGGGCGATAAATATATAACAGCGGATTTTTAATATTGGATGTAGGACGGAACTATGTCAACGACTTTCGATATCGCCTGACGCCATAGCTGTTAATGGCAGCTTAGAATTTGATTTTTGAACGCGGTTCAAAGAGTTCGAGGAAATCTTCAAGAAGTTTTGAATTTTGAAGCTTATTTTTTTTAATCAATGTTATTTTTAATACGACTTCGATTAAATTCTCCTTCGTGAATTCGCTATTTAATTTCTTTAATATATATTTTTATTTATGTAATTAAGTATTTCGATAAATATTAACACTATATTTAATGCGTTTAATTTAGTTTTAGTAACTTTTATTTTTTACCTTACTGGATTAAGTCAAGAAACAGCATTTCATAAAATGAGCTACACTTAGAAGTTCCTATAATATATATGTTCCGTGAAATAAAAATCAGGTTCGTTCTAAGGTAAAAGCCGTGATATCCTGCTGAGCCAGTTCAATTTTCAGGGCGATTCGTCTCACGCTGGTAAAAAGTTGTGGCATAAATACGATAAGAGGAAATCTCTATGCAATGTTTTCTTGAATTTATTCTAGGTATACTTTTTGAACTTGGTTTCATAAAATAATGTCGCCTCTTTCTTATGCAGCTATTGTTGTCTTACGATTAATAATCTTCACAGGATTACATTACTTTAATTTAATGGCACACTTAGAAAGTGAAGTAAGATAGCTATATTTTTTATTCAAAATGAATCTTGTATCACCTTTAAAAAAACTGTGGACCGAAGTACATCAGTAACTCTAACTAGCAATTATTCAACCACACTTTTTCTCAGTATCTTGTGATGGACACTTAGGCAGAAGACCTCACTGAACGTCGACTGACTGACGTGATACAAAAAAAACATTTGAAAAAACCTAAGCATTCATTTATGTAGGTTATATCTTTTAAAACAATTCCATAAATAAAAAAACGTAACATCTCACACACATTCACCCCCTAATTGCACCTTCGTGAACTAAACCTCTATTAGACGGTAGAGCAACAAAAGGCGGACAATATGGCCGCCACTACATCGCTGCTTATACTGTTGTTAGTAATTAATTGTGGCAATTTATCTGCGGTTCCGTGATCATTCGTGTTATGAGCTTGCTTTGAACCTTGACCTTCTATTGTTGGACAATATTGTAGTTTGTCTATTTCTGAAAGCTTAGTGTACTTAACGCATAGAATATTAGAGAAAAGAATATTAGACTGCTTTCCTAAGAAATTGACGAAAGCACTCTGGGATTGTAAGTGTCTGTTCCACTGCTTACGGCAAACCTATCTTAAGAAGAAAGTAAGCTACATTTTTAAAATGATGTATGAAAATTCTGTTTAAAAACGTAGTTGCTGAGTCAATTCTGACAAATTGTTGTTTCTAGAAATAAATCTCTAAGTGCTCATTCACGTTGACTCGCGGGCGCGGTGGCGGGCGCGGTCGCGAAATATCAAACATATGGCGATGTACCGAAGTGTTCACGTACAAACCGTTCGCGCGGGCTAAGTCGCGGGCGAGCTAGCGGCGCCGCGCGCGGCCCGCGTGGCGCGCTCGCGCCAATATCAAACAAGTGAAGATGTTCGTATGTGTTCACGTCGAACTAGCGGTGGCGGGCGCGATTCACTCGCGATGTCAAGTAAGATCAACCAGTTTGAGCCAGTTTGAGCCAAACGCCCGCCTGGCGGCCAACGTGAACACAAATCGCCACGTCCTCGCGCTCGCGACCGCCACCGCGCCCGCGAGTTCCAACGTGAACAAGCACTTAATTATTTCTTACTCTTGTGTTTATTGAAAATAATTCTAAAAACAACAACAGAAATTAAAAATTCTGAACGTATTTTTAGAAATATTCAGAAATTATTTTGCCCCTTTTTTGCACTATTGTAAACTTCTTACTTACAATAACTTTTTAGTATTACTTAGTATATAAGTTCATCATACCTTAAATTTACCTAAAGTGCAGACTTTACTTAACTCTTAGACTAATTAGACCCTCATGGAAGGTTTTAACTTATTACTTAACTTTTAAAGGTCCGAAACAAGAAGAAAATTTCAAAGCACACCTTAGCACACGCCTCCAAACGACATTTTACTCAAACTTTCTAGGTACCCGTATGTTAAAAGTTCTTTTTCCCAAGGCTCTCCTGCCTAGATGCCTAGGTTATTAGCTAGAACTAAGTTATTTAAACTTTGCTGTAAACACTCATAAATATAAAACTATCGTAATAATAGACTGTAATGAGAAATATAGGTAGATGTTATTAGTTTCACTTGAAAGTTTGCTTTATTAAGTACGTATATATGTTGTGAAGTTTGTTGAAATAACCGTTTTGTGGCGCAGCTTACGTTTACTAGAAAAGTTGCTAGATACATTTATTGGTTTAAGAATTTTGCTTGAATTACTAGTATTGTGCCTTAGCTCTTCCATATTGGGCTTCTAAATTCCGATAAATCATATACTGACAATAAATTAAAATTATGTATTAAGCATAACATCAAGCCAAGAAACGAAATACGTAATTTAAAATGAAAATAAATAATTACATCCTTTCCAGGAATCAGGAAAGTCTTATAGTAATATACAGCCCTTCACTCGTAGCATTACTTAAACTAACTACCAAATAAGCTACATTGACATACCTTTACCTAACCCTATCCCAACAAACAGGTTTTACCCGTCGTGAAGAAAATCCGGCACCGGCTTTATCCGTATACCCGTAAAAACGCCAAACACCGGACTGAAGCAATTATCCGCTTGATTTTGCAATCTTAATGGGGAAATAGGAGACTCACGTGAATCTCTGACACCTGCTTCCCGGGGGATTAATCACTAAACTTTCTGTATAGAACCTTTGAGGCTATATTTACATAAGACTGGATGCTGAAAATAGCTAGTATCTCTTCTTTTATTATCTTGGCGATCCTGGTTTCATGTCTAATTCCTCCAATAACACAATATTAAATAAAATATATATCAAAAAATATTTTAATGTCGTATTTTTCGACTGCCAAGTAACCATGTTGAAACAAAAGTCCAGCTAGCATAATTTTCGAATAACTTTAAAGGCTTCACTTAAGATTTTTTGGGTCATATCTACTAAATATAAGTCTAGAACTTCGTATTTGATATGAAAGCTGTCAAGAATTGTATTCATGAAGAACGTAAAACTTACAAAAATATAAGTTGAAATTCTTTAGCACAGAGTTTTTTAACATTTAACACCAGCTACTAGATTTATAAAGAATATAAATCACGAGATAAAATACAAAAACGAACAAATAAATAATAGGTCTGTTGTTTTGCCCAAAAATAGGATAGACAAGGCTATATCCGATGTTTTAAAATTTGTAAAAAGCAGCAAATTACAAACCTAATGGAACACTCAAATCGTTAAAATATTTCTGAATAAAAAAGGCGACCTTTTTAACGCGTTAAAAGAGTGGGTTCATTAGCCTAGATTCGGCTATTCAAAGCGTACCTTCATTAGTAGCACCAACACCGAGTGTATTTCACAACTTTTCTAGAATAACAACATAGATTTATAAAGAAAAACAGCAAAAATATTAAGAATTACACCTATTTAAAATTAATCTAAGTTCTTTTATTTTATCGCGTTATATTAATACATATAATTTTCTTTTTAATCCTGTATTCATGCTAAGTTCCTACCTATAGTATCAAACAAATGTACGGCTTAAAAGACTAAAAAATACAATCTAACTTTATCTGCCTGGATTGAGCCACGATAAAATTGCCCCGGGACTACACATATCGCATACCGAGTTGCCTCCGGTTCGGAAATGTAAGGGTTAATAAAGGCTTTATTTTAAAACTTAAGTATGTTATCATTTGTTTAATAGTTCGATGAGCTTTCTAAAGTATTTTAACTATTTTTAACCCATAACTACCTCACTGCTCGACTCGAGTTTATTTAAAACTTAAGGTTTCACCTTGGTTCTGGCTACATAAAACTCATTTTAAAATAAAAATAAATTATTTTAAATATCCTACTTATATAATAAATGAACGAAAGTTTGTGAGAATGTATGTATGGATGTTTGTTACTCTTTCACGCGAATACTACTAAACCGATTACGATGAAATTAAGTATATAGGTAGCTGAAGACCAGAATAACACATAGGCTATAAAGTAGCCTATAGGGATCGGGATTTAGGTAGGGTTTCCACGCGGACGAAGTCGCGGGCGGTCTCTAGTACAACATATTTGTAACACGAATCGATTTAACATAAACTTGATAAGAAAGTCGTCAATGTGACCGTCCCGTCTCGATTGTCATCGAATTGATAAGGTTTGTCGGAATAATTACGATGTCTCCGTTAAGCTTAATGAAATCAGACGTGACGAGGCAGATTTTTTGAGAAACGTGACTATTATATTCTTTTGAATAATTGCTTCTGTGTTAGAAGTTAATCCTGCTGATGTTGCTGTTTTAGAATTAAGGTCTATTGATAAGATTTATAGATAGAATGCATACAAAAAACAACGTTTTATCTATTTTCTTTTATAATCCTTTTCCCAACGCGCAATTTGCCAGCGTGGTGAACTCAAGGTCTAACTCCTCCCTCATTACGTGAGGAGACCCTTGTCCAGCAGTGGGACATTAATGGGTTAAATTTTATACTTAGAATCTTTTTGTGTGTATAAAAGTATTTATATTTATGTAATTTTCTTACAATTTACTTGAATTTATCCTGGCATGAAAAAATGTAATCTGGCAGACAGAAAAATCAAGATCAAATATAAAAAAAATCTAAAGAATTTTATTAGGAACTCTTTATTTGCAATTTAATTATAATGTTTATTATGTCTATCCACAGTATTCAAAATGACTCAGTCTTGTTCTTAAAACGACACATACATTATGTAAAAAGTATCGGTCGGCTTCGGGTCGTGTAGATGTCCTCCAATGTCAAGTACAGTACTCGCAATATTCGAATAAAAATGTTATATAAATGATGAAGAAGGGTAAAGGATAGCTTCGTATCGCACTTCAAAATATTCACTACTTTATACCCCACTTACACTTTTGAAACCCTTTGAGAAATGTGTAATGATATGGGGGACCTCATCATCAAATGTAAGGCAGATCCAAAGCTAAGCGTACAGCAAATCGTCTCTTTTGTTAATGTCATTAAAATATTTAAAAAGCTATAAACGGGCTTAATAAAATAAAGCGAATAAAGTAACATAATGTGTAGGTTATCATGGTAACACGTGCCTTTACTTTCAATGCCTAGCAATTATTATGTTGTCTTACCTAAAAATCGAATCTGGGATCTCGCAATCGCTAACTGCAATAACTACCGATCTGAGTTCAAAAGTAGTAATATAAAAGAAAAAAACAGCTTTCACGATTTGCCCAGAACAAACAAAATTCCGTGCTATACAAAATCTTGTTAAACAAAGCCATGACACAGTGCACTAGTTTCAAAAACACAGAAATCCTTTTTCGTTCCTAATCCCTTTTACAATTGTCAATAATTCTCACTGACAATTTATAGCTTAGCCGTGAACTGTTGCGAGAGAACGGATTAATACTACACGAACATTGACGTATTGAGCTGTTTGAGATTTTAATGTTCCTACGATACCGCGATTATTTCATTCTATCGGTAGCCTTAAATTGATTTATGGAGTGCTTGGCTATTTTTGTCTTGGTAACTGTGAATGAAATAAATTATTAAAGTTGTGTTTAATTCCGCATAATTCCCGCGTCTTTAGGATTTTCGGGGTAATATGGGCCCCATGTCTTTTCACGAGTCTTAAACTATCTTTGTACAAAATTTCGTCTAAAACAGTTCAGTGGTTTAAGCATGAAAAAGAGACAGGCAGCAGACAGACAAATAAACATACAGTGTAACTTTTTGTATATAATATTAGTAGAGATAGGGATTATATTTTACGAATTCATTACTTACTTTTACTTAAAAAGAAACATAAAAATAACACTCAAAATAATGAACAAAGAATCTCTCAAGGTCTCCGGAAGCACTTCATTTACATTTGAGCCTACTCATTTTATGCCTAATTATTAAAATAATTTAAAGCAAAAGTTTTAATGAGCTAAACCATTTTTTCTTTTAACAAAACTTGGAATTACTCATTTCGCTTCAGGCTAATTTACCGAATCATATTCCTAACGCTTAATGTTCTCCAAGCGGGAAAATGTAATTTAAATTTTTGATTCGTAGCGCTACGGGAGTCTACGCGAAAGCGGCGTAGGCGTTCCGTAGCGCTCGTAGCTACGATTAATCACGCAGGCTACAATAATTTTGTTTTTGGCCTCAAATTCTAATGTTTGTTCTAGATTCATAGCTTATATTAACATACATTTGTTTATGACTAAACAAATTAATTTGGACGTGTCGTGAATTTCTTTTATGAATACAACCTTATGAATAAAATAATAGCTCTTAAATATGTAGGGTAACTTACTTGTGCCTCTATTACAGGATACTTATTGACGTGCTATTTAAAATAAAATAATTTGAACCTTTGAGCGTATTAAAACCATCTAGAACAAAAAACTCGAATAAATTTCCTTTTTAATAGTAACAAAGCAGGCAAACAAATGCATCAACCAAATTAACTTTTCTATAGCAATTCTGAGTATTTTCTAAATAAACAAACCGTCACTGAAAGTCGAGTGAAAGCACAAAGTGGCTAACAATGTCTATTGTGTAGCCGGTGTTGCAAGAGCAGAAAACTCATTCATTATTATAACGATGTTGCCACGTTGTTGAATGACACTTTATTTGTGCATTTCAGTACTCTTTTGTTTTGATTAAACTGCACTAATAAACTAAAATAGTGCCAGGTCAAACTGAACTTGAAACTTCCTCTGTATCGCGGTGGAGTGAGAGAGTGTTATTTGACTGCTGATCATGAGGTCTCAGGTTCGAACGTTGGGCAAAGTACTTTCAATTCTTTGAAACTTATATTAGAATATTTCACAACAGTAATAGTTAACGTGCCCGGTATACGGCAATAGGCCAGCCAACATGTACATGGGAATAACATTGTTAATCGTGAAACGTACTTAGGTATATTACACCTCTGCCTGCTTGCCTGAAAAAGTTTCCCAAGACAAAAATATCTTATGTGTTTCAGGTTATTAGCTATCTGTGTACCAAATTTTATTAAAATATTTTTAGAACTTTTGGCATGGTCGAGTAACAAACATCAAAACTTTCGCATTTATAATATTAGTAAGATAAGATCACTTATTTTACCATAACTTATTGTTACCCATTTCTCAATCTATAGTCCTTCTCTGCTAAAAAGCCTATTCAAAAAGGGCTAATATTCGAAACATAAGAAAATGTGACAAAACGCATTGTGATTTCCTTTTCTATTCGACCAGACCTTTCTCGGTTCATTGAACTTTAACTCTCGATTGCCTTTCGCGCTGAATCGGGGTGCGAAATAAAATAACGTAAAGGGAGCCTACTAAACATTTCTATTATTTTCACACACTCTTTTATATGGTATCGCTTGCGGCAATGCGCGCTTTTTTTACTTTACCGCGCGGCTTCTTTTGAAGATAAATAGGTATGTTGTTTTAAGGGCAAGAGATTATATTAAAAGTGCCTTTACTTCAACGCGTTATGTTAAATGTTATATTCCTGTGCAAAATACCAACCAGGATTTTTAAAGCAAAATCAAAGTGACATCACGTATACATTCAGGTTTTTACGATTGTCAAAAATCAGCCTCAGACAGTATTTTTAATCATTAAACTTTTTTTAAATATACTGCTAATTTGCAATTAGCTTCAATATATGATCTATAAGCTATACATATTTTACAAATACCAAATTATTAATTCAATCTGCATCCTATCTTTCGTCTTTTACTTATAAGCAAAGCATCCTAAACTTTAATGACACAATGTCTTACACACCACGCTCAATTTTACTTAAGTGAACAATATACTCTTCCTACACAAACTTATAAATAGTTTTATAAAGCTTAGTCTACACTTTAAAAGTACGAACACGTCATACCTCCCACACATGTATACCTACTTCTAAATTGAGTAAGTTCTCAAGCGGTTGCTTCGAAGAAACTACCTAAATGTATGAGAAAAGTTATCTTTTAAAACAAAACAAATTGATGTTCCGAAAAAAGAAGCTATGGTTAGCGAATAAAATAGGCTAAGCCGATTCGTGGGCTTGTTTTGTAAAGTTTTTCACCGGTAAAAACATACTTAAGACAGTTATGATTTTTCATATTTCTTTGCTACAGTTTTGAGTAGATTCAAGCTTTATTAGAAAATAAAATGTAGTAAACATCTAGAATAGCCTGTGTTGAGGCAGTTCAGTTCACTATCTATCGAAAAAAAGGTCTCACTCATTTGAACTAACGCATTCTCATAGCAATCACATCTGGTAAACATAAAACTCCATTTGATAGGAGTAAATATTAAGTATACTTCTAGCATAATGAGTAGTAGTAAATACTCTCAGATTCTCAGTGACGATGTGCGTTACCTAAAATAAGTGTTGAACATATTCTCCACGTTAAAAGATATTGTATTCTATCTAATTATTTATCATTCTAGACGTACGCAAATTCTCGTTAACGCAATCTGCAGTTTCGTAAATTAAGTGCTCAACTACTAGAAGAATATGCTAACAACGTTCTTTGGTTACATCGTTAGTACTTTACACATTTAACAAAGGACTATCTAAGCTCTAAGTTGACGCTGAACACTATCTATATCACTTACTCATTACAGGCCACTGCATCTGAAGACACTAAGAGTAATAAGAATAAGTAATAAGAAACTGAAACATCGTATATTAAAAAGGCTATAACGATTTAACAAATAAATATTGTAAAACGACAGGTATTGTTAATAATATAATGATAATTGTGTATTTTCAGACATAGTTCGTGTTTTGACATGATTTGAACACCAATTTAATTAGATTACTGTTTCAAATTATGAAAGCAACATATTGAAAGCAGTCAGGAAACTGCGTAGCGGCAGCGTTTTTGCAAATTCATATTAAAGTATGTTTGAGGTCTATTTCAAAAGTTACAATGTGTTCTTAAAATATATTTGTTAGAAGAAACTGAACAGTTGCATTTCATTCACATTTTATTTTCTTATGATAAAAAAGTATGTAATAACACGTAATAATAACATCTGATTCTAATGCAGACTTATTACAAGAACTCAAGACATTAGTTATCTAATATTAAATTTTCTTATAACACTTTATCATGCAAATAGTAAAATGAATAAAGAAAACAGCAGCGCTCCAAGATTTATCTTTGCATTTTAATTTAAAAATTAACATGAAAATATTGAAAAATAAAACCATTTTTTAATATTATTCTTTAATTTTAAATACAATTTTTCGCCTATTTTAATTTTAAACTAGATAAGTTTATCTAGATCTTTATGAAACAATAAACTCATTTAATGCCTAACTAACACTTTTATCTTAGCAAAACAAAGTTAACCATCTAAATCATTTTTATTAGATTCAAAATGTATTAAAGTCAAAAATAATAGACGCGGCTGAACATTTAAAAAGTTATTATGAGTTTAAAGTAGGGGTTCTTAAACAAAATACTGACAATTTTGAGATTATCTCTAGCTTATTTATAAAATTTGATAAAAAATAATATATTTTTGATTACTTTTAAATTATAGTTGTTGGTCATAAAATAGTTCATTATTTACTAATCCAGATTATTTTATTAGGTGTCTACAAATTGCTTATAAAACACATACGTACATAAAATCATAACAAAACTAGAGAATGCTACTTTTTCGATTTTTACGAACTTTCTTTGCTTCATTCACATTCATACATCTTGTCATACATGATACAAATTATATTATCATTTACTGTTCTAAATAATTACATTATTAGTATAAGATTTAGCTTCAGATAGTTTCTCATATAAAAATGGAACATGAAGTTAAATCTCATAATCTAAACACTCCCAAAAGTATATTATTTCGTTTAATATACATAACACTGACATTCCAACAATAAAACGCAATAACAACTCATATCCCTCCCGACTTAAGCCTTCAAACATTGTCAATCGTATCCACAGAGAGTTTTATTGTAAATTGCATCGCATCAATACACCAGCGGGTCTCAAAGAATATATGCTTATTTCAAACACATCGCGGATCGAGCTCAACAAGCTATTGTGCAACAAATCGATGTCATTATGAGAGCTTTTCTGTTGTATGAGATCTTCGAATATCAAAGAACGTCTTATGTATTCTTCAGTTTATATAATAATATGCTCAAATTGTATATTTTGAATGCAATTTTGTTGTTAGGTAGGGGAAAAAGTCTTTTCGCATTATAGTATGTATGAATTGTATTAAAATCTTTTCTCTACACGAAAAAGCTGGATATTTGGGTACCTCACGAGCTCACTGAAAGAAACCTGATGAACCGTGAACTCATTTATGATTCTTGAAGCCAAAGAGATTTTATTGCAAGTAACAAACAAATCGAATTTCTTGTAAATTAAGAATACAGCCTATAGTGAAATAATCCTTAAGCAAAAGTATAATTGTCGTTTCCTATGACTGTTGAACAATTTATTTTTGAAGATTCGACAGAAATACAAACTGATTATGTAGTACTTATACTTATATAAGATTATTGTCTGCTAAGACTGCGGTGACCAAAAGGAATTATTAATTGACCAAACCAACTTTAATATAATAATTATTAACATAGTACACAAACGATTGCATTTCGCACCGTCATCATAGAACCATGACAGTAACATTGATATAACTTTACGCAACAATCTATTTATCATCAGAACCAGACTCAGTCGAGTGACGTCACAAACAGTGATAACGACTTAAATAACTGTTTTATCAGTAACTGTTCGCTAAACTATCAATCATGCGGCAAAATGATTTGTATCGGAGCACAGAGAATTTTGTTTTACTTCCTGAAGTTTGTGGGAAGGTTTCTAAATGCAATGGTTAATAAAAACCACACAATCAATACATACTAGCACAGGAAACTTATTTTTTTACCACCTATTTGCTGTTATATTATTACTATTTCTAAGTTCTGCGTAATTACTTTTTAATAATGATTTTGGTAGTTACATTACTTTTTAATAACAAACGGATGAGGTCTGTTTTTTTCTAAGCTTTACTTTTAAACATGATATAATTTTATTTCTTTTTAGAATGAGTAGAAACGATGGCGCTGTCATAATCTTGTTGCATTAAAAGCTCCTAAATATAAATAAAGATGTTAAACGAATTCACGCAGATTTTATAATATTTTCAATAGTGACGCAATCACGAACCTTTGATACTTGATACAAACTCTAAATAGGTACTCGATAGTGACATTTAAAACCACTCGATTGCTCCCTTTGATACACTCTAGAAGGCGTGTTCAAATTCTCTATCAAAATCAGTTATACCTACTAATTAATAGTTTCAAAGCATAGCGCTATCGCTATATTAAGTACCTCTTAACGAAGCATCAATATTTATAGATACTATCCACACTTGCTACTATTAATATAAGAATTAAGAATATTTGTCTATTTTCTACAACTAAATTTTATTTTCAAAAATCAACCCCAGGCAGAACCTCGTTTTTATCTTACCCAGAAGACACGCAAGTTGTATCGGCTATTTATACTATTAAGAGATACCTAGTAGTAATTACAGAGATAATATCAGCTAAAGTATCAATTACAAGGCTTTTTACCGGGCAGGCAGAGGGGTGTAAATTGAGTGTAAAATCACATTAGCCCTAATCTAGACGTCCATTTGACCTCCGGCTATAAATACACTTACCCAATGTGGAGTTATTTTTACTGCAGTCCCCTCTAAATACGTAATGATGGGGCTTATTATTAGGCAATGGAGTCTACAAATACCTATACAAGAGATAGGTATACCACTACGGTATAGTACCAGTTTACATACAGTATTATCCTATTCTTATTTCGTTCGTGACTACTTACCAAAAACTAATCAAAACAATTTTCACAAACACGTATTTCAAGCTTTGAATAAAAACAGCTGAGTCTTTTAAATCGAGATACAAATACATAGCGAATATCTAAAAATCCTGAAGGCTTTATCGTCACTTTTAAAGAGCTCAAACAAATGTTTGGTTCACTAAAATCCTTGTCGCGAAGTTGCGAATTGTGCGAAAAACAGTAAAATGTCGAACTTAAAGGAGCTGACGGGGCCGAGATCTTTTTATGCCTCAAAAACCTAACAAAGCTTTCCCGGATTTGTTATTCTTTTAGCTTCCACTGGGATGGATAAAAAATACAATGTCTACGGGTGAATAAAATAGCCACAATTTAAACATCATTTTGACAGTACTATTTTAGAGGTTTTTATTCGTTAAAATGGAGAATTATTCTTGCGCACAAGCACAAATGAACACGAATACACACTATACTACGATAACACTATACTTATTATTTTTATACGTGAATAGTGAAGAAAATTTCGATTAAACTCGAAACAAAGAGATTCTAAAGTTCTCTCAACGAAACAAAATAGACGGAATATTACACGAAAACGTTCAATGCAAAACTCACCCGACATTTTATGAGGTCTATGGCAAAACCCGAAACCTTTTCATGTGACACGGTTAACCCGCATGTAAGAATATGCATAGGTATAGGTAAAACATAAACGTTTCGTGTTCCAAAAGAAGGTTTTATCAACTGATTAGATAGCGGTCTTGTGTAAGTCTAAATCTATTTCGGACAAAGGTTACTGAACCTAACCTCACTTAGGGCTTGTGACAAATATCTTGTTGGCTTTGCTAGTGTTTCAGATAAATATTTTCGTTTGTGAGTGTCGAATTACAGTTACTATTATTTCTTTTACGATGTTTATTATGTTATTACCAACTGTAGTTAGATACGATAGAATAAGTTTTGTGTTCTACACAAACTAGCTAGTAATAGACATTATATAAATAGGGGGTGGATAAAAGCTATATTTAGGACATGCAAATTTTTGTACTAATCTACCGAAACAACAACTTAGATCAATACTCAATCATTTCGAACAAAAAAAAGATACCTTATTAAAAATTATCTTCAAAGCAACGTCAAAATTCTTCTTTCAGGTACAAACCTATGCATGGCACGATAAAATCCCATAAACCAAATCCTTACGCAGCGTTTTACACATCCACACGTTTCCGGACTTGAAATATGTGCGAATAAATTCTCATTTTTGAAGATTCTACAATGGAAGATACATTACCTCACAGCTACACAGCTCGCGCACGTGGAAGTTTTATTTTATTATAGCTAAGTACTAGTATCTACAGATACCTTTTATTTTCTTTTGACTAATATTCCATACTATGTTTCCTAAATCTTTAATTTAAATTTTACTTGCGCGAATATTTTCTGAGAAAAAATTATGTTTTCCGGTAGTTATCAGATCGCTCATATATTATGTTTACTCCTATAAAAATATGGTCCTTTAACTTACTACTAATTATCTTTTTTCTTTTTCGAAAGATAAATATCGTTGGACCACTTCACACACGGTCATTTGATTCCAAACTAAGCAGAGCTTGTACTATGGTAACCAAATAACTGATAAACATACTTATATACTTCTAAATATATACTTATATAGATACAGTTACATCCAGGCTCAGAACAAATATTCGTGCTCATCACACAAAGATTTGTCCCGGGTGGGATTCGAACCCACCACACGCGGCGCTACGGTTGTTGCGGCGAGGTGACCGCTTAAACCACTGCGCCAAACGTGCAGAGATAACTCAACAGTAGCATCAAAACAAAAACCATTTCACAAATTACCAACGATTGTCAATATAATCACACGAAGTGAGGTGAGCTAAACTAACAGACATTTATTGTAGTTAGCGTTAAATACAGCCACGAGAGTGACTCCTCTGATATAGGTGACTAAACCTATGAATAAATTATTCGCTTTAGCTTACGCGTTATACCGTCCAGTCGGTCGTGTGAAAGGGTGTATTACGATCCAAAATTGCTATGGACTCTAAACAAGATTATTGTTATATTTTTGCAGATAAATAAACTATATTTTATTTACCATTGTTTTTAGGAAGGAGGCGATAGCGAGTATAATAGCAGATATGTATTACGGTTTTTCAAGGCGCGTTGCGTTGAATAGTTCGTAGCGATTCGTAGCGCATGCTTTGTTTCTTAGTGAAAAGATATTAAGTCAAAGATTACATTACTAGTATAAATGATACCGAAAAAGTGAATAGAAATTGGTTTGTAGTTTTTATTTTTTTTAAGTAATTGAGATGTATTTTCCAGTACCTCAGGTGGGAACAGAAACATATATAACGAAACATATTTTAAACCTTGCTCGCTTTCGAGTTCAGTAACCTGGAAAGGGACAAAGCAATTATAAAATTACAAGTATGTGCGCTAATGGCACCACTTAACCGTAGCCCGCTTTCCTAGGGCAATTAATTTTAAATCTTAATCATTTGGTCACAAAAAAAATCTACTGCGCTGAACGTTGTAGCTTTTTTCAATGAGAGATATTCAAGAGATAACATTAATTTCATTTCAACTTAATCAGGACTTTCTGAAATATTCAAGAATTAATTCAATCAAAGGTTTCCAATATTTAAAGAAATGGTTCAAAAACTCTAACAATAAAAACACACGGAAAAGGTTGCAGATAAATTAATGAGAATAAAACCAACCGGGCCGAAGCTACACAAGATTTTGCCTGATTTTTCCAATCAACTATCAACTATCGCTCACTTGCGCCGACATTGTGATAATTCAAAAAATGCAAAATTTTTATTTTTAGTAATTCGAAACGCTTTTTATTATACAAAAACGCGATATTTTTTACTCCAAATATGGCGGAGTAACGAGAAAAAGTAGCGATACTATCGCAGTGTAGCACTAGCGACGATCAAAAGTTAAAAAATGGTACCTATACAGTAAAATAAAGGTTTTCGAAATGTCACATTATCGTCGCAAGTGAGCGATATAGTGAAACACTTCAGAATGATTCAAAGAATACTAAAAACCACTATACATATATCTCACTTCAATCTAGCTCTTCTGCATGACCTTTACATGTAAACCATCTGAGAATTTAATACAACGATATTCAGTATCTTACGCCCACTGAATCAAGAAGACCTTTACATAACAAACAGACCTTAGTTCCTCTATTTACCGAAATATCAAATATTCCCTACATTATTTAGTTTCTACTCCCTAGAACATTCTATGTCCATTGAATGTAACATTTGTTCTGATAGTTTGTATTGTCTTGATTGAGCAAACTTCGGATGAATCTATTTGTGTAAATAAATTATATAATAAATGTAGGAAATGTAAACTTTACTTTGTTCAATCTATTACTCAATTCACTTTATATTTATTTTTACATCATTGTCTTAATATTAAATGTATTAAAGTTTCTGCACACAACAACAGACTGTACATAAACATGTGCTTGGAAAAAAAACTGAATTTCATTATCGTCGCGTCGACCGATACAGTTGCCTTCGGAATCCGTGTTGCTTAAGTATAGTCTAGTTATCTCCTTGTTATTTATATATCTCACATAATTACTGACTTATTTATATACTACCTAATGTATAACGAGATGTGTGAAAGATGCGAGGGAAGTTTGTAAGAATCGTTACGAATTGCGTTCTTTGGTTTCCGCCTACCCCTATGAGATAAAGGCGTGATATTATGTACTAGCTGACCCGAAAAACTTCGCTTGCGTCACATGAGAGAAAATGAGTCATAATTTTCCCCGTTCTTGTAACATTTTTCGTTGCTACTCCGCTCCTAATGACCCTAGCGTGTTATATAGCCTAAAGCCTTCCTCGATCAATGATCTATTCAACACAAAAATATTTTTTTAATTCGAACCAGTAGTTCGTGAGATTAGCGCGTTCAAACAAACAAACTCTTTAGATTTATAATATTAGTATAGATATAGATTTATTTTTTGTCACTGTTCTTAGGAAGGAGGCGATAGCTGCGAGTAGTGAAAAGGTACCTGATACCTTTTCACTACTTTCCCCGTATTAGTAACATTTTTTACGCGTACTCTGCTCCTATTAGTCGTAGCATGATATATAGCCTATAGCCTTCCTCGATAAATGGGCTGTCTAACACTGAAAGAATTTTTCAAATCGGACCAGTAGTTCCTGAGATTAGCGCGTTCAAACAAACAAACAAACAAACTCTTCAGCTTTATAATATTAGTATAGATCTATAAATGTGTTTTACACTACTTCGGCTACTTCCATAATTATCTAACATTATTTTCCCTTTCGTACTAGATAGATGTATGTATATATATTATATATGTCATTATATTAGTTTCTGTGTCCTTGTCAAGCTTTCACCGCTAAAAGTATTCCCCAAATCGGTTGAGTGGATATATGGGTGACATAGATACAAATTACGTTTGTGTTCATCTCACAAAAGTATGTTAATGTAATGTCATTCAATTCAATCATAGTGCCTGTCGACATGGAGACGGAATACAGAAAATAAATACATTTAAAATTCATCAGTTTTAATAGAAATGGAGATGATGTTAACTGGGCAAGATCTTAACTGCAATATGCAGTGAATATAATCATAACCTTTACTTGACAGATAGAAAAATCAGATAAAAATATAAAGATTTTTTCGTAAATAACGGCAATAAAAAATACATACTATGACGTTACTGTCATTTCTTTTTCAACGTAAACACAGTAATGTTAGTATAACATTAACCTAACTAAAAAGACCAGTAAAATTGTATCGCATGCACAATGCATATTCAGAATTAACCACGAAGCTACTAAAAAAAGTTTCGTTTAAAACAATTGTGTATATCAATTATAATTTAAAAAATACACCAAACCCTGCTTAGGACTACATATATATACGGAGAAAAATAGATATTTCGAGACATCATCCGCACGCTTACACAAAATTCTTCTAGGACAGGTGACATTATTCACTTCTTCATATTTAAGAGTTCACGATATACCATACTATTAGCCAGTTTAACCAGTAGTGACAAATTGTACGCGTGGCGGGGATATATGGGACACGTCCGAACCCACCCGACGACGGATATTGCGTTACAAGAAACGTTATTTGTATACTTTACTTTAATGAGAAATATATTTCTGTCAATCAATAAATAAAAATATATAATAGTAAATAATAGCTAAACAGTGTTCTGCTCTTAATAAAAAAAAAGTTAAATATTATGTTATTCAGGCAAAATTTTGTTCTGACAAAACAACAAGACTATTTTATAGTTAATTTCATTAAACAATCTTGCAGTACCTAGATTCGTACGTTTTAAGGTTGCTCATTACTTCCAAAACATCACAATAGTGATATGTATTTCACCAATTACGATTCTGAATCTGGCCCTCTGAATACATGAACATCAAAAACATTAGTTTTTGACATCTTTAAATCTTGCGATAGAAAATTTGTTGAAAATTTTACATAGGTGCATACAAATCGCACACACAAGGTCGATAACTCACATATTTACGATGGAATTTCCAACATTCTACTGAAACAACAATTCCATCAATCCACTTTACGGTATTTTTCTATAAATTGATAAAATACTAGACACATTCCTCAATTAAAGTGTATTCAGATGATTTTTCTTTACAAAAGTATAACATTATCGATTTTGAGATCTCGCGATTTGTACACAGATTATTTTAATGCAACGTTTCTTAAGCTTGATTGCATAATAAAGGTTGCAATACCTCATTTGTAACTTAACATTTCGACCAATGTTCCCAACCGCCAGGCCGAAATATCAAAAAATGCCAATTGTTATATAAAAAGTATCAAGAACTTTCTTCCTAGTATCATACATTGAACTTGTTTCGTAGCTGAATTGTGCCGCTGCATTGAAACTCCCGGCTACTTACAGATTTGAAGATTAAGAACTAAATTACCTAGGATAAAACAGAAATCATACATTTGCAATAAAATTGTTTATTTTCATAGAAGTCATGAGGTTTTCCCAAACAATAACGTTCGTATATTACGACTAGTATTATTATTTTGTTCCTAGAATGTTGCATTATCGTGAGAGTTATGGTTTTATTGAAGATAACCAATATAACGTTTATACTATAACAATAAACGGATCAAATGAAATATTAGGTCGATCCCCGAGTTTAACGCCTCAACCGTAACGTGGACTTACAGGGTGTTTACACTTGCAACTTTTTGTAGCTCGTTCTAAATGTAAGCTCTTTAATAAATACCACTATTTCTGGATTAAATTCACTGATTTTTGACAACAAAAAAAACCAATTGAGAGGCTCAGTAGTGTCAGAATTATCTAAATAGATCGTCTAAAATGTATAACAAGGATTAAAAAAAAATAACTCTGGTGATTTTTTTTAAAACGGAGGGAATTGATAAGATTCAAATTGATGGAAATAAGAATGATTTATAAATTGAATGACATTCCGCTATCTCTCGTCTCTTTTCTATTGTGTCTTACTTATAGTTCCTTATTTTCCGAACAGTGAAAGAAGTACTATGAATGAGTCACGGTCGACTTAGCGATGAAAAGTTGCTAGTGTATGATGTGTAAGAACATACAAACGTCTGACGTCACAAAGCCAGTGAATGAAACCCAGTTATAACCTATAAATCAAAGAGGGCGATGCCCTTAGATCAAACCCCGGCTTTTCGTGTTATTCCCCACATTGTAGGCAAGATAAAAATACATACGTATGCGAGAAATCATATTTTATTAATAGCCACTTTAGTCATCATTTTCTAATAAAATAAACATAACGAGGTGAGTGAATTATAAGTGTTGTAGATCGTAGTAGAAAAGTAAATATAATATCATCAATGACCGACCGCTTACAAAGTTTCTTTTATATGAAGAGTTTCTACATCCCTGAGTTACACATTTCTCATCAAGTTATCTATCAGAAATACAAATAAGCATTAGACTACTAAATAGTTAGACAGATAAAATTACTGGACAAGAAATAAATGCTTTCAAATCACTATAAAATCAAATTCTCGACAGTTATTCAGAAATTGTCAGTTTCAATAAATTGCCCCATAGACCATGAGTAGACTTTTTGTTCTACCATATCATACACATTAGACCTACGTCATGATATACAATATATCTAAGCTTACCAACAATTTGTAACAAGTTACCACAACGCGAAAGATTTAGCCAACAAAATATGAAATGTAAAAAGTTATATAAGGCAAGAAGAGTTGTCCAAAACTTTTCCTTTTCAATGTTACATTGAATTTCTTTTTTGCTTCTTTCCTATTTTTAGGTTTTATATGGACTTTGCATACATATGAATGATGTACGCACAAACGTGCCTAAAATGCCCCCTTTCTGACTATCAATAGGATGCTGGCTATCGAAAAATTTTGTATGAAAATCTCATCATCATCATCGCCTCTAGCGGACGCCGCGCGCCGTAGTAACTATATATGCTTTTATTAGAAAAAAACTCCCGATACTCGATAGTACTGACTGTAGAGAATTGCGCTACTGTTCACTGTCAACTTAAGAATAATACCTAAACAGATTAATTCCAGCATTCTCCAATGCTACAAGAGCGTAAACCCGTTAAGAAAGAAATAGATTCTTGAAGAGCACAAAGTCAATATCTAGCTCAGACAATCATAGCAATATTCTTCATTGTAATAAAAGAAAATATCCAAGAGTTTCCACATAGACGGCTAAACACAAACTACAATAGACGTATTGTTGGCGTTAGTGAACAAATCTCAAGCTTTAAACTGCAGTACAGTCTACACCTCTACACCGCGCATCGCTACGTCGTTCTGCTGCACAATGTAACAAAGACGTTTGCGATCATAACTTCAAATCCCCGCTATTTTATTGCCACCACGGGAGGAACGTGTCTGCGAAATATGCTTCGAGATTCTCTAGAATAAAATTTTCTAAAATCTTGTCTATACGTTCTTTAACACGATCTTATTGTGTACTCCAATCGAATGGAAACTTTAGTTTTCGTAAAATGAAAAGCGGACTCTCTCCGTACCTTTCCTTAGACCCATTCATTGTTTCATAGATGGGTCGCACGGTTATTCAAGCCTGTAAAAAATCTCTTTGGCTTCAAGAATCACAAATGAGTACTCGGTTCATTAGGTTTTTTTCAGTGAGCTCGTGAGGTACATAAATATCGAGCTTTTTGTGTAGTGAAAAGATTTTATTACAAGTAATACTATAATGTAATGCTATAATGAGAAAAGACTTTTTCCCCGACCTACCTTACAAACCTTATGACGGTTAAGATAAGATTAAGGACAATAATATTAGATTTTTACAATTTCTTTCAGATCTTGTGTAATAAAGATGTCTCAAACACCAGAGTTTTCTCATTCACCCACTATACAAAGAACCTTGAAGTATTCACTGAGTAGCAACGCTTTTACTTCTAGTTATTTCATTTAATATGTATTTGAGTCCCTAAAGTTTTGGAAGCAATTACTCAAAAGCTAAACTTTTGCTGAGAAAAGATTTAGAACAAGAAAATTTGATACCCGATTTTTTGCTAAGTTCATTGACTCTGTAACAAACTAGGAATACTATTGAACTTCAGATATGAGAAGTATTATTTCTAAACATTCCATCCTACTAAACTTACTAATATGTTAAGGCGAAAGTTTGTCAGTAAAGATAGATTATTGATTGGATGTATGTATGTATGTTTGTTCCTCTATCACAAAAAAGCTAGTGGACGGATTTTAATGAAATTCGGTACACTAATAACTTATGCTCTGAATAAACACATAGAATACTTTTTACTCCGTTAAATCTCTTCACACAGACAAAATCGAGAGCAGTAGCTAGTCACAAGTTGTGAATGCAACTAATATGATGAATAGAACGGCTGGAGCACAGTGGGCAAGTTGCCAGGCCTGTTTACCTAAACGGTTAGTATGGCACGTATAAAAATCCGCTCCGTAACGGCGGGCGTGGGCGATAACGAATAATGATCGGTCATTCTGATAAATAAATGATTTATAGCCGGGAAATTGGCACGACATAGAGAAAGCTTCCGTTTGTCATATACTACTGGAATTCTTAGAAATCGTTATGTGATAAACTGTGTCTGTAACTATGTCGGTCTGTACAATTTTATGCACATTTTTGTGAAAGAGCGGTAAAAGATGAATGTAATATTATATTTATATTTACACCATCTTGCTATTGAAATTACAATGCCTATATGCCCAATATGCCCATGGAATGAAATTGTCTTGTACTGAATCTTTCTTATACTGATTCTGAGTGATTGGTTGCTGTATTAATAGAATTTGAATTTATAGAATATTTATCATAAAAATTGACGAATATATTTACGGACAAAATTTCCGCGAAACCGTAGCTTGTCTTCAAACTTCCTCACATTATTTTCTATATCCGTTCTAAATTGGATTCAGGGAAGCCATACAAAACATAAAATAATTTGGTATCAACCAAAGCTATTTTTATTATTTATTATTAGGTATAATACCGCGTGGAACCAAGCTGCCAGTTTCGTCAAAGTTAGATCTGATACATAAATAAGAAATGCAAAATAATAATTATTTTAGAAGACTTTTCGCTGTACAGATAAATTTAAGAAAAAGATTATGAGATAAAACGATAAGAGACTTGAAGAAAATTACCAAATTCACACTTATCGTAGTATAGAACACTGGAATAAAAATAATGCTTTATAGTAGGTACTCGTAAGTACTTTCAATTGTACAAATTAAAAACTAAAACAACGCAGATAAGTAGAAAACTGCACGGACATAGTAAAATCTCTTTTAAACATAAATTGTCACGACTGTAATGGTTTCACGGATTATTACGCCATTTCTTTCAGAGGATAATATCTAGTGCGACCAAGCGACCGATTTTATATTACTAGCCGGAAAATCCGAAGAATTTCTTCATTTTGCACGAAAGTACGCTTAAAATAGAAAAGATACTATTAAGATTCTGCATTTGAGTCGACTCGACTGACCTTTGGCAATTCTACTTTAATTTTATCAATAATAATTAAAACATATCGGCAGATCATTGAGACCTTAAACGTATCTTATGCATCATCTACTATACTATTATTTGAAACTCTCTTTTCAATTTTGTTCACCGTAGATGTTGTTCCAAAAACATTCAGCTTTTTCACTCTAATATTATGCTAGTATTGAATCTCAAGTAATATAATTCAACAAACTATCTCTTTTTCACCGTGAAAAATCAATCAAGCAGTTGAGCGAATCTGAAACAGTCAGTTCCACATTTACGATATTAGTTTCCTATCTGCAATACGAATCGAAACGATAAAAACTAACGTCCACAATCTCAAACCAACGACGAACTCGAGACAGACACTCGTAACCTCATTCAAGGCTTTCATTGAAACCGCACCTTTGATTACTCACGCACAAAGCCTTTTCCCTCCTTTTTTCTTTAATACGACAAAGAAATACTGACGCAGAACTATAGGTACGCACGGAATTCGTGTTATGACAAAGGAAAAAAGGTCCGTTTTATGTTAAAGACATTTTAACACCTATTTGTTCGAACCCACGGGTAAGCGTCGTCATAATTGCGTGATTTATTGGACTTTTATAGTGAGTCAACTGTTTTTTTTTCGTAGGATGAGATAGAAATCTTAGCCTATATAAATTATGCACATACCTACACCGCCAATTACTATTATTTATAAATAAATACGCCATTAGGCGACTTGTTAACCATTTTCAGCAGGACCGTTGTGATGACATTGGTATAGTGACTTATTTCACCATAAAGCAAGAGGCGATAAAGATCACAATCGCATAGATTAACACGACTAAAGTCCTTGAGGATTTAAAAAATATCACCTATTACTGAATGTTATAAATCAGAATCTTGTAGCAAGTAAGCTACTGACCCTCGGTTTCTGAAGTAGATTTAGCGGTAGTTTATCTATTCGATAGCGTTTTTTTTATATGATTTTTAACGCTATTGAATAGATAAACTACCCTAAAATGTACTAAGAAACCGGGCATAAGTAATTTATTACTTAAACAAGCAGGTATTCTACTGCATATAATAGCAAGTATGTTGTGTTTGAGTTGAGTAAACAGTAGTATTATCAATTAATTCTAACAGGTTGCTTACTGTAGCAGCGGTGGTCAGCGGTGTGAATAATTGTAATTACAAGTCCATATTGTTTGTGTGTTTAATTAATTAATAGGCCTTGGTTTTGGTTTAGTAGTGAAAGGCCCATGAAGGATACTACAAGCATTTGTAATTTGAGTTAGACTCTTTATGTAAATCGATTGAAAAAGAAGAATTCCTGTTTATTTTCCTGTTATTTCTTTATTGGTGACACGGTGGACATTTAAAAAGTGAAGTACATATAATCTAAATTACAATACCTTTTTCCGATTAACTAGTGACTGACGATTCGACTCATTCTATTTTTTTTGCCCGTTTTCACACCTCGGCCAACTCAACTTGGGTTGAAGCGAAACAATAAAAACATGGCCAGAAAATAATGACGACGAAAAAAACTTTAATGGCTTTACTTTCACAGTATCTATGACAGCCGTCTGCAAAGTTTTTTATTACTTCAAAATATTTATAAAATTTCTAATCAGTAAAAAAGCCTTTTGTTAATCCTTTGATGATTTTACTTACTTTGGATAATTTGATACTTGAAACCTATTAAGAAAATATTTATCGGTTTAAATTTTATCGTTTGTTGTATGGCATGAGAGTTTAGCTCGTTCGAAGTCACTTATGCAGCTTTTTTTACTAGCAGCCTTGCAAATGTGTCAGCTTTAACAGAGAACATGTAAAATGTCGAATCTAAGCCTTAATTGACAGTCAGTTTAAGCCAGGTTTACTGATAGCTTGCACCACTCGACTGGCTACAAAATAAACGAGACAAAAGTTTTGAAACGAAGAAATACGCATATTTCAACAGACTGATACGTTAGGTATATACTTCTAGAAGCAAAAGAAGCGAAAAATTGTTTTAAGGGTAATTGCAAGTGGCATTATTTAACCTCTGCTTCTATGGAAAAAAGGCGTAATTTTATGTCTGCATAGATGATAAACACATCAGCCAAATAAAAAAGGCATCATTACACGCCGCGTCTTTTAAATTACGTACCTACATCGCATTAGATACGGCAGCCATTACTTTTCGGCGCACGTTTCAATTTGTTATCTCCTAAATATTTGGCACGTTTTGTGCGCCATATGTTGGCCATTCGTTCATCCCATAAATAGGCAAAAAGAGCAAGGGTATGAGCATTGCGACAAAAAGTAAAGCCTTTTTGTCTATGCGCTGTAGGATTAGTAAACAGAGGCACGTTAAGAAAAGTGAGGGCGAGATGAGATGGCGACCGCGTATTTACCTTGATTAAACGACGTAGCTACGTTCCACCTTTTAGAATGTGATAGCTCTCAAAGTCTATAGATATCCTACGTATTATTATTATAATAAAGAGAGCACGAACATATTTTGTGAGATTGTGTTTATATCCGAAACCAATAATACTTATACCTATTTTAAAAAATCCGATCAAAGGTATGTATTATCTCATTTAAACAATGTCTTATGAATGACCTATAGAATTGGATTTAGACAACTATAAATAAAATAAACCATTATAATATGCCTTTTGAACTAAACAAAGTGTAAGTCTAAAGCCTAAGTGAAAGCACGTAAATGTAATAAAATGTCTGCAATAATTTACACCTGGTTCCAATATTGTACTATTGTTTAATTAAAACCCTAATTCTAACATTTAATTAAATTTTACCTACGATTTATACTTTTACCTTTAACATACTAGTAGTAGTGGTTTATAAAGGTTCGATATTCCAGCGACTCTAGAAACCTTTTTATTGGACCTGTCAGCAACAGATATACAACGACACAATTTATGTTAAAAACGTATAAAAGAAATATCGTTTAAGTGGCCGTAGTTAATCAGTAATATTATTTGATACAGGAATTATTGCATGTATCAGCATCTCTTAATAACCAATTGTGCTCACCGTTTGGTAAACGATCTGCGGGTTAGGCAATCGTTAGCGCGGTCATTCTAAAGATGGGTGACCGTATAGTGATATTTGAACTGAGCGTCTCCGTGCTTCGGAGGGCACGTAAAATGCCGGTCCCGGTTGTTGTCAATTAAGATAACAGTCGTTAGGCCTTTCGGGCGGCTTGAACAACTTTGACATTAGGTTGACCACTAACTATACGATAGATAGATCAGATAGAATAGATATGTTTGCAACGGAATTGATAAACAGTTGAACAGAGTTTTTTTATTGCCTACCACGTTACTATAAGCACAGACATTTTAGCACTTTGTAGTAAGTTTGTAAGTTAGTAACAAAGCAGGCTAATTTTTAATTCCTTCAGGTCGTATATCTAAAACGATATAAAAAGCGCTAAGACTATGAAAAGTCGGAGGAAACTAAAATGAACATCAATCTTCTTCTACGCCTAGCAAACATCTGTTCATATTCGCATCTGCCAGTACTAAAACACAGAAACCTTTTATTAAATTACTAACAAAAAGCCTTGAACTCTCGCGACGGGTTTATTTGCCTATAGTTTAGTGTTCCACTTTCATTTATTCCTAGTAGCTTTAGGACTTCGAGTAAAAAGTGTACGTATGTCAAATTGATACATGTTCCTTTTATCCCTTGAAATAGAGTAGATAGGGTGACACACCCCGCGGTCAATGATACTTTTAAACGGTACACTTATTCGAAATAAGGACTTATATTTTCCTTTCACATTTAGTAGGTTGGAGTTAGAAGTAATATTATACCTAATGGTCATATAATGGACGACATTATCGTGTCATAAGTAAACTAATACGATACTTTATTCTGTAACGGAATTACAGAATAAAAAATAAAAATTCAAACAAGAAAGCTAAATCGTTTCGAGAAAACCACTTCGAAGCTTTATACGAATTTCAAAACATTTAAAAATCCTTCAGAGTACATAATACTAAGCATAAATATTTTACGATCGATGTAATTTATTCATAGACTTCCACCACTTTATTAAATGGCAAGCGGCAGGCCGTATTTAAATACCAACAGGTTGTATTCATAAAGGTATAATTAAGGACGTCTAGCCTAGACAAAAACACCATTTTATTGCTCATAAATCGTTCCATAGTTGGTATTAACTAAAGCAAGCAAAGAACCATTTAGCACGACAAATCATGTCGCAGAAAAAAATATCATTTGTAAAACAAAACTCGACTCCAGACCCATTAAAGCTTTTTGTGTTCATCAATGTATGGAATAAAAGTACATAAATACACAGTACACAGTACATACATGTGTATTATTGTATGTGTGAAGCCTGGGTACCTGTCACGGGCAGAAATTATATTATGACCGTCAGGTAGGGACCGCATTACGTGGGCCTAAGGGGTAGACTCGGTTGGTTGGGCCGGAAAATAAATCAATGCTTCCGGGGAAATACTAATTATTGACCAACAAATAAAGGATTGTCGCAATGCTGTGAATTATATTTGTTTTTTATAATTTCACGTAGCTTTGGTGTGGCTAATTGTCATCCAAAATTGTTCAAACCGCAATAAACCATATGATTTCGGTTAACGTACGTAGTATGACTAGAAGCTGGTACTGGGGCTAGAAGAAGCACAGAAAACCATAGATGGAATATTACTAAACTGCTACCAATTAACAGACTGGCCTCACTAAACTTCTCTAGGTACATAAAATTGTCTTCTAATAGATGGTTGCAACGTTAAGGTGCAGCGCAGACGGCACACTTTTTGTGTGCGATCGAGTCTGCAGAATATCATGAAAGACATTTAAAAAGAAAAATGTGGGATGAAGTGTGCTGTATTGTTTATTCCGCTCCTGTTTGGACATGTATAAGTCTAAATAAGAAACAAAATACGGTAAGTTTAAGTTTTTAATAGACTTTACCACATTAGTACACAGACTCGATCGCACAAAAAGTGTGCCGTCTGCGCTGCACCTAATACTATGAACAATTATTGAAATTCAAACATTGTTAAATTATTATTGTAATAATATCAATTCAAAACATAAAACTTATTATACTCCAGTCAAAACAAACGGTAACGTATTACACCTCATTAAAATTCATGGTTTCAACAAAACAGCCAAAATACTTACTTTTGCTAATTATTCAGACGTTTCAGTACATTAAGGTCTTTATTTGAATTCTCACGAGACTAATAGTTGTGTACTTGTAACACTAAAGGCTAATTGCTAGACAAATAAAACATTATATTCATGGATATTGGCCTCAAGCCAACATAAACTGTGGTATGAACCAGACGAGAGCTATTATATAATCAGACTGTTCTTTATACCCACCGGTAAGGGTTTAGAACTACTGAAATGTGTTCTTAAAATAAGTACTAAATTTGCGTTATTTAATGTTTGGCTGAGTTACGTAAGTTATTAAGTCGCTAGATGCTCCAATCGTGGGCTACAAATCAGGAAAACGATCTTATTGCATCGAAATGAGTTGTGGAAATCTAGAATCAAGAGTTTGAAAGGATCAGCTATCATTAAATGTTAAAGTCAAAAGTTTGAGATTAGTTCGAACTTACTCATTAAAAAAAATCTTAGAGATAAAATAGTAAAATTGCGTAGAAAATTGATTTAATAAGCCTTGTATCTAAACAATATTGAGTAGATAGTCCTTTCACCTACTATTTGTCAGTCTAAAACCCTTTTCCGTTAGTGTAGTATGTAATTCCGTCCCTGTACTTTATAACTGATGATTTTCTCCTGTTTCGCTCAGTTCCCGCGAGCCCTGTGATTGAGCACATCTAATTTTAGGGACAAATACAATTTACTTCGATCCTTCCGTATAAACGAGCTAATGTAACACGAATCATTTTAAATTGTATCGATAAAACAACGATAAAATACGATATTGTACTTTTAGTTCTTTATTTTACTAAGAATAGATCATTGAGATGTTTCCTTATACAATTGACTATTAATAACCGGCTATCTATCAACAATTTCGTGTGATCAGAACCCCTAGCGGATTACGCAGAAACTATTTTCTTTGATATATTTATTTTTATTCTCTAACTCTGGCAAGTCGATAACACTGTATAATTATGCTAATGTAGGCAGCCAGGATACATCTAGATCAGTTAAAATTAATATATAAGCATCTGTATATCGAAAAATATATACATTTTCCGTTGGATTTTGTATCATTGATGGGTTTCATGGGAATGAAACTATAATAATAGTACGTAGACCTTTACAGACACTGCAGCATGTATGTACCTATGTGTGAACGTATGGAAAGATGTACTAATCATCTCACGGGTCTACAACACCAAAGCTACGAATATTTCATACTTCAATACGCTAAGCTGCTTCAATTCTGGATCTATGTTATTACATCAATCACTAATCCAACAATATACATTTCAAATCAAACTTTCAATACGGTGAACATTAGTAAAGAGTGAAGTTGCTTGCAAGTTAGCCGATATCGTTCGACCACGGAGCAATAATGGATTGAGAGAGCAAACAACATCTGACTTCGTTTGTACACTGCTACTCCACTCGTAGATGCAGATGCTTTTGTTTTTCATAGCGAATATACCGGTTAAACTAGACAAGTATGGATCTATTTGAAAGAGATATCTACAGAAAATGAATGAATAAAGTGTTATAAGTCAATGTCATGTCAAATTTATACTTATATAGCTGACTCGCGCTACTTACTTGTACATAAGAGAGAATGGGTCAAAATTTTCCCCGTTTTTGTAACATTTTTTACTGGTACTCTGCTCCTATTGGTCGTAGCGTGACGATGCCTATAACCTTCCTCGGTAAATGGGCTAACTAACACTGAAATATTTTTTCAAATCGGAGGAGTAGTTCCCGAGATTAGCGCGTTTAAACAAACAAACAAACTCTTCAGCTTTATAATATTAGTATAGATGTCTTGTCCAATCTATTCTTATGTACAGATTTTAGATAGTATCTTAAGTTTTATATAATTATATATAACTAATTATTGTACCTTAAATGTCATATCTAAACTATCTTGGCTAATAAACCAAACCATAGCAAACGAAAGAATGAATGTAAGGATATAATGTAATGCACAAACAAAATGTACAGGGACCACTTAAATAACAAAAAACTAGGTTAAAGATTTAATAGGCATATTCAAGGTTTTACAATCCATTTAAGCTAACAATAAATATATCAACAAAAATAACAATTGTATAAGTACTATCACGGTATATATTATAGTGATCTAACCATTTGTTATATGCCATGAGGATTTTTAACAATGTTCCAACAATTCAATGTACAACAATCTACGAAAAAAAATGTTTAGGATTCGTACAAATGCCTTATTCAAACATTCTCTAAATAATAAATACGATTGGTATTTGTATGAAAACAATCGTGCATTCACAAGTACAATGGTCATTATAATATACTGAAGGAATTATTTTCAGTCGTGTGTCACAACAGATCAATAAAATTGGTATTGCTTTTGTTAAATATGGGCCGGACTTCGATCCTTAATTGCTAATGCCGTGCAAACTCTACCGTAAAAATAAATACTATACACATTCTAAAATTGTCTTTATAGTGCCCGTGTGTGTGGCTGTCACGCGAAAGTCGCGCAAGTCTATTGCTAAATTCTGAGTTGAACCTGACCGACAATTCCGAGCAAAATAAATTCTTATTAATTGCATTGCTTAGTAGCTGATCTTTGGATATCACGAAAAACCGTCAATTCTAATTGAATTGGCCTCTCGCCGGTCGTAGATACGGTACTATACTCATTATGATCACTTTTAACCTTCTCTAACGCAGTTGGCTAGTTTCAATTAAACTGGCCGACGTGACCGAATATTCTCCAAGAGAACAGAGATTATTATTGTCAAAATACATCCCTGATATTTTGCTTGATGGCAATACGACCTTGAACCAGCGATTCAACGGAATCACCTTTTTGAATCGTTTTCAGTAATACGTGAATCATGGTTATAGTTTTGTTTGGTTCGGAAAATCTACTTTTATGTCTCTCGGGTTTATTGGATATGAAAGTATATAATCACATTACCTAATACCTATCAATATGGTAAGGTTAGGTTTCGTAGCCATATTTTACTGGTTATGTTAGGTCTTTATTATAGGTCCAAGTATATTGCCATTTATCCGACGCATTTCGAAGTCTGAAACGCTGAAAACAGACTGTATAGTGTTTGTGGGATAAAAATTAAATAGTTATAGAGAATTCTCTAATTATCATTGTCTTAAAGAAAATAAAACTGATTAATAAATTTAACTTTGATTACGTAAATTACTAAATGTGTCTTTGCTGCATTTGAGACATTTGATATGTATTTTAGTTTAGTGCAAAATAATTTCAATCGCAATTTCCTTGACATAAATATGTCATTATGCTAGTTACTTCAGAAAATGCACCGAACACATTTGCCAAATAAGAATAGAAAATTCTATCGTATATTGGAATAATTCAACTAGATTTTGTACCAACTTTAAGTGCTTAATAGAGTCTCCAAGATAGTCTAGTAAATATATTTAGCATAAATCAGAGTGAACTAGCAAAGTTTGAGGACACGGTGGCAGCCAGCGAAAGTTAATGGAAAATAAACTTCAAGTAATTATATGTAAATTGATGTCGGCAATCTGTCGCTGACGTAAACTATAATTTATTAATTATTGAAATATTAGAAGCATAGACAATTGCGGACCAGTAAGCAATTTTTCAGAGTAACAAAAAGCTAAACAAATTACAGAAAATATGTACCTAGTTATTTTATTATTTCGAATTGACTTGCTTTATCCGCTGATAGTTTACCAAATGCTGAGCGTCACTAGCTATAGTGCTGCTTATCTAACGTTAGTATAAGGCATAAGTTTGTAAATTCAAATGTTTGTCACCCATTACTCTGATTTGGATCAGATAGTAATCTAATTATTGCCTTTGCCGGCGAGCCTATTTGTAGACTAGACCTTAAACCTAATACATAAGTAGGGCTGGATATAGAAATATTACGTAATGAGAATATGTGACCGCAGACGTATCCAATCGCCTAGCTCGACGTGTTCGGAATAGACATGATACTTAGGTCATGGACACAGGACGCCGACTGTTTGTGGCTAAACAACAGCCGAACAACTAAAAAATTGTATATCAAATCTTAAGTGATTTATACTTTTTGAGGTGCAGCTCACGATTTAACATACTTTTAAGTAAATAAGATATCTAAAATAAATAAAACTTATCATTGATAAGATTAAGATGATTTTTTTTCACTCTTGCACCTGTTTTTGGGTAAATTACTGCTCAAATAACGATTGCTTTAGTAGCTGATAATTCGCTACAAACTGTTAGCTAAGTCAAACGATTATTAAACTCGTTATAACTATGGCTATCAAATGACATAACGCTGCCTTTTACAGTGAAGAATTCATGAGTACTTATTTGGATAGTTTTATTGTCATTGATAGTTCTATTGACACACAAATGCTTTGCGTACATCTCCGAAATGGTTATGCTAATCATGGTCGCACTAAAACATAACTTGAAACAAAATAAGACTAAAGCGAATTTCTTACTAACGGTTACTGTATTAAAATATATAAAACTTTTGGCTAGACACTTCATAAAATATATCTTAAAAAAACATGAAGGCACTCTCTTCCCGAGCAATCGCACTTGAGAAATTGTAATTCACATTCAAACACACTATCTTGTGTACCATTTAAACAACATTTCACACATACAATCACATTTACAAATTTGGCCAATGTGGAGGTCTCAAGGCCTAACCCCTCCCCCGTTTTAGAGGAGACCCTTACCCAGCAGTGGGACAGCTATGGGTAAAGAAAAAGATAGCATATCAAACACAATTTATTAAAGTTGCTCCTTGTCAGCTCTCCACTACTCACACGACCGCGAAAAATACTATCTATCCTACTTATTCTTTTATCCATAAAACTTATAAACAAAAACTCTACTCGTAAAGCCACATAAAGAAGCATCCCTTATCCGAAGGTTAATGAAGACGGATTCAACACTGCATTGCCGTAAAGAAACAAAAACAAAAAGGAAATGTACGGGAAATTGTACGGCGACAATTGCGTTGTGTCGGCTATAATTAAGATACCTTTCTGCCGCAAGAGGATGTGGTGATACCTACTTGTAAGGTCGTCAGATATTCATGGTGTAGTCTTACCGTCTTATTCATAAACACACTATAAACCTATTGTAGTTAAAAAGCTACTATAATATGTTTTGTCTCTTTCATTTCGCTAAGGAGTTTAGTTTCTAGATATATATGGGATGCATTGGTTATCATATAGTTCTAATAGGGACATTTAATCGGTTGGAAGGTAACCTGTTGGGAGTGAATAACAGGGAAATAGAGTTAATAAAGTTTACCAAAACAAAATGTGTATGATCCTGGTACGTATTATAATGTGAACAGAATTCGCATTGTATCGATGATTTAGCAAACTTTAAAAGTCGATTTAAGTTAGTTTGTCTTTTATTCTATTAAGAACCTATGCTTTCTCGGACAAACCACTAAACTAATCTTCATAAATTTTTGACTTTGAGCTGACTGGGGTAAAATAGCACCCGGGGTTAAATTAAGGCTTTAATCTTTTTCTCAAAAATCAACCCCTAATCCGCTGAAAAGTTATATATATTATATGATACTTCGGACGGTTCCACACGCATCAACTAGTAAGTAAGAGAACACGTAATTTAATTTAGAGTTGACTTTTACCGTTTAATTAAATACTGTCTTAGTTCCTAAGTAAACACATCCCAGTGGACACGCAGCCTCGTTGCGTCGACAATTGCGTCGCTTGTGTAATTAGAAAATACGAGAGGTAGCCAGTAGCCACGAGTAATTTCGTTCGTTATATGCCGCCCGGCAAAAAGGACATCGCTTTTTGCCATGTCAAAGAGTGAAGTAGAGTTTTATGCGTTCTTTTTGCTAATTTGTATGGGTGTCGATGAAAAGAGCAAATGGAGATATGTTGATGGAAAGTATGATTGGTAATTGGCAATAAGAACGATTTTAGAAAAGGCGAGTACAAGATCGACCGTAAAAGAATTGTATCTTGCTCATATTATAAATGCGAAAGTTTAGATTAGGTGTAACTCAATCATGCCAATACCAGTGAACGTATTTTAAATAAAAGTCCACACTGATATAGTAGTATAAGTATATATAGTTATAAAACTACTATTTCGGGATTAACTGTAGGATTTTTTAATCCGGGAAGTCCTTTAGCTGCGGGAAAGTCGTACACAGAAGCCTTGTATAAAATAGAGTTTTGCTTATTCCGTTAAAGACTTAAATTGCAACCTGTTGCAATAATACAATAATATCATAACAATTTCGTGTTAAAAAACTAATTAATGGTAACACTTTTCAATCAAATTACTTTAATTAATACATCGATACTCTGCAATTTTCAGCAGCGGAATATTTACCGCCATTCATCGTAGTAAACGAAACATTCAATATTTAAATGTTTCATTATGAATGCAAGTGACGGTAAGCGAAATAAATCGAAAACAAACGGAGTAAAGGAAATAAAGTAGGTGGATAACCCTGTTTTCTTTTTTGTCTCTTTGTTAAATGCGCTGCGGTTCTGTTCACTTTAAATTAATGCGTTATTTTTATTCATTGTAGTTGAATAAATGCTTTAGCACATAAAGCCGTCGGTCCTGCGCCTGACCTCTCACTGGTCGTGTCGGTTATCCGTCCCACCAAACTATGAGAGTGATGGAATAGAGAGTGTACCTGTGTATTGTGCACACACTTGGACACTATAAACAAAGTCCTGCTCAGATGGCCAGTTTCAATGAAACTGACCGCCGTAGCCGTATATCGGCTAGGAGGACATTAATTACTGTTATTAAAGTTTGTTTGTTCAAAGATTGATATACTTTTGAAAATACTGTTAAATTTGGAAAATCGGTCATTAGAAAAAGTAGAGTTTTCGTTACCTCATTCCTTTATTATTTGTGTGTAGTAAATATTTTTCTTGTGTTAGGTTTTTTTTTCAAATCTCATTTTCATTTTCTTTTTTTTTTTTTGACAACTCCCGCACTAAGAATTGCTCTTGTGTCGCGGGGACTTTTACAAACATACAAACAACGGACACAAAGCACAACCAGACCCGAAACAATTATTTGTGGATCGCACAAATAATTGTCCCGTGTGGGAATCGAACCCACGACCTCCCGTTGCCGTGGTATCGGCGTGGCGACCTAAACCACTGCGCCACGGAGGCAGTCTAAGTCTAAATCTATGGCAATAGTACCTAGTAATAATAGTCACATTTTTGGTGTTTCTTTTTTTTAATTCCATGTTACAAATTATTTCGGTACTGTGATAATAACAATACGTATGTATCTCTTTTATTCTAATAGAAGATTCAACACCTTCAAATAATATCTTCATCGTCTATTTGTAATTTCTCAATTCCGTGACGTACTTTAACACCCAACAATTACAGCAGGAGAGCTCGCGGTAATCGCAAAGAAAGAAATGATGTAGTACACACCTGCAGACCTCAGATTACTGTGACCCACTTCTCAACAGCCTTACCGACTTAAATTAAATGAAGACACTAATGCACTTAACATTTTTATTTACAGGCTTATTTTTATGAGTTCTTTATGAATGCTTTTCTTAAAGATAATTACACAAATATCTACTAGGTTTTGTCACTAAAAAGATAGCTTAAATCTTCCCTCAGTATGCGATTTATGACTTCCCCAAATTTCGTCCAAAATGGCTCAGCCGTTTTCACGTAAAAGAAAGACAAACAACATTTGAATATTTTTTGCAAATGCCATATTACTCGTGAAACTTAAAAAGTATAGTGAATCGTACAAACCTTTAACCTTTTCGTTATGAGTAAAGAAATATTGTAATCATTTGCTAATGAGATATTCAGATATATCAATTGCAATTACATTAAGACGACGCGCCTGTATTACTTTGTTACCACAACGAGATTGAATGACACTGTCCTCATTAAATCGTAATAAGTACATATTATTATAATAATATCATCTGCCAACAGATATTTTAAATTAATATATATCGATATTAATTCATGGAAAAAGTATATCGATACTAATTTCTAGAAAGAAGTTTGCAAAAAACTGCATAACACACATATTTTGACACCCATGATTTGGTTTTGTTAACACAACTTTAGACTTTAAATTTGAACGTTAAACAACATTTAAAATAATTTTAATTTAAACATGATAATATCTACCCGCAAATAAAACTTACTTAAAATAATAAACATTATGACACTAAATAAATATTTTCATCGTTCGAAAACATTTTCGAAAGCCAATTTTACAACAATAACCTCACATGAATTAGTAGCCAGCTAGTCCGTCAAAGGCTTTGACACCAGAGTCGTCTACCATTACATGGGTACTCAAATCCGTATTTTGTAGTATAATACTGAACGTTTTACTTTCAATTCACCCTCTATCATTAGTAAATTATATCAAAGGCCCCAACAATACTATAGCCAACGGAGATTTTTTTTACTTCCCTTCCGATTATGGCGTTTGAAAAAAGGGTAAGAAATGAAAAAGCAGCCATTTTTATAACTAACTTTGACAAAATTTAACATGTTTTAAAACAAAAGCGTTGTCTTTCAGAGAATTTTAAAGGAATAAAGGAATTGAAGAGTTCCCTTGAAATTAAGCAATGAAAATATTTACAATATTTGTTATTATCTACTACGCGATTAAAATAAACGTGTTTTTGTTAAATATTATTATAATGTTACGAGCCGTGAAATAGGTGCCTAAATGCGTAAACATTTGCGATACTACAAAGCTTGTGAAATTGCAAACAATAATATTTAAATTTGCAAATTGTATTAAGTATATTCACAACACATCGATAAAAAGCAGGTTCGATTATATTATAGGCTGTCGTTGGACACCATTTTTCTCATCTGAACCAAAAGGTATAACCTTTCATATAATATACCCCGAAGTAACCATTGTCGAAAAAGGAGATCATCCATTTTGGGCCTTTTTTCAAAGTGCCGGCTAACAAAAAAAAGTGGCATGTATCAATAGAGCTAGCCATTTGAAGCAATAGTTAGTATGGCACGAAACCGGTAGGATCGCTTTGAACCGAGTTATACAGGTTTGAAGATTCATAATATTTAAACATTAATTCATTTCTGAAAGTGCTGTGAAACATAAAATAATGATTTATTTTGCTAGAATTAACTATCTAAAGCAAATGACCACTCTGAAGTTGATTTAAGGTCGTAAGCCCACGTATCAACTCGGAAACGGGTCGTCACCGTATCAGCTCGAGATCATCAGTATTATTTGTATGTAATTCCCTACTGTAACACACTTATCGGAATCGTTATGTGATCGCCCCGGCTCACGACCATGGGAGTGGTTCGTATGCACATTATGCATACACCAGCACCCAGGGTGGAGTGCGGGGCTATGTGCAAATTCCGATAGAATTGTGGGCATACCTTCTAAACCGCAACATGTGTCCTCATAACAAGGGCCCTCATCACAAATCGTGCCCGAAGCACAAAATATTGTTCCACATGCCGATGAGTCGGACATAACAACCCAACGGCAACAGTCTAGATGACCTCTTACCTAAACGATGGTTTGTTAGTTGCACACAACCGAGGGTGCGGCCCCTTGGGTTCGCTAAGGGAGGATGCGCTGACCTTGCGCTAGTCGCCAGTGACCAGTCCAGTGACGACGCATTGAGGCGCTGGGGGAATCAAACTCGCACCTAAGGGGCCGCACCGTCGGTTGTGTGCAACTAACAAACCATCGTCTAGGTAAGAGGTCATCTAGAGTGTTGCCGTTGGGTTGTTATGTCCGACTCATCGGCATGTGGGACAATATTTTGTGCTTCGGGCACGATTTGTGATGAGGGCCCTTGTTATGAGGACACATGTTGCGGTTTAGAAGGTATGCCCGCCCTTCTATCGGAATTTGCACATAGTCCCGCACTTCACCCTGGGTGCTGGTGTATGCATAATGCGCATACGCACCACTCCCATCGTCGTGAGCCGGGGCGATCACAAAACGATTCCGATAAGTGTGGTACAGTAGGGAATTACATACAAATAATACTGATGAGCTCGAGTTGATACGGTGACGACCCGTATCCGAGTTGATACGTGTGCTTATGACCTTAATTCAACTTCAGAGTGGTCGTTTGCTTTAGATACTTAATTCTAGCAAAATCAATCATTATTTTATGTTTAACAGAACTTTCAGAAATGAATAAATGTTTGAATATTATGAATCTTCAAACCTGTATAACTCGGTTTAAAGCGATCCTACCGGTTTTGTGCCATACTAACTATTGTTTCAAATGGCTAGCTCTATCGATACATGCCACTTTTTTTTGTTGGCCGGCACTTTGAAAAAAGGCCCAAAAATGTATGGAGCGTGGATGATCTCCTTTCCTGCGTGAAAAGGACTAAACAAGTATTCGTTTTTAAAGATATTTATTACGTTTGCGCCTGTGTTTAAAACTATCTATTAGCCTAGCCATTCTTACTGAATGTATTAAAAAACAAACGCAAAAAATTCTGATTATAAAACTCTGTTAGAACAAGTACCTACGTCCTACATAGATTAAAAACTCTTCTTCATATTAGTAGAATAAACGGAAAGTCGAATCACGTCTACTCTTACTTATGATAAACTCAGTTATGCCAAAATAAATAAAAGCTCATTATTATCTACCACACACATTAAAGAGTCAACTGAAAATTCGTAACACACCTATGTCGATCTCTTTGAGGAAACGTATATAAATTACATTGTACAGGACTTTTCTTAACAGTAATAACATCAGTGTACCTGCAAAGTGCTTACATTATGTCTGTAATGTTGGGACCAACGCTTTCAATTAACTTCTGACCTTTCGCATTCGTTAGCATGATTTTGATTGCGTTATCAGTTAAAACCCTCGTCTTGGGAATACTTAGGCTTCTTCGTTAAACAATTTAAAATTCTAACCCGTTGCAAATTGGAAAAAAAATGCTGCAGAAGCTCAACTAAAAGTTTTTTTTTCTTTTTTGTCTTCACCTCTTATTTGAAATATTGGAACCCGCAATTATTTTACTTTAGTCTGCTTTATAAGTGTAGTCATTTGTGTGGCTGTGTTCCAACTTGCGTGTTCCATTCCCAAGATAACGGTGCGTAATTTTCAGCCAACGATCGAAAATATTATTCCTATAATCTGGTATCCACAAACCGTTTTTTTTTTTTTGATCGCCTTTAAAGTAAAATATCGTAAAACATATTCATACCGACATAAATTATCAGAAAATTAGTAACTTAATTTAGTATTACCCTCTTTTTTTAAACGCGTCTATGGATGTTACGTAATATTTATAGTTTTTAATATGCACCATAAAATTATCAGTGACAAAATCTTCTAAAGAACTTCTTTTTTTAGATATGTAGCAGCGTGTGAAGAAAATTTATTTGGCGTCGCGATGCGCTCGGCGTGTGATGGACAGACTAATGGTGTCTTTTTAATTAAACACGTCTTGTAAATAAATGTGAAATACTTCAACACACACTAAAATAAATACATCGTACAAAGTCAGTCATTTTAAGCATGTACTACACATCAAAAGTTTAAATAAATCTGTATTGTGATTAACTATACTTACTTAAACTGCATACATTACAGTACTATATGAATAAAATTAATGAGTATTAAATAAAATATAATGTGAGTATTTATTTATAATTACAATAGTACTTACCGAATAATAAACGACGAGTTCGACTACGAAAAATAAATCCGCAAACAAAAATTAAAACTTCAAAAATAACTGAACAACCACTTAATTAATTATTAAAAACTCATTAGAAATCAACCTTTTTTCACGATCGTCACTTATCACTGGTTACTGGCCACCCGGGCGCGCGAACTTAACGATTAGAATTTAAATTAGTTCGGAATTCGAAAGGCGCGGGAAACGGTTCCCGAGCGTGCGTTCAGAAGAAAATTGTAGTCGAACTGAAGGGCGGCGCTTGTGAATGGACGTGCCGCGAACACGCTCATGCGCTCTCATCATAGCTACAGCGAATGTTTTTCCAACGGACTTTAAGCTTTTTCACGCTTTAGCTAGAAAATATATTTTCGTCTTTAAGTGCACCGGTCGCCCGGGGGTTTGTTCTAAGAGCGAGGAAAATTGTGTGCGTTCTCGCCAGTAGCGGCGACGGATCTAATAAAGGGAAACCTGTAATCCCTTGCAGCCTTGTTGTTACTTCCTTCTTTGTCAGCGCGCTTTACAGCTTATTGTTAAACTTTGTTTTTTATATATTTTCTTGTTTTTAACTTTATTACTTTTTACTGCATTTCGTTATTTCTCTTTTCAAGTACTTAATACTGTTTGACCTCCTTAGCGAATTTCCAGGAAACGACAAGTGTTTCCCCGAAAATCACAAAAAAAATATTTCTAGTTTAAGTAGATTATAATTTTTTCAGCATTTAGTAATAATTAAGTATTGAAATAAGAGTAAAAGAACTATATGACTTATTTTTTTCCAAAATTTTCCATAGTACAAAAAAGATCTTCAAAAATATTTTAATTTTCCTTCTGTATTCTATAGCCGCTGCAGTTAGCAGGTAGATCTCTTTTTGAATTAGCAGGGGTTCAGGAAAAATGAAATAAAAACGTATTAGCTAACTTTTCTCTTGACGATACCTACGTAGCGATAGTGCAACAGTAACAACTAAAGTGTGATCTTTCTTATTCTTTGTGACATCTACAATTTTGGACACAAACAAAACGTGGTATTAATCAGACACTATAATAAAACCTATTATAACCTGCGACGCTTATCAACTCATAGTCACCATGCATTTAAATGTTCTCATCAAATCGAAACGTAATAAGATATCTTTATCTGAGGAGCTAAGATAACATTTAGTATCCAACAAAAACTGACAGGCCTAATTACTTGAAGGAAAGATAAATCGACTCGAAGACTTAGGACACGTAATTTAGTACTTTTTTTCTAAAAAGGTGATTAGGTATGACCTACATCAGTCACCTATTTCGGAAGATTCTCTTACTATTTCCTTCTGAAAGAGTAATGGAAATAAAACTTTTTGCGATCGGTTTTTCGTTTTCAGCTCAGTTTCTTTCGTATGGTTATGTTATTGTTATTTAATACACAATATGGACATCGACATTACTTAACGATTATAATATTACGTGAAAAAAATACGGCCCATGTTTCCCGGAGTTGGGAACTTGAGATCGCTGACCTCTGAACCTCAGAGAGCACGATAAGCCGATCGGTCCTGCGCCTGACCTCTCGCCGGTCGTAACGGATTCCGTCCTACCGGGCTATGAAAGTAATGTAATAGAGTCTACCTTTTTATACTTGGACACGATAAACGAAAACGTCCGGTTAAAATGAAACTAGCCGCCGTAAATACGAATAGCAGTAGCGAGATTTTCTACAGTTGGTACTGTCAAGTATCGAGAGTTTGACATGTAAAATGTACTGCAAAAATAGTTTCTATGGCGCCCGCTATAGGCGTAGGATTTTCATAGAAAATTTCTCGACTGCTAACCGGTTGTCGAAAGTCGATAGTAGCAAAAATCTACAGTTAGCAAGATTTTCTGTGATTAATATAATTACACTGATTGTTTACCGACTGGTGGTGATCGTAGCTAGCTAAAAGTGCCTCTTGTTTTATACTGTCCACGATTACGTAATGCAAACTTAATTATTGGTATTCTACGCTCAATGTCACGGTCAGTCGGGTGCAAACGATAGGGAGGATCCTCAGATATACGGGATTAGATAAGCGTCGCCAGTTAATTACGACTCGATATGAACAGTGTTGGAGAAAATTACATTGTTTCGACTATCATTACACGTGTGGAGGTTTGAGTCCCGATGTGGAACAACTTAAGTAATTGAATCTATACTAATATTATAAAGCTGAAGAGTTTGTTCGTTTGATTGTTTGTTTGTTTGTTTGTTTGAACGCGCTAATCTCAGGAACTACTGGTCCGATTTGAAAAATTCTTTCAGTGTTAGATAGCCTATTTATCGAGGAAGGTTATAGGGTATAACATCACGCTACGGTCATTAGGAGCGGAGTAGCAACGAAAAATGTTATAAAAACGGGGAACATTTTTACCAATTCTCTTAGGTGACGCAAGCGAAGTTGCGCGGGTCAGCTAGTTATTGATATGAAGGAAAACCAAAACTGAACCAAACCAAATCCTTTCGCAAATAGATATTCTCTCAAATAAGCTGTTTAAAGCACAAATGTGCGTTTCAGTTTAATGAAAGCTGTGACGCATGGCGCGGACTAACGATTTTGCATTAAATGCTAATCAGCCTGATATTCATTAGTATGTGATTTACGAACGTCACTATTGATTCTCGCCATTGTACGTGAAATACGCTCAATTTTATGTGCAAGTATCATTGGTTGGCACATGATTTAGCCAATAGTAACTGGGATTTTAATCAGTGGGTACGAGTAATTGGAAAATACGGCTACAATTAGAACCATGGATACTGGCATTTTTCGAAATATAACGCCAAAAGAAGCTTCTTTCTCAGTATGTTATAGATGAAACCTATCACCTAGCCAAATGCAGATAGGTGCCGTGTATCAATCTAAGAACCGTTTAACTATCTGTAGAGATCTTCATCAGCGTTAAACCAGTGACAAGTTTAAGTTTGAGTTTCCGTAAAATAGAACAAATCTGTTTTTGAGGCAGCAAAAGAATAAAAGAACTTAGGTAAGTGTTCAATTCAAATTTTACTAAACTTGAAGCGGAACCCGCTAATTGAGAAAGGTAATTCATTACCTCACTCGGGACCACTTTAAGCCAGTAGTTGTCTCCCCGCTGCATTTAAATTTAAATTGAATATATTTCATACAGTTTCACATTAACAAAGTCCGCACCTCCGAGAACAGTTGATGCATTTAATTAAGTTAATATGAATTCACAGGCAATGTGAAGCAATTTTCAGCGGCGCCGAATTATTCGCTCCGATGACAACAAATTGAATTATCAGAAAATGATGTATGCGTAACGTAGGTGTCATAATAATGTTCCCGTCGCGTCAAAGGGCTTCCTCGGTAATGTGGAAAATTGAAACGAATTTTTATGTTTCTAGAAATATATTTTTGCATAGGACCTCTGATTATTCCTAGTACTAAAAATTTTTGATTCTACACTTATAACGACATAGGTTCTTCCTAGAAATACTCATAAGATTGCTTTTTTTGTAACGCATGAATTTAAGATTAGAACCTGACTTGTTTTCTGTTTAAACTAAGTAAGTAGGTACTTACTTAGTTTAGGTAGGTACCTACCTACTTAGACACTGAAAACTTAAAACGTGATAGTCCACTGACTGTGAAAAACCTACCTATCGGTTGATAAAAGTGATATTTGGAGATACGAAGAAACAAATGAAAATCAATGCAGCGAGATGTAAGATAAAAATCGGGTTTGATAACAATGAGATCAAGATAACAAACTCTTGATCAAACTATAGATAGATACATAACTAAATATAATAATATATGCTAGTATTCTGCGGCCGTGATGGTTGTCTGTATTTAACTGTGACGCCATCTATTGGTTAGAACTAACTTTGGTTTACGTAAATACGGGAGAGCAAGTAAGCCTATGTAATAGCATAGTCGTACGTACGTCGCAACAGAACCGTAGCCCGTAGTGCGACCGTAATAGTATTGTCTTAAAACGCGAAGTTTAATGTGTACTTACCTACCTAAGTACTTTTGTTTTGTCTATAATACGGATTGTCTTATAATTGTAACTAGGTACCTACTTATTACTTTTCGCTTAAAAGCTTGAGGTTGGTACCTAAACGACTCTAATAGATAGGCAGTTATAGTCAAATTGGTATTTACTTACCTCTTTACGCTTCATTCCTTTAATTCAATAAAATCGCGCAGATCGCGGACAGTCTTCTCGCAGAGCGCCTGATGAGGTGGTGTCATCTATTTATATTGTATTTCACATAGGTATTGTATTTCCCACTAAGAAAATAACGTAATTGAATGTAATTGAAACATGTACGACTGCAGGACGGCACTGATTCAGTATTAGTAGGAAACATTTCATTGATAGTAAGCACTGCGACGCCTAGCCAAGGAAGGTAGTAACTACACATCAGTTGCTGTAATTACAAAAACATTCACTTTGCCACTCCACTTTTTGATACAATTACAATCCTGATATAAATCTTTCGTAGGTCCATTCATCAACATTTTCTATAGACGTTGTTTATCAAGTCAGTAAACAAATTGCAATGAGCAACCATTATCACGGACTAAAACCTCTATTCAAGCACACAATTTGAACTGTCCCTGATAGTTGCATGTCGATGAAATAATAGATTTATCAGTCGTATAGAACGTACAGATGTATTTTTTGATAATCTTAAACATAATCTAATAATCTAATCAAGTTCTTCACCAACAATATTTCCGAAAACACTTGGACTAAATGCCTTGTAACGATTATTTTTCACTTTGTTTTAATAATATGATACCTCTATGCTCTAGATAGATCACGATTATTGAGACTTATTATTACAAAAATAGGGTATCTAAAACTCCAGACGTCAAAATCTGTTCGATTCGAAACTGTCGTGACATTTATATTTAAACTTGATTATAAAGATATTTTATTTGTGTTGTTTTTGTTTAATTCTAGCGCTCTACTAGAATTTTCAGATTACACAGAGACAGAAGATTTTCAGCCCAATTATCATGAATCATTCTCGTCGTATGTGGAAGAATATAAGATTTTAAATTGACTTGTTTCGTTTAATTCTGCGTCCATTTGAATTGAGAACAAACTGATAAAGAAAATAAATATCGTGGTACTTCAGTATAAATGCATAGAACTATAAATCCATTTCATAAGTTACCTGTGCGCCAAACATTCACTGACGTATTTACGATCATAACATCCTTCAAATATATTATTTACTATTCGCGTATTCACCATCTTCAAAAGCACATAAAACTTACACGTCAAAACTCGCCTCAAATTCGAAAACAAACTTGAGTTAGCGGTGTTCATAAATAATTCAAATTTCCCTTTTCAGATGTTTATCAATTGTTTATTTCATACCATCATCTTATAAATAAATGTAACAAAACAAATACAAATTAAAAGTCCATTTTCCATTTGTAACATATCAATTTAATATGATTTCTATAAACATTACCTATTGTATAATTTATAAACCGAAATCTTACACTGAACATAATGCAGTTGTCGCTTATAAAATGCTTTTGTGACTTAAGCGGGATGAAGGTATAAAAAAACTGTATACTGAGTGGTCTGTTTATTAAAAATGTGTATCCGTTTCCCCGGAGTTCAGCAAAGAGGTCGGTGTTCGTACGCCGACCTCCAACGTGTGAGCGGAATGACGACTACTCGATGACCGTTTGTTCTTCTTTCACGAAAAATTCTACAACTTCTTCTACTGAGTTCACCGTGTCGGTGTCGAGACCGTCAGTGTCTACGTCTGTGGAGAGAACACAATACATTAGTGTTTGTAGACAAAAACAATTTAAATAAATATAGTCGATATAATTATGCATAGTTGTAGTATGTCTATACCTAATTGTAGTTAGGTGATTGCAAACAGTTGTAGAACTACATATAAACAAAAATATTGTGAGCGATAACCGTGATATGACTTGCTATATCCTTGAAGCGACATTGCACACATTTGTGTAATCTCATACAACTACTGATGACGTCATTTGTATAGTTTCAAGTTCAACGACATCTATTTCAATGACTTAGCTGAATGTGTAGATGGAATTTTCCACACTATGTTTACTACATATAAAGACAAAAAAAGGTGTACTTACAATCTCTGAGCTCGAGCCTGCGCGGCTTCTGCTCGTTCCACTCCTGTTGTTTCATCTCACGGTACTCGACGTACTTCTTCATTTGCTCAGTACGCTTCGCCACCAATTCCTGTACAACAAAAACATACATTTAGCAAACAAACAGTCTTGAATGAACAAAATACATCTCAAACTTAAGTTTGTACGTCTAAAAAAATCCCGAACAGTTATAATATCTATGGAGCTCTGAAAACAACACTATTAATATTCCTAATTTATTGTGTTTAATAAAACTCAACAATAGTCACATCGTATTTACCTTGCTAGCTTTGCTACTGCGCATACGATCCTTAGACTCGAACTGTGAGTAGTATTTTTTGAGGTTCTTTTTGATATCCTTCTGCTGCTTCTCGGAGAGCAACGTCGGAGGCCGTGGCCGCCAGTTGAACTGAGCGAAGCCTTCCTTCATCACTCTAAACAAAAACATTTACCAAATAAAAAATACAGTAAAATTAAAACCCATTTTGAAATACAGATAAATTAAATCGAAACCTACCTTCTTAAGATCTTGCCCTGGAAGGACCAAATGTAGTACCCAGTATCGATCTTGCTCTTGAGCGAAGACACGCCAGTCACAACAAAGCGACCGGTCGGGTCCCATTCAATGCCTGACATCTGGTAGTGGTCCGTGACATTCATGATCGTGAAATCATTCGTGTCCAAGAACTCCAAGGCGCCACCAGTGAGACCAAGGTTAGCCAACACGATGAACTGACCAGAAGGAGACCAGAACAAGTGGTTGAACGCCTGCCTCTCGAACTTCTTCAAGAGTGTCGGCGCCTGACCAGTGTTCACTTGGTAGAAACTAATGCACATGTTGGCCGCGTCACCGTGAATAATGGAGAACTTCGACCCTACAGGCTCCCACGCGAACGCTTGAATAGGCTCCTTAATTTCTACCGAATCGACCGGTATCTCCTTTTCCCTCATGTGGAAAATTTCAAAGTTGTAGTACATTCCAGAGTACTTGATTTCATTTTTGTCTTTTTTGACTTTCGAGTATCTGTCTACTTTGACGCACAGGTAGTCACCACTCTTCTGCCAATGGATCTTACAGTCGGCGACGGAGAACAAGTTTTTGGAGCGTATTTCAGTACGGTTGGGCAGTTCAAGCAAGGTTACTCTCGCAGGTACATCTTTGTCTTCTGCTACCCAATATGCTACAATGTTATCCGTGGGCGACCAACTGAAGTCTCTGTAAAATGAATAGCGTAAGTTAGCATACATTATTGCGCAAAATAATATGAAAATGGATGGCAAATGCAAATGATTGCTTTACAAAAAAAAAACAGCCATAAATATTCAATGAATTGTCATTTGCGTATAGAAGTATACTGTTACTGTACCTGATGCCAGGTATTTTAATAGACTTCTTGTCTAAGAGACCGAAGCTAGGCGTTTCATAGACAGACAGCATGTCAGCACCCAGCCTCGCGAAGTACTTGTCGTCCTTGCTCCAGCGGAACACCGGCCACGTCACATACTCATCCGGCGGAGGAAAACTACGCTTCTCTTGACCCGTTCTGTAGCAAACAAAAAGGAACATTATTCATCATAGCCTACAATCCAGTGACAAATAAAAAAATGCTACAATGTAGACCACTATGAACAAGGGATTCTTTACTATACTACCCCCTGCATGACCCTCGACATGAGAATTAGTGGTGTAGAACCAAACAACTCAATATTATGAGACAACTACAGAACCAAGATTATGTAAATAAAAAAAACCTATTTCAAGAGCCTTAGAAACAAACAAGTCTCAGTACTTAGAAGCTATTTGTATTTATGCAAATCTCTACTTGGTAAAAGTTGTTCGTATTCCGACAAGCGCATTTCATTCCATGCCGTTAGAATACCTAATACAACAAACCAGTTTTGTAGACTGTTTAAAAAAAAGCCACATGACTGGCTTCTCATGTATTGAAATTGTTCTTCATTACTTTTGAAAGTTCATTACTAAATTCAAAACATGCAAAGTAGATCAGATCGCAGCAAAACAACTATAAATTTTAAAATAGATTTTTATTACTTGCCAACATTTATTAAAATTCTTCATTGAATTCAATTTGTATAAGTAAAGTGTAAATGAAGAAAATTACAGCAACCAGGAAAAGAAAAATGTCATTAAAGACAACTGATTAAACATTGCAAGTGTACTAAATGTCTGGAAATTACTTACAAAAAGAATACTTAGTTTGTTCAGAGCACACTAGAAATATAAAATCAATAAAAGCAATCTACCACTTGGTGATTCCTTTTTCATAATTTCCAATTATTAACTTTATTTGAGGACTTCTTTGTCAATAATTACAATTTAATTATGCCTCAAAATCGAAATAGTTTTTCAAATAAAATGGTCTGTGTAAATACTGGCTATGTACAATTGAATTCATGTTAATTATTTACCTGATATCCCAAATAATGAGTTTCTTATCTTCCCCTCTGTCTCCCGTGGGTGAGAATGTAACAATATAGTTCTCACACGGTGAGAAGGAGATGAACCGAGCTTCAGGGTGGAAGAACTTCTGGAACTGAGAGAACTTAGGGCCAGCCCACAGAGCCACACCTCGCCAGTGGAACGTGGCCAAGTACGTGCCGAGAGGAGACCATGCCGCATATGTTTCAGTCCAGTTCTGTTGACAAAGTTATTATTCATAGATTTTTCTTACATATTCAGCTAAGCAAGAGATAGAAATTAGACATTCAACCAATATGCAATACAATATTTAATATAACACACGAAATTTAAGTGCTATAGTTTACATCCTAATCTTTTCTACTATAGTTAAGTTTACAGTGTTGTTAGATTTACTAATAAATGCAGTGTAAGCATGAATTTGTTGATTCATGTCTTATTCCTTCAGTTCAATACAGGAAATAGATGTTATAATAAAGCAAATAAGACAAAACAATAAATATTTACTACTAACCTGAATTTACAAGACATAATAATAGTTTTATTAGCAACTGAGTCAGTGTGTAAGCAATGTTTTGCATAGCTAAGAGATACTATGACATACTTAATCATTAATTTTACAGACAGTATTATTATTATCTACTGTAGTTTATCACATTTGTATTAATAAAGCATTAACAGCTAATCTTAAGCTATTTAATTGGCCTTTGATAATTATTTCTACTGATCTAGCCACAATAATAAGTGTAATGACCCATCATATCTTCTATTACCAAGAATATGATTCTCATGATGAATGGTAATGACTTAGATTTGCTGAAATTCCCTAACACTCATTTAATATTTTCTACTACATACTTAAGAGGCCCATTTTTAGAAACAATCATCACATGTTTGTCAACAAACATATTACAAACATAGTGATAAATTTTTGATGAAAAAGTAAAATACTACTTTACTGACACTCTGCCACATGCCTTATTCATACAAATCTGGAGATTTTCTTACAGGCGTGTTTCTTAACGCCCCCCAGACTCCAAAGGAGCCACAAATGTATATACAGGAAAATCTGCCTCACAAAATGAAGTACACTAGTTTACATATGTTACTTACAGGTCTTTCCTGCAGCAGTGCAGGTTCTGGCAAGGTGTTCTGCCATACTTGCAGTGAAACACCAGTGCCAATGCCCACCAGGAACTGGTCATACGCATCAGGGTCCATCAGGTACCATTGTAGGTCTGATTGCACCTTGAACGGCTGAGGTGCTGGTGGCTCCCATTCTTGAGGGATATCTGAATACCTGGAATTTAGGAATTACATTCATAAGTAAACAAATACAGATAAAGACCACTAGAGCTTTGAGGTGTGGTCTTGATAGTGATATAGGTACATACTAGAAGTAGTGAAAAATAACACATGCACTAAAGGGAACAATATGTTGAGTGACGAAATGAAGGTATTTAAGCATAAGTGCAATAATAAGGTATAGAGTACAGGTAAAGAATTATTGTTAGTATGTTGCATTTACATTTGTAAATGCAACATATTAACAACATATTAGCTTATAGAATAATAACATGTATTGCAATAATTGTATTTGTAACTGATAAAAGTACAGGGAAAACCCAGAAACTTACTTCTTGAAATCAGTGAATAAATTCACTAAGAATGTGTGCTGCTTATCTAATTTACAGTTGTTTGTAGCCTTCACGGCTTCGGCGGCGTTTTGCGGGTTACTGTACTCCAAGAAAATGTAGCCTGTTGTCACTCCATTCTCTTGGGTTGGGTAATACTCGTTGACGATCTTCCCAAACTTGCTGAAAATCTTATTTATGACACTTTGCAGCTTCTCCAGACGCTCAGGCCCGACCTGCGGGCACCCGTCGACCACGATCACATTCTCGTAACTATCAGATTCCTTAGGTTTCTGCTCTAAAAGGTCGGCCAACAACTCTGCAACGTCAAAGTTAGGTTAGGTTTTTATGACTTACGTTTTGCACTAGAAACTCACTGGTAAAGTTCAATATTACGTTCAACTTAACTTTCTAACACACACTAGAACTAACGAATGTGGTAAAAATAGTAACAACATGAATGAAAAGTTGTAAAATGCGTGGGTGACGCATATGGCCGGTCAAACTTGTCACGGAAAAATGCCCACCTTCGTCGGGAATATCGTCAACGAAACCCTCTGGATCGTCAAAATCGGGCTCCTCGTCATAATTCGGCTCCTCATTGTCACTTTGAGGAGTTTGGTTCACTTTTTCGTCGCCTTTTTTCTTAGCCATTTTGACGATTTAACGTGTGTAACCGGAAGACACGCCATTAGTGACTGATCATAGAGCTCGCATTTTTTACCTTTCACTCAAAATGGAGAAACTAAAACTACGTTTAGATATCATTATTTGTAATAAAAATAAAATAAATCCAAAAGTATTTTAGTTTTACTTACTATTTCTTATCGGTACAAAAATATGTTTTTATATTGTCTTGTGGATAGATAATAAAAACATACCTGATGTAATTGACGGTATTTTAAATAAATATTGAAGCGAAAATGTTTATTTAAAAAAATACATTGTAGGATGTTTTATTTATTTATATTTTTTTTACATTTGAGCAGCGACTTCACTTCTTATTTCATTTTAAACACATATTCATTTTTCCCCTTTTTGTAACCTGTGATCACCATAGACAAAGTCTTGAATTGGCGGGAAAACATGACAGCTGCTTTCAATTCAAAACTTTTAGTTTGTTATCAGTTGTACCTACCAGTACTGTCAGTTGTAGTCTGTTGTACCATTTATACCAATCAAGTACCTATTTGGGTAGTGTACGATTACTTGATATGGCAGTTTTATTGATCATTTACCTAGGTACATTTTGCAAAAAAATGCTTATTTAATTATGGGTTCTCTATGCAATTAGAGTTTAAAATGAAAAGGTTAACTAGATTAATAATTAATGAACCAATCAATAGTTTAAATGGTACCTTTTGTAGAAATTGGCAATATTTAATTGTAGGGGTATCTTAGCTCTGCAAGTTTTGTGATAATGTTACATATACCACTGTAAGGTTCATGATGATAATAGTAATGTTATAGGAAATTAATCTTGTAATTGAAACGTAATCTATGTGACTTTTATCTTCGATTTAACATGCGTGCCACGACTACCTACCTACCTACCAAAATACCTAACTTTACCTATTACACTACCACTCAAAAGACATTAGGTAGGTACCTACCTATATACGAAAATAATATAATAATAACATTGCAATACATCGTAATCACGGATAATTTTATTCATAATTCATTTCTGACAATAAATTTCATCCCATTGATCTTAGGTCTGACCAAATTGACAATATTCATACGTTTTTGTTTTTCAATTTTCGAGTCCAATCAATGTTTTTAAATTGGCTACAAACGCGTGCACATGCATCTCGATGCAGCCAGTCTGCCAGTATAGATGAGGTGGCATTTGTGGCCGACTGACGGGTCACCGCACATGAAAATTGAGGTCGCGTCGCGTCGCGTAGTCACACATGCACGTAACACCTTGTACCTATGCAGTTATAGGTAGATGTATATTGCTATACTCACGCGAAGGTATGCGATAGCCGTTTATATTTGATTGACTTGATTACTAGTCTATTAAGCTTTAATAGGGACCTTTCTTAATAGTTAAATACGTGTATCTGATTGACATGTCAGCTATTTTGGAGCTAGGCAAAGTTGATCAATTATCTTTATATATTACGGACTGATTTAGTTTCTTACTGCTTATTTTCTGTCTATTCACTTTAATTTGCTGTCTATAAGCCTAAGTATGAACCTGTTCAACTGTGAGTATTTATATAGGGCGAGATCACATCTAAGAAAATAGAAATATTCATTCTGTTCATAGAAAAGGTGTTGCTCTACAATCGCCACGTGCCAGTGAAGCAGTCATTAATATTGTTTTTGAAGAGACAAAATATTGCCGTTACTCTGTCCGAATGTAAGAATGCGTAACAATAGGTAATAACATAACATTAAGACATTCGGCGAAGCTCCGTTAACTACTTAGTACAGGTTGACAAGTGTAGGACGATAGAGCGATTCGTCTTTCTTTTATAAAAATAGACATTTGTATTAATTCTTTAGCACGCAACTGCCGCATAACATGGCATTGTCTTTCAAACATTGTGTCAATCTAATCTATATCTATACTTATAATAAATCTGTAGAGAGGTCAATTCTGTACATTGAATATATTTAAAAAAAAACCAATGGGGGATGTTTAGTAACGGATACTGATATCGAATCTGCAATTTATAATTTTCTTTTCTGTCTGTCTGTCTGTCTGTCTGTCCTCCGTCTGTATGTGTCGCTATCACGTAAAAACTACCGAATAGAATGCACTGAAATTTGGTATATGCATAGAATAAGTAGTGGAGCAATTTCTAGGATACTTTTTATAGCATAAAATTTCAAAGATTTTTAGAAAATTGAAAAAAATACGTAAAAATCGTTTGAACCTGCGTTTCCCTATAGAGACCATAGATGGCTTTACAATCCATTTCACAACATTCGCATAAAGTTAACGCGGCGTCCGCCGTATCGATACCTGTTGTTCGCACCAACCAATAGATGGCGTTATAAACCGCAACAAAGCATGTCTTTTCTAATTAATTTATTTTAATGGCTTTATTGTAAAAAAAATACCTTTGAAACATGCTATACATTTATAAGATTTTCAAACATAAATGTTGTATGATATATTAATTACACAAAAATGTTGGTTTACGTGGGTCCGGTGCGGTCGGGATATCCTAGATATGGCAAATCGAGTAATTTCGTTTGTTGTCGTTGTTCGTCGCAACTAACAGATGGCGTTGTTGTTCGAAACACATAACCAAATTAATTGGTTGCATTTTGGAAATTTATTTCCAAAATGCAACCAATTAATATATATAGACTATGTGGTAAGTATATAGACTATGTGGTAAGTTTTAAAAAATAAACAACGGATGATATATAAAAAATATTATTACGCGTGTGAAGAGCTCCGGCGCAGATAGGTCTGTCTGTAGCTATAATAATATTCTGAATCCAGACGGGTAAGCAATGGTCAGTATAATAAGGTATTATATTTTACACTGTAAACTGGTACGGATACAGACGAGAGCGGAAAAGAAGGTAACCACAGGAAATCAGGCCTACCTGAGCCTGTGTCACATTGTGTGCCCTTCGGGTCCCTTTCGTAAATAACCATTAGATGACAAAAGAGTTGTTAGCATTTTTATGTGTAGGTGTATCGAGCGCTTCGCAATTCGCTTGCTCAAACGAATAAGCAACAGTACGAAATTCACGCGAGCGGAGCCGCACGGGTCAGCTAGTCGTTAATATATTATTATCTAACTTAGAAAATGCGTAAACTCTAAAAGAAAAATAAATGTCGACTGTACAATATGGAGTTACACGCTCAAGCTCTGCAGCGTTCACATTCCATAAATAGCAAGCAAAGCACTTTTAATCTCCTTATCAAAGTATTTCATAACTCTTATCTAAAGCTCGAGTGCATACAAACTCGGCACTTTCTTCCTTCAATGAGGTCGCGGCTCCCCACAGGTTACTTAGGAAGTCTTTCGTCACAACCGGAGCCACTGACCGCCGATCGCACTTACAGGTTGGTGTGTACCTTTATTGTAATGTTTATTCTTTTCTATTTTAACAGCTGTCGTTTGTGGTAATTAGGAATAATCACGAGTTTACTGCTCGAGACACCGATTACGCGTAAGCTGTTTTTCTTGTTTTCTTTTACAAATACGAAATGAGTTCCGGTTCAAGTCTGCTTAAAGTTATCAACAAATATTGTTACTGGCAAAATAGACATAGGTATTTGTACTCCATCTGATACTGAAATATTAATCTTAACAGTTACCCTTTTCGTTTCTTCTGAAATACATTTGAAATGCAGTACTGGGCTTTTAATTATTAACCTACATAATGAACTACAGTCTATTTTGAGTTTTGTATCAAATATCACCTGCAGTGAACAGATTGCGAGGCGGACATTACGATATTTTACGACTGGTACACACGTTATTATTTACCTCCACAACAAACACGTGCCAGACAGGAATAAACCGTAGATTAATGATCACGTTTAAAACGATCCGTAGAATCGTTTTAGAATATTAATGAGTTTCTACATCACTATTCTGTACTACCTACTCAGTAAGTATACGATAAAAATTGCAATATACGTACATTAAGCTTAGTTAGGTAGGTACCTATAGGAAATTAGAACCTAGGGGCTTACCTACACGAATTAATTACTCGTACTCATATTATTATGATATAATTATTAGGTAATAGGTCGTTAGTTTACATAAAAGTTTTCTAGATACGAATTAGATCTACCCTTGTACATTTGTGTAAATGTACAAGGGTAAGTCTTGTAAGCCGCACACCCTTTTTTAATGTTAATTTATTTTTTGATCCTTTGGCTTCTGTGGGAAAACAGTAGATCTGAGTTTTTATTGCAATCTTCCATCATCTACGTCTATAACAGCAAAAGCTAATTGTTTCCCACGAATACCACGGGCAACAAATGAAAAACTAGATCTGAAATAAATTACAACAAATCTTAATACGCACAATGATGCGTAACAGAGAAATGTTCTCAAGTTATGATTGTCTCGTAACAATCGAATAACTCGACAAACGGGCGGAAAATAGGGCGTACGGTTTACGTCGTTTTCTTACGGTGATTTTGCAGAAATACAACTAGTAAGACTATGAACCTAAGCAATAAATAAGTAAGAAACTAAGGGACTGTCATAAAAACCCGTATCATTTAAGTTCCGAATAGTATGGCAATACATATTTGCCTTTGATAAAGTGGGTAATGAATAATCCCAAACTATTTTATTAAAATTTATCTGGTGTTGGTGAGTCAAGCCTCTAAAGTGGACATTACTCTCGCACTTTACTTTTGGGCTAGTGTAAATATTTTTACTAAGACATCTACGCGCACTTATGCAATATTCCCTCGCGAGCATAGTCAGCATGACTCATACAAATAACTTCACAATTTAATTTCTGAGCTCAAGTCGTACTAGTTCCATGTTCATAAATTATCCGAGAAACTATCTTTAGTTTTACTAAACTCTATCTAGCGCCAGGTTCAGTTTAAAATTAAGCTTAACCTAAACTTAAAACGTTGTTCTTTATTAACGTTCTTTATTCCGAATTGAGAAGAGACATTCAACGCATCTGTAGATCAATAGAAAATTGCAGCATTCCATAGTCGTGGAGGTCGTCAACGATACCACAATGTCTATATTATTATGGAACACCTACAACTCAGAGTTTTTCTTAGCTTCAGTACTGATGTCATTCTCTGTGTGTCGTGCGAGACACAATAAGAATTGATATAGCTAATTAAATTACCAGTTTTATAACAATCTTGTTGAATTATTCATTGTCTATACTACAAAAATAGGCCAACGTATTTCCGGTATTGTGCGATGGCTAAGTACGATAAAGTAATGGAATGGTACCTAGCTAATGCGGGCTAAATAACAAACAAAAAAGCCGGCAATCGATATAAACTATAGGGAAAAAGTAAAAAACACTATTAATGTAGTCATTTGATACATTACGTGATTAGTTTAACATTTTTCTGGTTTGTTGCATCTGAACATGGTAAAAGAGAGTGAGTCATAATAGAGACGGCTCTACCATGACTTTAATATCAAACTAGAGTTAACAAAGCAACGTTTTGTCAAAGAAATTTAACGTAAATATGTCTTAAAAAGTTGTTTATTAGCCTGTCATTGGTGTACTTCTAGTCATGAGGCACAATTGCATAGACATGTAGATCAGACATCTGTGCAAATACAGACAACCATTGGAAAGAAGCTATAAATCCCGCAACTGTAACACATAACTTGATGTAATTTTATGTGAAGGTACTGCTAACGTTTTGAGGTTGTAAGTATTACACACGAGGAGGGCCCATAGCAGTGACGAGTGAGGCACGCGGACGCCTCTGAGAGAGTAGCGAGTACCAAGCCCAGTTCTGAGTTCACTCAGTACCTCCGCCATCGTGCCCGCGGAACGCCGCGTTTCCGCGTACAAAACCACAGATTATATTCTATCCCGATTGTTCCCGCGTAAAGGTAACCATCGAGTACCGTTCGTTTAATTATTCCATGTTTAAAACTTTTTTAGTGAAGTGTCATTCAAGTGTTTTTAAATTAGTGTAGGTTCACGCCCATTGTGTAACTTTTGTTATTTGTTTGCATTGAGTTCAAAGTTGTGAGGTTCATGTTTGTTTAAAATTATGTTTAGACGTCTACTTAATGCTGGATCAGCATTAAGTAATAAATAAATTCATTTGCTAGATACGCAGATATTTTTTTATTTGTATGCAGCCAGTGTTTTAATCAGTTAAAGGAATGCTGTAACTAAGAATTTAACTTAAACACGAGCTTCGAAACTATATTTTTTCACAAACCGATAATAATGCAGTTAATAGCCCGACTGATATTAAGCTACACTCTTACATTATGTATGCCTACTACATTTCATCAAACAATATATCAATCATCAGATACGTTACATAGCGATCTGAATAGTAATAATAACGTGATAATCAAGTTTAAGTATAAAAAATGGCTGAGGTCGGCGATCTTGTGGTGGCTTGGAATTAGATTATGTTATAAAGCTATGGATACAGCTTAGATTCATACAAAGGTATTCAATTACCAATGTTATTGCTATCAGAGAAATATATTATCATGTGTCAGTAATGGGTAAATTCATTCTTCATAAGACGCAATATTATAATTAAAAGACTTCTTATTGCACGCAGCAAGACGACATACCTTTAACGATAAATAAAATATATTCATTTTATCATTAATTTCCATAAAATCTACATAGATATTATAATATCGAGTAGGTAACCTTAAGAAAAACAGAACGTTCAATGTATAAAAACATATTACGCTTACAGACCTGCGTATTTTATTATTGAATAAAATTTCATGTTACTATATTACTATATCTACATGAAAATTATTTTCTCCCTTGACGAGTGTCCACATTTTTTATAGAAAATGAGTGGGTTGGTGTTCCTACTGGCGCTGGGCCTGGCCAGCGCGCAGGAGATCTGTCTCTCAGTGCAAGATGACCCGTACTTGTTCTTTGGAACGAAGACAGCATACATCTTCGCTAACAAAGACAACCCTAGCACCAGAGTACATGAAGTCCCTGGTAAGTTTAGCTTTAAATAAGTACTTACTTTAAGCTTTTCTTTTATCCATTTTTAGACTAAAGTATCATTTGGCACCTTGCGTTAGTATTTTAAGTTCCACCATAAAGTTCAAAAAAGGATAGACGAATTGAAGAAAATTATTTTCTATTACCAAGGTACTGTATGTCCGATTCCATAAGAAATATACTTAGAAGTAGAAAATTATTATAAATAAAGATAGGAAAAACACTAAGGCGGCTAACAAATTGAGCTAGAGCATTACGATGTCCAAGCGCGGGCATCTTTTTCAAGAAACAGAAAGAAAATAACTTAGTAGGTAACAATTCTTTGCATGTCCCTACTAAAATAAATTTTGGGCCCTCGACTTTCCGCAAAGTTATAACTGTAGAACACTCAAAAGCAATAAAATTTAACAGTTAATAGTGTCATTTTCAAAAACCAAAGTCCACCTTTCACTACGACTTTTACGTTTTACAAACTACGTCGTATCTCCATTGTAACTTTAATGATCTGGGGGCACGGAAGTGCCCCCGCAAGTCGAGCAAAAAAAAGCGGCACGGCCGTAACATCTTTTCTCGAAGCAATTCGGGCTATTTTCGACCCCCCTATAATGTCGTTGTGGATAAAACAAGAAGCCTGAATTTTCAGCAACTAATAAGTCATTGTATAAACACGGTATATTTAAAATTTCAGTCAATTTGATCCAGTAGTTTAAGAATGACAACTTGTTAAAATTTTGAATTTTGTCACTCACTGATTCACTGACTCACTGACTCACCGATCATCAAAAGTATAAGGTACTTCTAGCAGACTTAGAAGCTTAAAATTTAGAATACAAATAGGGTTTAGTGTATTAATCTTGGGAAAAATTTAATATTTTCTAATTTCGGTCCAGTTTTCTAAATACACCAACTGCAACAATAACTTTGTAATCCCATATAAATGTATAAGATTACAAGGTTACATTTGCAGTTAATGAATCATTATTACTGTAGAAAATAATAAATAAATAATAGGTGTAGATAGGTACATACTATATGAGGCATAACGGGAAGGAATATAGGGTGGGTAAGGGTGTTTAGCCCATGAAACTAAACAACATTCTCATAGGAAAATATGTTGAATTGTAAGAAAAAACGTCTTTCCATACAAATTGGACTTATGTTCGTTCTACAAAAAGAAGTGAGATGCCACCAAAAACATTCTGTATAAACCTCAAGTCTCGCAGCTCAGTCTTTCTGGCGTAAAAAGTAGTGAGATCTTTATAATACCAAGTCGATTAATCTATTTAGTCTCTACTGAAAGGACCTTCTGTCTTAAGTTATTACATAAGTTATTATCATGTCAATATTAAAAATATTTTACGTTTAAAACAAATAGATCGACTTGGTCATCGCATAAAAACACAAATTCGCCATTAAAATTTCAGGAGCATTAACTTCTCGTCGTGCTGTGTAGTGTGATACCTACTAATAATCAAATCATGCGATGGCCAGGTCGGTCTATTTGTTTTAAACGTAAAATATTTTTAATATTGACATGATAATAACTTATGTAATAACTTAAGACAGAAGGTCCTTTCAGTAGAGACTAAATAGATTAATCGACTTGGTATTATAAAGATCTCACTACTTTTTACGCCAGAAAGACTGAGCTGCGAGACTTGAGGTTTATACAGAATGTTTTTGGTGGCATAGTAATTACTTAAGTATCTTTCAACGAATACTTGAGAGGTTAACGTTAGAAACAAAAGAACGAGGAAAGAATCATTTTTTTTGTATTTGCTAGCTTTTGGTAAACCAAAATGAATTCATCTATACTAATATTATAAAGCTGAAGAGTTTGTTTGATTGTTTGTTTGTTTGTTTGAATGCGCTAATCTCAGGAACTGCGGATCCGATTTGAAAAATTCTTTCAGTACTAGACAGCCTATTTATTGAGGAAGGCTATAGGCTATATATCATCACGCTACGACCAATAGGAGCGGAGTAGCAACGAGAAATGTTACAAAAATGGAGAAAATTATGACGCATTCTCTCTTATGGGACGCAAGCGAAGTTGCGCGGGTCAGCTAGTCTATACTAATATTATAAAGTTGAAGAGTTTGTTTGTTTGTTTGAACGCGCTAATCTCGGGAACTACTGGTCCGATTTGAAAATTTATTTCAGTGTTAGATAGCCCATTTATCGAGGAAGGCTATAGGCTATATATCAGTACGCTACGACCGATAGGAGAAGAGTACCAGTGAACAATGTTACAAAAACGGGGAATATTATGATTCTCTTTTATGACGCAAGCGAAGATGCGCGGGTCGGCTAGTGTATTATATGCAACGGACATAAACGCGATTGAAAATTAAAGGTTAAGATAAATAGGTATCTAGATACCTTATTTGTTCACCCGACGTTTCGATCGAATTGCATCGACCGTGGTCACGAGAGTTAATAATCCATTTATCAAATTTACTAATTTGGTATTTTAACTTTTATTATTGCGCATTTTTATATCAAAAGTACTCAATAATTTAATTAAGATTCGCTTTTTCAAGTTACTGGGGAAGAAGTTAGCTTCTCTACATAAATAAGACAACGGAAAATATAACTTAGATTTTACTTCATCGTGAGAAATCAATTAAAATTATGCTCATCATGTGCATAATAAATTACTTTGTAAAAGCAGTTTACCGCATTTGCCTATCTTTCAAATCGTGTGTTCATAACTAAACGCTACTACACTGGTTCATATTAATAATGTATTTAGTTTTACATAAACATAGAATATCAAATACTGCATACAAAATTAGGTACATTCCATGCTTGATATTTATCATAATGTTTTGTATTTTCATAGATTCTATAGAATCTCCACTATAACAGAATATTATGGCTCTACGTTTCTAAGTTTTTTCCTTAGCCTATTTGATTCTACTTTAAAAACATTAACTATGTTTTTTAAGCTAGGATCATAGTGCCAATAAATTAGAAAAATATTCAGTATTTGTCTATTATTTTAAGTTATTACAGTTGTAGATAGGTATGTAGTTTCCGTGCGCGATTTATTATTTGTTGCATAACACATTTAGCACAACACTCAATTTCGGTTTAAAATAAGCACATATCTTATTAATTACTAGAGATTGTTGAACGAGAATCTCGAAATAAATGCATTCAGATTCTCAAGAAGAAACAACATTGTTGTTTAAACAGAAAAGATTTCTAGCATCTCAGTATCTATGCAAACGTTTGTCGGTTCCGTGTGTGTGACCCGCTAGTAAGAAACTATTGTTATGCGTCCTACTATTTTGCTTACTTATCAAATTGGCGATTTAGCACGCAAAGAATAACGGTATGAAATGTATACTGTGCTTAATTTGTTATTTTTCATATTTACCAACTCGGATACGGATGAATTTATTAAATAATGTCCGTACACAAAGTTCTTTCAACTCTTTCCTCCCAAAACCTATTCGACTCGTCAGGTTGATCCGTCTTAAAATGAATAATTAAGATAGTTACTTATCAAGACCAAAAGTCATTGACGTTTGTACGTAGATACGAAATTAGTTAGTCAATACAAGTGCAAGATGCCGTATATATATTCTCAGATTTTCCTAAGAATCACGTACCTAAACGTCAACATGAAGATAATATTAGTATTGGAAATAGCCATGCAATTATTACTTCTCAGTTTCAAGGATTTATTTGATACCTCGGTTTAAATACATGTAGGTATTTGTTTATATGCGCATGTTTACATCTCAAGTAATAAAGCTAGCATTGGAACGACTACATTTATGTTATAAATCGTAAAGGAACCGTGGAAATGTGCCATGCCGTGTACGTACTTGTTAACTACTTATGCAACTGTTATAACTTATAACAAAGTCTAGCCTTACGTGGTTACTACGTGCAAATAAGTGCATAATAGTCATAATACCTAGAATATCTACTTTGTTATTATTAAAGCATTGTCTTTTCTATATTCTACGTAGTTATGGATTATATAACAACTTATCATAAGGCCGCTACTATGCTATGTTAAAGCAAACCAAGCTTTATTGTAAGAATGAGAGTTTTACAGAAAATAGCGCTATCTTTTTCCGGCAACGCGGCGGAACTATTGCGGCCCTTGTGTAGATCATTAAGCTGCAATTTTAGTATTTTTCGTAACTTTGTCATTAGACCTGCATGAATAAACACGGTACGAGAAGAACCCAAATAAATATTACACAACAATGTCAATTAACTAGTTCTCTGCATTAGTCTAAAAATAAGATGGCCGACTAATCGCGTTTGTAGTGCAGCCGGCGCAATTAGACCACCTTTGAAGAGTTAATAGACAATGCTAGATCGTTTCATAGATAAAATTGTGTCAGATTAACTTTTAACCAGAAACCATTTAGCATTTGTTTTCCTTTTGTTATTAGGTACTTTTTTATGATTTTTCAATGTCAAGGATTTTGAATTGATAGGCTCCAGAGTAAATTACAGAAATAATTTAAGTAACCTACCTATTAAAAATTCTTAGAACAAAGACAATTGACATAATTATCTAAGCGTGTAAACTATCTACCTAACATGATAACAACAGAAATACTTTCTATCTAGCGGAATATCTCGGCTTTCTTAGAATTAAGACAACGATGAACGACCAACAACATCTTAGGATAAGCTCTGAATGTATTCGATCTTATTAAGGTAAACTCATTGAGAATTATAGTCAGGAAACATCTCTTTGATTATAAAACAGTTTCAGCACTTTTTACATCCGTCCAATAGCACAATCTGCACAATTGGCACGTTCGTTATTAATGGCATATGATTTATTCCCACACCGGCGATCATTATTGTGTAACTGAACAAAAAGAGAGGACGTTCACCTAACTTACAAATTGGTTGCAAGTGCCTATCACGGGCAATCTCATCACGGATACGTAATTCACGGATCATTATGGGAATAAAGTTGTCATTTTTTGCTGAGCCATATCCTGCTGCTGTAATCCGTATGCTAATTTTATTAGCCTGAATGGTTGAGTTATTTTTTATGTAGTTTTGTACGCTACGTATTCTTGAACTTCTTGGCTTATTTTAATTCTTTACTTTGGCTTATCTATAATTTCATAGATAATAATTAGCCGTTAAGGATTATTTAAGTGAGAGACATATCAACGCTTCACAGGGCACGTGAAAAATAAAAAAAGTCGTTGGCTTAAAAAGCTTTATCTAACCTGTAGGTTGAGTAGTAAGGCTCTTTGTACACAAGACTACGCAAATCTCCGCTTCTCATTGATTTTAGTCTTCAAGCGACTATCACCTAGTAGCTTTATATACGAATGCAAAAAAAAAATTCTGAAAGCTTAGAGCATCTTTCATCAAGTTATATTGTGTGTGCAGTCAGTTCCTAAACTTACTGCAGGAAAATATAAAGCTAGGACAAAAGCGCACCTTGTAAGTTAGTTGCGAGGAAATTTAAATATTTATCGAGTTTAGAAACTGCAAGCAAGCGTAACTAACAGTACCTAGTCTACCTAACCCACCTCCAAGACTCTTGCATAACAAATATCGATCTTCACTGCAATCACAAGTTTTTAAACTACCATATTATGGCGCCGTTTATCTACGACCTATGACAATATTAACCAGTTTTTAACTGTGTACTGATAAAGTATTTGAGTTCGACATAAATTATTAAGAATTATGCTCCATCCAAAATTACAATAATTTTAAGAAAAGAGTTCAAGTTACAAAACACTTATTTTCCCTGTGTAATACAGCATCAGTAGTACTACATTTATGGCATAGGTACAAAATACAAACTTGAATTTACCTATTAACTAGGAGATGTTTTCCTTCCATCCATCGGTACAGTCAATAATTCGTATTCGAACCTTTGATCATTGATTTAGCCGTCAAAATATTTACTTGACCAGACTAACGTTATAATTTTGGAACTGGAATAATTTACAGTGTTGCTACAATTTACAATTTCCTACAATATCATTGTGTATGACGGTGTGACCTATTTCAATCTTATCTGTACCTTACACTTGGACTTGTTCCAAGTACGTCACGTACCTTCGTTAGGCAACGGCTGACGGTGGTTTGAAAATTAATACTGGTTAAACCTACCTACCGCATTGTTTAAGAATAGACCACTAATCTATCATTACAGGGATTATTTTAAACCTAGTTTTTTAAGACTAGGGATTGTAGCGTCCGTCTGTTTCTTAAGCCTTTTTTACTAAGTTTTGTTGCTTACATACGTACAGTCAGCTCTAAAAGCTAGTAGCTGAACAACTTCATATTTTCAAAACCTCTGTGTTACGTAACTTTAATAATTATAACTGATCAAAATCAGGTAGAATGAGTTAGAATTAAACATTTCAATCAATGGCAAATGTTTTTTCCATGGAATAATGTGCACACTTCAGTATATAGGGTATCAAAAGATTGACTATGATTCTTTTGGAGCTGACTGTACCTACATTCTACTATATAGTAGTTTTTTTTCGTTAGTAAAAAATATAGTACGGAAAGTCCATAGATGCTAAAGGTATGTGTATATTGATCAGTTATTACAACTTGTTTACTAATATTTACTACTTTAGTTGCTAATCGAATACCATATTTAAATATTTATTAGACCTGGATCTTAACACTGTCCATCTTTGGAACGGAAAAATCCTTAAACGGTTAATAGACATGAGTTGCCAGTAGCCGAGCAAATATTGGCACATGTAGTTTGAGTAAATAACCTAAAATAAACTAACTAAATTAGGCTGCCTTTTCTTCAAAGCGAATAGGAGCAAGAAGAGCAAGAATTCAAAATTTTACAAAGAGCGTCAGCGAAGTTTCTTTGCAATCATATTTGGTTATATGTTAAATGACTTCATTTCCGATCATCTTTACCTGAGTGGCTATAAAGAGTGTTAATCCATTATCAAAACACCAATTTACATTCGAGAGATAATCATAAACCATCTTCTCGCTACTAAGATTGTCTCAATTTAATTTTACACCATCTGTAGCTACTTTTTATACGTTATACCTACACGGTCATTTAAGCTAGAATAAAGTGGCTAAGCCAATAAAAGTGTGTCCTAGATCGCAGGCTCTCAGCGGGGAGCCACGGGGACTGACGGGGAGCAACGGGATAGGTATAACATGTGACACACTTTCACAATCTATTGTTAACTGAAGGCTTTACGGCTTATACGTAGGGGGTAGATGAGTGAAAAGTTAATTCATTGGCTGTGAAATTGTTTTTTTAATACAATAAGGGTGAGGATATAACTGCTGTTATAACGCTCATAGTGCTTCATCTTGTATGTTAGTGACGATCGCGTTCTTAGTTTCCAGTTTTGGGAAAATCCCATAAGTCGTAGTTTAAGAAAAAATCTTTCTCTATGTATGGTATATAATATGAATTAAGTTACTTAAATGTACGTTTCTACTTCAAAATAATCAATATTATAGAACAATAAAACGTTAGGGACCGTGTTAACGTTTGATTTTTTAACTTAAAATGAAAAGAATTTCATTGTAATCAGTCGTACATAGATTAGACTCTACTATCGATCAGTAGATGAATATAAGTGAAAATCTAAGCTGAAATTTAAGACTAAAAGCTAAAAGCAGAGCCTAGTGGTTGTCAATCTTAATAAAAGTACCGATAGAAGCCTACCTCCCTGAGGAATGGATCGTCTTTAGTAATTGACTGGTTTGATCGAGTTATCTCTGCATCTTTAACACAAGTAAGACTGTTACGTAAGGCTGGCTTAAGTTAAAGAGCTATACCAATTAATGGAATGTCTAACTATTATCATAATTATTTATTTTTACAATAGATCGTTATTCTTTATAGCGATACAAAAAAGCATTTTGCATCATCGACTTTTTCCTTGTAGATATGACGCGATAAACTCGACTCATCATTTAATGTGAGAGTGTACAAGTTTCTCAATTTTCGTTTGTCGGTACAGAACTAAGAAGATTTAAGCATATAATATACCAGAATATACCTATATTATTATATTCACAGGATACGGATTTCGATGGACTAAGATCATCTTAGATGCTTCTTGTCTTAGTATTTCTAAAGTAATTTCTTAATATCTAGATCTCTCTGTTAAATACACGGAGATCTAGTATATTAAGAAATTTATCAGATCGAAAATTGCCATTTCACACAGCTTTAAAATATGACCGACATCCGCCACTTAATAAAATGATTATACGTTCACGCTTTACAGTAAAAGTTATTAACAATATGTAGGTAACTATATCGTGAGAAGATTGCGTAAAGTTTCCACGAACAACACCTATGATAAATAGATCTATGTACGTAGGTATATTTTATACTGACTTTATCTTGCACTCTCGTTTTATGCTAAGACGTTATAAATACTTGAAAACAACGCTCTTTTTCTTCATTACTCTTTGGTGCAATTATTTAGGAAATAGGAAGAAAAACTGAAATGTAGGGTTATTTTTATATTATTGAGTTATTTTTTTGTAATGTCTTTATCCTTTCTTTTTTTAATCCTGTCTTGAAATTACGAGACTAATCCAGTACTAGACATATAAAAAAATATGTTGCAGGTCTGCGATATTATGAGTCTTGTGTTTCTTGAACATTCAGTTTCACTGGTACCTTACGCTATAGTACTTTTAAGTGCATGTTAAATTTTGACTAATGCTAGTGATGTTTGCATTTTGACTTCATTTCTATGTTGAGTCCTTTCTAACCTTTATGATAGGCTCATCATTTTTACCTCTAATTTGGACCAATAAGCTAAATGAAAAATAACCTCTAATATCGATCTCATAACAAGGTTTGTTCCGATTGACAAATGATCACTAAAAGCTCGATTAGTCTGATTTATGGGGTCAACGCTTGACACTGCTCCTTACTATCGCGTTTTGTTGCGAAATTGTGTACGTAATTGGACGGACTAATAATGTAGGAGAATGTGGAAAAATTGTGATTTATTGAGGGAAAATTTGTACCAGTGTGAATGTTACAGTCGTTACGAGATTGGACTGGTTGATGGTGAAAAATAAAGCGCCAACACACTTTTTAACGCAGATTAAAATATGTTGAATAGTTCTATATGCTTTCTTTATTCCAGTAGTTAGCGCGTTTCTCTACAACTATAGACTATCAGCAACTAGGTATAACTGTCAAGATTTTTTGTATGAAAATCTGGTCAATATCATCAAAAAGCATCTAGCGGGCACTGTAGAAACAATTTTTCAGTAAATTTTTAAATGTCAAGCTCTCGATACTCGGTAGTCGGTTGTCGATATCACGCTAAAGCACAGGTCGCGGATTTATTCCTTCAAAAACATATAGTTTGAACACAAAACTGTAAGCATCAAAATACAGGAAACACAGATTTTCTGAGAAAACACTAAAGTAGAAATTAAACATATAGCATAAAGACAACGTCCATTCCCTGAGCTTTTCTGCGATTTATTCGACACTAAGGTTCACCATAGTTGTTAACTCAAACGTCCTTCTAATGGATTTGCCTATTTGCCAAGATTAGTCAGCAAGTAAATACATTTATTACCTCATCAACGGGACTGCAAGGTTCCAATGATGTCATAACTGCGACGTAGGAATATGTAATCTATTTTTAATGCGGTGTGACTGGGAAAGTTCCTCTGATACATTACTGGTTTGTTCCGGGAATATGGGATGTTAGACGTAATAGTGGACTGTATTTTACATCACTATGAGGTTTTTATGGAGATTAGGGTATTAATGTTAGGAATACAGAATCGTTAGATACTATAGAATTTTGTCAAAATAGATAAACGGTACGAAAGTTAATGTTTAAATTCGTAAATAGACCCTACAATGCAGGTCTCTACTATATTCAAATATCATGATTTATAAGATCTGTGACTTCAGGAATCCCCAATATTTTTTGACATCTAACTGAACACGAAAGGAAAATTAGTGGCTGAATACGCATCCACAATCCAGACGCAAGATATAAGTAGTTAACTTTGTTTTTATATTGCCCAGGTTGCCAGCCCATCGCGTTCTGGCTGCTGAACCGTCATGGCACCCATAATCCTGAAGCCAACGAGATGCCTGAACTGCAGCGACTCGCCGACCTCAAGAGGAACATTCTCACCAACTATAAGAACGGCAACTTTAGGGATACTAACGTAAGTTGGGAACACGATGTACTTTTAAACGATTGATGATCTTTAACTCCTCAGATAGTTTTAGCGCGAGTTGCATTAGCCTATTAAAGGTTGTTAATGATTGTTGTGCATGAACAATGATGATAATCTGCCTATGTATGACGATTTCATTGTTGTAAACCAGACAGGCTCACTCTCAACAAGATGAAATTCTAAATCAATCAAGTTTGGTTCGACCTTACGTCAAATTCGTATGTAAAAATTCTAAACTAGCGCAGTATCGAATACTGGATATGGAAGCGGAAAGAAAAAGTATTAAAACTAATTAAGTTTTCAGCCATTATGGATACCTAATGCATTATCTAATGAATGTGAAGACAGGAGTTATTCCGTGTACGTTCCTACTATCTTAATGATTTCCTAATGGTTTAGTTCCTTCGCCATCGTTTGCTAGACAAAGATAAATCATGTTGAACTGTCACTGGAATTTATGACCTTTCCTTACCGTATGCAGTAAATTGGCTAACGTGCCCTTTTATCATTAATTATTGTAATTAGTGGAAAAAAGAGCGCAGAATATTTAATAATCAATGGATTAGTTTGTGAATATTCCAATCCTGTGATGTCATACGACGATATATGGAAAGAGCCAGTTTAAAAAAGGCCTCTGTCCCTTGAGCCAACTGAAAACCATTATGTTACATTCAAGCTATTATAGATCTAATGAGATGGTACTCTTAATAGTAAGAGCTCAATATTATGACAGTGTTGAACTACAAGTTGTAAAGTTCACGTCAACATTCGAAACGTCTTCAATCTCCAATAATCATATCACCATTTCCACCTAAATTCTATCATGATAACCATTTTTTTTTATCCACAGCAACGCATCTGTCAGTCAGACCTGAACCTCCTCGAGCGATGGGAGTGGAACGAGCGTATAAACCTGACCTTCGCCGGAGACCTCACCGTGGACGGCTACATGACAACTCAGCAGCTAGGACAAGCGTGGAAGCAGAGGTTCCCAGGGCTACTCACTCCTAATCAACATAATTACTTGGTAAGATCTTGTTTTGTTAATCACACCTTTCTGATGACTGACTTCTGATGCGGCGGCCACTGCCACTGCCAGACCACTGAGTCCCTGAGTTTACTGACATTGCCCGGAACTAGAAAGTTGAGGTCGTCATAGATCTCCGTGCCTCAGAGTGCGCGTAAAAGCTATAATCTCTATTTCCAACTAATGGTTAAAATTGCTTAAAATGGATATAATGTGCATCATGAATTTTTGTAGAACTTAATATTACTTAGGTACTAAAAAATCTGTTTTCGTCGGCTAAATAGTTATCGCTTTTGCAGGTCAGAAATGATAAACTTTTGATTTAATTTATCTTTTCACTTGAATCAAACAAAAACTAAAAATTTTATTAATATATTTAAAAATAACGTACCTACTTTAAAATAATATTTTGGGTAATTAATAAATTGTCTTATAGATGAAGCTATCAATTGACTTTGCGCTCAATTAATTATTCTTTCTTATCAATTAATAGTAGTCAATTTTGGTAAAACTGCAAACTTAGGTAGGTAAGTTTTGTCTAAAGCGTGTTGCTATAATTACACAGTGCTTGTTATGATGTCACCAACAGTTCCGATCCCTATAAAACTTAATTGTTATGTATCTCACTGATAAGCCAAATGAAGGGCAATCCGCCCTGTTAATTAATCCTAATACAAGTAGCAAAATATCATTGTTACGTTACATACATACGTAATCATTAAAAGGGCACACCAAAAACTTTTAAAAAATTGCTACACACGTAACTATTGCATATAGTAATGATTATAGCATGAGATCTGGAGCTTTGGCCAACACAATTTATCAAAATTATAATCAGTAATACTTTGTATTATTAAAACAAATTAATTGTATCAAACAGAGTACCTAACCGTACCTTGCATGCAAGGCCCTCTACATAAAAATTAGTCATAAATATAACCCACTGCTGGGCAAGGGTGTCCTCCAATAATGCGGGACGGGTTAGGCCTTCAGTCAACCACGCTGTCCAAGCAAACACACTAACATAATACTACTCAGTTGTTGGACTACAAGATATAATGCTTAGGTCGGCATATACATAGGTATGTCCCATAATGCATAACGCCAGCCTTGTCCTACATGGAAATACTAGTTGTAGATATTCTAGATCCCGTTTCGTCCCATTTACTGCAAGGCACGCTATAATTCAGTCACATTTATTATTCAGTCGGAGCATTATTGTATGACGTCACTATGCACTGTACAATCATGACATCATACAACTTGTTATGTGAAAATTCTAACTTTAAGCTCCATTTCCATTTCTTAGAAGAAAATACGGGTTGCTTTTCAAAGTTCTAGTCGAGTCTATTTTTAGATGTTTTGTTTTCTTGTATAAAACCTCGGCGACTAGATGTACTGGGGATAGTGGATTCTTATTAAGTAAAATGCTGTCAAGTAGTAAAGTTGTTAACTTTTTTAGGAACTCGTTCATTTAATTGATGTTGATATTATTTTTCGAACATCGCGCTGCCTTTCCTAGGGATTTTTTACACAACATTTTTTTTACTTTTCGGGACTTTAACATTGTCCATTGTCAATAAAAAGAGATATATAATGTCATACTATAAATATTCTTGTTTTATTTTTAGTTCAAGTTCGTCAACGATCAGCGATCGAGCAATGCATTTAAAGCGTTTACGGAAGGACTCTTCGGCAGTGATGCTGACAGTCTCGATATACCGAAGGAGAATGATGAAAAACTTCTAAGGGTAAGAAAGAACTGTAACTTACATTGGTTTTCCACGTCTAAGCTTAAATTTCATTTTTCTTTTACTTTCTTATAAGTTCATACTGTGTTTTATTAATCATGGTTATGTTCCTTTTAGCCATACAAATTCTGCCCAGCATGGACTAAGGAAGTTGAAGAGAACAACGACACTGTATCTCAGTTGGCTATTTTCGAGTCTAAGAGAGAATATCAAGAGGTAAGTGGAGTTATAGTTAAGTTTTGACAGTATTTAATAAATCATAATATAATAAGCAAAAAATGAAAAAAAGTTAAATGAGATTGGTAAAATGTGCATTTTTTGAACGCGCACTTTCAAATAATGCCCTAGATTTTGACGGGCATTTTCATAACATAATTCGCGTTAAATATCTTCTCGTTTATGTTAATCATAGGAATAATCTTAATCGCTCTTGCGTTATATACTGTTCACTAGCGACATTCTAGGAGATTTCCAAGATTCTCAAATACAGTATTGCATGTGTATCGTTCTTTAGCGAATTAAAATCGCCTAGTGTTCGCCCTAGACAGTTTGGAACCGCCTTGAACTTGTCAATGAATGAATCACTAGCACAAAGGAACAAAGATTTTAATTAACGGCTCTAATTATGATTGCAGTAATTACTCTAATTGAAACACTGACAATACGCACTTATACTTACATAGTTAGTCAGTAGTCAAGGATATCCCATTCTTAAGGTTTCTAGAAAATTCAACATCTTGTTTTGAAAACAATAACATTAATTTCGTATTCCTAAAGATAGAGGTTCATAAAGATTTAGTATTTACTTTCCGTATAAAAAATAATAATACATAAATAAATATAACTCATTAATGTCCCACTGCTGGGCAAGGGTCTCCTCCCGAAATGAGGGAGGGGTTAGGCCTTGAGTCCACCACGCTGGCCAAGTGCGGGTTGGGGACTTTGCATGCCCTCAATAAATGTATTAAACAAATTTTAGGCATGCAAGGTTTCCTCACGATGTTTTCCTTCACCGTTGGAGCAAGTGATAATTATTTCTAATACACACATAACTTCGAAAAGTCATTGGTGTGTTGGCACTTGGCTATCACTGCTCGTTTCCGTATAAACTCAATAAAATCATTTTAAGAATCTCCATATCTCCCGAAATCAGTACCAACGATCGAAAATAGTTCTTCTCCCAGACTCTACCTCCCTTGGATTGGCGCTATAAATATATCCTCTTAACTCTGATTTTTGTCACCTGACTATTAGAAACGATGTAGCTGAAATAATTAATGTCTTCGTCAACAACAGATGATCAGCAACATCTCGTTACGTCTGGGCTTCAACTACGACGTGCAGAAGGAGGTGATACAGCGCATCTATCAGATGTGCCGCTACAACAAAGCTTGGGACGTCGTCAAGGTCTCACCGTGGTGCGCTGTGAGTACTAAATAATATCATTGTCTTACCCGAGTTATCAGTCTTTAGTTTAGTTTACGACAGTTAACGTCTTTTGGGAATCGGCTTCTGATGATAATTTCGCCTTAGATTCCTTTGCCACCTGTACCATTAGGTTTGTTCCCATATTTTTTTAAATGCTCAAGTTTTGGCGATGGAAAACCGGTCACAGATCATCCTAATTAGGTCAGTATCTATACTTGGCCTGACTAAATAAGTTAAGGTATACGACGCATTCTTCTGATGCACCTTCAAGTGTAACAGGAATACCTAATGGTAAAAAATAGCCCCTGCTTCCTACTTCAGTACCGCGATTCTCTACCACTATCGACTACCGACAACCGGCTAAATAGCGACATTTTGACATTTAGAATGTACTGCTAAATAAATTTCTACGATGCCCGTCAGAGGCGCTGATCAGATTTTCATACAAAATTTCTTGACAGGTCGCTTGTCGGTAGTCGATAGTAGTTGTACCTACTATACATATATTTCTATGTTTGTATGTTTGAAACGACACGGCAACAAGATTAACAAGGCTATTACAACATTGTATCTGTGGACAGATTGACAGGAGTAACGTTGCATTGCGATGCATTATTCAATCCATCTGACGTTCCAAGCTCCATGAATTTAGATTGACTTCCGCACCTAGTATTATACGCGAACGCAATTACCTGTGTCGAGCACCTACTTGTACATCTCGCATTGCAATTCAAATGTCACACGAAACATTATCATTTGCCAAAATAAAATTTAGAAAATCTCCGGGCAATTGTTATAACAAATAACATATAGTTATATAACAACTTATACAATAAAATTCAGTGTTTTACATAATTCTGTTAGTTCGTAGATATTTAATAAAGTCAGCGAATAACGAACTCGAAAATCTTCCAAAAAAGTTTGAACGAAATTTTTCAACTACCCTAAAGATTAAGTAAAAAAATCATCTCACTACTAAGCACTGAGTGAATTATTTGCTACCAATAGTAAAACGTGACCAATGTTATCGTATCGCTTTTCTATCCCAGGCTTTCACGCGCGAGGATCTAAAACGCCTAGAGTATGCTGAAGACCTGGAGACGTACTACAAGTACGGGTACGGCTCACCACTCAACAAGGACATCGGCTGCACGCTGGTCAAGGATATGATGAACTTCTTTGAAAAACATTCTGCTGATGGTAAGATTTTTTGGGCTATTATTTTACGAAATTAGAGAGTTCTTATTTTAATTATAAATCATTTGTTAAACCTATTGTTTCTCTATTTTTACAAGGAGTCGTTAGTAATTCTGTCTTGTTTTTCCTATATATTTTAGAACATTCACATGGACCTAGTCTTGACAATCAGGTTACTAATTATTAGGAGAGCGTGGTACCAATAGCTTGGTCTTTAACCATACTCTGTTGATCCTATTGGTTTCAGAAAATCAATTATTTTTTTATCTAATTAACTATGAAATAGATAAGTACATAGTAACTACATACATAGAATCACGACTTTTTCCCATAGGGATAGGCAGAGCCCAGAAATGTACGTATTAATAACAATGCTATAGGAAACTTTAAGTCTGACCTAGAGTTTCAATTATAACCTCGTTCACCTTGAATTTAGTACATCCCATTACTTCTTAATTAACGCTAGTCGTTAACTATAACACCTTAATTAACTCAAGCTCTGATTTTTAAAATAAGTATAGCGAACAATAAATCATTCAAGCAAGCTTATTAGGGCTACATAATCAAGGCTAAATATCAATACATAGATTCTTCCCTGACTTACGTCATGTCTTCTTGGCCGTTATTCCGCTACGATAGTTGGTTTTATTGAAACAAACCTATGCAGAAACGCGTTTAAAGTGCGACAACAAATTATACACAAAAACCTTCCTCAAGAACCATTCTATCTAATGGTTTAAACCGCATGAAAATCCGTTCAGAATAAATTTTGTTTATAGCGAACAGACAGACACACACACACACACCCGATACTTCGTTTCATTACATGTAGCGATGATACCTTGAGATAAGTAGAATTATTCCAAAATCATGTAAAATACATTAATATATACCTATCTTTCTCCAGTGGATACTCCCCAACAACCTCGCGCCCTCATTCACTTCAGTTCGGCTGCTATGCTGCTCCTCACGCTGACAGCTTTAGGAGCTCATCAAGACATCGTGCCACTGACGGGAGACAACTACCACTCAACTAACGTACAGGCCAGGAAGTGGACTACATCTACCATGATGCCGTTCAACGCTAATATTGCTGCTGTTTTGTACAAGTGAGTGTCATTTCAACCCTTCTTACTTTTTCTTTACGTAGCCCATGTTCTTTTTCGAGATGTTATTATAATCTACCGTCATGACAAATTTTAGTTCAATCGGTTCTGTAGTTTAGCCATAAAAGCGGATCAGACAGACAAATGTATTGTTCTTTGGCGTTTGTGCCTTATTGTTTAAAATGCACATTATTGCAACAATTGATGGCACGGGAGAAGGAAGCCCTAAGTTCAATTGAAACGTCACCGTTGAACAAATTGATTTTGGGTGTTCATAAAATAAAATTAATCTTAATCCGCACGAATTTTGACAGAAATTATATTGCTAGTTGTCTTAAATCCAGCAGTTTACTATGCCACGTGTGCCAAATTCATAATGATTGTTTCAACTATTTCAACGTTCACTGTCATCCGCTGAAATATCTCGTGCACCAACTAAACTGTTGTTTTGTTATTGATCTATTTGCAGCCAGTCTCCAGGCGTCATAATATTTATGACACATTAAACTTCTAACGATCTATACTGTCCTGTTGTTGTGCATTGTGCAAAGGTCTATTACTGTCTATTTAGAATATAATAGCCCTATAACTTACCATAAATAAAGTTATGTGTCGAGAAAAGTGTTTAAAGATCTCTTAAGTATACGTTTATGTAGTTTAAATTACTTTTACGATTACTCTTTGGATCAAATTAAGTCCTGGCCCGTGGCTCTCCTTATTTACACTTGCTTTTACGATTCATAAAATGATTGGAAATAACGAGTGTAATCCTATAATCTTTCATCCCTGGCTCAATCGTGATTACAATTAATAAAGTGGTCGCTACTTGCATCGAAGTAATTGCTACTTCTACAAATTGAACAGCATGATTTTTTTTATAATGTTAAGTTTGTCCTTTATTTTTAGTCCGTAAAATATCTATGGTAACGATTAAACGATAACGATATGGGTATTGATTTTAGTTAAGCTAATTACTTTCCAATTTATTTTTCCCAGATGTACGCAGAACGGCAAATTCCAAGTGAACGAGCCATACCAAGTGCTGTTCTTAGAGAACGAACGTCCAATGTACCTTGACAAGTGTCGAGTGGGACTCTGCGACTGGTCTCTAGTCAAACACCGCTATCAAGAGCTTGCTAACAAATGCGACTTACAATTTTGTAACAGCGCTACAAAGTTAAACAGTTTTACTGCTATTAGTTTTGCAGCTATCGCTTATATTTTCAGGTATATTACGATGAGGATATAAGAAGGATTAATGTTTTGTCTAGCGGAAAAATGAAATACCTTCAGGCTAAGTGGCGCCCTCTATAACTGTGTTATTTTTGTGCTTATTGTAGGGTGCTTCGAAGACGGCTCGTATGTTGTGTGATGATTAAAAAGCTTTGAAACTTTACCTCTAGAGTCTTAGAACATCGTAGATTCGATTGTCATTCAATCTTAGTGATGAATTGTAGTTAGATCAAACTGCTGATAGCCATATTTTAATATTACACTTTAGTATGAGTAGTTCTGAAATAGTGAGTTTAAAAACACATTATTTAATTTAAGTGTCTTCTTTATTACAGAATCTCTTTTTTTACTTTTTTTTGTATATTAATGGTTGTTTTATATTTTTTTGTGAAACTATGTAAGTAACTTTCGCGGTATAATAAATATCTATTATTTTATACCACTCACTGCATGAAAAGAAAATTATTAAACAACTAAGCTAACTTGCTTTTTAGTAGTTTTTATTTGTAAATGTGAATTTAATGTTTAACTATTACTGTGGCACGCTTAATCATGTCTAACTTAATATTCTTTTACAAAATATATTAAAATCAATCACAATAATATTGTAAATAGTTTTTCCAATATAATACAAGCTAAACAAGCGAAAGAAACTTACGCTGCTTAATTACATTAATATAATATTCGTTTTAATAATAATAATCTATGTATGTACTTTTATTAACCTTCTTTATATAGGAGGACGTTCTTAATTCGACCATTTTTTTTATGTAACAAAATTGAAAAATTTAATACATATTATGCATTTGTCTATGTATTTAATGTTAATAATTTAATGTTAATAATTGCTTCAATCTAAATATTTTTCGAGTACTTAATATATTAAGCACAATGTTGTTACTAAATATAGGCACATAGTGGTACTGTTGATTTTTAATATATTGTTGTTGTAACGCGCACCAAATAGAATTATGTCATAGTTGAAATAAAATGTGTTAATATGTCACGATGTTCTTTTATTTCAACACTTCGCTTCAGGACATCAAACAAAATGAAAGAAGTATGTTGATTTTACCGCGATTTTTTTTTTACATCATAATTTTACTGACTTGAAGATTACCTGTTTTTCTATTATTTAATAATTTTTCCAAAAAATATCTACTTTATGATTTGAAAGTCAAATGATCGAATAATAATAAAAAATAAAAATACGTAGAACAATTAAGTGGTTATTAAAGTTAAACGAGGAGATAAATAATAAAATGTTTTATTTCGTTTACAAAAATTAACAACTTATCGATTAAATCACAAATTGCTCATACACAATTTACACATTATGATAGCATAAAATCGTTTTATATACAAACTTATGTACAAATGCGATATATTAACATTTTTCACTTAGCACACAGCTGCTTTCAAAATAAGCTAGAATTCATACACTTTGTTTGAAAAGAACAATGAGACTGACCTGCAAAACGAAATGAAACAGTGTAACTCGTAAAGGGTGGTACAATATGGTTCTAAATGCCTTTCTTTTAAATAATTACGTACAGTTAGCTAAACTTGCTACTATTAGAACCATTCCTCGATTTCAGTGAACTTTTACGTGTAAGTATGTGGAGTTATGCTTGGTTTTAAAGTCAATAAATGCTGAAAATAGCTAGCTTCGGAAATAATAATACATTAACACAAATCATAAGTAAAAGAATTCTATTGCAATACTTGCAGGAATATAGGGACAACTTGGCACTAGAAACTAGACTGTTTTACTTATTTCCTACTTTGTTTAGTTATCGACCATTTGTCTAGTATAACAAACAACTTCAACAATATTTATTTAGATCTGTGGCAGTGAATATGGGAATTTGCTATCGGAAAGTGGATAATTTTTCTAATTTGAATACAATATAATGGACTGCCTAGATATTTAGGAATAACTATACCTTATAAGGCTTGATTTCATATTAGGTTGGGGAAAGTCTTTTCGCATTATAGTATGTATGAACTTGTAATAAAATCTCTTTGACTTCAAGAATCACAAATGAGTACACTGTTCATTAGGTTTCTTTCAGTGAGCTCGTGAGGTACTCAAATATCGAGCTTTTTTTTGTGTAGAGAAAAGATTTTATGACAAGTTCATATATACTATAATGCGAAAAGACTTTTTTCTCGACCTAATATCTAACAATACCACTGTATATGAACTCTTTTCTAGTACAGGCTTCAGTTAAGGCACAACTCAAATGGAGATAAAACCATCGCCTAAGCCTACTAAGATAAATATATTTTACCTCGAGCCAAGATAGAGCCGACTGAAGCTTTTAAAGAGGATACAAGGACATTTATTAAACATTTTAGCTAGAAATAAATATGGTGCATACAGTACGCCATATTTTCATACAATGGATGTTATTACTATAATCTAACAACTTAGTAGAGAGACTTGTATGCGAGGGTTGCAGCTGGTAAATGTAAGCTTTAGAATTTAGAACATTAATGCTTATCGCATCCACAGGCTTATGCAGCTGACGGTAGCCTGATTGATATAGCTACTATAATGTTGGATATACACAGAATACTTAATTATAAACTTGACACGTGTACCCCAAGTCCCTCAGCTAAGTCGTCGTACAGTTGGTTATCTATATGTAAAACTAATGCAATCAGTCAAACAAAAACAATCTGAGATAGATTACTCTAACTAGAAGAGTCTAATAGAACATAATTTCCAAGTTCAACAACCTTCAACTGCGAGTCACATTTCATACAAGATCATAACTTAATTAACACTAAACCGCTCAGCAGTTCTTACTCTACTTAGGCATAAACATCTAAATCATTACAAAACATGACTTGATAAACAATTTTAAACTTTATCACTACAAACATAAAGGTTAAAATTGATACACAACAATTGATATTATTATTTTAATTCATAGTAACTTTGTTACAAGCATAGTCATGTCAAAGCAACATTTTGTAGTCTTTACACTCTCGACTTTATAATTATTGTGAACTATGAACCGATTTCGTTGTTAGTTATAGGATATTGTTAAGTTTGATTGAGGAAGAAAACCATCATGTAGAAAAGTCAATTTTAAACTGGTAATTATTTTTCATATTTACTTAACCCGTGCACGTAACATACGTACGTATACGTGTACGCATTATTAATATATCAACAATGATGGTATAGTACTTAGAACTTCTTACAAACAAATAATGATTTTGATACAACAAATTTCTTCTGAATCAATTGGTGGGCTTTGTGTTAGCTGCATTTACATAAAAAAACATATATTTTTGTATTCGTTTAACTATATTTCTTTATCTATTAAATCTAATTATTGCTTCTTCCAGTAATATTTCATGTTCAGTTAATTTATTTAATAACTATTATTTGAAACTATTTTGCCATTATATTGTTACAATCTGTTTCACAACTGCAAAAATAAAAAGGAGATAAAAAAACTGTTAAATAATAAAGGATTGCTTTGAACAATATTTTTTTTAAAGATGTACCATTTCTATATATTATAAAGTATGTAAAAGTTGTACAACTTACTGAACAAACATTTCACCAAAATCATAAACATAGCATCAAATGATAACAAGCAGTCTATCTATCTCAGTCAGTATTACAAAACGGGTACAGCAGTTGAGAAACAGTGTATATTGTCAGCACGATTGTCGATCTAGTTCACAGTTCACTTACAGTTTCACTAAGCAACACTGGTGGGTGCACTACACTACAATTTGATAACCTAGCCGAGGCAACGATCACGTCGCGTCTTGCGCACTGCTAGAACTTATATTTCTAGTCCTTTTACCACTGCCTGTAGCCGATTTATTTTTATGTCTCTTTCTATCGCCGTCCTCCTCACTCACACTGTTACATCTTGGCTTCGGACTCATCAGAGTGTCCGAACTGATGGAGTCCCGTTGAGATTTCTTCCTTTGACGTTTGGGCACATTTTCGCCTATCAGCATCTCGTTGAACAGTCTCTGGCGAGCTTCCCAGTACAAGTTTTGTCGTTGGACCACGTCGGGGTATTTCGCTTCGAAGGCCGTGTCTGGTGGGATCACGAGTTCCCAGCCTACTCGCTGGTTGAACTTGGCCACTGAACGAATGATGTCTAATACTTCGAGAGGTGGTAAACGAACTGCTGCGGCCACCTTTCGTCGATCAACGTATGGATGTTGTGTGAAGAGATACAACTGAAAAGAGAGAAAACCCATTATTCCAAGATGCTTAGCATTATAAACTCACTCATGCCATAGAACCTGTAACCAGGTAACCGCAAAAACATAAACCTACTCCATATTTTAAATCAGATTTGTTTGAATATCAGGGAATTTGAAGACACTTGACGGAATTTTCATTTTTAAAGGTACAACTATGAAACATCTCATGCTCTACGCAGGTATATTGTTGAAAAGAAGACATTTAATGTTTATTTACGGTTAAAGAGTACTTACAACATGATCCCTGGCAGCACACATAAGCCTGGGCGGGACGGGCGCTGCTCTGGTGTACAGGTCAGCCGAGCGCGACGCCCATAATCCACGCACGCAGCACGCGGCGCCACTCAGTGCTGACAACAGCGCGGTCTCCGACAACGGACCGTCCGCTGTCCGCACTAACGCTCGGAGGTCGTTGAATGTCATCAGTTTAGCTAGAAGGAAAAAAGATGATCGAGATTAATTGATAAGAGAAAAAGTTGAGTAGAGATGGTTTATAATTCGATAATTCTTAAATACGGGCTTAATGTCTGTCTAATTGTTATACATGCTTTATTCACTTCTTGATGGAATGTAGAGTCTCTAACCTGCATTGACCCAGCATGATGGATCCAAGACCTAACCTTGGGGAAGGACCATATCAAACGCAACAATTTTTTATTTACTATTTTAATGCACTATATGAATGTATTGAACTAATTTTTATTTTTTGTTTATTTCATAAGTGCAGATCAATCAAATGCGTAATGTATTGTAGCGTTAAATAGTACAAAAAAAGTATGTTATGACGGTTTTTCTAATGCGTGTCTAATGCAATTGTATTTGCATTTAATGAAATTCTGTCATGTTCACACGTTTTAATACCGTGATAAGCTATTTTACAACACATTTTATCACTGACTAACCGCGATAAAATCAATAATAACGTTGGAAGTCGGCCCTATGAGCAGCTATGCGCAATAAATATTAGCACACAATAGTGCACTTCAGTTAATGTCTTACAGACTACTTATATGTCAAAACCAGAACACATCAATTAAATTGCATGGTAGTATTTCACTTAAACTTTATTGTCATGTCTAATATAATATGCAATATCTTAAATAGGTACCAACAAGGTGACTTTAAAATAGAAACTAGTTAAAGTGGTCGATCATCGGTTTTGTTTTATTAGCATTAGCATTAAAATGCTTTGATAAGTACGCAGACACTATAAACAGAACACATTTTTCTATTTTCTTCAAGACCTTTTTGGCTTAATCCGCCTATATCAGAGTGATTCTCATTCTGTCGTATGGTTAGTGGTCAACCTGGTGTCAAAGTTGTTCAAGCCGCCCGAAAGGCCTTTGACATGGCTTAACGACTGTTATCTTATTAGACAACAACCGGGACCGACTATTTACGTGCCCGTGCATCAAGAGTGATAAAAATGCCTTAAAAAATTCAGTCTCATTAATTCCACGGTAGCAACTATTATAGAACGTCAAATAAGTAAGTACCTCTAATAAGTATCTCCTTGATCTGCTCGGCGGGTGTGGGTAGTTCGGTGGGCGCGGTGTCGGCCTCGTCGTCGGGCGGCGGCGGCACGAGCCCGCGCACGTACTCGCGCGCGCGCACCGTCAGCGCCGACCCGTCCGACGTCGTCGCGCTGAACAACTTCAGCCGCTCCAACTGTACACACAGGTCATTGTGACTTGTAGTGCCTAGTTATTATATTATTTACATTTGTGTTGAGATTTTTTTAATTTTAAATTGATAGATATGAAAAGTTTTGCCAATATTGATAACTAATGTAGATTAAACGGATAAAAGCACCGGCATCAAACAAAAAAATTAATTATACTCTAATTATCTTGAGGAAAATTTTGGTATTCTTTTTTTATTTGTTAGAAGATCGCGATTTTGACGGAAATGTGTTTGTTGTGGTGCATAAAACGCACACACAGGGACAAATTACAATTACACATAATAATATAAAACTCATACTTACATAAAGACATCGGACAGAATGTAGAAACATAAAATTGTCAAACCACTGATATGAAAAAGCATAATACTTATTTGAAATTAAACGAAACAAATATATAAAGCAATAAAACCCGACAACTGTTTTATTTCAAATAAGTAGTATTTGCATAAACATTAGGATGATATAATAATAACAATAAAGCATGATACTCATTTGGCAGATTATATATTGTATGACATGATTACAAATTATTGACTGGGTTGACCAAAGCAGTACTGGCGGCTATAAAACTGACGAGTCGCTAGGAAAACCAAAGCTCTCAATTAAATATGTATGACTGCAATATATGAGCCCAGTGCAGGATGATAAATAGTGGCTAACTGAAGCCTATACACTATCAGCGGACATAGGTAATGATAAATGATTAGCAAACTTACCTCAGCGTGGTCAGTGTCACAAGCTTTCCACATAGCGTCGTACCAGCTCTCTCCAGCGATGCGCTGTGATATAGTCTCGAAAGACTTCTCCTTCGCCTTCTTAGATACCTCCGTCTCTTGACGCGCAAACTTCACTGTCACCTATAGATAACATTTTACAATGATTTATGTAACAAAATTCTTGCAGAGAACATAATTTATTGCTATTGTTTTATTATTTCTGTTATAAAGTTGATTTAAGAATGTTTTAATAGTGTAGACAAGTCAATAGGTCAGTATCTTTTGCATAGTATAGAATAATATAAAAAAACAAAGGCATAACAAAATTAAAATATTACATCTTCTAAAATGTTTTATACTATAAAATTTTTACTATTTTTATAAAGTATCATTAAAAATGTATAATATGTTACCTGCTTAGCCTCAGGTTCATTGTCTTCTTCATCTGAATTTTCAGCCTTGTTCTTATCCTGTTTGCGCTTATCTTGTCTGTCATAGTATGAATATGACGGCCTCATTTGAATAACACCTACAAATAACACAAAGATTGTTAACAAAAACACACACACACATTAACTGCACTTTTATATATTATGGTGTTTTTAAGAAAGAAAATAGGGGTTTGGTTTCCCGTTGCATAAAAATCTTGCAAAAGGTCGTGGCCCATAATCCGACCCGGTTCAAAAAAGTTTTTGTACAAAAACGAAAATGGTGGTAAATAATGCAGATATAACCCACTTTTCATTACATGTAAAAGTAAAAAAAATATTTAATGGAGAGATTGTTCAGAAGACCTCTAAAAATTGGATAATAATTAGCTGCACAAGCGGTTTCGCCCGTCTGTAAATTATTTTATCCCATGGAAACATGTCATTAGGAAAAAAGTATAGGTACTATGTCCGTCTCCAAATCTAATATGTATATCTCTACACTGCAATTTAATCAAAATATTGCAAGCATAGTATACTTTTTATCCTGGGCTTTACTTTTTCATCAAGAAAATATTGATACACCTGCTGCTTTCTTGGACAATGTAATAGATATTGATGAAGCTGATTAAACATTAAAAAAAATAAATATTTTTTATTTTCTCTTCCCTAAAACTACAAGTTATAAGTTAAGTTTTAAATTACAGTAGATCACATTTTTAATTATTATTATTTCATGAACCCCACCAGCCACAATAATGCGCCAGTTACTATTGAAAAGTACAATCACTTGTCTTTGATACCCGCCATTTTTCTTTTCTGTACGCCGTAGGTATATTTTTCACACTAAATGGGCCATGACCTTTCAGCAGCTTGTAATCTCATAATATTTAATGTTGACTATATTTGTCAGTTATGGGTATGAATTATCCCAAACACTATATTATAACTTCATCTAAGAGTACTTCAGAATCAAAAACAGCAATGTTATATTGTTTTTAATAAGTATATATGTTACTGTAAAAGCCCGAACTGTGGTAAATCCTAAGATTTTCCGGTAAAACCTAAGATTTACCAACTCTCAATGGTAAAAGTCCGAACGTTCTTTTATTTCGAACTTTTACCACCATTTAATTGGCAAATCTTAGGATTTACATAATGACACGGTAAAAGTTGATAAAGTCATATTGTAATGTGTTTGAGCCGTAATATAATGATATTGCTAGGGATATAATTATATGCCGTAACATAATTATAATGAGAGTTTGAAGATGTCGCCGGAGCCCCGCTTCGCGGGGCTCCTCCTTCTGGGTGGTTTAAAAAAAAAATAACCACGAATAGCTTCGCTTCGCTCGCTCCCACCTCAGCCTTCTAACCTAACCTACCCATGTTGGTTTGCCGAAAACTCCTTCTTTATAACTATTAAATTATTTTATATTAGCTACATTTACCTGCCCTTGAGGTATATCCTAAGATTTACCAAGTGAATAGGGGTAAAAGTTCGAAATAATAGAGTTATTTGGACTTTTACCGTTGAGAGTTGGTAAATCTTAGGTTTAACCGGAAAATCTTAGGATTGACCACAGTCCGGGCTTTTACAGTAACATATACAATAATAATATTATTCTCACCTTGTATAGGTGTACAATGTAGTTCCTTATCCTGCAGTATAGCCACGGCATAGTGTTCAGTCTCCTTACAAGGAGTACTGCTCTCGTACACTATCTTATCCATCATGCCATGCTTAAAGTACTGTGATTTGTCCTTCTCTTTCACATGCCATGAAGACTCCTGTTTATACAAAGTTGTTACTATCAAATAGGCTTAGGAATTTTGGAGTTAACATCATACAGTTTTTATTATAGTTGTGTAATTGAGTTGACATCTGTTTCAATAAAGTATGATGCAATTTGTTCTAATGTTAAAGTATAGAAATGGTAGTGTATATGGTTCAATTATCACTATAAATCTCTTTAAACTAACAAATGTGAAGTGAACGCTAGGAAATGTGACTGGGAGTATGAGTTTAATATGGAATTCATTTTAAAGATACTTTTCCCTTAGTACAACAAATTTTAATATTAAGAATGTAAAACAACACAAAAAAAAATTGGTTTATTCCTTTAATGCACACAGTCATCGTAACATTGATTCGACTTCTGCAGAATCGGAGGTCACAGGATGTCATGAGTATAACTCACCACACCTTCAGAACTATACATTTAAAAAACGTTTGGTATGAGAAAAATCGATGTTTTATAAGTTACCTGCTGTCCGTCCGTGTTGATAGCAATTTGCTCGCCTTTAGAAGGACAATATCTGTCGCTGTACGTATCCAAACCGATCTCAAGCCTAACCATCTTGTTCTTAGGCTTCACAGATGCATTCAAAACTTTAACGTCTTTCCAGTCCCTATTCGCCGGTCTCACCGGGTACTGATATATATACAGGTTCTCTGATAACGCCTGCGATAGATACACTGGTATCTGAAACCACATTACATTAAAATTTTATCAAAATCTACTTTTTTCACATAACAACATAACCTAATGGACTACCACGTTGTTTGTTAATAAGGATAACGTTTTTTACCTCTTGCACAACAGGGTCTTCTTCCTCCATAGTGTATTAACTTATTTTTGCAAAAAAAGGTATACCATCACCGGAATAATGTGGAAAAAATGTAAAAAGTCACACGCAAAGCCCGTATGACAGGACGAGACCACCATTTTTGACAGGACTAGTGGAGATAAAAGTGTTTTCGAGCATTATACAATTTACGGTTTCAGTTTAGTCGAGTTAACAACTAAACTCTTACTTTTGATGGATACTATAACATTGATAACTTACATTAGGGGTTAAGAGATCTTAAAATAGATCTATACTAATATTTTAAAGCTGAAGAGTTTATTTGTTTGTTTGAACGCGCTAATCTCAGGAACAACCGTTTCGATTTGAAAAAATATTTGTTCAGTGTTAGATAGCCCATTTATCGAGGAAGGCGTTAGGCTATATATCATCACGCTACGACCAATAGGAGCAGAGTAGCAGTAAAAAATGTTATAAAAACGGGGATTTTGACCCATTCTCTCTTATGTGACACAAGCGAAGTTGCGCGGGTCAGCTCTTATAATAAAAATTATATGAATATGGAGATAATCACGCCTGTTTCCCAGGCGGTAAAATACTATAGGTACTGTGCCAGCGCTCACAGAGACCAGTGTCGCCGCTCATATTCAAGAGAAAGTACCCAAGTATTAATCGTATTCCCAGTTTTTGCCGACGACGTACGCGTAAGATTTCCCGTGGAAAATTTTCTGTGTGCACTAATGCAGATTTAAAAATATCAGCGTAACTAATTTCATAAAAGTCTGTTCAGTCGTTTAAGCAGGTTTGAGTATCTTGGAGGTGTTAAAGAGGCACTTACCCGCCTTAATAAGACCTTCGATGCAAATCTTCTGACAAATAAGTTTCTATCCAAAGAAAAATTAATGAAATGTCTAAGTTGACATTTTTCGCCTTGTCAAAGGAAAGTGTTTTTAGAAGATTTGTTTTATAAATATTGTATAATAAAACGTGTATTTTATGATTCTACCAGCAGTGAAGCTTACTATTTTGAATTAGCAATAGTAAAATAATAAACTTTGACAATGTCGGATATGATAATAAATGGTAAAGTCATGTCAGTGCTATAACAAATTCAGATTCATTGGCATGAACCTATATTGTTAAAAATATAATATTCTGTAGGTGCCTGTAGATCGCGGGCGACAGCATTTGATAACGTTGACGCTTTACGTCGTAGCAATTTGCTAGCTACCCTCAACTCACTGCCGTCTGCGGTCAACAGCCGTCTGTGTAACCTGCCTGAATTTATATTAGGTACCTACGTTAATAATTTCATTTAGATATATTAACATCATTTAACATTGGTTTCAGATTCCGTCCCTGTTGATAAGAAATGGAGTGAACTTATAAGATATAATATTTTTATTATGAAACTTGTAGAGTTTGTAAGTATTTCCTCATATATTTTGTAACATATTTATTTTTACATTCTTGATTCTAGTCACAATTTCAATTCTTGTAGGGAATTTCACTCGTTATTATCTTACTACCACTGGCCATTCCAAAACCCCAAGGACATATGTACTGCATATCGACTGGCCCTACATTAATAATATCGTTATTATTTATAATCCTGTATTTACGAAGAAGAGTACCGTTATTTATGGAAAAGATGTATTTATTTTTTCAAATTTTATTCACATTTGGTGCATTTATACAATGTTTTTTGTTGAATCTTGTTCGTGTTTGGCTCTGGTTAATATACGGAGTATTTTACTTTGCATTGTTAACGGCCTTAGCGCTTGATCTATTTTTAATTGCTAATGAAAGGGGCTGTACTTTTAGTTGTGCATAATAATAATATTAACAGAATCAGTTATATGTGTACCAGATAAAATTAGCTTTTAATATAATATCAAATAAACTATTGTCTTTTGATTAAAACCCTTCTTGAAATAATTTATTACTAAGTTCAAATAACTTCAAAATAAACTTTACACTTGGACCGTCACTAATGAAGACCTTGACCTCTCCCATGAGTTGATTGCGAGAAATGACACTTGACAGTTGTGGGTTATAGGTTATGTGGCTTTGTTTTGATTTTGAATTTAATTTTATTTACAATAGTATAGGACATGTAATAATACCTTTACACATTACGTGAATAGAACATAATGTTCCCATAAACAACCCATGTCTTGATTATTTATACAACCGTATAAAGCACGAAACAATGGCATTGTTTTCTACAACAACATCAAATGATCCTTGGTAAGCTCAAAACATTAAATTCGAGACATGGATGTCATAAGAATTATTACTTTTAGGTAATATCAATGCTCCTCATGATACTCCCGTTCGTATTGAAGGAGCCCGAGGTCATGCACTGCCTCGCCGTCGCTCCGACCCTCGTCATGTCAGTTATGTTCATCGTGCTATATTTAGTGGACCAAGTTCATGACCTGGCTGAACAACTTTACTTAATAATACAAATAACAATGACCGTGCTTGCATTCGTTGTCATATTTATGAGCCCCACCCCCATAAGAGCACTCTATGGACTTTTTTATTGTCACCAACTGATTGCATTATGTATAGATCTATATTATGTTATCAAGGAACGTGGCTTTGCTTTACAAAAATAAATTGCTTTAAAAAGCAAACACATTGTATTATTGTAGCATTGATAAAACTAAGACCTTTGTGCCATACATCACTAGTAAACAGCAATAAACTTGCATGATAACTTGTGCACATTGCAATATAAACACTACACTTTTTATGTTAATCTAAATGTATATATGAAAGTCTACAAGTGGGTGCATCTCTTTTAGGTAGTGGCTCTGCTTCTCAATGTACTGCCTCATGTTGTGGCCCCAGTGGACATATTACAATGCCTGGTGGCAGCCCCCACTCTCATGCTCTCCACTCAAATGATGGTGCTTTACCTGGTGGACCAAGTGCAGTTTCAGGCAGAACTATATTATGTGCTCATTCAGCTAACAATCACAGTACTTGGCATGCTCAGTTTGATGATTGTCGGTAGATTAGTTGGTGCTATATATGGACTATTTTATGCTGATTTAATTATTGCATTCTGTATGGATCTATATTACATGGTTAACGAGAGGGGCTGGACCTTATAATTTATAAATTAAACTAATTGTTATTTCTACATTATTGTATTATTTTTAGTATGGGACTCAACAAAATATATTGATAAGTTATTCTTGTCACAGTCACATGACCATATCCTGTATGTAGTAACATAATGGTTGGTGACTAATCATGAATAACATGATAAGAAGTGGGATTTTATAGCATTATGGACAAACAACTCAAATATTATGTCAATGTGATCAAATTAAGTGCTTTAAATATGTTAAGAAAAATGACTAGAGGACTTGTAAGGGTCACTTTACGTGAGTTGTTTTTGATACTCCTTGCTTTATTTTTTTGTGTACTGTGGATGTTTAGTGATGTGAGTGTGAAGGATGTTGATAAGCATAAAACAAGTAATAAATATCCAGTGATACTGTGGTGGACTAAGGAATTCCCTGGCACTTCAGAACTCAAGCATTGCTCAAATAATGCCAAGTGTTATGTGTACAGTGACAGGGATAAGGAAAAGTTGTATGATATTGGAGCATACCTGTTTTACGCAAGTAATTTGGATTTTGAGGATCTGCCATTACCCAGGCGACCCTCTGATATAATATGGGGCCTGTTTCATGAAGAATCTCCAAGAAATGTTGAGGAATTATTACATGAAAAAGCACTTAATTTATTTAATTTCTCAACTACATTCAGTAGATACAGTGATGTTCCCTTTCCATTGCATCACTTAAACAATTTTGGTGATATTACAAGTACAAAATATTTTGTTAACACTTCAACTAAAAATAAACTATTGGAAGAAATTGCTCCAATTATGTATCTACAGTCTGACTGTGAGACATCCACTGAAAGAGATGCTTATGTTGAACAACTAATGAAATATATAAAGGTGGACTCTTATGGCGCATGTTTGAAAAACAAAGATCTGCCTGAAAAGTTCAAGAATGATTACTTAAATAATTTAAATGAAAGAGACTTTTTGCATTTCATTGCAAGATATAAATTCGTCATAGCGATAGAAAACGGCGCATGTAATGATTACGTCACAGAAAAGTTTTGGCGCGCAATAAAAGTGGGTACTGTCCCTATTTACTTTGGCTCCCCATTGATAAAAGACTGGTTACCAAATGAGAAATCTGCGATACTTTTACAAGATTTCCCAACGCCAAAGATTTTATATGAACATATAAAAGAGTTGTTAGAAAATGATAATTTGTATGACCAATATTTGGACCACAAGACAAAACGAATAATTAGTAATGAGAAACTTATTGATGAACATAGATTAAGACCATACCAATTTGATGGTTTGAAAATAGTAAATAAATTTGAATGTCATGTTTGTGAGAAAATGCATGCAAAAATGAATGGTGACACAAGTGTTAATATTGTGAACAAGAAACACTATGACTGTCCAAAGCCATTATCAGCCTTGACTTTAGGGGTAAACCCTGCAAACAGCTGGATATATTCTTGGGAAAGTGCTCAGAATAAAGCGAAACAAATTTACGACAATATTATAAATAGTGATTAATATATTTCGTATTTTGTTACAATTTTTAATAATATATTTTGATACAAAAAGTATTTAATAAGTATTTTTATTGGCAACGTCCGTCTAAAGGTGAAACGGGGAGTATATCGTAGCGCATACCCCTCTTGATCACGTGAGGGATCGTCTTTGGCACCATCCTGTGAGAAAAACAAGCTTATTGCAATATTTGTACAAAGTTTGTAATTATTAAAATAGCTTATTATGTTAAAATGTAACTTAAGTTTTTGCTTAACAAGTGTGATTCATAGTAGGTATATATCATTATTTCTTTATAACAGTATATAAACATAGAAACGACCAGACCAAATACAATCAGTAGATCACATTAATATTTGTTTTGCGTGGGAATCAAACTGGTGACAACCAGCGCAGTTGCAATCATCCTGAATAGACAGGACGATTAGGACAAAACTAGCAGAACGAAAAACTATAATCAACGCAGCTCACACAATAATATTTGTTCCTTTTGGAAGTCAAACCCATTTTTTATTACAATACGCATACTCTAAGACACAATAAAAACATAATGGTTGTCTTAGAACTAAGTTTCTACATTTTACTGCACATGAACATAACCATTAATATTATATTTTAATACAACTCACGATATGCAATCAATGATAGGACACACGGACAAGCACAGCGTGCATCCGGTACAGTCATCCGTTACATGCGGGATGTGGGTCTCGGGATCGAATCTGAAATTAAAAATAATTATGAGATAAATCATAAAAAGAGTATAGCTCTATCAACCAATACAATTAAATTTTAATTCAGATTTCTCTGTTGGTAAATTATCAGTTAATAAGTAATAGCAGACAATTAGTTACATGGGTAATTTTGACTATTCAGTACCTAGGTATTTATTTAAACAATGAAAGGTACTTACTCAATAGCCTGATATCCAGAGTCAGCGCAGGCCATGTAGCATTTACCGCAGTTTATACACATGTCCTGGAAAAGGTGAGTATTTTAAGTAACAAATAAAATACTAAGTATGGTTAAGCAAATAGTGGACAAATAACTAAGAGAACCGGTTTCAATATCTTTATAGTCTCGAACGTAACTATCTCGGTGCCGCAGCTAGTTGCGGATCAGGTTTGATACTTAGGTTGGCAATGTTTAATTAACCTTTTCTGTTTTTACTATTGACACACTCTTTTGTTCTAAAAGGGAGCTGTGAGAAGAGATTGACTTCGTATTTACAGAGATTGCATATGGAAATAGTCTTATCAGGCAAAGTGACTTCCAAAAATCCATGCTTTAATTTAAGAAATGAGTGAATAAGAGATAAAAATAATACTTACATCATCAATAAGCGCGACAACTTGTTTCCTATTATCCAAATGTTTGTAAGTTCCTACTCTAGGTAAAGCTTCACCTAACACATCTTGGATCCTAGGCACTTCTGACCTATGACCGTTGCCGTTAGCCGTGCCATTTGACAAGTAACTTTGAGCCTTATTGTCTGACAATAAGTCTGATTTTAGCCTCTCCTCGTGTAGAATCTCTTCGCGTTTCTGACCGTAGGCGCCGAAGTGGGCTAACACCTGGAAAAATATGATTAGGAATATTTGTATTAAATGTAAAGTTGAATAGCAGTACTAAGATGGTATAGTTTGTGGTTTGATTAACGGAGAAAGTAAAATTTTAAGGAATATATATAAAGGATTGGTTTGTTAGTTGATTGTCTAATATTATTTACTATACTCATACTGTCTTACTTATAAAAGTTAGGGAGGTTCTGATTCCTTATACAGTACAATTTTGAAACTGTAAGTCCGAATTTACACGGCGAGGTTTATTAGCATGACATCTAATGTGTATTCGTTATTGTTTTTTAGTTAGAGAAACCACGGATTTGCGAGAAGGTATTTTAGAATTTAAAATCATAAACCAACGACCACAGCATAGGGTTCAATTTACCTTGCCATTTTGATCGTAGAGCGTTTGCACAGGTTTTCCCTTCTGGTGCTTGATGGTGGGCGGCGACTGCCCCATCCAGCCGTTGAGTCCGATAGAGCGTAAGTACAGCAGCGCTTTCAGACCCGTGATGTAGTCCTCTACTACCGTGAAGTCTTGGTTCTGGACTGCACTGCAGATCTGGAAACGTTATAATTGTGAATAAGTGGTAGCTGTAGCTTTCATATTTATGACACAGTTGTGGTTACGCCTAGACAAAAAGCTCCACCGTCCACATGTCCGTTTTCTTAAAGAATAATTTGGTACCTATACCTATACCGTAAATAATAAAGGCGACAGCTGCGCAGAAATTTCTGAATAAAATCACAGGTCGAACCATAAGATGTTATTACTCTTTCTTTAAAATAAATTTCCTTTTTCGTCGTACTTACCGAAGGTTAAGGTGTTCACATCAACATCATCGGTCAATAATATATATATACTACCTATATAGCGATACAGATTCCTTTGATTACTAAAGAAATAATTTGGGTACTTTAACAAACAGTTTTAATTGTTTAAACATTGAATCTCTTAGCATACGAGGCTGGTACATGTATACAAGGTCGGTAAGTATACCTGTACGACGGGCGCGCCGCACATGATGAACTGCAGCGCGGAGTCGGCGGAGTCGATGCCGCCGATGCCGAGGATGGGGAAGCGCGCCAGCTTGTTGGCGATGGCCGACACGGCGCGCAGCCCCATGGGCCGCGTGGCGTTGCCCGACACGCCGCCGTACGTCGTGTGCTTCTCCACGCCTGCACATATCATGGCCACTTTAACTTAAGAACTTTACTTGTCACTTTCAACAAATTTTATTCGAATCGGTTTAGCGGTTTCCGCGTAATAACTACCTACCTACTTACATACACGCTTTCACATTTATAATGTAAGAAGGGATTCAGATAATGTATGGTTCTAGGATCTGATACGAACTGAATAAAATAAGTACTCCACACATATAAACAAAAACTACATACAATGACATCTAACGGCAGAACATTGTACTAGCAAGTAAAATGTGAATTCTAAACGCAAGCACAGCAAACGTGCCATTATCGTACACTTAATTAACTTCTATGTACTTACCAACTGCTGGCCAAGGAGTGGCATCAGATTTAACTGACATCAAGCCAGATACAGTGTTGATCGCTGACACACCGCTAGCGCCACCTACAAGTGTAATATTACTTTTAAAATTCATATCGATTTTATTTTACAGTTAGATTTAAGATTTTATGATGTACCTTCGTACGCGGCCGTAGCTATGCTGACAATATCGGTGATGTTGGGCGTCAACTTCACGAAGAATGGAATCTTGATAGCCTTTCTTACCCATTGGGAAATACCCTTCACTAGTACTGGGTCCTGAAAATGTGTTTAAAGATTTTGCCTTTATACAGTGAAAATTCTTAATGAATAATTTTCGTTGTGCATTTGGTAGGTATATTTGTACGAATATACTAAGTATCTTGAGGTATATACTAATGTAATAAATGGGGACACAATAACAAAACATTCCTTACGAACAAAATCTAAAAAGGGCAAATCAAATACTAAGCCCCGTTACGCACTTGGGGCTACTTTTAGTATGCAACTGCCCTATAACGGTTAAGTAGCGGTTCACAGGCGGATGCATATTCGCGCGGTTCACCGCTAGTGCGTAAGAGGGGCCTAAGCCCAGAAAATTTGTTTTTAAAGAAACTGGTCAGTCTTTAAAGCACACAATATAAGAACGGTATCAACCTGTCCACAAGCCAGCCCCATGCCGGACTCGCCCATGCCGTGCGGACACGACAGGTTGAGCTCCAGCGCGTCGGCGCCCGACGCCTCGGCCTTCTGCGCCAGCTCCGTCCAGTCCGCCTCGTTGTACGAACACATGATCGACGCTATTACTACCTGCGAGTTATAACAAGTGAGATTAGGAATTATATGGCAGAATAACGTTGAAAAAATGCTTTGTTTAACATTTTATCTATGAAAAAGTATCACTTGCTCTAAGTCAGGCGTTCCCAACCTTTTCTTAGTCCGGGACCACTTTTATATTATTCTTGTTAGCAGGGATTACTATGTAAGTATGTTAAAAATAAAGTGTAATAGTCATCCTGAAAGTTTTAAATTTTTAAATCATTCGCGGACCAAATTTTGACTTCCACGGACCACTGGTGGTCCACGGACCACTGATTGGGAACCACTGCTCTAAGTGATCGAATAGAAAATGAAAATCGATCCTTCAACGATAGCTATTGTCGCCGAATAAACCTAAATCTAGTTATCCACGACGTAGGTATTATAGGTACATACGGGCACTTTTACGTATACGTTGCCAAAATACGTTTCGTAGTGTTCACAAATATTTGTTTTGCATGGGAACCCACAACACGACCATTAACCGCACTTATTTGCCAGGCACCTGTTTTTCAACGCATTGTTCTTATTATGTCATCAAGCACTCCTTACTTTATTAGGGAAGTCGTTTTTAAGTTCAGTGATGCTCTGGCACCAGTAGTCGGCGCACTTCTCGGAGATCAGCTCGATGTTGAGGAAGCAGCCCTGGCCTGGACCGTAGTTCTCTCCAGACGTCACACCGCGCACGATTCGAGGGGACACGTTCGTTACTAAATCCTGTAACATTTAAAATAATGCTATAGGTATTCGTTTACCCAATTTAGGTATCTCAACTAATCCAAGGAATATTGTATTTTAAATGTCTCAATTTATTACCCAGAAATACTGGCCATACTGGGCTGTTAAATAATGATTTACAAAAAAATAAGATGGCATTTTGCTTGACCTGTGATTCAAACTCAAGACCTCTCAAGCAGTATAAAAATGGTTGAGTGCGTATAGTTTTATTAAAAACGGTAAATAGCACTATAAACTTAATTCAATTTGGTCGTGCACGTTAAATAGTTCCTAATATACATACCACAAGATGACATGATGTCCTCAATACAATTTGCACTTACTACAAAATTCTGCAACTAAAAAGAGACTTACTGTACCTCTAAATGCGAGTCAAATTACCTTATCAAGTCCAAAAGTCTTAGTGACAGCAAAGCCCCAGCCCTGCTGGAAGGCGCGCCTGATCATAGCAGTGCTGGTGGTGGGCGGAGCGCTCGCCAGACCGAAGGGGTTCTCGAACTTGATGCCGCACACCTCCACTGACAGGTCCACGTCGTCGATCGGACAGTGGAACTTCGGGAGCTCGATGGGCGCGTCGAAGGGAATGCCCTGGGGGAAAGGAATATTTAATAAGCTAGATTTTCTCTTGTTCAAGAGTTGTTTGTCTTGGGACCTCGGTTGAGGATGTTATAGTCATGATAATATAGTCTTTTATGAGATTATTAGGTTTTACGATTTATTGTAAAATCACGCGATATTTTAGGTACAAAAAGGTAAGAATAGGGTACTTACTTCTGCACAAATCACGATATATTTAAATCATTATTGTGTCTTTCAGCATGAAAGGCCGCTAGATGGCTTCTTTGGTTGCGGTATAATCTCATAATAGTTACTTTAAATGATGGTGCGAACATGATAAAGTTACAATAAGTAAATGTATGAAAACATCCATCAATATTCTACATGTTAAAGTACCCAATACTTATCCCGTAGTTGTAAAAATAGGTACTCTAGTTCAGTAAATCTGAATGTAACCTCAGAATGTGGACTTACTTGTAAATAACAATGCATGAACCAGGCAGCCGTCTTGCCATCGTTGACAGATTCCACGGTTGTCTCGGCGACACCAGCTAAGTCTCCGCCGACGAACACGCGCGGTTCACTGCGGGACTGCATGGTTGTCTCGTCCACCTCGGGGAGACCCCAGCGGTTCAGTTTAACACCGGACATCGCGTCTTTTACTGCAAGTTAATAGAATATTTGTAAGTTTTAGGAAGATAGACAGCTCTTAATAAAAAAACATATCTTATAATATCATCTTATAATAATGTGGGTAGAACGGATTAATAAACCTTAGTAAGAGGACTACGTTCTGAACTAGGGCAGAAGGAAGGATATCCTTTTCATTCTTATCCTTTTAGTCAACAGAACAGTTTACAGTCTTTATATTTACTAGTAAATAAATAGCTCCATCAATTGGAATAACTTTCAATTACGTGACGTTAAAATATGGTCGTGGTGTTGTGCAATTTCATACGGTTCCTTAAAATTAAAGAGTTACCTTCGGAATCGTAAAGTCCAGACCCGAATGCAGAGATGATGAAGTTAGCCTTCAGCTGCAACACTTGATCCTCATCCTCTATCCATTCTCCATCATCAAGTTGTTCTGTCTTACACATCTTTAGTGCACTTATCTATAAGATAAAATAACATTTAATATAGGTACGTGTTTTATTTCTCTAATATTAATTTTCATATTATATTTTCCAGTTTTTTCACCTTGCCATTCTTGACGATCACTTCTCTAGGAGACATAAAAGGAACAAATTCACATTTCTCTTCTTTAGCCAAGTCAACCTGAAATGAAACGAGAACATTACAACATTAATAATACAGTCCTTCCTGGTCATTCAACCAATGTATTACAGCCTATGTGGCTTAATTGCTAGCCATATATAATAATATATATTATGTAAAAGTCTTCCTCTAAAGTTGCGATTTTGAGCACAACTTCAAATTGAAGTAGGTACGTCTGTAAAGCTTCAAACTACATGAAACTTCAAAATGTGCCTCGATAGTAAGAACGATTTGTATAACAGATTTTGTAGGAAAGATCAATTTGTGTTTTGCTCTTACCTCCTCAGGCACGGCCCTTATATTAGTGACTCCCTTTCTAAACACGACGTACACTCTCTTAGCTCCACATCGCAACGCAGACGTGGCGCAGTCGAACGCTGTATCACCAGCTCCTAGCACGATCACGTTACCGTGCAGCTCCGGGAGAGATGACTTGCAAGCGCAAAGACCTGGGAAAGAAAACCCCAATATTAGTACATTTTAGTTTTCTCCATAAAGCTATCTAGTTTTTTTCTCAATGCCCAACTATATACAGCTTTTTATAGTTCGATGATCTATAATATTATGTTTAGGTAACAGTTTTTACTTCATTGTATAGAAGGAAAATAAGTGTTATTATGGTACTTTAAACACAATCGAATTTCAAAGTAAACTAGGACGTTAAAATTGCTTGTTGCAATTTAACTTTCTTTTTAAGTTGGTTGTTATTAAAGTCTAAAGGGGATAATATACTACCTTTCTTGCTTCCCTTGGATACTAGCGGCAAAAAGTCCTTGCTAGTGTAAAAGCCCATTTCTTGGTTAAGGCCCTTGAAGATAGGAATGCTCTTGGGTTCCGGTAGACCAATACCGAGGAACACTGCTGAATGTCCATCTCCCAGAAGACCCTGAAAACAATTATTTTTTTAGAATTCCATTATAGTCATTCATCACACAGACGTTGAATATTTTCGCTTTTCCAAAGTTTTCATGGTGAAGGAAGACACGCTAGGAAAAACCTGCATGCGAGTTCTTTAGACAGTTCATGATGGTGTAGACTCTTTGCCATCCCTAAGGGGGTTGCAGCATGCCAAGGTATATATAGTTTCCGAACGAGTGCACTTGCATATCAAAGGTACTTTTCCTTGCTGATAATGGGTGCCAGGCCTAAGTCAGTATGGTAGGTTATGTCTCTCCACCATTGCACAAAGAATAGACCAGTGTCTAGTAAAAGGACAATAATTGGAAACATTAAATAACAATAGTCAACCAACATTTTTAAAATTCAGATTTTCGCAAATAATATTTTTCATGATTAGATTAGTAAGTTATTTACCGGTATCTTGTCATAATATCTTATCTGACAAAAACACTGATTAACCTACATTGACGGTGATGTCCTTGGTAGAAAGTTTCCTGCCGGTCTCGAACTTCACGCCGAGGTTCTTCACCAGGTCTATTTCGAATTGCACCACGTCGTACGGAAGACGGTATTGAGGGATTTCTGCTGAACTGTAAGAGAAAATGTTCAAGAGTAGATGTAAATTCATGTGTCGAAAATTTTAATAAAAAAGTTACTGAATATGTTCGTAACTTTATAATGTTCCCATATTTCACCACAATTATAGTGTCTAAGTTCAAACTATCAACTTAATGTTTTAATAACATGAAATGGCTACTGTAATAAAAGCCGTGACATATTGATTAGCTTAAAAAATCAGATAGAAAACAGCTTTATTTTTTTACTAAGCTCTCCGATAGGAAGGTAAGAGCCATACAATAACATTTTAGACAGATCCAAATTCTGTAAGCACAAAGAAACGGCACTATAACGCTAAGATAGCTTTGTCCCGCCTGCCGTAACACACGTAAAAACTGAATTCACCTTACCTCAGTCCACCCAAATATTTCTCCTTCTCGTACACAGTGATGTCCTTATATCCAAGCCTGGCGAGGAAGCAGGCGCAGCTGATACTGGCCGGTCCACCGCCCACCAGCGCTATCTTCTGATCACCACCCTTGGGTAACGGCTTCGTGTTCGGGTCCAGGGTTTGAGGTATACCCATCTTCATGAATACCTGAGTACATTAAATGAGTCTTATATTATTTTTATAAGTCACAGAGAAAGAGTAGGACCAGTTTTATTCCCTAATTGAATCTCAGTGAAACCTACTGAATATTTGTGCTTTCAGGAACTAGTTGGTAACCTACGTGTATAAAATCGAGAGAAAGAGAGATAACTTTTTGTTACTCGATTAAGGACTTTCTGAAGGTGAGAGATCGTAAGTCACTCTCAAAGCAGCGAAAGGCTCACATTACCACTAAACTATCCTCCGTGTTTGACCACACCAATAAGAAACCAATTAATGACCTAAAATTGCAAGTCAATTTAGTATAATTCTTACATCAACAGCAAAATGCTGTAATCCTCCGATATTGATGGCTCCCTCCTCACTGGCGTGCAAGTTACACCCGCCGACGCAGAGGTCGCTCGTGGGACACACCATGCCGCACGTGAGACCCAGCGGGTTGTCCGACAAGATCGCCTTCGCTGCTCCATAGTAGTTCTGTCACAAATATATTTACGAAATAGCTTAATATATGTGAAAACAAAGCTTAAAATAAAAATAATGTATGATCATTTATGTCTTTTTTGTGCTTAACCTAAGACGGTGCGGTTTGCTGCTTGTACTTAGAGAAAGAATGGCAGTTTCTAGGCCCTTACATATTATTTTGCTGTCCTGAACATGCGCACTCTTGCAGTCGAGCATGATTTGTAACTGGCACACAACTCATAAGTATTTAAAAAATATATATTAATTATTTCTACTTTTCTTTGGTTGTAAACAAAACAATGTGACGACAATCGAAAAACAATAAATTGTCTAAATAACATTTTGGCGTGACGAAAAACTTTTACGAGTTTGACTTTGGAATCCAATAAAAATGACAAAAAAGAGATTTTAGCTTCGCATCTATTACATAGAAAGAAATTCAGAAAAACTAATACGCAACTAGGTATTATAGTTAAGCTGAAGACCTACATCTAAAAGCCTGGAAGGATCTCGTTCAGTATCTATATTTAATAAATGAATAGAAATAATAATGATGTGACGTGAGCGACATTATGAAGATCTAATATAGCTACTTAAACATTACTAACCTTATTAGCGATGCTAGTAATGAAGCTCTTGACATCAATCTGAGTGGGGCACGACTTCTGACACGGCGCGTCGGCACATTTGAGGCACCGCGCCGCCTCCTTGAGCGCGCCTCGCTCTGACAACGTTGTATGCTTGATGTCGTCGAAGTTCTTCGTCAGGGTTGGACATGACTGAAATAAAACAGTTGTTCAAATGTCTTGCAAGAGTCAATTGGAGTCGAGGTTTTTTATCCATGTCCAGTTTCATCGCCTGTGGATAAAGCTACGTGACCAATGCGTCGAAAATGGAGCTTATGGATTGTAAGAATTCATTGCTTTACATTAATTCCTGTGGTACTGCGTAGTAGTGCGTAGGGTACGCGGCATATCTACGCCATAGAAATTAATACAAAGCGACAAATCCTTGCAGTCCGCACGCAAAGATACCGACTCAGTGAACGCGTAACGTAAGTATCCGAAGACATAGGTAGAAGTGACAAGAAATTAACAACCACACCTAACCATATTTCACCTCATACGAGAACTGATACTTCTTTAAAGGTGGTGTACTGGTCATTAGTCTGTACCTTATTTAATTCCAACAAGCCAAGCAGTACCCGCGACGTCATTTTACAGTTGCGTAATAAACATTTTCATAATCAACGTATTTTTGATCATCGTTGACCACACATCGAGATTTTTTTACATAAATATTTATTGAACATGAAGATAGTGTTTTCAGATAACGTTTAAATATAAACAAATGTTTAAGAATAAACATCAGAGAGTAAGTTTTTTCTAATACAAAGGTTTCGAAATGTTGACCCTTGTTTGATAAAGTATAATGTACATATGTTACTGACGCCATAGGCAATATCTATATAATTTATTTGAATTGTTAATAACTATTATTACATGAGGCGAAAAGCGATCGTGTATGTTTACGTACTTTGATTTTGACTTTACGTTTCAGCGCAAGTTGTGATTGAAATTTGGAGTTTAGGTAGCTAAATATTTCTTAAAGGGTCACTTACGTACAAGGGGCACATAAACTCTTCTAAATAATGTATGAATATCATGTTTACTCACAGTACATTTCCTGTCGGTGTTTCTCTTCCAATGTTGTTTGTTCTTCTTGGTCTGCGCTGATGGAACCAAGTTGGTGTACGGCTTCACAGTCGGGTTCAACCGTAAAAGGTTCTGCAAGAATTAATTATCTATTAATAACTACACTCACGTTTGGTGCGTTTTGATGAAGGAATATTGCAAAGCATTTGATAACGTTGACTTTAAAGGTGGTGTACCGGCCCAAAACTAGATGGGAAACTGTAGTGCAGAAAGACATGAGTGAGTGTGAGGTTTCCGAAGACGATGTCGAGGACAGAGCGAAGTGGAGGAGAAAGATTAGGAAGGCTGACCCCACTACCATATGGGACTCATAGCATGGAAGAGAGAGAGATTTGATAACGTTGACTTAGGTATATGAAATGCTAAAGTTATACATTCTGTGCTCTATTGATATTAAATATATAAGCAATATTAATTAAATAACAGGCTAGTTTTCATAAATAAAAAAAACCTAGGATTTTCCTTTGTTTACATGATTGCTTGTAAGGTTTCCCGCAAGGCAGTATGTTAGGCCCGGACTATTTATTATGCATATTCCATAATCTACCTATATTTTTGTAAGATATAAATAATAACAAACTATAATATGAATAGGTACTAACGCAAACTGAAACATTAAAATATGGATGAAGCATAATGCATTTTTATTACTTAGTACTTACTTTTTATGATAAATTTAATGTTACTTTAATATCACATTGTTTATTTTTGTGCACTCCATAAGGAACTTTAAGAAACACGATACTGCGTTTTAATTCGCATCCGTAATAATTACTAACAATAAAGATATCTAACCTTGACAACATAATACGTAAACTGAAACATTTTGTATGATAAGTTGATAAACTTTGACTTCATTGTAATCTCAAATTGCGAGATCACAAAATTATAAGATTCACGTGTAACAGAAACATGTGTTTTACCTACTTTGCAAGTTTATTGCGACTCTTACAAAGTCTTCAATTATAATATTTACTCATAATAATCTAAGTATATTAGTGGTATCAACATAAGTAAGTACAAATATAATTTGAAATAGGTACGCTGTTACTCAATCTGGCCTCTTATTTCATGAATACTCAAATCGGAGATCTCCGAGTTAAAACAATACCAGTTTAGTGATTGAGTTTGATAGTTCAAAGTGGAAACATGGAAAGGTACCTATGCAATTTGCATAAATCCTTGAGATGCAAGACTAGGTAAAATTTTATTCCATTCAAAACGCATCTTTATAAAGTGTCAATAGCGATGCGTGAATCGAACTCGCGACCATGAATATCGCGTAGACAATTTTAATTCCGCATTTTTGTAATGTTTGTGAACAACTGTTTTGTAATGTGTGCAATTAATTGAAGGTAACTGCTTAAATTGCTACACTTGCTGTTAATAACAATGTTCATTGAAACTTAATACTTATCTACCACGACTATACTAGAATCAAAAACATCTAGGTACTTCTAATTGTATTTTACTTTGCCAAAACATGGTTATTGGTTAGTTATCTAGTAGGTAATCGTATTGTTCTATTTACGACAGTAACAAATATTAAGTGATCAATCAATTAGTACGAGTATATTAGGTCAACCAGTTTCTTAACAATACCTTCAGAGTGGTGCGATCTTATCGACACTATCATAAACGAGATTTAATTGATCTGCAAACAAAATATACTCAAGTTATTACTAACCTCGATATCAGGCAGTTCTTTACTCAACAGTACTTTTGCCATATTTAAAAAACTAAATTCAGAGTTTCAATTTCTAAATTTAATTTGAAATACACTTGTTTTTTTATTGTTTGTTTTTTAATTCACCACACTGACGCAGAGGACTGCTCACTGGCAGCGCTACTCCAGCGACTGATTACAAAACGTAGTGTGAATCAGTACTATCGTTGCTTTGCGACCAGTTTGTGAGACATTTGCTATTCGGTTCGAACTCTTTTAGTTACTGCAATAAAGTCCATTTTTGGAAAACGATGAGAGATCAACCTATATTGAGAATCATAAACTACAATACGCAATAGATCATTGAATGACCCACCGATAAATGCATAGGTTCACATTTATGAACGTCGTCTGTACAACAAACTTGTTTCTGTGTTTTGGTCTTTACAAAACTACGTTGTTTAAAACCTTGACTTTTACCTTTTAACACCGACTGTACTGACACTGACTGATGTGTGTCGTTCACACATATCGAAATAATCGGATCAATTTAATCATTCCTTAGATAGGGAAAACTATAATTGAGTTGAAAGTGGCTAGTTAGATTATATCATTTTTTGTTACTACTCTGAATTATCACAGATTATTTATTTTAATATTAACTTTATCGCAGTAGTTCACGATAATAGGTATAAGGAGATTTTCTCTTGTATTTGCAATAGTAGATATAATATCTGTTGCCAAGGCTACACAATAATTATATTTTTTAGTTTCACGTCGGCACTACTTTTATCAATTGACACGATTGATTCGATCCTACACAGTAAGTAAGGTCAAGTTTATCTCAAGATATCGGTACGCACCCCAATATTCAAGCGATAACAAGAAAAGATAAATGTGTTATTAAAAACAGATACAAGAAGGATAAATAAATAAAACAATAAGTTTGAACAGTTAATATAAATATATTTTGAATTATTCAGAGGCTTTACAATATTTGGAAGAATTACTCGACAGCGTTATCTATCAATCGAATTATAGACACAGCGCATATCTATACATATACAAATTTTGTATAAAAATAATATTATACAAGCTGTTACTTTGAATGAAAGCAAAATGCAGTACATGGCATAGTGAGAGTAAATATCCAACAATACAATACAGTAACAGACAACATAACACCGATACAAAGTAATATACTAACATACACTACTATAATATTATATATGGAAATTTGGACTAACCAACTAAATTATCAATTTATATTTTTACAGATTTCAAGATGACAGGAAAAATCACGTCGAAAAGTAAATTAACGCGATAAAAATTCGTTTATTTTGCGAAAATATACTGAGTAATCAAACCAACATATATTTTTTCTAAATTTGTCGACCGTAACTAATTAAAATTGCCGAAAAACGTGTTATTACTGAAAGGCGTAATGTTTGCGACATAAAATGAGTACAACACGTTATTGTGAACAGGTTATAGCTCGCTAATTAGCATACTAATTTAAAAGCTTTTTTTTGTTCACGTTTTATTTATTACATCATGACGCAAGTGCATTGTTTATTAAAAATAACATTTCATCTATACCTTTTCGAATCGCCTCCAAAATGCATCATGTGTAGTTAACCTATTTTTAAACTACATATTTTAAAATAGACACACAATACAGTTAGTCCATTCATAAACATATTCAATTAGGAGAATACATAAAACTACACAGTGAAAAATATTAATTTAGAATAGCTTAAGAAGTTCATACTCACTTACGTTGTGGAAAAATGGATCTAGTATAAAAATTTATATTATCACCAAAGTAATTGGCGTGGTGTTCATCATATTTTTGTATTTAATACTAAATTACCGTTATTTACATGCTGATTCTTCTAAATATTTGCATCTGAACAATACATACATTAAAATCTTATTACTACGGATATTCTGTGCAATTGTTCGAGCTTTTAAAATTTCGATATCGATTATAAACTCATTATTATGAATTAAAAACAAAACAACTGTATGGCATCAAATGAACAGTGTGACGTTTGATAGAAGCAACAACAATTGCACACTTAAACACAAACTTACGTGTACTGTTTCTCTTATTCGTAACATTTATATTAGGAGTGGATTTAGACAGTAATTAACTTAGTGCCATTTATTCACTAAAGCGATCTGTATCGCCTAAGACAATCGTGAAGTTCATTAGGCGTATAAAGTAAAAAAAAGCATCTCATTTAAGGAGGCCGAGTAAAAACGTGTAGACAGTCAATTAGAGCCTAAACCCGTTTATCACATTTTCAGCGAAAAATGCCTCCCGTGACAGTAATGCGACCGAATCGTGATGGCCGGTGACCGGGCCGTTATGGAACAGGAGACTGTCCATCGCGATCCGGTCGGTTAATGCTAAAAGTAATTGTGCGGTATTTCACATTAGCCGTAAAGACTGAACATTTTGCGATACAATCTTGTTGCATATTGGATACCGCGTGCGAAACGATCATTTTGATGGTTTAAAAAAACTGTTGGTTCTTAGTAGCTTATGTTTGAATTTAAACACAAAATATGAATGATAATCGGTGGTCTGTATTATCCTGGGGATATTTGGACAGTAGTATTTCTATATTAAACTCTCAAAATAATCGTCTCGAGCGGTACACAGACGTCACAATAGCGTAGCTACACTTTACCAACGATATGTATCTAAGTATTGACCATTCACGCGCTTATAAACAGTTAAGCATTCAGTTTTATCTCCACGATACCTAACATTAATACTCAGATGGCCTGCATTTGAGTCAAGAGACTTTTAATATGAACACTTATGCATTATGATTTGCGACAGAATATAAATGCAGGTTACATGTGCTTACGGATCTTACTACAGTTTTGTACAGTACAATGGGTTCCATTCAACAATAAACCTACAAATCACATCGAAGTCAATCTGTCCTGGAATCTTTGCGTATTATTAAACGAAAATACAGATTACACCATATTTATAAGCGGTACATATAAATATTTTAATTAATATACAATGAATACCAAACGTTAATGATTAATCATTTACTTACGAACGAATGCTGTACTTATAACGCCACTAGTCGCTGCAGTTTTACTATTCGTATGCAAATTTGAACCTTAAACAATTGAAATAGAGGCAAATATGCATACGAGTACGAACTGGCCGTAAACATTGATACACAACAATGTGGAAACAAAATAAAAAGCAATAATAAATCGAAAAATATAATCTCTGGCAAAACACAATTTCAACAATTCCATTTTTTAAATCACCGTTTCGGAGCGATGGTGATGAATGTCAAACAATTTGTACCCGAAATTATCATTAGACGTAGGAATGTAATTACTTTTCGTTATAGCGATGGTCTAGTTATGATAAAGCACCCAAACATGAGTCGAACTCGGATAGATCCGTGCGCTCACTGACAGACCGTGATATTGTAAGTATGGAGACAGAAATTAACATACATTAGACACATACAAGCGCTGTCCAACTTCAACAGACAGAGATGATTTTCTTCAGCGACGTCATCAGATAAACAATAATTTGAGACGAAGGTCGGCATCTGTACAGCCTCAACTGTCAGTGACGTTGAATATAATATCCGGTCGATATAAAAAAGCGATATACATATTACGGAGCTCACTCACATCCACCCACGTTACATATTAATAATAATGCGTACTTTAACAGTAAAAATTAACATCTATGTATGCATTTATTGCAGTCCATTCATTACAGCGCTCGTGTTTGCACATTTAGAATGATGTTGATGCGCTCTATTGTAAGCTATGCTGTATACACTGGCATCGACGTCTGTACTACGCTATCTGAAACAAAAAGACAACATTATTTTATAAACAATCAAACACAGATTCGATTATATTTCTCAAATATATCACTAATCGAAATCGTGAGGTATGCACGAGATATAACTAATGTAAGATGAATAAAGAAAAACAAAAGACTACACGATGTATGTCAGCAGTTATAAAGGCATATGTAAATAAAAACAATATACTTAATAGCTTTTTAAGATTTTTCACATAATAATAACGGTAAGAAGCGAATAGTAGTAATCTCACCTTATCTGTTGCGCAATTAGAGCAGACTACACTTCCGACTCTTCTTGATCGGCTGCACGGGACAGAGGACGGCGCGGATGGCCTCGTCGAACACCGTCTTCAGGCCCTTCTGCGTCAGCGCAGAGCATTCCAGGTACTTCACCGCGCTGATCTCCTTTGACATGCCGAGGCCCTAGAAGATTGAAAACAAAGATATAGCTAACTTTTACAATAAGCTGTTTATTAGAAGTGTTGGGTATTTATTTATTCAGAAATTATTTAAGACATATCATTAACCAGGAATTTATAATTTGGTTTACAGAATAACTAGCTCTGAAAAAGGAAAGAGGGGCCTTAAAAGAAAAGCTATCGAAAACCTCACGGTCACTCTTTTCAATCACCATTTACACCATGACCAATTAATTGATGATTTCAAACATTCTACAACCAATCAACGGTCAGCCTCGCCTTATTAAGAAGTTTAACTAATGGAACCGGCCGTAAATAAATAAAAAATTAAAGACGCTTAATGAAGAGCTCATTTGTTTTAATTTAGAAGGAATTTTAAATAAGTTTTCACTATCACTCCGAGAATTTCGTTACGAAAGATTTATATGTATATTTATCTATATATTACGTACATAATATTAGAAAGTAGTGAAAACCTGTGCGGGCAAGTAAGGTAGCTAATTACTAAATAATTTTAGTCGAGTTGTTTTCGCCTATACATAATAATATGACTGATTTTAATACTGCATAATATTTATATATAACTTCCTTAAATATGGATTGGTATGTTTATTTTAGTAACCAGATAATGTAACCATGTGATGTAATTATGGAATATTTTTTGATTTAGTAATACATACGTACATACAATAACGCCTTTTTCCCATAGGGGTAGGCAGCGACCATAAAATGCCACTTGGTACTCTCCTTACAAACTTTCTTATTAATTATAATAACACATCGAACATTACAGTACTTTAAAATCTCCCCAATAAATGGATGTTACTGTACATTTTTGCGGTTACATTGACGAGCATATAAGGCATAATAAATAGTATCTATATCAAGCCTACGCAATGGTATACAGGGTGTCCCAAAACTCAACGATAATCCGAGACAGGATGAAAGGCCAAGTCATACCGGCTATAGGAAAAATAAAAAAAAAATCCATATCACTTAGTTCAGCAATAATAGACACTTTTCAAAAAAGTTGAAAATCCACACCCTTGGTCGCATTTTCAAGTCTTGTGATCACCACTGTCACAATTTCGCTGTGTTTTTTTTAATTTCGTGATCTTAATTAAATATGCTATTAATCGTATAACAAATTAATGCACAAAACATTGTTAATTTAATAAAAAAAGTTAAGTTTTAGTGAGTCATCTTTCTCAAAAATATCGTTAGTCAACTTTGACGCTTCATACTGAAAAAAAAATGTACTACACCACCCTTGGCAAGTTATTTCAAAAGTTGGCGCATTTAATCAAGATTTCAAAATAGTATAACACTTGCCACTTTTCTTGCCATTAAAAATGTTATTTTTATTTGAACGAAGAGTATCCTCGCAAATGGATCGGACGCAGTGGTACAATTTTAGGGCTTCCTTGTTCTCCCGATCTAAATCCAGTAGATATTTTTTACTGGGAATGCATAAAAGAAAAAGTTTATTCGAAATCAATACAAAATCTATCATAACTTAGCCAGAAAATTGACACAGCGTCAGAGGAAATAAATGCAAGGAATTTTGATTGACCGGTGCAAAGGTCTTTTGTAAGGCGTTGCAGAGCCTGAATTCATGCTAGAGGAAAACAATTCGGAATTACTTTAGTTTAAGGAGAATAATTAAATAAGATCGATGGTTCGTTCATTGTTTTTTTTTTAATTATTATAACCTATTATGTTTATTACATTAAATATTTGTTATGAACTGACTCAATTACATCTTTACTAAAAATAATTGCTTTCCTCTGGCACGAATACAGGCTCTGCAACGACGTACAAAAGATTTTTTCACCAGTCAAGCAAAATTCCTTGCATTTATTTCTTCTGACGCTGTGTCAATTTTCTGGCGAAGTTCTGATAGATTTTGTACTGATTTTGAATAGACTTTTTCTTTTATGCATTCCCAGTAAAAAATATCTACTAGATTTAGATCGGGGGAACGAGGATGCCATAAAAATGTACCACTGCGTCCGATCCATTTGCGAGGGTACTCTTCGTTCAAATAAAAATAACATTTTTAATGGCAAGAAAAGTGGCAAGTGTTATACTATTTTGAAATCTTGATTAAATGCGCCAACTATTGAAATAGCTTGCCAAGGGTGGTGTAGTACATTTTTTTTTCTGTATGAAGCGTCAAAGTTGACTAACGATATTTTTGAGAAAGATGACTCACTAAAACTTAACTTTTTTTATTAAATTAACAATGTTTTGTGCATTAATTTGTTATACGATTAATAGCATATTTAATTAAGATCACGAAATTAAAAAAAACACAGCGAAATTGTGACAGTGGTGATCACAAGACTTAAAAATGCGACCAAGGGTGTGGATTTTCAACTTTTTTGAAAAGTGTCTATTATTGCTGAACTAAGTGATATGGATTTTTTTTTTATTTTTCCTATAGCCAGTATGACTTGGCCTTTCATCCTGTCTCGGATTATCGTTGAGTTTTGGGACACCCTGTATAAATAATGATGTACTCTAATTTACCATAGTAATGTTTCATACAATGGTTTTTCCCTAGCGTCCACGGGACTTTATAATGACGTTTGTGTACATAAGTATTATTGTTATAACTATGTCATGTATTTTAAAATTGCGCCTACGTATTCCAGTAAAATACATAAAATAGAATCATTATTTATAGTTATTGCAAGATGACTGTTTAAAACTATTGCGAATTCAAAATGGTAATTCCTAATAGTTTTGATGCAGACCAAAAGAACGCCTTTTTCCCACAAGGGTAGGCAGAGCAGAGACCAAAGAATGCTTCTTGGTATGATTCTTACAAATTTCCCTTGTCTCATTTACATCTATACATCTTGTAAAATAATATTTTAAAGTATTATCACAATACCTTGCAAAACAATAGCTTATAAAATAGTTAATTTGTTCCGGGAGGAGACCCCTACCAAACCGACTGTCAGTAATATGTTAAAATTATCCTCATACCTGTGTGTAAGTGATGGGAGCCAGTTTCTTGTCCTTAAGCTTCTCAATGGTGTCCTTGTCTTCGCGAAGATCGAGCTTGGTGCCGACCAGGATGATGGGCGTCGACGGGCAGTGATGCCGGACTTCGGGGAACCACTGCAATAAAACACATACAAATATTAGAAACAGTTCTATTTAAAGTATAATTTACTTTACTATTACCCAAAATCAAAAATGCCACAGCAAAACTTATATTAAAAAACGATGGAATGTTCTCAATATGATCATTTCGATTCGTAATCTTCTTAAATAATACACAGTGTAGCTCGAACATCAAAGGCACTGGGAAATTGAATCAAACGGACATACAGGTGGGCATAAAACAAAATACGACTGTTATAATTTAAACATCCGATACGTAAAGCCGAAAGGCCGTATTGAATAACAAATGTATCTCTACTGCAAAAGCTAATAGGTAGAGCGGAATTCGATTAACTAGAATGACGTTATTTGTAGTCTTCCGTCAACATGTTTCAGGATTAACTCGGCAACTGGCAGCCTTGATCATTGCGATTGTCCTCGAGCTATCCATGTGTAATTGAAGCAATCAGGGATCGCATACAATCAGCAATTGATCATTGTGTCCTATTTCGATTGATTGATTCGTTTGACCGCCACAAGTCTGTATCGATATGAGAATTAAAAACATGCTGATATCAGACGTAACTTCTATATCTTCAATGTTTTTTTATTTACAGCTAGTAATAGTAGTAAAAAAGGCCTCTTACTAGCCCGCAACGTAATACACAGAACTAGGCAGGCAAATTTGCCGAATATTTTTACTCCAATTCAAATCACTTTGTCACCTAATATAAGATGAGGTTAAGTTGAATCAAGGAAATGTTGAGGAAATAACATGTTTAGTGGGTCGTAAGTCGTTACATCGTGCGGGATTTATCTCACGCAAGATTTTGCAAATCTTTGGAGTTTTCCTTGAGGAATTCGTACGCAACGGCGTTGTACGGAGGACAAAGTTAAAAGCGTTCTAACCACAATCGGATTGAATTAGCAGACGAGTTTGTCATAACTTTAAAGACGCTCTACGAACTACAAACAAAACAATCTAAATCTAAATGGTGACTGACTGATTGATACACCCCCGGTTTCTGAGTACACTTAGTGGTAGTTTATCTATTTTCAATTGCGTTTTTTTTTTGTATGAGTTTTAACGCTATTGATGGATAGTGATTTATCAACGCACAACCCAAACCACTGGACGGATCGGTCTGAAATTTGGCTTGCAGGTAAATGTTATGACGTAGGCAACCGCTAAGAAAAGATTTTGGTCAATTCTTTAGCCCCAAGGGGAAAAATAAAGTTTGTATGCAAATTCTGTCTTAAGTCACTAACCACGCGGTCAAAGTCGCAAAAGCTAGTGCCGCATAAAAAAGGTTTTGTTAATCATTACCTTAGCTCGCACGTTCTCGAACGACGCAGGGTTGACCAGCGAGAAGCATATAAGGAACACATCGGTCTGTGGGTAAGAGAGCGGTCGCAGCCTGTCGTAGTCCTCCTGACCTGCCGTATCCCACAGCCCCAAGTTAATCGGCTTGCCGTCCACCATCACATTCGCCGAGTAGTTGTCGAATCTGCAAATATTAATTAGTAACGTTTATTGTTAGGAAAACCCATCGTGTAATGGCAATAAATGTTAATTTTGTTAGGCGTAATTTTGTTACTAAGTGAGTAAGTATATATTTTATGTGCAATACTCATGATATCATAATGCAAATCACATGATTTCAATTTATGATCAATGCTAAAACATTTTTTCCTTATTAATAAGTAACTAATTTAGTTGTAAGCTTTTAACAATAGTTACTAGGTTAGCTTAAATAAAGTAAATTCTAATCAAAAACATAAACTAAGTTTAGATAAAGATGTACTTACACTGTAGGTATGTATTCTCCTGGGAAGGCATTTGTCGTGTAACTGATGAGCAGACATGTTTTACCGACGGCTCTGAGGAAAGAAACAATAGGAAACATTAAACATTGTCAAACACAAGTAAAAAAGTCCATCAAGATAATACAAAAACAAAGTTCGTTTGTACCGTATTTCGTAACTTACTTACGCGCCAAAAGTAGCACTCTTTTATAGGAATTTATAACCTAAATAAACCTAGGTCGCACTTATTATACTAGGTTTGGCTTTCTTTTCTTAGTGGACAGTATACGAGTATAAAGGAAGACAATGGTTTTAAGAAATAGAAAACATACGAAAACGGAAGATTTGGCAAAAGAAATGATTTTATCGGCAATGCAGATCAAAACGTCAGAGAAGTCTATTTAACTTTTAAAATAAGCTGACACAGGCCCTACAAACTTCAGTCTGCCTTCTAATTTGTTAACAGCCAGTACACACCAGTGACCTAAATAAAAAAACACAACTTGAGCACGTTTCCTTGCGTGTGAAGGATGAAGGATGTGATAACTTAAGTGGGCTGTATGTGCTTGTTATGGCAAAGGGCAAAGATATTTTATTCTTTAGTGAGTGCCTAAAAGTGTAGCAGCAGTCAGTTTCATATTGATTTATTATTTAATGTATAAACCATTGCTTTTTGTTTATAGAATTGATAGCTTTAAAAGAGGCGCATGGCAAATATGTATGTTTATTTATTTCGTATGCATCTATAGACGTCACACATTGCGGTTAAATGAGTTAATAAGTAATTTGTTTATGTAAATAATATGCGATAGCATATTAATCATTTGAACGCAATTATAAATTCGAAAAGGAAAAGTTATTTTGAAAAGTAAAAAGTCATCAAAACAGCGGCGCACAGTGCTGTGGGTACATTCAGTACATATTTTATGCTGCGTTGGATTTTTGGATTGTTAGTTGACTGAGTAAACCTGCTTTGAAACATTTTTCTCTGTTCGTTTTTATAGCAAATTGTAGCTCAGCTCAAAACCAATGCACTCGATAGACCAAACCGCATGCGTTATAGATATACCTCTCTATTTGCGCTACCTATAAAAATACCCATCTCAAAATACATCCAATATACATTCCAGGGTTTATACAACAACGCAGCGTTGGCCTCTATTCTTGACTACATCTAGAGGTCACAAGTGCACAACATAAATTGGTCGTGTAGTAACGATCGCTAATATTCCGCCCTCGTATCGTGGCGGTACGACATCCTGTCAGATATTCCTGGCTAGGGAATGCTAATGGCGATAAACTGGTTTTTGTGTTCTGCTACCACGATTGATAGGCGCTAGCTGATTTGTATACGTAGAAAAAATCTATGCTGTGGTTTTTGGGGTGTTATTCGTAAATCGATTTTTATACTTTGATTGCCTCTTCTTCTTATTTCGCGGTGCCATGCCTTTAATCTATCCATTGGTACATTAACTTGATTTGATTTGAAAGCAATAAACTTGATGCGTGTCAATAAGTGGTAGCCCTAAGCAACATAAAGAGAAGGATCGTCGACTGACCGCTCGTAACCCTCGACCCGGCGCGTACGCGTTTCTTGCGATCACTCTTCATTCTACAAATGAATCACATTGCATAACACCACTACGTTTATCTAACATTTTACATTACTCACCGACGTTGTAGCGACAAAAGTATATCAATATCTTGGGTGAGTCATTAAATAAATCAAATGGATAACAGAAGGAATATTTTTTGTTTTGTGGGCCTGATGGTATCAGAGCAATTGATAGACGTTATCGTGCATCAATAGAGGGGACATGTCTAACCATAGATTTATAGGGGATCGCGTCACAACTTCAATAAGAATAACCAAGTAAATCTAGGTCGAATGACTGTTCAATGCAAAGGCCAACAAGGCAAGTGAATAATAATGAAATCACTTATTATCTAAGGTAACAAATTAATGAGTCTACCGATCGCCTAACGAGTTATATTTCACTTAAGAGACTTGATGATTAAATTATGAGCGGAGTAATGAAAATAATCTAGCAATTTATATTCGAAACTCCAACTCCCTTTCATATTAATTGGTAGCCTTAATACTGTCAGGAACCATTAATACGGGTTCTTAATAGGCAGGGTGCTGAAACATTGACTGAAGAGGCAACAATGATGATGAGACGCGATAATCAAACGTAGAATCATTCAAAACAATAACAAGCGAATAAAACGTAACGAATATTGTCAAAATACTTATTCAACTACTGCGGTATCATACGAATCGATTTGAAGCGTCAATCGTCGCATAACATGCTTCGATAATATCTGGTAGCGGTGAGTCATCCATGGTCCATGACTCAAGACAGCGAGGTCAAGGAATAACAAACCTTGTTCGGTAAATAAAATCTGCTTGGGAATCTTGAGATGTGCAACTAAACAGACGGACTGCATTGATTTGCAAATGAGAATTTAGGATGCGATCAATCGGTTCTGAGATGCAATTTTATTACATGGCCGTTCTATAACTATAACCTCGTTTTTTTATTGTTATATACTGAATAAAGGGCGGCCGCTCGCGACTTCGTCCGTATGGAATTTAGTTTTCCCATTTTTCAAATGTGCTTTACCTCTTTCACCTCCCATAAATCCCCTCTTAGTGGTCCCCTACACTCTCTAACACAAATGCAAAATTTCAGAATCTTGTTTTCCATGGTTTTGGCTATGTGTTGTCTGACAGTCAGTTACACAGAAACGGAAGAGTTTTATAATTTAAAAGTTAAAAGATTGTACTCTATTAATTGTGCAAATAATTCGTTTACTTCAAACAACAAAATCTGATACGCTGTAACGTATTATTAGCAGCTGGACTGCATCTTGGCTGCGCATACACAACCGCCGTCCGTCTGCACATCCTCATATTATTTTATACCGTTTTATTTCTTAGAAGGCATCAATAAACATAAATTATGTTGAATGTTTTGTTTCTCACGTTCAAGTATTTCTCAAAACTGGGGCGTAGTAACGTTCATCTTTCCGGTCCTCAAGGTTGACTTTTAAATATTGGCTAAGTATTTTTAGATGTCTCTGTTTGTTTTCCTATTTTCATTCGCATTGAATGTCTTCGTAAATCTATTTGATTTTCTTTAAACTATGCATCAACAAACATTCAAAGCTAGTGCGGCATTCCACTATATTATGAGGAAAATATATCTATTACCGAAAACAATCAGACCAAGCATTTCTGGAAAGTATTAATGCAACAATAACGTAGATTAATTCTTGGAGATTTTCCACCATGTCATGGCCGCTAGCTTCACAATCAATTCAATAGCTGTACTGCTTGATTGACTGCAGAAAACGTTATCAGCTATCGTAGTTATACTTTAATTGCCGGCTGAACGAGCAAAACAGTAAATGAAACCGTTTTTACATTGTGTGTCGAATAAATTAAGTCTGTCACATACTTTTGCGTGTTCATAGTCCTCAAAGGAGTCGTTGGTGCCCAGTTCACAGATAACGCTTATGAATCGTTTACAACACGTGTTTCATATGACTGGTGACGTGCCTACCATGTGTGTAACTCGCTTAATTATCGCCTATAATACAGCTACTGCGCTTCCGTGTGAAACAGAGTTTATTTGATACGGTTTTTGACATTTAAATCTGTTAATGAAATGTATATTTTGTGAAAGAAATGAAGAACTTAACCGACTAACATATTTGGTTTGTGGAAAACTTTTTTCTAGCCTCTTGTCTAGCTCTGATTCTCTTTGAGACGGATGTCTTAAAAACTTACAACGAAATCTCAATATTACAGTAACAGTAAACAGTTTACATATCTTCTTTACCAAGCATAAACCCTAGGTTCGGAACACTGTCAAGTAAATCTCTCGGAAAGCTATAAAGTTTAGCAGACCATGATTAATTCTATGGTATGTTAATTCACATAGCGGTGTCTGGTGCATATAGAATAATAGCTGTCGTAAAAGACCTGTATTACAAATCCTAGTTATTGGAATGGAAAATAAAATCGAAGAGTATTTTCGAGTTTAATATGAGTTTGGGAACAAAACGAATGTGAATAACGAGTTAAAACGGTACCGGTGTAGGGCTGTCGCGAAATCAAAACAACGCGGGAGACTTACACGAACTTTATAAATAAACTGACGACTTATGACTGGATGAATACATGAAGTCATTCATCGTAATGGCTTACAGACAAATAACAACAATATTATATTATATTCACTACACATTTCAGATACAAGCTTGTATTAGGAGCCAGATTTTAATGGTTCAGGGAATCAGGGTTAGTTTGTTATCAATTTGATAGGTACAGTTACTAGGCAGCACTAGATTTTTAAAGTACCTATGTTGTTACATGTAGGAATGCAAATGAGTTTGAGGAAAACGCTCGTTTCAGCGTTTATCTGTTACTGTTTATCTGTGAAATACCTGGGATTAAACACTACACGTTTTATTTGACATCTGATAACAGGTTCCAACAACAGGTTTGTTAAAAGTTACTTATAAACTGTAGTCACAATAATAAAAACTTGTGTATAACATATACATACGGGCTCCTCTTTTCGCGACCTCGTGCTTCTAACACAAATAAATGCTATGTGCCCTTCGAACCTAGAGCATTTGTCATAGCACTGTGCATTTAACTGACCTAGTCTTGACAAATTATCTTACCATCAATTACTTAATTACTTATTGCAAGAAATGGACTCGGAGAAAAGAAGTCATCAACCTGACAATTCTCTTTTCTTTTTGTACCATAATGTAGTCATACCTAATTATAAGATTTTCGTTCAAATTAACCGACGTCATTTCATTAAAATTCCGACAGATTTATAATTCATTGAAACTGCACGTAAGTTTTTTTGTTGTTTTATGACTCGTCCGCGCAAATTACCTACCCAATTAGGAAGTATCCTTTTATATAAACATCGCAAAAGTTATTAAACTTTTTACAAGTGTAACTACCCACTATACTTATGCCATCAAAAACATTCTGTAAAAACTTCAAGTCTCGCCGTAAAAAGTTGTGAGATCGATATAATACCAAGTCGATTAATCTATTTAGTCTCTACTTAAAGGACCTTCTGTCTTAAGTTATTACGTATGTTATTATCATGCCAATTAAAAAAAATACCTTTAAAACAAATAGACCGACCTGGCCATCGCATGATTTCATTATTAGTATGTATCACACTACACAGCACGACGAGAAGTTACCTGAAATGTTAATGGCGAATTTGTGTTTTCTTGCGATGGCCAAGTCGATCTTTTTGTTTTAAAGGTATTTTTTTTAATTGGCATGATAATAACATACGTAATAACTTAAGACAGAAGGTCCTTTAAGTAGAGACTAAATAGATTAATCGACTTGGTATTATATCGATCTCACAACTTTTTACGGCGAGACTTGAAGTTTTTACAGAATGTTTTTGATGGCATCTCACTTCTTTTTGTAGAGCGAACATAAGTCCAATTTGTATGGACAGACGTTATTTTTTCATAATTCAACATATTTTCCTATGGGAATGTTGTTCAGTTTCATGGGCTAAACACCCTTGCCCACCCTATACCCCCTCCTGTTATGCCTCATATAGTATGTACCTATTTACACCTATTTATTTTATTTTCTACAGTAATAATCATTCATTAACTGCAAATGTAACCTTGTAATCTTATACATTTATATGGGATTACAAAGTTATTGTTGCAGTTGGTGTATTTAGAAAACTGGACCGAAATTAGAAAATATTAGATTTTTCCCATGAATAAAACACTAAACCCTATTTGTATTCTAAATTTTAAGCTTCTAAGTCTGCTAGAAGTTCCTTAGACTTTTGATGATCGGTGAATCAGTGAGTCAGTGAGTCAGTGAATCAGTGAATCAGTGAGTGACAAAATTCAAAATTTTAACAAGTTGTCATTCTTAAACTACTGGTTCAAATTGACTGAAATTTTAAATATACCGTATTTATACAATGACTGATTAGTTGCTGAAAATCCAGGCTTCTTGTTTTATCCACAACGAAATTATAGGGGTGTCAAAAATAGCCCGAATTGCTTCGAGAAAAGGATGTTACGGCCGTGCCGCTTTTTTTTTGCTCGACTTGCGGGGGCACTTCCGTGCCCCCAGATATACAAGTGTGTGAGCACGATGGCCACTGAGATAGTGCCCAATGTTTCCTTTAGATCTTTTCCTAGTAAAACGGTCATTCGAGACAAGTGTTGAATAGTTACCAGACAATGTTTTGATAGCATCAACTTCGTGTTTTGGCTAATCTCACGTTCTGTGGTTTTTGTTACATTAACTGACAGTAGCAAGCAACCACTGAGGTTTTTATTTAATCTTGTATTCCACTGTTCAGAAGTAATTTTTGTGAGCAATTTTGACCAATCGTACAAAAATTCAGGAAGGAAAGAAAGGTTACACAATAATATTAACCCTTGTAGAGCTTTGTATATCGTTGTAATCGGTATTTCCCTGAAACGACTGTGAGACAATTGACCCAAATTAACAGCGGACCATGGTAATGGTTTTCCCTCGATGATATGATAACATGAGTAATAGAATTCATACCCACTGCGCACGTGAAACTACTAGGTAGGTAAATATAGGATACAATACCGTAAATTCTAACATTACGACTAGCACAATGGTATAATATCTGGCTTTAGACATTCACACGTGGTTGAACTCAGTAAATTCTATAATATGTTTCACTTCCTTATAAAACAAAGAAATAGAATGACGCATAATGTTAGATGTTTAATACTGAATAGAACCACAGCTGACTCAATCAATTTGTGCTTCTACATTTTTTACCAGACTAATGTTCTGTTCGATTGATTTACTTTTCTTGAATCCTAGAACTGTTTATTTCACTACTTTCCGTGAATTTGACAGTACCGGTAATCAGTTTCATTGATCGTTTCGTGCTAAACGAAGCGGAACTTTATTTTCATGTAAGTTTAAAATAATGTGCTCGTTCATGAATTAGTGCAAATACCAGTATATTATCACACGTTACGGATATGAAATGCAGTACAAACGATATTTGAAACCACTGCAGTCCTATAGAAACATAAAGCAAGACTCAAGTGTATACTGCACGAGTCAATAGGTCCTTTATCCCGCTGCATTTTTGTATGTCAATGAACTGTAACGCTGCATACATTATTCACTACATAGCTATTTTATTATTAATATTTTTACAAGTGAGTACGAGACCACATGCATACGTTCATGCAATGCGGTCAACGCCCTTCACGGACGCACACATTTTGTTTATTCGGTTACACTTTTATCACTACACTTTGTGTTTATGATAACACTATTAAATCGTAACTTGGGTAATTTTGTATATGATTTAATGATATGCTCTATATGGAACGAAAATCATGATTTCACTGTACATAACGGTAAAACAAATATAAATATGATACAGTTTTATGTGAACAAACATCATCACTCACAATTTACACGGAAAATATGAAGTAATTTTTTGTTTCCATCGCCTCAGTATTTGCGTAAATGTCAGTCATCATTACGACTGCTTTGAATCTCATGTTTTCCTCCGTCTCTCCAATCTCAACATAAAAAATATATTACTTTATAATTCCTCCCTGTATACCTAAAGACCTTATCTTAACGAGGAGAAAACTAGAGCAAACACGAAATAAATCTACGTAAACGTTTGTTGTTTAAGACTTAACTCATTATCTAATGGGTGTATCATTATACAGTGCACCAGCTAACTGTACAGAGATCATAATTACATTGCACAATGCAGGCTGGCTGTATTGAGGATGATAACAACAAACAATATGATATTAAAGCGGATTACGGGAAATAATCGATGTTTTGTAATTATGGCGGCGAATAATTAATATGTAGCCGATAATTAAGGCCAATGTTTAATAATAGGGTTTGTATTCATGCTCTATTAAATAAGTACGATCTAATTTCATTGTTTAATACTTTAGTGAAGCTTTGTATAGTTTTGAAGTTGAGTTTTATTTCAGCAAAATAATTTACCATCATAATTCATGTGTGTATTACACGGGTCGTGTATTTAACAGCTGCCATGTTTTTATTCCGAGTAGTATACAAATCTAGATTCATCCTTCATGAACCACAGACAAAAACTAAAATATTATAATAGTTGGCACTGTTAGTAACTGTACCAAGAAAAAGCTATAATCCTCGGTTTGAGGACGACTGAAAATACTCACACTTGCACTATACCAAGCGAATGCACTAGAGAATCGATTATTAGTAGTTTGGTATCAAGTGGTACGTACACCATGAGTCCACAACCTGCTTGAGCGTTAGTGACTAATGAACACATGACTCATTCACGATTCTCATTACCTCCGCGTCCAGTTACGAAATCGAATAATTGTGATACACCGGTGACAATCGTGACTCAAGAAACGTTAAAATAACATTAAGTTATTATACTATAGTGCGTAAATACTGACATAATTTGAGGTAAAAAGAGTCGTATATTGACGTCGGATTTAAAAGTGAATCATAGTATCATGTCTGTATAAAGTATTTAAGGAATGTGCCCCATTAGGTCTCGTTGTGCGGGCGTCGTAATAGGTGACGAAGGGATTCCATCAAGAGATTGAACGTCTAACATCCGTTGTGCAGTCAATCTAGCTATGAATCAGTTCCCGACAACAAGCATGGTGACTATACAAATATAGGTAAGTATATGAATTTAAATTCACATTTTCTTTGTCATAAAACATGTCCAGTCGAAGTCTTTTATCTCCTAGTATTAAAGAAATAGAACGTGTTCCTATCATACGCATTCAAGTATCACGTATGAATAGTACAAGTGGTCGAACACCACAGCCGGTCTCCCCCATCGTAATGTGTGAGAGCTATGCTAATTTCATTAGGCAGGCACTCAGAGCGAGTATGCCGCGATCGCTTAATAGCACCAGCTATTGGTCTAAATTGAAACCATGGCACTAAAATTTGAGTGACAGACTGTAATTAACTGAGCTCTATTAGAAAGTATGCGTACTGTACTAAGCATGATTTGATCGATGCTTGTCACAAACATAATTCAATTCGTTTGACCGAATTCGATAACAAGAATGAAATCGGCAAATACATTTTGCACAATAAATATGTTACCCACTCAGAAGGGAGTTCCATCAATTTCAGGTTGGAAAAACATGGTTCGTCCGAGTAAATATTTGCGGTATTTCACCGAGAGCGCGGCGAGCACTACCAGCAGTTCTGTGTTTGTCCAGCCAGGCCAGGTAAGCATTCTCCAGATGAATTTCAAACATTAATGTTATTATAGCAACCTTCGTACGGACAGTTTTGTTAATGAAAGCAATTCCACTACCTAGTGCCTGGAGTTTTGTTACATTTTGACCGCTTCATGCGACAAACGCAAACAATGGAATTAATAATAATCATCCATTTCTGTGGTTGGGTTTCACTGAGGGAAAAACTGTGTGGAAAATGTTCAGTTTATTTGCAATTTAGTCTCGTTTTAGACCAAAATATTTGTCATCATTGCTTTCAACCCGTTGTAATATAAATGGAGCTGTGAGAGTGTGACATTATATTGTTGAATAACTTTAATGAGACCCAATTATAAGCAACAAATTCTACTTAAGGTTACTTAAAATTTTCTCTTTTAACGAAATGAAGATCATTTGAAATTTAAACCAGATTATGAATTCAAGAGGTGTACAAACATCATGTAAATGTTATTCGTAGTGGTGAAATGAGAGTACCTGTATGTCCCTACATGCGAGGAGTTACAGACTAACCTGAATACAAAGCGTTAGCTTCGGTGACGCAGTGACGTAACGTGAAAGATAAATGGAACGGAACAAAACGTACTATGTCATAACTTGACATTTGCGTCAAATGGTTTATCAGATGAAGCGTTACCTGTTACCGAAACGTCTGCATTGTTTCCTTGGTATTTGAGAATTATTATCTAAAAGTATGATACACGTGGTGATTCACTACGTTATCGTTTATATTAGAAACCTTTAGCGTAGGTAACTCTGACTAAACAATGAAGTTTAGTAGACTCATAAGTACGTAAATCTGCAAAACGTCATGACTATTGTTTAGATAGGTAGCTCAATTTACTATTATATACACAAGTTTAATTACAATAAATTTAAATATACCCCTACAATATAACAACACCGTAGTGATTATAATTAAAAGTATTTTTTCATGTAACATCGCAATTAGAAACAATAATAAAACAAAAAAAATCTAATGTATTTCAAAAATGTGTTCCCGATTCCCGAACGACACACAAAAACACATTCGAAAATAAATATTTATATAACAAAACTGCCAGTATTGTCCCGTTACATCCTTCTTTCATTTTCCATCTGTATTCCAATATCGTTATTTCCCATATCACAGGGGAAAAACGATGTGATAGCTTTTTATTCACACGAAAAACTTTTTGTTTTCAACGACTTTTAACGAACAAACCTCATTGCTATAAGTCTAAAAGGAACGCACGGCTTTTTTCGTATTATCCAGTTTTTGGAATACTCCGTCAAATAGGGGAAATGGTCTTTAACGGGTGACATAAATAAACCAAATGTTTGTTCGAGCATATGATGGAACATTTCCCAATTGTTCACTGAATGTGTGTCAATATTAATTACATTATTTAATACGAATTGAAATCCTATTCACCAAAAACATCAACATGACACTAATTAGCACTATGCTGTTTAAATGACAACAATAGTACAATGAACACTGGATTATTGTAACGAGAGGAAACGCTAGAACTAATTTGTAGCCGCCAAAATACCCTTTTAGGTGGGTACGTCATAAACCGCATCCCTTTTCAGTGTTGGAAAATAGAACAAAAGCTGAAACGCGCTCCGGGGAGCACTAACTTCGAGGTAAGGCGAAACCCCATTTCGTTCCGAGAAAGAAACAGTTCAAATTGTGCTCTATGCCTCTGCAATAAGCTCGCTAAAATAGCAATGGAAATTTTGTTTGTGTTACAAATACGGTACTAAACAGGGATAAATATGATTTGTGACATCATACTGTCAACGTAACCGCAAATGATAATCCACGATGTGTATACTAAGTCCATTCCAGTTATGATTTAGTAATAATTCCTATTGTTATTCTTATCACATTTATGACATTCCGTCAAGCACATTGGGCAGACGTCATTGTCTATTATGATGACGTCTTCACTATAATCGTAGTAAAGTTTCCTTAATTCATCTGAGAACAACACTTGTAACCTTCGATTTCGATTTCTTTTAAACTCTTTTTAGACTTTCGAAGCACAATTTATTTTTAAGATTACTACAGAATTTAATATTTATCTGCTGCGCTGTAATTAGTTTTAAAATAGTACTTGGGTAAAAAGAGCACGATTTTTCGATGAAGACTTTTTTGCTACGGGATCTGTGTATACGAATTCATACGAAACTGATTTCTGATAACGTCTTTTAAATATGCAGTGTCTTCGCGCCGGAATTGTATGCAAATGTGAAATGTCAGGGGATCCTTAACTTCATATAAGAGCTTTGCGGACAAGCTACAAATTCTACAAAATTCGAACTCGAGTGGCAAGCATGGAAGCAGAAAATGATATGCAAATATGCAAAGAGGATCGCTAAAGTAATAGGGTTACTGCACCCCGTCTAAAATCTTATTTTAATGGTAACAAAGTAGAGATCCATCAATTTTGGTACAAGTCCCCGAGCACTGGCAGGTAAGCTCGTGAAAATCATATCCTCGACATAATCGATTTTCAAAAAACGGTTTCATGTCTACGTATTACGCATGTACGGTATTTTTCAAATAGCAACCCTAATAGACGTGAGCAAGTGACATGGCACTTGCTCCCTTAAAGGAGTAACATTTACTAAAAGCTCACATTCTGAAAGCAATTCATATTACTCGTGCAGCGCGAGAGAAATTTAGTGCTCCATTTAGGTGCATGATTCTACTGTGTTGGCGTTATATAGGTTTTATGAAACAAACCTACGTACCTGAATAGAAATAAGATATTTAAAGACTAATATAGTTGTTGCGTTAATATCTGAATAGAATAAAATAATTCAAAACAAAGTAAAATAAAAATCATAATTCAAAGTTAAATTAAACGGACCTGTCAGTTTCAGATTCTTCAATACAGACCACGTTCTAAATTAACAGATTTTACTACGTAGTATTTCGTACATGGTCCATAACGAATTGATCACCCACTCACTTTTTAAGTAATTTATCGGTCATAAAATGTATCAAAAGTGGGTCTTACAAACAGTTTTACAAAATGCTCGCCTGTTACGAACGCGGTTACAAAACAAAGGGTTTTGCTTTTGTTTACACTTCAATGAATAGCGTACTTACTTGCTAGTTAGAGCCTGGAGATGCTAATAACTAAATAAAGCGTGTAAGAATGACTGAGCAAACCACAGGTTGTACAGCCACTTCTATTTCATTATTTAGAGTCTAAAAGTGCCCTGGGGAAGGAAATTATCTCCATTTCCCGACTATTCTGATGTACTGCTCTGTATGTAACTCACAAGTAATTAATTTGTTTCTAGGAAATCAATGTACTCATATATTTTTTAAGCGAAGTCGATTTACTGTCGAACCAAATGTCAAACTTAATCAGTATATTACTAAAGTTGAATGGTATAAAACGAAACAGGTTTTTCGAAATGTAACACCTCATTGATTTGCAAAATGTCAGTGTTCATTAAGAATGTTCGTCGTAATATCTGGGCCATGAATTTTCATAACAGAGTGTTTCATGTTAAAGCGAAGTTTGATGAGACTTAAGAATCTTTCCGTGGAACTAATTGAGTAATTCCTTCGCTAAGTTTTTTTTTTCTAAGAAATTGTTCACGAAGGTCTTACGGGGGCGCTCCTTAGTTTTAAATTAAATTTTCCGATAGGCTCGAGGTTGAACGATCCCTTTGAAGTTTTGATGTAACCAAGGTGGAATCACCCTTTATAAATAACTCAGTAGTGTTACGATTATGTTCCAAACACGAGGCGAATTTGATGACGCAACAGTAACGTGTATTCTAGTCGTAGGCAACAATAACTTTATTGTTTGAACTCACGATGCTATTTCTTATTCGTAATCGGTGGTAGCGTTGATAGCGTAATTATTTTGACCCCATTGTTCAGACACAAAACGTATAACAATTGTACTATTATAATCCGTCACCGTAACACTGAAAGCCAGCCACGAACAAATTATGTTACATAATTTATGCACACGACTATTACGATCATGAAAGGCCGGGAGTAATTTACTATTAACTCTTTTGAATTGTTTTCTACACATGATAGACAAGTCATTTAATAATCATTAGTATTATAATTATGTAGACCTATAATTCAACTTGTTATAAAAAGCATAAGCTCGTCGATTCAGCAATACAATGCAAACTGCATCAGAGGCAAACAGGTCAGTCGAGTCAGTAGCCGGGATCAGAGAGACACCAGGAATTAGGGCAGAGCAGTAATTACTTACACGCTCAGCGGCCTAGGGTCGGACCCGACAGAGCTGAAAGGCTTTGTGAGGGAAATAGTCTCTTGTTACGGCTTGTTGAACATTTTAAGGTATCTCGGCTACTCCGTAAAATATACGGAAGTGGGTTAGCTTGAAAATCCTTTGTTTATTTATCGCTTACAACACCGAGATTGCCGTTTGATGTTACATTTTATTTTGTTTTTGTGCATTCAATGGCAAACGAGCCGCTTCTATTTTCTTTGTGATTTACCTAGCACAAAGGAAGCAAACAACACAATAAAACCATTTCGCTTTAGTGGTTAAGTACTTTCAATCAAAACAAGTGCTTCGTAATCACTTTCACAGAAAGTGGAATTATGTAGTCTTGTCCAAGCGACGTGTACCTATTCGATTTACAAATACTGTGTGTCTGTACTGATACATTTGTTGTATATATAAGTATCGAACCAGACAGTAGAGAGCTGTTTATTTTGATTGGATCGTAACACAGTCGATTGTAGATCGTCAGATCAGCCTTGACAAAACCCACGCATACTCGTTTCAGGTCTCTCTAAAAGAATCTACATGTTGTAATTCAAGATTATCATGTTATACAAATGCGATCGACTTTAGTGCACAATATTACGTAACATAAATATTTTCCCAGACGCAGAATTTAGCAACGCAACCATTTTATAAATATTGCGGCGAAGTTTGCTTTTAGCTTTAAACATATCTACTGCAGTAGATCAGTAAAGAGAACTGGCTCTGCAAAAGTAAACCAGATTTCTTGATCTCCGGGCATTATTTAGTTTTTTGTCTGTGAGCAGTCGCGAGGTGTGTCTCGAGGGGATCGGGAGACCTCTGTCGGCTGGATCCACTATTGTCTCCGAGCGAAATTCCGGTATACGCCGGATCGACCGGTTCCTACAGGACGAGGGGAGAGCAAGGTTATGCGTTATTTAGCACGCACGTGCGACGCTACGCTAACTTCGTAATCGAACCAGATGCCTGCTGCAAACTCATATGTTGGGACGCTCTTTGATACACAGGAACATGGAGACCGGTAGTATGTTCAGTTAACAAACTCCAAGAACTTGTTACACATGTCTAAAAACTCATGTCATCCATCGCTATATGACTGGAGAGAGTTTCCCACGTTGTGCCAGTGGCAATATTGTACGAGGTTAATGTTGAATCACTAGATTAGATAGTAATTAGTATTAGAAGAAAAACACTACCATTTCTCTTAACGACTGTTTTTTTTTTCAATCTGTTGCCTTGCCATAACATTTATGTTTATGACTGGCTAACGGAGCCTCGGTTTATAAACTTCTATAAGATAGTAACCAGTACCAACAAAGACAAGACAATAGCCGAAAAGAAATACCAACCTTTGCTATAATGAGCCATAACAATAAGACTTCCCACAATTTCAAATAATATAGCGCGTCATAAAATTCTACTGAGTTTTAAATAAAAAACTTCATCACAGATAAGAAGCATTATAATGTACATATTGACAGTAGGTCGGTGCATTAATAAAGCAATATGAAGAGAGAGAGAGAGAGAGAATGAGAGGAGGGTTAAATTACATTTCCTCCTCTTGTAAATTAGATAACACTGCAGGCGTACGAGAGCTCGCAATATTAAGAGTCAATTACGGATCTGGAGTGGCACGGATAAAAAAGTCATTTGAAATATGAAACGGTATACGACAGGAACTCACCGTGTCTGAAACGAGACAGAAAACAGAAGAACAAAATATTACATTTGATATGGATTTACGACTTTTCATAATTAACGGCAATAAAGAAAAAAAATGTCTGGTATAATAAATCCTCCAATGTTACTCACTTTGAAATACAAACGTAAACCCGGAACAATTATTTTTCAATGAATGCAAAGACATTTATGTATTTAACTAACAAGCGTTTTCAGTCGAGAGTGAGTATTGATAATGGATTAACAATGTAGCCTTACGAAATAATAAGAAACAGCAAGCAAACAGCCCAACCTTCACAGTACGATTATTATTATGTCTAAGCATTATTACGTAAGTGCGATTATTCAGTAGCCTTCCAATATCCGATTGTCGTGTTTCACCCATTGCCTGCCTACAGTTGAATGTATTTTTTGTGTTTAGTAGCAACATCCTTCAAAATTTCACAATTAGACTTCCTTTGCATACAAACTTTGGTACGTTTCCTGGAATTAAACGTCAGTAAAAGGTTCTATAAAATGACAATTTAACAAGTCAGTGATGAAACGACTACCTAAATAAAAATAAGACCTTTATTTCACCTAGTTACTAGATATTTTTGAGTTAAATGTTAGATTAAAACAACAGAGAGGATGATCCGTATTTGGACAAGTACTTAATTCTTTAATACAATTTTCCTGTTTAATCGTTAACGGGAAAAATATCAGGAAACTGAACTCGTGGGTCACCAAACAGTCAATCTGAACTGACAAACCAATAATTCCGTCGATCAGAAATATCACGTTATACTATATAAAATTATGTTCCACAATATGTGAACAAAAAGTTAATGGTTAAAGGTCTAATTAAGGCACAGGTTAAACGATGTCGAGTGCCGTATAGAGAACGTGGCACTCGAAAAACCTTAACAAGAAAATATCGTATACCCAATTAGGAGGCAGCGATTTAAAAATACGAACCCAGACGTAAGTGGCTCTCATTAATGAGATCAAAACTTAGACATTGGGGCTAGAGGTGATTTGAGTAGCAGAGTTCAAATATATTTGGCGCTTCCACGACCTTCAGAGCAGACTAATATGAAAATTGGATTGTATTTGGCCTAAAAAGTAAATCACTTCTTTTAAAATCTACTTAGTTTTCTGTACTATTTCACTTCAAGCTCTTTAAAGTGAATAAGGAATAGACGGACACAGTCACAGGTTAATCGAACCACCTGCCAAATTGATGAGAAACGTATCCAATACCGTCAAAACGAAACGAGGTCACTAGATACACTTTCGAGTTCCAAATCAGCGTGTTAGAACTGTTACATAAATGCCATAGTAACGACATAATATTACACAAGCCCTTAACAACCAATCGATTACTGTCAAATGTGTGTCTACTTATCCACCAGCATCAATCACTTAATAAAGCAATCGGATTGTCGAGGCAGAATGTTGCATTTAGTTGGTACAGTAATTTGATTACGTATGCGGGCGCAAGTAGCGTGTGAGGGTACTCCGGACACCACACACTTGAAATGTTTGCAGCCAGCCACCGCCCGCGGTGACTGTCTACAATTTGATCGATTATACATTAGAAACGAAACTGCATAGTATAGATAGAGTAGAATTCAAACAATTGTAGTTAGATTAAGTATTGTAAATGATTGCATTGTGAAAGAAGTCCCCCAGTGCAATCTTCATTAATTACGGTTAAAAGTGACATGTTTGGGTACTCGTAGGTCTTCTAGCTACAATTACTTTATCTTTGTTCGTTTTTCGTATCTCTATTAGGGCTATTATAATTTATGACTCGTAAATGATGTCTCATATTCTAGGAATACAAGAGAACAATAAAATGATAATGCTATCAATAATAATGTAACACTCGATGATGGATATTGTTCGTGATAATGATAAAAAGAAAATTTGATAACATTTGTTACGCATGTTTTAAATGACAAATACTCACAGAAATTTGAACAGTTTGCTCTCAGAATGCCTGCTACATACAGGTAGACATATATTATTATATTTACACAGCATCGAGGACTTTCACTTCTCTCTATCGCAGTTTAACGTTAAAAGCAAACGCTAAACAAACTTAAGGGACATGATTCATTCGTTTAATAGCTGAGGAAACAAACTTAAATGGTGTGCCATACCTTTTCCAACCAGAGACATATTACATACAACATCGTCAGACTTCATTTATTTTAGGGACAAGCCCTATTTGTACTGCACAATGCTTAACCATTATATTGACGTAAGTCTTTTCATTATGTTAAGAAAACAGTAGCTGCCAAACAACATTTGTCAAAGTACGAATTGTCATAAGAAAAGTTCCAAAACATTAGTCCATTGAAATGTTACAATTTGAGGGCCGAATATTGCATTTCTTAGAGGACGCAATTTTATTTTTGGAACATGTAGGGGGGGTCAATAGAAGCTTAACTTGAAGTTTGTGGGGTCGCCGCCCTTGTCCCCCGGCCGCCATCTTGGAAAAGGGGGTGGAAACACTTTTTTCGCTATATCTCGGAAACTATGCGTCTTACAATAAAATTGTAAATGCATAATTTGTAGCAATTTATTTTGTCTACAAATATGTTTAATAACTTTTTGTCCTAAATTAACAATTAAAGAAGTTATAAGCAAAAAAGTGCAACTTTTTTTATAACTATTTTCTTGATTGCTCTATAACTTTTTTTAGCGACAGCCGCGCGGATGGGTCTCTGAGTTTAAGCTACGCTTGCCGAGGTAGTTTGGTGGATGGGTGACCGTCTTACACATATCGAGTTCCTCCCTGTTTCGAAAGGCACGTTAAATTGTGGGTCCCGGCTGTCATTTTCGAAGATATTTGACAGTCGTTAACAGTACTCAGAAGCTTGAAAGTCTGACAACCAGTCTTAACGAGGGGTATCGTTTTATATCCCAGGTAAATGGGTTGTGGAGGTCAGATAGGCAGTCGCTCCATGTAAAACACTGGTATTCAGCTGCATCTGGTGAGACTGGAAGCCGACTCCAACATAGTTTGGAAAAAAGGCTAAGCTGATATGAATATATTAAAAAAATGAACTCAGACCAATCTTGTAGAGTATTTTTCGAGGAAAATTTTGCCCTATATATTTTTTAATTTCATTAATTATAAACTCAGTAACAGCGCTCCGAAATAGACCGGATTCGGAAGGAAAATTTTTGTAAAAAAAAAAATCACTATTTTGCTTATAACTTTTTTAATTGTTAATTTAGGACAAAAAGTTATTAAACATATTTGTAGACAAAATAATTTGCTACAAATTATGCTTTTACAATTTTATTGTAAGACGCATAGTTTCCGAGATATAGCGTAAAAGTGTTTCCACCCCCTTTTCCAAGATGGCGGCCGGGGGACAAGGGCGGCGACCCCACAAACTTCAAGTTAAGCTTCTATTGACCCCCCCTACATGTTCCAAAAATAAAATTGCGTCCTCTAATAAATGTAAATCTCATGTAACATTTCAATGGACTATAGGTAAATCCCAACAGTAAAAAATTGCAATATTGCTCAATTAATACAAAATCCATAATGAAGCAATCTTGTTTACCTTGGATTTATTCATTTACACAGAGTATACAGCATAAATAGACGACTGACAGTATTATGTCGAAAGAAGAATTAACTCCGTGAAGAACTTGTCGTGATCCGCCGTTGGACATTGACCTTTTCCGAGAATCACGACGGGCAAGGATTAATCTGCGCGCATTTTGCATGTAACTTTCTGTGAAAACATTCTATAGACGGGAAGAAGTGCTTTCGTCCGTAAAAGGAGCGACGAAAAATGCAAAGAATTTTGTAGTTAACCGCTCGTCGCCCGCCGGTGTCAATAGCATAGGCATTATAGCAGGACACTTTCATAAGAATGTCAGCCAGCCGCACGACTTTCTATGAACATGATAAACGTGATTGATTACTTTGTTTACGTTATGTAAACCTAACCAACCTTTATGACAGCGCACTTTTTAGAAAGGACACTGCCATTTATTTACCCCTTAAATCATCATAAACAGAGCTGACTAATAAATGTTCCAAACGAAATACATTGTGTCAGGACTTTTCGGCGGTTTCCTCCAGCGAGGAAAAGCCGACATTTCTTTGATGCCTCTTCCGAAAACTGGTCCGAAAGTTCTGCAATAAAACTCTTCTGTTACATTTCTACTTTCGCCACTGTTTTTAAATTAGCTGTCGGTATAAAGACCTTTGTATACTGAACGGATTTTTCGCAACAAGCCATTGCAATAATCTCAATGCGTATTGTATGATAATATCTCATCGATCACCCACGCATTAAATACCAGTTGCAATTTTCGCTGGTATCTCGGTAGGTATGCGTTGGGAGAAGGCATTCTAATAGGTGTTGCTAGAATAACCACGCAACACGATGATGATTAAAACCTCATCTCTATAACGGTCAAAACATCAGCCGGAAACTCGTAGTTAAGTGGGGAACCAGCCAGATAAACCGATTGATATTTTTTTGGTATATGGGTCATGTGGATAAGCCTTTACGTGGGTTAGGGATGAATACAAAGGATGAAAAATGTATATAAAATATGTATACAATGTGCGCGAATACAGTTAAGAACTCCCGCTCAATCGCGTATTCCCCCCACGTAACTATTCTTTCTCGGAGGTTCAAATAGGAAGTAGCACTTCACTCGCAAAATACCATTACTATAAGTAATGCGTGCTTCAAATTCAGTTCGAAATGACCTTCGTTCCACGAAAATATATTTAAAAACAGTATGCGTGGCAACAGAAATAGACTATTATTTGTGTTTACTACATTGGCCTAGGTCCTAAATTCTTGGGAATGTGTTCATAAAATTATGTCAACTATTCTGTGAAACAAAAGAAATAGATACAATTAGTCTCTGTTTTATAATCATTGCCAATGACTATGTTCACATTCTAAGTTATTCTGCGATTTTCTAGCACAAATTATGGTATCGTTTTATTACAGGATATCCTGTAGTTGATCTAAGACCTGAATGGTCAGATATGTAGTAACCTTTGGTACCTCAATTAGCTTTGAATTTACAATTGGGACTAGAGACCTACCCATAAGAATTTTATTCAGCTACTTAATAAACAAGGATTTAGAAACAATATTGTGACTTTCAATGTCAAAAAAATCACAGACAAGGAAAAACTTTGTCTTAAAAAAACCTTCACAGATTATCTATTTACATAATGTGACAATAGAATAAGTTATATGCATAGTTGATTCTGTGTACATGACTGTTATATTTTTCTTGTAACATCTGTCATGGTCAATTATCTTGTAAACGAGAGAAAAAACTTTAAACCTCTGTCCTTATTTGTTGAAACAGTCTATAGTATTCATTTGGTAATCAACAGGGTACAAAATGGACTATATAAATGGACTAAGCCAATATATTATTTCTTTTGTTTTAAATTCCAGTTTATTATGTTAACTTGTTGTTGATCCTTTTTCAGACAAAGTTACTATGCCAAAGATCTTTTAAATTAATTCAGTTGTTCAGCTATCAAAGCATAACAGATGAGATAGATCTATTGTTTTTAAATATCAAGCACAGTTTCAGAATCAGCAACTGTCAGATGTCGTGCAATTTTGCCAGTTTTCATACCATTTCTGTTATTTTCTGTACTCAATGGTTTATACATCAATTAGGTCTGCATAAGTGCAACAATCCATATTATTATTTGAAGTTTGGTTTCTATTTCATTTAAAGAAAGTTAACTACCTACCTTAGTCATTGTGCATTTTATTATGTATCATAATTGTATACTCCATATCTCATATCAAGCTATATAAGGGCAGGTTCATATTACAGTACAATATATCACAGATTAATAAATGTGCAGTATTATATTACGTCTATGTGAGTAGGGAATCTGAGACTTAACTTATACTTCATGTAAATAATAGACTAGTGTTATGATAAATACATGCATGTGTAAATATTGTTAGTAAATACTTTTTACCTGTTTTTGATTAAGTATAAGCTGCCATCTTATGACTGATTGTCTAATGGAATCATTAAATGTTCGGTGGGCAATGTTATGACAATTAAGCACAACGCTAAATCCTGCTATCCCACTATCCTAATAATCTTATAAATTGTTGAGGATAGAATTGTTAGTGTTTCACAAAAAAAACTGTGGCGGTTTTTTAATGAAATTTATACATTGATAGTTTTTAACCAATGTTAACACATTGGATACTTTTTACTCTTTTCATGCAGAAGTTAGGGGTGGAAGCTAGTAATATGATAAGTTTATAATATTTTACAATATACCTAGATAGATTGAAACATAATACAGATACTTTATGTACTAAAGATAAGTAAAATATACTGCCATTTGATTTTTATCGTATTTTATCATAGTATTTATCTTTTATCCATATTAGTAACAGATAAGATGATAGTAGAACCATTGTAATTATGTTAAAACAATAATATAATGTCTACCATGTTTTAAAATTGTCCTGAAAGAAAGAGGGAAATAATTCTGTACGGCTCCTTTTTAATAACCAACCCTCAAACTAATAATGATTATTTTACTCTGTATTTTTATGTGTCATGTTTTTTGTATTTTTGTGTAGGTACATAGTTATGGTAACAGACATGATGATTGATAATAAACTCTGGATACACAATCTAATAGATAAGTACACTATTATTATAATACAAAAGGATTGTTCATGACAATCCGATAATGTATCATTTTTACTTTTGAATTTAGTATGCTTTGCACATTGTCTATTGGAATAGGAACTTCCTTTTCAACTAGTTTAAAAAAATAACACATGCAAATTAGCAAACTATGGTAAAAGAACAGTTGGAATTATACACATAAATAAATAAAGAGTGACAGTCAGTAGCACATTGACCACTTGTCACAGGCCAAGCCAGTGAGGCCACCTCGGTTTAGAGAGTCATGAGAATTTATAAGCATTACTATTCTTATAAAATAGCTATGGTGGTTATAGTTATGCCTCTGGTTGAAATGCTATACTTAAGGATCACAAATGTTTGCTCGAATTATTTCTAGAACAACAACAACAAATTAAGCTGCTGAGTCTACCTACATGCTTTTTAGCAATTAAATCAAAGTCATGATTTTGTTTGTTCAAAACTCATAAAACCAGGACAATGGACTGAAAAAATATTTACCTAATTGAATGTTATTTTAAGTCACCATCTTCCTCTTATTTCAAAACATGGTGTATTTAGTCCCATGTGAAGTTAAATCAACATTTCTGATGAAGTTTGACACTGGATTTAATTTTAATGATTTGAGGCTGTTGACAACACATTTTTAGAACAAAACTAACACAAAAAGTTGGTATTCTCGTAAGGCAAGCATCTGGCACGGTGCTCGTAACACCAGCTATGACGGCATATGTTTTAAACGCTGCTAAGGTCGAGAACAATAACGTACAGGTTACTCAGCGTGTTATTTTTTTATCACCTCGATCTGGCATTCTATTCCACAAAAACCCCACGTAAAATAACATGATAGGACTGTGACTATAGTAAATAAAACGTACAACAACGTTGTATAATCAGTGCTAATAACGAACGCGCTGAATACGGTACAATCGAACTTTGGATGAAGACGATTCAATTTAAAAATGACGTCAGGCAGTTTACCAATAATTGTTACGTTGCAAAAGTATAATCAAAGAACAAAAATAGGAAACTCACCCGTCACCGACCACAACACATTTAATCGCCTGCATTTTTTAGTTCTGCCGTCCGACCGTTGTCACTAATAACGCACAATTATCAAGGGTGGCTTCAGATATCTCGAATTTGTTAACACTGCACTGGTTACCACGTCTAGATGCAATCAATACACATCGGCATCACAATCAACACTTGTACGACTGAACGGCACAGTTTTTAGATAAAAATATTAATTTCATATCTCTTCACTGGCGATAAGAGTAATTTTGTTCACAACTTCCCAAATTCCTCCTTTCATTCGCTTTGGAAACGTTCCGCCGATTACGTACGTTCGGCTCAGTCGGCATTAAAACAATGTTGCCACAAATAAGTTCCTGAATTTCCTACCAGCTACAATGGAAACTCCAACATGTAGATTAAATAGTAATAAATATTTTGTAATTAGCATTAATAAAGAAACAAGAAAATCATAACAACAGTTTTAATAAAACAAGACTTTTTTTTATAAGCAAAGGAGTCTGAACGTTTAAAATAAATAATTTATTTTTCTTTAAGTGTAACAATCTTAATGTGCTTTAGGATCATTTTGTCCCGTGAATTAAGAAGTTTAATTTGCCTTGGCAACATTATAATACCATAATGTATATTTTTTTGTTTCCATACACATATTGAATATGGGTGTTTTTAGATCACAAATTTATAATTTGTTCAGTAATCGAGAGTTTTACAAGAGCAAAATTAATTTTTAATTAAAATTATCTTATTTTTACCGCATTTCAACGAAATGTGCACACCTAAAATCGACATAAAGTGTACAATAATTTTTCGCAAAGTAACGGTTTTATTGACACCTCTACAATAGCACGTTTTTGCGCGCTTGATTTTTCTATAATCTATGCTATTATGGCGACTTCGATAGATCGCGTTGCGCGGTATTGCGTGATACGATTGTTGATTTTCGTTATAATATGGCAAAAGGTGATAAAGAATTAGAAAAACCAATAGTGAACAATGAGCTTCCAAATCCGGAGTGTCGCAGCACGGACCATGAAGACTCAGAATCGGTCCCGGAGCAACCACTTGATATAGGAGAACACTATTTGGTACGGCGTTCGGATGAGTCATGGCACCCGGCTGAGATAATACAGACGCGGTATAGTGCCGCGGAAGGCTGTTACGAGTACTATGTCCACTATGTCGGCTATGATAGGCGGCTGGACGAGTGGGTATCCCGCCACAGGGTTATGTCAGATAGATTCGACATGTGCGAACAGTCGAATAACAACATAAACTGCGATCACCTACTCACTGATAAGTCCGGCCGGAAAATAACAAGAAACCAAAAACGTAAACATGATGAGATCAATCATGTACAGAAGTCCTATGCGGAAATGGACCCAACGACAGCGGCGCTCGAAAAGGAACACGAAGCAATAACAAAAGTTAAATACATCGATCGGATTCAGTTCGGCAAATATGAAATAGATACTTGGTATTTCAGTCCTTACCCTGACGAATATGGGAAACAGTCGAAATTATGGATTTGTGAATACTGTCTAAAATATATGAGGATGGAAAAAACATACAGATATCATTTGAGCGAATGCACGGCGCGACAACCTCAGGGTAGCGAGATCTATAGAAAAGGTACAATAGCAATATTTGAAGCAGACGGCAAGGAACACAAAATTTATTGTCAAAATCTATGTTTACTTGCCAAATTGTTCCTAGATCACAAAACATTATATTTTGATATAGAACAATTCTTATTTTATATATTATGTGAAGTTGATAAGCAAGGAGCACATCTTGTTGGCTATTTTTCTAAGGAGAAAGACTCCCCAGAGGGGAACAATGTTGCCTGTATACTCACACTACCTCCATTTCAGAGACAAGGCTATGGTAAACTGCTGATTGCTTTCAGTTATGAGCTGTCTAGGCTAGAGCATGTGGTGGGAAGTCCTGAAAAGCCTTTATCTGACCTCGGAAAACTTAGTTATAGATCATATTGGTCATATGTTTTGTTAGAAGTGTTAAGTGTCAGTAGAGGTACGTTAAGCATCAAAGATCTGAGTTCAATGACCGGCATATCTCAGACAGACATAATATCAACATTACAATCTATGAACATGGTCAAGTACTGGAAAGGTCAACATGTTATATGTGTGACCCCAAAAATTGTAGCAGAGCAATTGGCAAGTTCTCACTTCAAGAAGCCTCGATTGTCTGTAGATCCGGCTGCACTGAGATGGACACCCCCCAACAAACAGGGCAACTCTGCTAAAGCAAAAAAGTAGTACAGGCTAACAGGCACTGCCTAGAGGAGACTACTATCAGTCACAACCAAAGGAGTTTCTCTAGGTGATGGCCTGTTCATCAAAATATAAACTTAACATTTGTAATTAATAATGTATCGGCATGTACTGTTTGACGTCACTCATGATTATTCTGTCTGGTGTGGTTCAAAGTGCCTTTAGAGCATATTAGGATGTGAATTCTGTCCAAAAATGTTTTAGATTTGATTCTGTCACAGCCTGTGCTCTCAAACTGGATTGTGAAATAAAGTGATAGATAGTTGCTAAATACAAAGTATTGTGAAGTTCAAGAAGCTAGATTGATGTGACATTTTTATGTTTGAATCATTGTGACGTTAAAAGTATAAGGTTGGACATTATGCAGTGTATATTAGATCATTGCTAGAGTATTATAATGTAAGGGACAAATCATTAATGCTTTAAGTCAAATCAAATGTTGTGTGACGATTGTCAACAAATGATTAATTAAAACATACCAGTGAAGGAATAATGAAGCATTTGGAAGTTATTGTAGAATAAAGAAAATAATAAAAATAATGAAAAAAATGTAAAACTAAAAAAATATGCAAGTTTGTATGGGGCATCAGAATAAGTTTGGGCAAGGATTGTTCAAAGAACTATAATAACTACCAAGCATGAAAGTAATTTGGCCCCAGTGAGAGTTGCTGGTACAAAATTACTTTTATGTGTTATCATAATTATTTAGAACAATCCATTATCTTGACTTCTCTGATGCACCTTTATGCATAACAAAACTATAAATAAGAAAATTTACTTCCACTGTTATTAAATTGTTACAAAATTATTGATTCGCTAATCTCTTAATTCACTGGCAATTATTGTTTTTCAGCAGTAACTGAAGCTCTTTTCAGGACCAATCACATTAACTAAGGGTGTTTTCACACTGATCAAATTTTCACTTTTCTTTTTTCTATGAGATTTGATAAGTATTGCCATAGAACAATACCAAAAAATGGATGTATGTGTCGGAAATATGCTCAGTGTGAAATTCATCATGTCACTAGGACAATTTTATTGCATACATAGTTAATTTTGTAATACTTTATGTTGTGGAATAACTGGAACTCTGTTGCCATTAATAATTTAATTTTACGTCTGGCAAAGGTATTTTATAAATGGTAACTCTAAGTAACGACTTTTTATTTTGAGATTTAAATATAGACTTATTTATTAATAATAATAATTGTAAACTAATGGAAGATTTTGTATAAGATTTTATGCATTTCTCGCACATTTTGTACAAGTTGTTAATTGAAATGAAAATTAAGTAATTTAAACATTATTTAGAGTTACCTTATAGTATAATAATAACATTATCACAACTTCAAAATAAGAATAGGTCTCATGTCATATTAGATTTTTGTCATGTAAATTGTTTCTTAAACTACAATTTAGATCTGTGTATTGTTCTGCACCTATTCAGTTCCTTTTTTGTACTGGTAACAGTGATATTATGATTAAGTTATAATTTAATTGCTACAGTGATGAAAATAACTGTCTAACAGTGTGTTTAGTTTAGCTTTAAGTTAATTATTTCGTCGCTTATATGTTTACGACTTCAGTAACACTGTTACATACAATAACTTAGTAATATAATTTAAGTCCTAGTGGTAGCGACTAGTTTCCGAACTTTATTCCAATGAAAGGTTGTTGATTGTGAGAAAGTCAGTGTGTAATTTAAATTCGTATTATCTATTATCAACTTTGATCATAGACATTGTTACAGCATAATCTATATGAAATTGAAGTGGTATAACACATTGTTAGTAGTGTATATAAAATATTTATTTTTACATAGCACCAGCTCCTTAACGATTGTTGCCAGCCAACGCAATATTATTTATAAATATGCGTATATTATGTTTTACTAGGCGACGCCGTACATATCGTCCGCATATGCGCACGCGCAGAATGCGTAGGCAGCATGCTGTTGTTGAAATATTACTTTTAAATAGTATTACTCACTCTGTGTTAAGTGAAACTGTAGTGTCCAATTTGTAAGATAATTATCCAGAACAATATGTTCCGTACCAGTTATAGCTACCTGAACGTACAAACATTTGATAAGTAAAATTTTGTGATCTTATGAGGTCTATTAGATGGCAATTTTTGTATTCTTCACTTTGGCCTTAAAAGCATTATCCTGAAATAGAATAATGTATATTATGTACTTAGTATTCGCCTACAATTTCAAACAAGATGAAATTACAGTCATCCACTTCCGCAAGTTGGAATGACTTGTGTGCTATTGCTTTATTCTCCTCTATTGCGCCACGTGCATAATAATAAAAAAAAAACTAAAATATGATTCGAAACTGATAAACTCGTGGGTACTTTTAAAAAAATAATACTTGCCAGTTTAGCGTCAAATATTCACACAAGGGTCTAGTTAACTCTATCAATTACTTGTACAAAAATAATTTTACGGAACTTTTTCGACATTGAGTATGTCGTAAAACATAATACACGTTAAATTGGAGATTGTAAAGCTGTCCAAGAAGAGAAAATCTGCTAAAATCACTGTGAAATATCTGTATTTAAACTTGTACTGAACAATGTACGATAATTTTACTAGGCTAAGATTAATCTTATTAGTTAGTAGTTCTGTAAACTTAATTTGCAATGTACGCATCTTTAGTTGTTAACAATTTGCCACTTAATCTCGTGTCAAGTTGCTTAAGAAATTAAAAGATCAATCCATTGCCGTTTTTTATTAGATTCTGTGAATCATCAGTAATTTTCACTGTTTATTTGTGATAATTCTACTCGTAAGTAAAAGTGTCAAATAAAATGAATGCAGAAAGCATTTGTTGTATTATTTTAACATAGGGTTTCATAAGGAAATGTTATCAGTAAATACCTAACCAAATTTTATTCTTGAGTAGGTACCAGGTGCGTAGGACCCCCCACATAATATGTTTGAATTTGAAGCGTCCTCTTGGCAGTCAAAATCTACATATGGATGGTGCAGCTTAAAATAATTTATTTATAGTTAAAATAATGTCTAATGAATTTATGTAAGGAGTGATAGAAATAAAACAATTCGTCCACAATATCTATTATTCCAATTATTTTTTATTTACCATTATTCCATTTGCACATTATCGAACATTTAACATACATACAGGGTGTACATTTTGAATATCTATAAAAAAACAAGACTAGCAACGCGGCAAAAATGTATTAAATCACGCTCTTCTTTTGTTTTTTGTGCGTTGGTAATATGTCGAGAAACAAAATATGTAGAAACCAAACAGTGTTCTTGAATCGATATCAACATATACAGCGACCTAGGCTAAACTATGCCCTGATTTTATACCAGATTAGGTTCGTTGGTCTTGATGACCTACAGAATGTAGACCGCATCATAGTGAATTAAATTGTCTACTAAATATACCTAGATTGTGTGTAACAATGTAGGTAAAAAGGACTGAACAAAACTAGTTATAAAAAAATCTCATTATCAGGTAGATCAACACGCGGTGAGTCACTGAATAACTGACTCTATTTCTCGGTTCCGCATTCATTGAAACAAGTTTTTTTTTCATTCTTGCCTCTCGGCAGGCATATTTTTTCTAGGTATTAATTACCAAAGTAGATGTTTACCCAAGTAAACAGGTAGGTATTATTATGAAGTGTCAAGGTTAAACGGACAAAGAATATTCAAAATGTACACCGTAACAAACATGCTCAAATAAAAACGAAATAAAATTTGGTAATTTAATAGTGTGTCGTCTTAGGAGATGTTATTATTACGAGTAGAGTTGCATTCACCAACATAAGAATAGGTATATTCACGGATTTAAGGCCACCATAAATACTGTAGGTATCAGAAGGCAAAGTTAGGAACATTCGAATCTGAGACAGGCCGTCTTCTTGACTTTTCCTACATAAGGAACTTTTTATATGGTATAAGACGCTCTCACTATTTTTAAACCGTGAGAGCCCCATGAAAAATTCTAGTGTTTTTTTTAAACAATGTATTGGTGGCCTTATCGAAATTATTTCTAAGGCTTGTTTTTCCTGAGATTCACGACAAGGAACTTGATGTTTTTCTCACATTATCGAAGATATCATCGTCTTTGGTAACTCATACAAATTTTAAATCAATAAAAAAACAATAGACAAAATAAAACTCTTTTTACATACATCCTTATTATTAAGTATTTATCGAACACTGAACTTTTAGCATTAAAATACTCAACACTTATTACAATATTTTTTTTATTGTTTAGTAGATTTTTTATTATCATCAGAACAGACTAACCAACATACGTGTTACAATATCTACAACTAATATTATTTGCTACAATAGTGTACAGATCAATGTTTACAATAGAGCGATTATGTAAACGATACAACTTTACTACCAATCATGTGTTTACAGGGCATTCTCAAACATTCATGTAGTATTATAAGAACTAGTAGTTCTTTAGCTCTGTCACCTTTTTCATTGTTCAATTATGTTCTTTTATTCATGTTAAATAAGTACTTCTTTACAAACAAGTTTTTAGGAGATCAAGTACCTACTTACATGACTTTAAATAAATTCTGTTTTATGATCAATATATTATTTAGTATGACGATTAAATGTGGAATTTAATGTTTCTACCGGTGCCCCTAACACATACGATTGATACGAACTTCAAATTTGAAATTCAAATTCAGATGTACTTTTTGACATTGTTGCCAGCACAAAAGTACGAAGTGCACTGTGCTGCCAACATTAACGGGGAAAATAAACTTGTGATGTAAAAAATACATCTGAATGTTTTATTATTGCTAAGAATTCTTTACAAACAATAGTGCAAGCTATGGAAGTGATAAAGACGTCTACACAGGCTTGCTGACGTTGTTAAGCCCACCACATTAAAATATCATAATTACATATTATTATATCTTTTAAATATTTCATATAATTTATATAGGCTTTAGAATCATTATTGCACACATTTTTTCTACAATATTATTAATTAACATACAAGATACAATAGTTATATGAGATTCTCGCCAGATGGCGGTAGATACACAAATGGGACACATTTCCCAGATAACGCACTTTCTATACTTACACAGTGAGTACGACAAATACAGTCACACAAATATATTTCCTTTATTAAACACCAAACTATCAGCAAGCCATTACTTCTCGATAAGCCCTAAAAGACACATTTTAATTATTCACTCCGGGGTTACTGTTTTGTACTCAAATTTAGACCTCGGAAACACTCGCACAGAGTTCAAATTACATGATAGTATGCAGTAGAAGTATTAAAAATATTATATTGAAGAGTAATAATAAAAATGTGTCCCGTAATAAATTATTCATCTATGAGATAGCAATCTAGAATATCATTTATATATTAAAAAAATACTATGATCTTGGGTAAAGCGCTTATTTCATACAATAACTATGTATAATACTGAATGTATTAGATACATAATATGTTACATTTTGTGGGTAAGAGATCCTATACTAGGTATACTAAAGAGTACAACTGTAATATTATAAAGAAATATTGATTAAATTAACAAAGATTTTTTTTCATGTAGTGATTGCATATTCATTTTGAAGAACACTGTAAAGTATCAATACAATTATTTAAATTGCAACATTCTTGTCTCTCAATGTTAGTACCCATTTAGTTCCACAAACTTCCGCTAGGGGCGCTGAACTTACCTCAACCAAGCTTTATTTTGTTCGCTTCAGAAATAATTTACAATCACTACACTCATACTACTTATATTCATAGAGTCCAATTAATAACAGTATTGCACATGAACTAATGTTTGTGTCAACAACAACTTTAGGCTGCCAAATCCCTGACCAAATTTTTGACAAAATGTTGATTTGACATCGGTTAAAAATGTTTTTTGACTCCAAAGATTGCATGTATTTTGACTAACAAATTAGACCAAAGATTTGTCCAGTGAAATGGCGCTTTTATTAAATAAATACGATATGCTGTATACGATTACATATATATGTAATATTCGTTCTAGTTTTATTAGATATGAGATTTTTTTTCAATGTTTCCAAGCTTGGTTACATGATTGTACAATAAATTGTAATTTCACTGACACAGAAAACACTTTAAGATAAAATCGCCTGAAAGTCGGCTGATAGTTTATTTAATTATTTAGTGGTATTTTTTTATTGTGAGGAATGTATATTTTTCTATTCTTTGTGTCAGTGCTTACTCGAGAATCGCTTAATATTAAACATTTTATTATCTTACACAAAAATAGCATTAATGAGGTATGTTATCGTGACATGTAATGATTAGCTAAATATAATTTAATTTAAAATAAATTTAACACAGACATGGCACGATAAGTGAAGTATATGAATAAGGATATCACATAATATTGGATTTGCGGTCTCAAACGAACTAGATGTCAGCACTATAGAGGCATACACAAAATATTTTTTCTATACATATCTAAGATTTTTGAACAGCCACTAGAAACTTTATTATTTATTGCATAATACTGAATAATCATAATACTTTATAGAACATCGATAATATTTTAATACATTTGATTATATTATAGGTGGCAGCACTATCGTCTGAGACCGCGAACTATTTCATAGTACAGTTGTATAGTATATATTGTTATTTACACACAATATAATGATATATTACATTATATATTGATTGAATATTGTCAATATAAATACCTAAGCAGGTACTGTGAAGCGATACACGAATTTTACATATATTCTCATTGAATAAATAACTTTTACATGTACATGAACTTTGGTAAATGATTATGTCTACACTTAATAAATAAATAGAAAAATAAGCTTCGATCTAAAACAATTATGGACATGATTGGCTATCACTGAATAGGTATATTTTATAGCGTGACTATTTACAGTACATTGTCTTTGGTTAAAGTTAATCGATTGGTGAGAATCGACTAGAATCGAAATAGTCGGAATTGAATAGTGTATTTTCTTGTTCATTTCGCGTGTTAAGTAGTAAGTTTGTGTGTATTTCTTACTGTCAGTGAGGTGACATTGCAAATAAAATTTGATTCAAACCAATCAACTTGAAGTCTCGAGGCAGCTTAGTAAGTTGGGGCCGTGTAGTCGATGTTTCCTGAAATTAGTAACGTTTTAGTTAGTTTGTTAATATTAAATAAGTACAACACTAAAGGCAATTGCTTTGTAGAAGCTGGGTTGTTATATGATTAACTGCATGGTTATATTTAAACAACTTAGTAGAGAGCATTTCCAGCGATGTTGGCAACTTACTCGGCTTATATAGCTGATAGTAGAATGTATGCTACTATTTGTTTGAAAATACACACAATTTTGAATTATAATTTAGATAAATCTTGCATCCCAAGGCTCTCTACTAAGTTGTTGGACTATAATATGTACTAATATATGTATGCCATTGTGTGCATACGCGTTAGGTCGTTTTTAAATTAAATATTATAATACGATAAAAATATGCTGTATATTTTTAGAAAAAAAAAATAGAATCCCTCTAATAGAATAAGTAATTATATTGTTATTGATTATTGACGAGATAAATATAAAAATATGTAACCTTTCGCAGCTGTAGCTGACGAAAATTGATAAAGGTATATTGTATTAGGATCATCGTGCATTTGTAATACTTCTAACTCGCGACAGTGTGGTGAGGGATTACCCGTTTACCGTCTGGCACTGTTGTAGGAATGATATTTTTTTTTTGTATTTAGATATAGGATTAGACACCAGATATCAAAGCTGAATAAAATCATACTAAATCGAGGATACGCATAAAAAGCACATAAAATTAACAAAAGCAAAAATAAACGGCAAGGCTTATGCAAATAAAAAAAAACGGCTGTCGCCCACTTGCACGCAACCTTTTTACCTACAACTAGAGAACTTAATACACAGTGCCGTAAATATCTTCATCATCAGGTATGAATATCAGTCGGCGGCCATTTTGTATTTGTGCGGGTGGTGTGGAGGGGGGTAGGGGCATCATGGGCCGGTTACCGGTAGCGTGCTGTGAGAAGGGCGGCTCGCTGTAGGCGGGCTGCGGGTCGGGCGCCGCGGGGTACGCGGGGAAGGCGCCCGGGCTGCCCACCGCGCCCTCCACCTCGTACGCCGGCGCGAATGCAGAGTCAGCGCCCATGCGGAAGCGCTGGAAGGCGAAGAACGCGCAAGCAACCTGGAATACCACGTGTTTTTCGGTTTTATTAAAGTTCTTTTTTTCATCACTTTAGTGTCACAGCAATGTTGAGCTTCTCTGTACAACTACTGAGTATACAAGTAGTCTTCGATCTTTTAAGTGTTAGTAGGCTTAAGCTCAAGTACCGGTCTATGCAAATTTAAAAGTGCATTGTATGTGCCATTGGGTTAATCTGGTAGCACTCAGAGGAGTTATCTTAGCGTGTTTCAATATAAAAGAAAACAGACACCATTTAGAAGTTAGAAGAAAACAAATGATAGCAGCTCCAGATTTTCAACGGATGGAAGTTCAATCATTTTCTGGATTTAATATTGAATAATCAATCGAGTGACGAGTCCAATTTCCGCCTGGTTTTCCAAAATTCTGATTAGTTTAAAGCTTACCCAAGCAAATATGGAGAAGAAGCAGAACGCTATGGCGCCCTGCATGTTGTTGGCTGTACCGACGGGCACGAACTCCACCTTGCCCCACGCGTTGCACAGGTAGCAGAACCCGACGAAGTACAGGAAAGCCCAGAACGCTGGAATTTGTTACATTCAACATGAAAGGACAATTTGATTAAAAAATCAGCATCGTTTCGCCTTTTATTTCGCAGGTAACTAGGCGTCAAACAATGTTAACATACGAGAGTTACGAGGTCAATAGTTCTGTAGCACGATTCTCTACAATTGGAACCATCGAATATGGAGTTTCACATTTAAAATGTGCTGCCAACATAGTTTCTACTAAGCTCGATAGAGGCGCTGAACCGATTGTCATACAAAATTGTTCACTAGCTCGCCGGTTGTCAGTGGCCTATACTGGTAGAGAATCGCGGTACTGGCTCGTATTAGAACAAAACGCAGACACATTGGAGAACTTACGATTCGACTGGTTGACGTCATAGATACATGCTAGTATCTACTCAATATTTCAGCCAGCAGGAAAGTGTTAAAAACCACTGATTATCGAGTTGCTATCAATAAATATTTTATGTACTCATTTGATATTTATTTTTGTATAGTGCTTACATTAGACTCCATTTAGAATCAACAGTCGACAGAAAATCACCGTCAAATATCGAAAGTTCGCGCTTAAGAATGGATCTAACACCCAAGTATGTAGTCTCCTCGTACAACGTTAAAACTGTACAAAGTCATTATGTGAGACACGCGAGGCTTACTAATCTAATTGTTACACAGTCATTCCAATCTTCCGCAGTCTGAGATTAAGGAATGTGTACACGGATTAAGATGAACGACACACGGTTTAAAAAGAAAATTCTCAGAAAATGTACCTACATGCATATGTACATACAGACAGACATACATAGAAACATAATATCACCACGCCTGCTATATCCGGTAAGTGTGCGTAGAGAATTATAGATACACCCACGACGTGGCATCGTTAGAAAATGTTAGTCTCTTATTATAGGGGGCGAGTCTAACTCCCGGTTTCTAAGGTACATTTAAGGGTAAAAAAAAATCGCTATTGAATAGATAAACTACCGCTAAATGTACTCAGAAACCAGGCATAAGTCCTTTACTGGGCACGTGTCCAAACTCCGGGATTCTATTAAAAATATGCGTACGAGTTTTTATAGGGAAAACTCTCAAAGTGATTTTGTTTGTAACATAAAGGTTCGAAGTCGTAAAAGGCAGTCAGTTTTCATACGATAAGCAACAAATTAGGGCGGATTTTACGATCTATAAAGTTTACTACTTTACACCACCGAACAGAGATTGTTGGGATGATCGACGCGTTATAAGAATACGCGTTATGACGTACTAAACATCAAATGATAGACATCAAAATGTAAAGGTCAGTCTTTGATAACTTAAACGGCTTATATTGCAACGCACTGAAAGTAAAATAAGTATGTTTAGGTACCTAGTTAAAAAAAACATCGGTAGTATTCATAAAATTCTATCTAACTTTATTATATCCACTTACTAGTTCTTTTTTACATCGATTTTATTATGTAGTTAATGGTCAACCTTGTTTATGTCATAAAAGCCAACTGGTAATTTATTAAAACTTCATTTAAAATACGTGAACTAACCTATGACTATAAATACATATATGTATTAATAGTAGGTATATATTACATTACATTGAATTCAATACGACTGTAAGCTTAAAAGATTACCTACATTAAAGTCGCTTCAGCTAATTCGAATAACTGGATCAGAAAATGAATGAAAATTCCCAATATCGTTGTTGTGTTGTCGCAAAATTCTATTTCCGAGGCAATTTCAAAAGGCAATCTCTGTTATGAAGGGATTTAAAGTCCCAATTTAACGCCGAGTAAGGGATTCAATAAATTTATTAGCCCGAAGCCGGTCATTGGATCTTACAATCTTTAAATACTGCTCGAATCTCCCGAGTTTATAAGCGAGGTATTGAAATAAATGGAAGTTGTATGTTTAATAAGCATTAATTGTAGATTGCATTTACTTTCAAGATCATAGGTTTCTTTTAATAGTAACAGGTGATTTGTACAACCTTTTTGTTGTTAAATATGTCAGGAGCGTAGTGAGTAAGGAGCTATTCGAATGCACTTTTAATCAGTAAATAAAAAATAACCCAATTATTGCGATTCTATGAAAAATGAACTGAAATAGAATGGTTGTCACCGGGCATAACGTTAATCAGTCAATATCTAGAGGTACTTCATAGAAGTAAAAAACGCTAACAACATAACAAAGCACAGAAATCAGCGAATTTTATTTGTTAACATGCATCTATGCATCTAAAGACGAAGAAAAACTGACAGACAGCAAGGATAAATCAAGATGGCCGTCACACAAAACAGTTTCCTTGTCAATAGACACACAATATCCGTTCTCCCGCTGCAGTTATAATCGTCACTGAAGTGTAGCGTGAATGAACGTCGCGCAACGGATGCAATTAGCTCTGAACACGAGTACTGCATTACTATCGACCTTCGCGACACGTAATCAACTGTGTGAAATCTGTTCCCATCAGACAGATCAATTAATACGACCTTTTATTCTATTACGATGTTCTTTGAACGGTTTGCTAATGTGCCCGGTGTATGGTATCGCCTTCTATTACATGGGAGAATGTGCAAAGCAAATTAACAGCAAATTATACTTAAGAAAATATTATATGATAATTGATAAGCTATGATATGGAAGTTATCCGAAAGCGTGTATAATTCTTTATATCTTATAATAACTGTAGTAAGTAGGTGGGTGTTCTTTTCATTCTTATCTTGTTTCCGTTCATTAACCTTTAAGACGACTATTTATGTACAAAATAATTCAGCCAGAACTCCACCCTTGCGGTATTTCTTCATTATTTGTTTACTTTACGTAATTACTTTTCTTTTGGCTACGTTCAAATTAAATTGGCAAAAATACAATAAGACAGGAAAGTTTTATTTCCCAACAACTAGCTTTTGCCGGCCATTTTACGTTTTGTGATACATAGAACATTTTACGCATAATACACGTTTCGTGGTTTACAATGTAAGTCCCATGTTTTAGTGGGCGCGCCTATTGCCATTTGCCAGGCACGTTACCAAACTCTGGCCTTTAGCTCTCGTTTTCTAATTTCCCAGGATATAAAGTGGATATTCTATTAGTTATCCAGGTTATTGTAACCTACCTGGATTTCTAGAAATCAATTGAGTAGTTTTGTAGTCAAATAGTAACTGCCAAAATGCCAGATCTATTCGTACAAACTTTTGAATTTATTAGCACTGGAAATATTATATTCAAATGATTCAGTTATTCGCCGATATTTCATAAACTAGAGTTATACTTAGGTTTGTCAAAGTGGCGCAATCGAGAGTTGGTCCATAAAGTCCCCGGGGTGAAATTTATTGATGTTTCCCGAGGCATCATTTACTACGGGTTGCTACGGGTCGGGTTGTGTTTGACTTTCAAAACTTATACCAGTGAGCCAGTGATATAACAGATTAAAGAGATTTCGTGTATCATTGGAATAGGGACCAATATTTACAGAGGAGTAATCGGTCACAACTTACAAGGGATACTGTTGATACTAAAAATAACTGCGATTAAAGATTTTTGTCAAATGTTTACACTTGATGTAACCTGACATGGCCTTTACGATCCATATTTCTATGTCACATTCTATGTAGCCATTTTGATGTTTATAAACAATACAACTACAGGGTTTTCTCATAATAGCTGGACATATTTTTGATGATTTCCGTAATACTAATACTACTACGGAAATCCCGGTTCACATATATAGTAAGGATATTATTCATATTCTGTTCAAGACTATTAATAAACTAAGCAATTACCTATACTAAAATAAACAGGAATAACGATACCTAATGATGCGAGAAAATTCATTTAAAAGTATTTTTTACTTAAATTGCTGAATCGATTTATAATTGGTAAAGTTTACACCGGTTTTGGAAGCTAGCTGACCTGCGCAACTTCGCTTGCGTCACATAAGATAGAAGGGTCATAATTTCCCCGTTTTGTAACATTTTTCGTTGCTACGCCGCTCCTAATGGCCGTAGCGTGATGTTATATAGCTCGAACAGAAGATGGTATTCTAAGGCAAAGTCACCTGGATAGAATGTTTAAACCATCGTTATCGTCACAAGCCCGTGGACCGATTCAGACAGATTTTTTTTTGTTATTTCTTAGTTAGACAAGTTTAATTACTTACCAGAGAATCCCATATCAGCCAAGACGTAATGCTTGCGTGTCTTGACAGAGGACATCTGGTCGAACATGTATTCTCCCGCGATGAACGCAATGCAGGCAATGAACGCGATCACGGAGATGCCCACGCCGTAGTTGCAGGCGTTGGTGTCGTCGTTGTAGAGGCAGTGCTGCTTACCGTCCGGGCCGGCGTACCAGCCTTTGGACGATATGCAGCCCATTACGATCACTGCAAACAGCTGGGGAAGAAACCAGGTTTAATGTTGATGCATTTTTGTTTTAAAGGTGAGTTGGTGGTTGTTATTGTGTTTACAATTTTGCTACTTAGAGGAACGATTTCCTATCGGCTATTAATTATTAATCTAGTAGCTATTTATTGAAAAAGTGATCAGTTCCTCTAGCGTATCCCGCAGAAACTATAGCGCATTTTCAGTATTTTAAATATCTTTAAAGATTTGTTACTCATTGTATCAAGTGCGCTGAAGATGTAGAAAGCAAGTTTTTTACCGGATGCTACCTCTTTCATAATTACAGAGAAGAATATCGAGTATCAGACAGTCTCTAAAATCCTGTCAAAGAATTAATATTAAAATGGGTGTATTACATAAAAATCGTCCGGTTCAGACTCGTTGCAATATACTCTCTTGCATGCTCCTACATACTGGTTGAAATCGATACACGTGCGAGTCCAAGTAACTATGTGAACTTGTGACTCGACAATCTATTTCAATCTTGTAAAAGAGACCCACGCACAAAGAGGTCGGCTAGGAATACGTTGTAGGTACTCTCTCATAGGTCTTAGCTCTACTACCTTTTTGGAGCGGATCCAATTTTGAATGTAGCCCGCACACAGTACAATATATTTTCTTCAAAATTTTCTTGAATTCAAAACAGAGGTGGTAGCAAACAAGAATTTTGTTAGTAAATTTTATTGTAATACTTTTTTAATAATGGTTAGGCAAGTAACATGATGCAAACTTTGCATGCCTAAGAGTTCTTTAGATAAATTCTTGAAGATATGCAAGGTCCCAAACCCGCAGTTGGCAAGCGTGATGGACTCAAGGCCCAACCTCTCACCACTCACGGGAGGAGACCCTTGTCCAGTGGTTTTCACTTATTTTAAACAAAGCACTAGTAGTCTATCTATTAGTAAGTTTGTTAAGTTTAAACAGGTGTTTGTACGCAGTCACTATAAGCAATTACGAGAATTCAGTACGGTTTGTATTAACACGAATGGTATTACGCCGTTAAAACAATCAGAGTTCATTGTGATTAAACACCTTTGATAAAAATATGACTGTTATAACACTTATGCCTGATATAGTTTACATTTCTTGCTTTTATGTTTAGAATCCGGAATAATAGTCGTTAAATAATGGCAACTTTACTATTTTTGATTCGCTGCGGGTTGAGGTATACAAAACTTAGAATTTGCCACACCCGTGACGGGCAGACTTCTTTAGCCTGCTTCTTAGTAGCCTGTTTGATACACGGTCTTTATTTTGGAACGGCATAGAATTGTCAATTATAATATAGATAAATGCCTGCCAAGGCTCTTTACTGAGTTTTTAGACTAGTCTTCTTACTTCGTGATTCATTATTTTTCAAATTCAAATTCAAAATTCAAATTATATTTATTTGCAGAAAATATGGTACAAGATGTGGTTTACAATATAAATTAGTTGGTATCACATATTTTGTCATGAAGATGACATGCAAATATTAAGCACGCATTAATTTTGGCTAATGCCTGGTCGTACAACTGCCATATATGTATCATAGGGACTATCACGTATCTCAGTTGAAAACTCCTTGAAAGTCACTATGATATACATTGTTTTGTCCCATAGATAATAATGATTAACACGTTATGTCAAAGCGGCAATGTATTGCATAGTGTCAGTCAGTGTCAATAGTTTTTTACACATCTAATGACACTTTACCTATCAAGTAGGTTATGACTTACGCATAAACTGTGAAAATGTTTCTTTCATATAAATGGCTACTGAGAAAGAGTTTTAATTTTTTCCAGGAAAATGTCTACACGCGTAGGTACGCTTTTGTCTTCTGCCCGACACTTATTGCAGGCCTGGCGTCTTAAAATGTAGGTCGCAAGGAAATTAGTGTCGCAACTTATTTTAAAACCCTACTTATTCCTTGTACTTACAAGAAAAGTATTTGAAACAACTTGTGCCTCACAAGAATGTTCTGGAATGACGAAGGCGAAGGTCATATGAGGTTTTATAAGGTCAACAAGATAAATAATAGCAATCGGAAAATTGACTCCGGTAGTCGATAATATCGACTCGATACATCGGAATATTACGAAGAAGAGCTCCTTGCTTAGTCAACAACAGCCGCGGGGATCGATCTCTGCGGTTAAGCTACGCTTGCCGAGGTGGTTCTGGGGATGGGTGACCATCTTAAATGGAAGAAAGTCTAAGATGTATACATCGGAATATTACTACTGCTATGGAAACTGAAAGTTTTTAATGGTATATTTGAGACTGCCTCTCGGGTATGCATCCCAGGTCGGGCAAAGTGCTATTGTCATTTTCTAATTTATATCAGAATGTTTTCAATACGACAAAAGACACCTATTACATGGGGCAAACAGTGCTGACTTCGAAACGTGGGTGTATTTCATACATCTCCGCCAAAACTTTCGGATATGATGCTTGATATTATGCATGTATGTTATGTTACGGAAAAATAATATGTTAAATATTTAATATTCAACTTCCTGTAAATTTTTATCCAACAATTATTTCATTGTCACGTGAAGAATACCCTTATACGAAACTCTTTGGTAGTTCACCGATAAAGAGGACTATATTACTTATGATCCACATGTTATAAGAGTGTTTAAATCATCACGTAGTATAATAGTAATGTATATAATATCACGCTTGTTTTATTCAAAGGTGTAGGCAGACTGTACGAAATACAGAAAATACCCGTGCTTCGCCATTAACAATTCTTTGCCTCATGTTGTAGGAGAGCGAGCCTATTGCCATTTACCGGGCACTTTGCATACACCAGGTTATTTTTTTCTTATCCCATTAGTATCCAGTTCCTGGGCAAGGGTCTCCTTCCGAATGAGGGAGGGGTTAGGCCTTGAGTCCACCACCCTGGCCAAGTGCGGGTTAAATTAGAAAAGACTAATAGCACTTTCCCGACCGTTTTATATTCGATAGGTTTAAATTACGACCATTTCCGTAATTATTTTATTAGGTAAACCATTGTCGGTTTTTGTTCTTTTAATTTAAACATACTGGCGATATAATATTGAGACTTAAATTGAATGTTATTTTCCGCATATTATGATAACACTATACATTATGTTTTGTTACACAGTCATTGCGGTTTATTTTTCCCTTATTCAGTACATAGACTAGTTATGTCACTAGTTACATATGGTATTTGTATATAATAATTAAATAATCATCGGTACATTACGAAATTAAGTCTCGCCGCGTCTATCTGTCTATTCCCGATTAATTCAAAATCTGCTGAACGGATTTTTATGTGGTTTTCCCTTAAAGATAGAATGGTTCTTGAGGAAGGTTTAAGCGTGTTATAAATTATAAAGATAACGTAGGCGAAACTGGGGTGGGTCGCTAGTAACTTACAAAGCATTTGCAATATGAGCGTATTTGTTCAACAGACGTAAGATTCTAAGATTCTGAATCTGTTCCAGTCTTCATAATAATATACCTCAGTACCTAATACGTAATATGTATCAATAACTCTCAAATGAGATGCAAATTGACCCTATCAAATCATAAATAATCTTGCAAGGACATAAATTCAGAAGCTCAAATAAGTAAATTAGTAATATACTATCGATTTCAACTGTATCGTACAAAGATGAAGTCATAAATAACTTAGACAAACTTCAATGTCCTGGTTTCCAATTGATTTCAAATTAGGTCAAGAGTGCAAGCACTAAAGTACTCATATTTATTAGGTCATGGACTTCATGTTATCTAATAAATTATATAGAGTTTCAGTACGACTTATTTAGTATAGTCCCATTGAAACTGATGCAGTTTGATAGCTACAATTACATGTGATCGAAGATGACCTAGAATTTAAATCTATAAATATTTTCGTAAAGAGTTTAAGTCTAAAATACTATCTAAAGAAGATAATCTGCTGTCTTTATCTAACCTTATTTAAAAAAAAGGGATAAATGTAAAAATACCGTCGGAAGAAAATTGTGAAACGCATGGGTAGCGTTTTAAAAATGTCGTGTGTTATAATCAATGCAAGTAGGTGCTGCATTCGTGTGGGTGTTGTAAACATAGCTTCAATTACTAATACCAATATGTACACATACTTATGTTGTCTATTCCTAGTTGTGATGCCTACAGCTTACAAGGCCAGTCACATGCGATCGAGATTTTTAAAACGCGGTTTATAAAAGAGTTTCGTTATCAAATGCACTTATAATGTTAAAAATATTATATCACTTCAAGGTTTTCAAGGTAAATTGGGCCAATTAAATTTATTTACGACTCATTCGTGATCAATAAAAATAAAGATATAGTAGAACAAATAATATCGAATTGTTATTATAGTAATGAAGTACAAAAACGCTAGTGTTACATCTACGCCCTGAAGAAAGTAAATAGTGTTGCGCATTACACGCATTGTACATAAATTGCATATAAAGTAGCTTACCCAACAGACCGCCCTCACGATTACAGGGGGTCTTTGGATGAATGCCTTGGGGTCGAAAGCACCCCCGGCCTTGCCTCCACCGTACGCGCCTCCCGCATCCATGATAACACTTTAGATTACAATATATTTGTTACAAACAGCACCAGAGATAACTAGTTGTCCATCAATGGCTCAATAAGATTCAACCTCCTTTACTCCGAATTCCCAATTCGTGTTATCGATCGCGCAGACGAATTTCACACATTGGTGTGCCCAGGGTGATGTTTTAAAAGTTACCATGCCTTAGTTGAAAAACTACCATTGATTGAGGAAAAATTATTGATATAAATACATAATTGTTTTAAGAATATCCTGTAACATTAATCAATTGTCGATGTTTGTTTTTTTATATAATTTCCTACTACATATATATTTTAAATAATTAATATCTTTCTATGTAAATAACTCATACCTGTAATATTATTTGCTTTAAATGCATATTCAGTATAGCACATTCAATTATGTCAGCGAATTTAACGATCAGTTAAACAAACGAAGACTCTTCTAAACGCAAATTTATTAATTTATCTAAAGTTCACCACTGTTTTATTAATTACCTTAATGTGTTTATTGCAGTTCTAATTCAATTAACGGTATAACAAGCATTAAGTTATCTTTCAAACTGGTAAAAAAACATTTTAATTAGCAGTCAGCGATTCTACTAACATGGTAGAAAATTTCTACCTACGGCCACCCTGTTTCAGAGGAAAACAAGAAAATCTGACATTTGTGTGTTTTAAATAGCGCGCGTTGAACATCGATCCGTTAAAACGTGTTCCTATTGGTTGAAATAATCAGGACTGTGTTACAACAGCCAATGAGCGTTGGGAAAATTCCTTTTCAGAGGAAAATGCAAGGTATGAAAACCTGAAGCAATTAAACTAAAAATACCTGACTGTATGTTATTATCTTAGTCTATTGTTTTGTAAAGGTTATTTTTTATAATTTGTTTTTATTTCGTTCTTATGGTAATATCGTATGGCGTTATCATTATTTTGCTTGAACTTGAAAACGGCACCCACCTACTTTTTACCCTTATATATTACTAGCCTTCCATCTTCATATTAAGCATGAATAGTTACGTTATTTTATCCATTTTATTTTTAACTTTATTCAATTATGATAATCTTTGACGTCTTAAAACTTTTTTTCAAGAATTTCCGCAAACGACAAACAACTTCTAAAGATTTTTGTTATCTAATGAGATTGGATGGCTAGTAGGTAATTATCAAGTTCTGTCATAGATAGCCTGGGAAGTAGGCTAGCATCTTTAAATTTATACAAAGTAGAACACAAGGTTTGCAGCGAGGTGCCTCATGATTACCGATACCAATAAAATGTTCACAGGAAGCAGTGCCAGTATCCTTCAGAAAATAATTCTGGATTGGTTGTTCTAAGTTCTATATATATTTGAATCAGTAATCTAATTATAAAGTGATTCTTTTGGGTAGATATAGTATGTTGTATGTCTACAAAACTGCTTATCCAAATTATAATCAGAAATTTGATAGGGTTGGAGTTAGTTTCATGGAAACGACTCCTACCTTGTAGGCGCCGAAGACAGTCACAACCTTGTCTATACAAAATATATTGCAGAGACGCGAAATAATACACAAATTAGATATTACAAATATATTTATTGAAATAAGAAACGAACTAAATGAGGATCATAAGCTGCTCAATAATATTAAATTACATAAACAATTCTGATTATATAAAAATTGCTTTCGTCCGCCGCCACTCGAAAATATAATTTTTGACTAGTTCATAGAACATAAATTAAATTATTAAGATATTATTGAAAAATTGTCTCGCTTCGTTTTTCTAGCACCTTACAAAATATGAGTGGCGGCCATAATTGGGTTTACAATATAACATTAACATGTAGGTATACAAAATGTTTATATTTGAGAGTGATTATCAAAGAAGACTGTATAGAAACACTGATCTCTATCAAGATATTTACAAAGTTAAGCTTAAATATACTGTTCTACATATTATCATGTTATTTAATTACATTCACGGTGTTAGTAACGGGTACGGTTAGGTTTTGTTACGGACTAACTATTCCATGGACAATGTTAGATGAAAATTAATCACCAGTAGTTAAAACATTCATAAAATGACGTAATTCAAACAAATGTTAGTCCTAGCGAGCTAATTTATATAGATTTGATAACTGAAACAAACAGAATACGTAACTTTTAGCGGCTAGTATTAGTTTAATTTTATCTAACATTGTAATCACGAAATAGTCGCAAATTACTTTTATGGCCGCTAGATATCACGTTTGTGTGTGGACATGCGTCGAGGATAAAATAACGAGAGATCATTCACGTACAAAAATAAAAACAAACAAACAATGAACATTTTGTTGACATAAATAGTTACAATAAGTGGCGCGGGCTCGTTGCTCTCTGCAAGCGAAGTGTTGCAAAGCATAATATAGATGTAGGAGTATGATCGTTAGTGGAAGCATAACTTTGTAACAAACGATGGGGCAAACGGCATGTCCTTAATGCGTTACGACAATGTTAAACATACAAATGTCTATGAGGTCTATAGCTAACTTTATAATTGTCTATAATACATTTAATATGTAAACCCTAATTTTTCACACTATCACTAGGCTAATGTTTGTATAAATTCTAGCTACATTAGTTTCTACTTCATAATCAAATACTCTACAATTATTGTACATGAAAAACTAACTACTGGGATATATTTTATCTATGACATAATTTAAGTAAAACAATATTTACAAAAATAGCCATTTTTGTCTGTTTTTGGATCCAACTCACGTTCTAATATATTTACTATCCCAATAAAAAACACTCAATTTTTAATATTACAAGGAACTAATTATTTATAACAAGGAAAATACACAGCTCACTAAATATTAATAACAGAGGGATATTTAGCAAACTATGTTCTTTAAATTACATTATGAATGTATAAAATGTACTACGTCGGTACAAAATGCTACAAAACTATGTATATAGTACGTATAGTATCCGCTTTGTCGTGTACGGTGTGTGTAGGAATAGTTTGATGGCAAGTGACATTATCAACTAGCTCCTGGCTTCTCGTATAGCAACTAGCAATGGAATGGTTCCGCAGTTTCAAGCAACACTTGTAAAAAAACGTTTGGTCATGTTTACATAGAGAACTCTTCGTTACATGTCAATCTGGACTCTGACTATATATCGCTTCACTCGAATCCATATTACTACGCTCAGTCATTTGATATAGATAAATGGAAGAATGTTTGTTAACACTATCTTTTTTCTAATTTTATTTCTTAGTTACCACACTATAGTTACGTTAGTCAAACTGAGCTGTCCGAGTTCATAATGCAATAACAACGCAATACACAAAAACATCGAATTCATATTGCTATATCCCTAAAATAATGTAGACGCTTATTATAAAGCCGCTCGCGCTATCAAAATTTCAGCATTCATTAAATTAGTGGAAGTCTTTACCGATGTCCAATTCTTTGGAATTTTTGACAAGTTTTACAATGTATTCGAGTAGTTACGTTCTATTATACACTATGGAGTACGTTTTAGGAATCCGTGAGCCCCTGGCGTTTCTCTTCTTCTAGCATGGCGTCGAGTTCGTCCGTGAGGTTGGCGAGCATGTTGCCGATGTCGTTGAGCACGTCCACGGGCTCCGTGCTCTTCTCTTCCTTGTGCTCGGGGAGCGTGTGCGGCGTCGTGGGCTTCAGCTCGTTGCCCCGCGGGGGGAGCGTGGCGAGACCGATGCCCGCGCGCCCGTAGTCCACGGTGTGCGGACGACCTCCGATCTGACCCCGGTTTTGCTTTATGGTCCCCGCGTTTTCGTTCGCGAAAGGAATGCTGTCCGATTCTGTGCTGGAACTCGACTGCGGAAGAAGAAAAAGTACGTTATAATATTATGAATACCAGTTAGTAGTCACCGCTAAGGTTAAAAGGCTTTTGTATTAGTTATTTTTGAAGATAAGTAATATTAAGCTCACCTTAAAACTAGCGTCCGAGCCCGTCCGCAGCTTGTCGTCGTCGTAGCGGCGCGGCGGCGAGGAGGGCGCGGGCGGCGGCGGCAGCAGCCCCGTGCTGTCCAGCGACACGGACAGCGAGTCGGAGCTGGGGTAGGCGGGCAGGCTCAGCGGCAGGCTCTTTTCGGGGTGGATCTCCACCGTGGTCTGGCCGAAGCGCGAGAAGGGCGCGTACTGCGAGCTCTGGCGCTTGGGCGGCTCGGGCGGGGGCTTGCGCGCCACGTGCGGCGAGGCGCCGTACGCCACGCGCTGCAGGCGGGCCGAGTAGGCGCGCTCGTCGTAGGCGTAGTCGGGCGACGGCGAGCGGTAGGCGGCCGGCGGGATCTTGGCCACGGGGCGCGGCCGCACCAGCCCGCGCGGGCGCGGCAGCGTGCCGCCGCCCTCGTAGGCCGCGTCGTTGGTGGGCGTGATGTCGCCGTCGTCGTACGAGCGGCGCCACGAGCCGCAGTACGCGCCCGCGTCCGTGAACGTGCTGTGCGACGCGCGCTCCGCGGGGTCCTCCAGGCTCTCCAGGGACTTGCCGCGCGGGTGCCGGATCTGAGGGAGCGGCGCCGAGGTTAGTCTACCGTTCGACTTTTCTAACGTTTCGCGACAGATTCGTCCTTTTATTTTACATACATATTTTATTTTCGAAAAAACATTGACAAAAAAGATAGAATCCATTTTATATTACAAGTTTCGTTAATTCGTTCCTCGTACCATGCTGTCTGTTTAAGATTTTGTTTAATCGTTCGAATTTATTAAAGTAAGTGAGTATCTTGTTAGCGGCGTTAAAACCATGCGCGATTAATATTATAAGTAGTAATCATAAAATATAATAAAAAATATAGTGAAAATACTAACTACCGTGCAGGAAATACAATCATAGCGGGTCTATATACGGGGAGAAAGGCAAAATATTTCAATAAAAAATTCACACACGCACACACACACATCGAAACACTGCGTTCTCTATATCGATATAAAACATGTGCACATAAAAGCCGGTGCTCGGGTGCGTCGAGAACAAACTGACAAGACCTGTGCCAAAGGAGGTTGTCTCATACCTGAATGGGGACCAAATCAGTGGCACATAGGGGCGTCGGTAGGGCGTCAAAGTTTAGGTCGGGGGGTTTATGGTAACTCCTCGCGTGTCTCTCCCAAGGCTGGTAATGTAGCTCCCTCGGATATAAATCCTTTAGCCGATTATGTCCAAGGTGCGGTTTGTGTTTGGAAAAAGAAAAGAAAACAAAACATTCACATGCTGCTTCGGGCTAGTGGTATGAGGTGGATGCAGCGGATGGACGTGAGGTGCCGACGGATCACAACTCTGCGACGTGTGCCTACACATACTGGCTCCGGTATGATACGACCAGCGTCAGTACTGACTACTGACTACTGACTCGTGACTCAGTGAGGGTGCCTCACGGCGAGAAGATTTGCTCATTACATCTTCTTCCGAACGCATCGTTTACTTTACGAATTATCGAGGCAATGTTAGATAGTATCTGTTAGCTAATAGTTTTGTGTAAGCTTCAAAATAAATCTGAGTTAGCAAATAAAATATCGGGTTAATATCGCAAATAATATCGCAGAACTGTTTTATATCCGTCCAGCGAATGTGATGGTGATGGATGTTAACCTAAGTTTAAGCGAAATGATAACGTTGTTTCTGAACGCATCGGGAAAGTTCGTACAATTTTTAATAATTAATTATCAGTTACAACATTCGCCAATCGGTGCATCGAGTTTTCCCATAATGTGTCAGCTTTTGCTCAGCAAACAAAGCTCTCCAGCAGTTTTGTAGCTCTCACAATATGGAACTAACAACAAAAGCCTCGATTGGCCAACGAAAAGTCTTTAATTAGTCAAAATAATATATTGAAGCTATTAAAACTGTTAAATAACGCTGTTAGTATAAAAAGGAAAGATTTAATATAATAGCTTCATTTCGGTTAGAAGTTTTGGCGGTAAAATTCAAGATGGCTGATGAATGAAATGAGATGGGTCATGTGAAAAAATAACATTATGACAAAATAAAATTAACTTATTGATTTGAAGTGATGCTTTGAAAATAATCTTTTGATTGATAGAATAGAGGTCTAATTTGCTTTCTATTACACGGTCTATTTAGAATTCCATTATGAAAGCGGATTTTATAGAACAACATTTTTGAGGTTATTATCCGCTGTCATAAATAAGACTGGTCTCATGGTAAACAGAATCTATAAACTTTTTGGTCGATTCCGTAGCCATTAAACGCAATAAAAGAAAAACGGAACTTAAAGCGCAGATTGCGTAAATGTGCAGGTACTACCAAGGGAATGACACAAAAGTTTATAGATGGAGAGTTTATATCTCCCGTGAGACGAGTCTAGGAGGTCTATCAAGAGTCTAAATTATAAAACATCACTACAAACGGTTACATGTGGTGATGGTTGGTGATGTAACTGACCTGGCCAGACTGTATTCTAGTGAAGTCCAAAGACCCTTGGTTACTAATGCTCCGTTTCCCCGCTCTTATGTCTTTCACTCTTTTGATGGCAAGAAGTATTTTCTTTTGGTGACCAAGACGGACTATACCCATATCTTCTAGATCCTGAAATGTGAAAAACATTGTATTTAGTAAAAGGAAGATGTACATTGTCTTGTAAAGTTACTGTTTTACATTGCTTGGCTTGACCGACGAAACTAAGAATTTGGGAATTGCATGAGCCTTATAACCTCCATCATTCAATCCTACACTGAAAATGGCCAAAAATACATGATAGTTATATTTTGAAAAGTTACAAAGTACCTACTATAATTTGGTGTAAAATGTTATCTGTATATTTTTTTCTTCTAAACATTTTATCAGCATATTTAACTATATAATAGTAGGTATATAAGTGTATTACCTCCCAAGCTAACTGCGTGACGTCATGAACAGTGCGGTACCCCTGTGCGACCAGGGCTGGACCGTACTCTTCAAGTCTGAGCAGTCGCAACCATTCTTCTAAGGAACCCTGGAAATAAAACAAACATGTTGTGATTAGTATCGACACGGTATTATTATCCATTGATGCTGTTCGTGGCCATTTTAGAAAATTCATGTTTTTGTAGTGTTTATTAAAGTTTTCAAATAATTTACCTGGCAGATATTAGTTTATCTGTCTAGTAAATTATTTAGGTATATGGTACATTTTATAGTTAGGTGGTAGAAGGTATGAGATTGAAATGCTATGCAACGTTGTAGTAGTTATCAAAGGCGGAAGTGGTAAAAAAAAAAAAATTATTAATATCGTTTAGATACTCAGAAAAAATAACAGTAACATATACTTGCAAAACTCACCGGTATATAATCAGGAAGGTTATCCGGCACATTTAAATTGGCGAGTTCAGCCTTTAACCTCTTCCGATGGTTGGGCTTCTTAATTCCGACGGCTGTTAGATCTTCGGGCGTCATTCTAGTGACAGTTGGTAGGTCGTAGCCAGCTTCTATGAATAGTCTCGCGTATTCCTCCATTTGTAGGTCTGCTAAACACGCGTGGATTATGTCTGTGTCCTGGAAAATAGAAAGAAAATAGTTTCAGTTAGGATGTTCTTTGATGGTGTTTGATGTTTTGGTGTGATTTTCTACACTGATTTGACTGTTTACTGTGCGACTCTTGCGTAGAGGTCTCGGCTATGAGTTTCAGGCAAAGCCATAAGATTAAGACTGGTTTTCTGTCAAAAAGATTCGCAGTGACTGCGAAGTATGGAAGTTCGGGTCACAGACTTACTTCACGTCGGTGATGCGTGATGCCATATCGGAATACCATCCTACAAGGGTGTTGTGCGATTGAAAAAACATGCGGTTTACCACTTGGCTTAAACAAACTCGTACAGGTTACATTAGAGAGTTGACTAGGTACTTTCAAAGAAGCTGTCCGTGACTGCTAAAATAACTGAGTAATGGTAAGGTGACAGTACTTACAGGTAATCCTTGCGCGATCATAGCCCGCACCCTGTCGGCGAGGTCCCCGCAGTGGCAGGCGGCGTGGTGGTGGTGCGCCACGCGGCCCGACGCGCGCCCGCTGTCCAGCGACGCGGACGAGTGCCGCGACCCCGAGCCCGCGGACCCTGAGGATGAGCCGGGACTGTCGCGGCCGGGACTCTGGGAAGAAAGGAACAAGTGTATGTGAATAAGAGTAATGACAAGCAGGTATGTGAAACATTTACCCCCGGTTTCTGAGTACATTTTGCGGTTCATTTTAATGCGGTTTAATTGAATAGATAAACTACCGCTAAATGTACCTCAGAAACCGGAGGTTAGAAGTTTTCAAAGCCAACTTGAATCCTGGGCTGCACATGATTCTAAATGTGTCAAAATTAAAGATGGGAGTGCAAAATTGTTCCAGAAACTACTATCATCAGCTTTTTCGTTTTATCAAGACCATTTTAGTCACCGACTTTAGATGACAACCATTTTAGATAATAATATGGTAATAGAGAGCTACTAATTTGTCTGTGTTATTGCTAACAGACTCGTACCGTAGTTTTGCAGGCATCGAAAAGCAAAGCGATCGTACAATTCGGATACTGTCAAAGTTGCTAACCAAAACATAAACTTTTATTTACCCGCCATTGACTGTTTAAATCACTGGCATGTTACTGCAAGTAGCTATAATAGGTACAAGAATCCTTACCTGAGTCATATCAATCCCCTGATCATCGGACAGCGCCAACTGGTGGTGGTAGTAGACCGCCGCCTTGTGCGTGAGGGGCTGCGCGGGCGGCGGGAACGTGAACGTGCCGCCCCCGGCCGGACTCTTGCCGAGGCTGCCGCTCGCGCCCGACACCCCGGACACGCCGGAGACTGTGCTGCCGTAGTCTGAGTGGTCATCTGCAATTGAGAGAGAGGGTTTGTTAGTTTGGAGAGTGTAGAAGAACAATGATGCAACGTTATCGTGAGTGGTTCTAATTGGATTTTGTTACTTTTGTATATATGGAGAATTTAAGTTTAGGTGGGATGTTACCGAAGTTGTTGTATGAAGTGTTTGCCTATCATAGTTGATCGAGTGGCATGATATTAAAGTTGTAGTACGACTTTGAATTTTATAGTTGGTCGATTAAAATCGCAGCATTTATCAATTTAGCAAATTTGTCTGAATTTAGCATGACTAAGAAGATAAGATGATGATCCTTGACATTCACTTTAGTTAGAAGATTAAAAGAGTTTCCAAGATTTTTTACAAAACTCTTCAGATTTGATAGACTAGGATCCTCTTGTAATTTTATCGACAGTGTTATAGCTTACCTCTCGTATGTGATGGCGTGTCTGGCGGCTGTGGGTAGGGCTGTTCTTCACACGACGCATACCCCTGTGAGCCGAAGCTGGAGCCCGAGTGTCTGTGCTGTGGCGTGCCGAAGGCGTCTCCGGGCACTGCGGGCGGCGGCACGCGCTTCGCGGTCGCCGTCTTACCGGCCCCGCTGCCGCCGCGCGACATCCCGCCCACTGGAAACATAGGAGAAAAGATCGTGAGAAAATATGTTCTGCGGAGATTAGACGGATAGTTTACATGAAAAATGATTATTGATTAGAAAGGAGTCGATCCCAACCTTTAACAAGAGCTCGGCAAATAGCACCTTCAATTCATTGCTCAAACAAAACAGACAAAAAACTATATCGTCTCTCGGGAAACGTAGTATTTACCGAGCCCTATACAATATTTGAAGAGAACGAAATCTCATCACTCAAACAAAGGACTCGTCCTAAAACCTAATATAATTAATACGCAAAGGCACCCGAAGGGATTTAAATGAAATAAATAAAACCCTTCAAAGAGTTCAAACACTGTTATCTGGTTTGAACACGACGTAACCGCAATCTCGTAATGAGAAGCCTTCATCCTCGCTCTTCGGTCGCGTAAGCTGATAAGCCGCCGGTGGAGGGGGGAACTTCGGTAATAAGGTAAAAACGTCATCAATCATGTTCGGCCCATCTCGGAGATCGGACGGCCCGGATCGGATCCACCTAATTGCTTGTGCCGAATCGATAACGCTAACTAATGGGCGGGAAAAATCGACACAGAATTAATTGCGATGCAAACCCCCGATAGGAAAAAAATCTTAGAGAATTTATGTGAGAAGGAAGTTTTTACAAACAATTTCTTGCTTGAATAATAAGGTTGGACGTCGCGTTTTTCTTTAGCAAACAACTAACGGTGGTAATTGGCCTGGAGATCGATCGATCATTAGAGAGTTTCAACGGGGCTACATAGTATTAAAAAGAAAATGAACAGCTAAAAGGGTTACGAAGAAGGTATAAGTACAAACAAGTACCGGCTTTACATTTACAGTTGGTTTTAATGGCGTAAATATTATTTTATATCCTGTCTCGGCATTCTTTGGCACGAAAAATTATGGCTTCAATTACTGGCACGCAATATCTGAATATTAAAGGTACAATCAAGAAATACAAATGATAAAGTATTGGTGTAACTATACATGCACAATTAATACGAATAACGGGCACGTTTGCATATTGTAAAAGCAGAAATGTCCATAAAGTATAACTTAAACAGCTCTTCTTAGATCGCAGTTCCTTAACGCTAAAAATGCAAAGTTAAATGGCATTCAATGAAACTGTACTTCATTAACTTTAGCTTATTCCTGTAATTTATTTAAAACATCATAAAGTTTGAGTGTTAAGTATTTTTATATCAATTACAGCCCCTCGTTATCAAGCTCTCGCCGGCTGCCAATCTTACGCCCTGTCCATCAACATAAATTTAAACATGGAACAAATTGAACTTATTAAAAAAGAAATACTGGCCGAATAACCTTATGTGCCATTTCTTCAACGCCTCTAAAGAGGTGCGTTACAAACAAATTGTTTTTGTACGAGGTCCATTCAAATAATAATTTTATCTAAATTACTCGCTAAGTATCTCATAGAGTTGTAGAGCGTGTAGTATTTTCTCGTTAAATTAAAAAGACAGCATTCTTGTCATTAGGTACAAGATTATAAACTGTCAATAAAGTTTTATTAGTACCTTCACAATATTGTATTATTAGATCTAATTGACATATATTATAATACTCAAGCTTAATAAGTACAGTTGTAAATTATTATTATCATCGGCAAAGTCAAGCAATAGTTCCTTTAATTCTATGTCTATAGCCGGCAATAAGCAAAATGGTACCATTCTTGGCTCGTAATAAATAAATGGGTATCCACTAATTACCGTCGAATAAGCCACTATTACGAGTTGTAAGTTTATCTTAGAAATACAACTTAATTTACACTTTATGATCAGTGGCTTGAGGTTTATATTAAGTTAGAGGTACATTGTAATAGTTGTGCCGTCTTGTATGATGGTATGGAATTAATGAGACGTATCAGTGGAATCTTGCGAGTTAGTATCTATTGACATTCTCGAAGTAAGCCGACATTATTAACAATTATGCGGCGCCGACATCAATGCGTTGTTTATTTTTAGAAGCTATTACTTATACGACTGCATGCTTACCAATGAAACATCATTTTAAAGCCCCGATGAGTTTGATAAGTCAGTCGTAAACACGATAAGTTAAACACGAAATAAATGGAATAAAGCCGTTCGAATGCTAGTTTTTTCTCACGGCTTTAAATTGTAGAGCATTGAAAATAGCAGTAAAATACAAGATCTGATAGAATCGGCCGGTTATTAATATGTATCAGTAAATTTGATGCTGTATATTTAGTTTCGTAAGATCTTGGTGTAATAAGTAGTTCGTTGTGAAGTGAAATATCGTTTCCTCTCCTCACTTATTCGTAGTTAAAAACGATCGGTTTTAAGAAGTATATAGGATTTATCATGTCCATGCATGACTGTATAAGGTAGTATCTGCTGACAAGTATAATAATATAGTGATTTAATTAAGTTTTGCATTTACTGTAATGGAAAGTCACGAAATTACTCATTTTGCTTTTTTGTCGACTATGCGATCGGTATCTGTTTAGATTATTATTGTAGCTGAATAATGCATATTTTAGCTTTTTCACGAATTTGAAATTGTAATTTCACGACTAATGCCAATTAATTGAGTATTTTCTTAAAGCTAGGTACATGTTTAAATGTAAGTATTTACAGTTTTACGTAAAGAAGATAAATTCTAAATCATTAACTTGTCAGTTACACTGAGAGGAAGTGTCAATGTAAACGGTATGGCCAACATTATAACGACAAACACGTACTGCCAACATAATGTATATTATTTTATTACTATCGACATGTTACAGCCAGTATCCGTATCTGTGGGTTAGATAGAAATCGGGAAGTAATCTCGGCAACTAATAAGTGTTGTTAAATAATAAAAATCACACAAATATTAATAAATAAACAAAGAACATAAACATAAATAAAATTAATAAACTTTTATGTTTTGATGTCGGTAAACACTCATGTCATTAATAACCATTACATTAAAAGAAGCAATTTTCCTATAAACTTATATTATCAATTCTTTGTAGGTCTTAACAGCTTGCACTGTACCTACTAGTACTTAGGGCTTTGTAAACTGGTACCTATGAGTATTTTATTATATTAATACCTTCAGAAGAAAGTAACAAAGTGCCTAGATAAGCAATAGCACATATATTTGAATGGTCCAAGACCTTAAACGAATAAAATTACCAACGATTAATCGACACTGGCAACACTTGACTTATCTCTGATTCATACTAAATAACATTTACCTCTTTAACCGCTAAAATATGTGCCAGCAATTTATAAACTGACCACAGACAAATGATTTTAAACTTTATGGTTGGAATTTAAAGTCGTAATTCGCGTAATTTGTTTGAACAAGTATTCTCATGTATTGCAAACTGTAGTTAAGAGGATTAATTGTTAAGTCAAACTTACATTTGCGGTTGACATAATAACTGTCACAATATATTGTTTCATAAATTCCATTAAATTCATATACTTTTGTAAGACCATGTTAAATGCCATATCGAAATGATATTTGCATTGCTGTAATACCATAAATGTAAGTTTATACTGAGAACTTCGAAGCTACGAAAGTTTCATTGCATATTTGGACAAATACTTGATTAAATTAATTCTGTATAAGCCAATAAATTGCATCCTAGTAATAGAGTAATAATTTCTTTACAGTTTGATGCTTGATGTTCGCTTTGATGAAGATTGAATAAGCATACTTGCGTTTTAGGTATATGATTATGTGCTTAATTTACAATGCTTCAAAAAATCGACAACCGGCTAGCTATCGAGATGTTCTGAAATCTTTCTCTCACTCAACAGTGTTGACTGTAGAGAATCGCGCTACTGTGTTTAAAAAAATACTCGAGCATCTAAATGTATTAAAGTACTGAACAATTCTCTTTGTAAGCTAAGCAAATACTACATTACGGAGAACATTTTCAAACCAACTTAATTTCATCTTAACCATATTAATATGAATATAATATAATGTAAGTCGTAAATTAGACGAAGTATAATATACAAACACGGTAAATTAAATAGCAGTCTTTATCTACTTATGTATATCCGACCTCAAACCTAATATACTTAAAAGGAAATTCCGCGGCCATTTTCACGTTCCCGCCAACGAAAAGCGTCGTAAAACCGCCCTTGTTCGTGTCAAAGGAATTTATGCGTACAGCCTATGCGGCTGGTTATCAGCCGTTTGACTAATTGACTGGTGAACAATACACAGTGTGTTAAGATATCGGTACACGGTGAAACTTTCACTGCACTAACAGCTTTGAAACTGTTTAGAAAATTACTCCGGTTCAAATTCTTGGAGCTCATTGATAACAAGTGCTTTGCGTAAATGGGGCTTAATGTGGTCTAAATTATTATATCTATATATGAATGGCACTTTCTTCTTGCTTGGTGTAGTATAGTCGCCTATTATGATTAGGATCGTTAAATTATTATGAAAACATTTACGTAGACTAGTCTAGACATGGGATATTTACAAAAGAAGTAAACATTAACACATAGCAGCTGAGAACGCGTAAAAATACTAATAATCATATTAAGTTCTCTCAATTTTGTTGGTCCATCAACTTTTCTGAAATCTGATAAGTTTATCATCAATTACCGACCAATTAAGAGATCAGTAACAAAGTATATTTTGTCAGCAGAAAAAAATACCCGTGATTTTTGTGAGCAAAAATTCAGCTTTTATAATTTGGATCGAAAATTCTGTTGTATTGTTAACAACGGCTCAAATATTTTGATGTGAAAATAAAGTTTTATTCGTGGAGTGTTTGTTGTGTGAAGGCAAACAGCGGTAACGTGAGAAAATGCATCTGCCAACATAAATCCAACACCTTATTTGTTATTATATTTACAATGGCGCGGTGCAGACGCTGCATTAGCCACTAAGAACATTTGCAACAAAGCAGCTGCAACTTTTATATTTGGAGGTGCTCTTAAAATAGCGGGAGAATGTTTTAGAAATATTAAAAGTATTGTGAGCTTTGTGCACCTTAGTGACATTTATTTAATAACATATCTGACAAATGAAGATCACATCAATATTGCATTAAAATAAAATAATAATGTCTACCCGTTTAGCATGCGCAAGTGAGATAATTTTGTCACGTTGCTATATCGTTTTTTATCCACAAGTAATAGACTAATTCGCTTGTCACTAGAGGTTAATTTTGTCTATGGGCCTGAGTTGATCACTTATGTACTTAATTGTACTAAGTCTTTGTTTAAGATAGCATGAAAGATACCCGGATACTGGAAAATCATTCGTAAGGCTTTAAGTTAATACTTATTTTCGATCTTATCTAAGTGGCCTATTAGATAAATTAACTTTTTTCGCAGTACCTTTCTTTAAATTAAAGAATACAGAGCTTCTAGCAACAGATAATAAACTTTCCTATTTACCCCCGGGCGAAGTCTACCTAATCAGACATTCTAGAAGTCTTATATTTCACGATATTCAGTTGTTGAATTTACGATGCACGATTAGAAAGGACTCAAGATTAACCACTTGAACGTTGTCGTAAATAGTAATCCTATGCCAGAGATATAAAGTTTGATTTAAACTTCTGTCACACGGCTGACTTATAAGCCGAGGCTTGCCTTTGTCTGGGTCTTAACAGCCTAGCGGAAAATATAGTTTTACGTTCACCCGTGTAAGAAGCTCTCTAGATAATGGTTAATGGAGAACATTATTTTCTATTAAAGCCTATTGTCATCATCATAAAGCTTTTACTATCTATTTAGAAACGTTGATTCTAATCGGAATTAAAAAAATTGAATTGTATATCTTTACAGACGTACACAAAAGCTTGACTTGAAAGTCTTGAAACTGAATAAACTATTTTAACATGATCTCGGTTTCTACAGTTATATGGAAATTTGTCGTATCCTTCGGGAAAGATAACATAAGTATTATTTGTCTGTAACTGAACTCAACATGTATAAGACACCACATTACCTATCGAAAGTTTATAATTAGGTGATGTTATAGATTGAATTTCTGTCTTCAGAACTTTCCTACAAAAATAAAGTTTCGCTAATAATAGTCTAAGTGATTTTACTCAAGTCTAGTGTCTAGTCTAGCCTAAGATCGGCAGATAAAACGCCAGTTCTAAGTAAATAAAGATGTTTATCAGCACTACTCAGAGCATCAGGTTATACCTGCTGAGACCCACATTCTTTGGTAAAGATGAAACAAATTAATTAGCAGAATAAGTACGGTTGCATTCGGTTTGGTTAGAAAATAAATTAAATTTACTAAAAGTAAAAGTGGGTGCAGTAGGGAAGTTTATGCTAAACTAATGCACTTAAGAGAAAATAAAAAAAAGAACGCTGACAAAGGCAAGTCTATGCTCTCTACTAAAATAGTAGTAGAGGATATACCTACGTAAAATTATTACAAGTCACGAGTCATTTGATTACTAACATTATTTTCCGAATGTAATAAGCTATCTGTAATAAAAAGTATTAAAATTAGCACATCACGCTCACTCATTCCAAACATAATAAATGGTCTAAATAATTCGTCTACAAACTATCCGCTCTTATCGCTCGCTCCACAAAATTGGACCACACCAATAACTCCCAGCTATCTTAATGTCACTATTTGCGAAACAATAAAGCTAAGCGTGGACAGAACAGCAATTGATTTAACTATCGGCCATTGTTAAAAGGATTCGATTTCAAAGTATGGCGAAGGACATTGCTGCGTAATACTGGTGTTTTATTATACAGATTACATTTTATGAACGCTGATTGCTAATATTATTTATTTCTGTTCGGTTAATTAAACAATTGATTGCGTAATAGTTTATTTATGATAATGGGTTAATTACTAGGCTCTATAAACTTATGACCTTATTGTTATAAATTCATGTTACCGAAGTGTCGAAACTAAAGTTGAAGCGGGAAATTATACGATCAAAATTCAAAAATTGATGAACTAATCAACCTTCTTGACATATTTTCTTTTTAAAATCTAAATGTCATATGAATTTGACATAATGATACATCATAGACAAGAAACCTTTTTAGTTTAATCTGTTATCTTCCACTTTCACCTGTTAGGTTATATAAAGTAAATCCTTTTTATGATCTATCTCGATTGAACATTATTGTGATCAATCAAAGAAAGTAATAGTTCGTAATAGTGTATCGGACGCATAAAATTATCTATACACGACGGTTTATGAAAGTGTTTTACTATCTCAATCGTTTCGTCAATCTATCAATCACTGTTTGATTGATTGATTGATGTATATTTCGTTAAGTGACGTTATCTAGATCTGTAGTATGTGTTACGCATGATGTTTATAATAAAAAAATCTACCTTATACGTTATAAGTTCTAATTTACATTTGTCACATAAAATTTACCATACATTAGGTCACTGTTTCCAACTTTTTGACAGTGACAGTTCTAAATGAATACAGATTACATCAGGTTAATTAAAAAAAAAGCTAGGACAAAAAAGAAATGCCAAATGTAAAAAGAACAACATTGTAAATGGCCGTCTAAGCTTGCGTCTGTGTATCTGTTAAGTGAAAACAAAGGGCACTATTATCACTCATTAGGGCAACAATTAGGGCGAGGGCATTGCTCGGTAATAGTTTAACGGACGCCAATTCATTTCACTTGCTCAACACACCAAAACTTAATTGTACGAATACGCTAACTCACACATTTCACACTAAAATTCACACCTACAAAACAGTTTACTGTGCTAAATAATTGCTTCAGAAGTTTATTCTTTCATATAAACATTAAACAAGCATACAACATGGTTTCCTTGGCCTTGAGACTATATAAAAAAAAACGTAACTAGATATAAAAAAGAAAAAACGACACTATGCAATAAAAAAGAAAAAAAAAGGTAATTGAAACTCATTCCCGTTATAATGTGCCGTATCAAAAGGTTTCATGCAAAAATGATTAATGGATTGTATGTACATACAATATTCAATTAATATACGATATCAATTATGTTATTATGAATACGATTTGCATGCAAAGATCTCATCACAGTGTACCATCCGATACTTTGTCAAATACGTTTTAATTCATTTTGTTGGGCACGTCGACAGTAATATGCAAAATACTTTTAATGGTCGATTAGCGCATGCTCCATTAGTGTTCCGTTTTTGAAATTAATTTGCTCGCCGCATTCTACATTACAATTTATCATAATTCGAATTTCAAAGACATGTTTTTAATAAATTGGCGTGGTATTTTATGATAAAATAAAATGGTTGATAATGAATTAAGTAGGATAATGGCTATAAAAAATTAAGTGCCCTGAGAATGTTTGAAATATGTTAATTTTATAAATAAAATGCTAAAAATATAAATAAAATGTTTTAAAAGAAAATGTACGGGCTGCAACAGAAGCCGGCGCCTCGTTGGACAATGCCTGCTTGTTGCTCTTCACCCATCAATCTATCCCACCATTCGAGGCACTATAGAACAAGTCTACAACACCCATAGAACAATGGGAAAACTTCGATATAATATAACTCAGATTCGAACCCGAGCTTCTTTAAGTCAATGACTGTAACTATAGCCAATACGCCACGAGCGCGTATCCGAGGCCATCGCTAAAATTAGACTGCTTTACACTACATTGATAACAACGCCATCTATTGTATGGACGTCAAACTACGATAAGCTTAGTGCTGGAATTTGTATCTTTAGGTAAAACATGTGTATGATACAACTTTTACATTCAATACGAGTTTCTTCATATAACATAAATCTGAATTTTAACCATAATTCCTTAAGCGATACGTGGAAAGTTGGCCGGGTAAGATATCTAAGTATTCGCGATCGATCGATAGCCGTGGGAGTGGGAGATAATCGCGAAGGAAGTGAAACAAAATCCAATCGGTCGCCGGATGCAGTGTCCGTCGTGCATGAGGCATGGCATCCACTTTCCCTCTCTTTACAGCTAGGAGTTATGATAAATTATTACTGGATGTGACAGTACCGACTTAAAATATTATCACGTGTTAGAAAATTGAAAATTGCCGCATTTTTATTCTCTATTTATGGTGTAAGGCAATTTTCTCGTAGTGTCTAAGCATTGGAAAGCTAACCTTTTTTTTTGCTTACCTATCAGTTTCTACATTGACGTTTCTCGACATTATTTTACATTTGACTGTTTTCGTCAGTAATAAAAGGTAGAGTAATGGGCTGTAGAGGAATATCGATATTTATTTCATGAGCTGTGAAAACTGAGTTATAGTATTTAATTAAAACTTCAAGCGTTTGATATACGATGTGATTATTATTGCGAGTCGTGCCTGACCGTGACCATTGTTTTTAAGCACGGTTTGTTTATTTATATTTAATACTAATTTATTAATATTAAACTATGCTATGATAGGGAAAAGAATATTGCCTACAGACATCGTCATCATGAACAACCCAATTCAATAATTTTACCTAAAGACAGTAGCTTTTTGTTTATGCCATGCTGTCGGTATCGGTAACAATATTGTTGCTTCTAATTTTAATGAAATTTACTATAGATTGGTATCTATAAAGTCAAAAGTAAGGTTCGTCAAACCACACGAGATATTGGCAAAGAGGACGTCATCTGTAGAATTCTAAAAAGTTTAGTATTTTACAAACAGAATCTACTACTAACATGCATAAAACGAACTTGACACTATCTAATAAATCATTGGACATCGACTTTCTATAATCTAATTAAAGCATAATCAACTTTTACCACAATTCCGCTACGAGTAATAGGCGAAAAATCAATGTGTATGTGAATATTTGTAATTCCCACGTAACACTGGCAGCCTTCCGCCGATCATTGGCCAGACATGCGACAAGCCAGCGAAGCGTTATTACATCTTTGAGACATTATCTTTCATCTGCAGTGGGAACTAGACTGGTATGGTTATGAGAAAACGGCTTAGATGGCTACTGGACGAACTAAGATTCATGCAAAAGAAATGTTTTTTCTTATATATCAAAATTCCATGTCACAATGTTAGTTACCGTACTCCTCCGAAACGGTTGACCGATTCTCATGAAATTTTGTGAGCATATTGATTAGGTCTGAGAATCGCCCAACATCTATTTGTGTTAAGATGTTTAAATTAAGCGTTATTTATTACTGCTGCGAATGACTATGACAAAAACGTTACTAGCATCGTTTAATATTTTAATTATCTGTTAAAACTAACACTGATGATTACTTTTTTTGGTTCGTTCTAATTTTATCTCCATTCATTCCTTCATCTGTGTAATTCATATTTGCGTCAAGCTAGACGTCGCGTCGTACCGCAAGCGATTAAACGGTCCATGATATGTCTGCTGCATGAGAAATTACAGGGTTTCCATCTCAGCCGGAAACCACAAGGTAGGATAGATTCTACTGCAATCTGCGGTTGACAGCGATCCATCTTTACGTCATAATTATAAGACACGGCGCTTATGGAAATATATTGCAGACATCATTCAAACTTAATTGAATAATAACATGATATTGTGTAAGTAATTTAACTAATTTTATAAGCAACAGAAAAGAGAAGATCAAAGGAATAAACAATGTGCAGTTTTGATAACAAGCTTTTGTTCTCTAGCTCATAGAGCGCCTCTAGTGAATGAAAAAGGAACTAATTTGGTATAATTAGCCAAATATAAATATGTGGAAATATTGCAATCTTAAAAGTTCTTTTGAACATCTCTGTCTCAATAAAAAGGATCGTCTAAGACCCAAGTAATAGGCCAATGACACTACGTTAGGTACTTAATCAAAAGAAAGTAATCAATACATTGACATTTATTTATGATTGAAATTAATATTCATAATGGAGTTCCTATACTGTAATTATTAATTATAGAGACAAGTTTATAAAGCTTTTAATAACGATAATCAAGAGTCTTATAAAAGAACGGTTAAACATTCATTTATGTTACTGGTTGGACTTGAAATAATTACTATATTGACAATTTATTATGGCGAGAAAGAATGATGCTATTGGCAATTGATGGCAATGACTGATTTCAGGTTCGTAGATCAGCCGATTTATCACAATCACACACTCAAGAGTATAGCTAGCTTAGCATAGCTTTTCAGAATACTTCGGTTTAAGTCTTCATATCTTTGTGTTCCCAATTTTGATGTCTATAATTTAAGATATTTCCATACAATTTCTTTTGCAAAAAAATTGTATATTATATCACATTTGGCAGCGGCTGTCCAATTGTAATATAAATGCAGAATTACGATCGCGATATCACAGAGCCTTATTATTGTATCATGTAAGCGACAGTGCGGACGACAGGCAATTCTTTTATATATCAGTGTGATTTATAAGTTAATGGGTACTATCAGAAATATATTATCATCCACATTTCAGCAGTAACGAGGTCCGTTGTTAAGAGATTGTAGATGACGTCTCATAATAATTGCTTGTCGCCTGACATAACGCTCAGTTTCACCACTTTCATTGTATCAAACATACATAAATATTCTTTCAAGTATATCACGAGTGGCAGAAAATATAGGTAAATATACACAAGCGGAAAAAAAGACTGTGTTACAAGGGAATAAGGTGGTATTTTGAGTGATAGATAGTCAAAAAATGAGTACATAACAGTCGACTTCAGTAACGGGATTATTTCGAAGAAACGGCCATTGAAGCCCTTCGTTTCATCTCTAATTGCTTCTGGGGAGCTGATGTTATTAAATTTGTGGATCCTTGTATCGATCTGAGCTCGGAGTTTTTATGTAGGCTGTTTTATTGAAATGCTTTTGTTTTATTTGTAGGGGAGTATTGGATGTTGCCAGCCAGTAGCTCTCCTTCAGGCATAGGCTGGGTGTCAGAGACAGGTATTGGCTCGCAACTTTGTAGTTATCTTCGACTGCTTTATTGTAAAGGTCAGTCGTAAACAAGATGATGTCGAAGAATGGATAGAGTCCGGCTTTCCTGTGTTTCTTTAATTGGTAGGGCTCTTTATTTAGTACAGTGTCGAGTGTTATTTTATTTACAGCTTATACAAGAGCCTTGTTTATAGATAACACATTGAATTAATTCGTTAAAATAACAATTTAAACCGGCTTTTGTATTTTCATATATTGTTTATTTGCGTGCAATGTAAGTTTAACAATCGCTTTACAAAATATTATTTACAATGGAACAAAACAACAAAATGTAAAATGATCGGTAAAAGTTACGGTTTTGTTTACCGTAACCGCTCCCCTCTATCCCTGGGGGAAGATGGCGCGCCGAAAACGTGCGTTTCATTCCATAACTAGTTAAAACTCGGTCGTTGTCTGTTTATTTGAACAAAATGTTTATAAAAATTGCTTAATTTAAGTATGCTTCAAACTCGATAAACCATTGATAAAGCTTTATGCAGGCACTTCAGCTTTAAAAAAAACTCCAAAACGCGTTTCGATGTAATCGTGGTATAAACTCCTTCTTCGCTAAAACTTTAATTAATGTAATAAAAAATACACGCAACAAAATTACATTAACACGTGTAATTATTTGGAATGTAAGAAGAAGAAAACTTTGACATTTATTTCGCTGAAAGTGGCACATACATTCTTGTGAGTTCAGGAGGATTAAACTGAATGTCAAAGGATAATTCGTTACGGTGTCAGTGGCCAGTGTGAATCTGTCAGACGTTTAAGTGCATTCGCATAAAGGAAACTGTCTTATTAACCGTATTAAGTAAAGTGTTATGCAGCGCGGTTACTGTACCGACCGCTGTAAGACGTAACTCACTATCGACTCCCGAGTTATTGATATTTAAAATACTTATACTTCAAAAATTAGTCCTAGTAATTAGTAGAGACGCATAACAGATTTTCATACAAAAAAAATTTACAGCTAGCCGTACACATATATACTTTTTTCCCATAATAGAGTTTGTGTTTAAACTTTTAATTTGTTGTCTTTGCCTAGCAAAGAGTCAACGAACCACAGGTACGCGCGAAGCTGACATTTTCCATTTTTGAAATAGTAAAAAGGAACAATGGCGTTCATTGGTATCAGTCTATTGCTTTTTTTCATACTTTTTATTTGTTTCATCGTCGGCAACTCCATCAGAAAGTTTCAGAAAGTTAAATGAACATTTGCAATGAACAAACAGTCATATTGTTTCACGTATAAAAGAAGTTGTTTCAAGTGAAACACACGTTAAAATTCATTTTGCGGCTTCGAACACGAACGTAGCTTGTGAATACACATGTAATTTTATGGATTATTGCTCACGAAAGGTTTTACTATTATTTTAATGTACTTCTCGTACATTTGGTAAATTAATTTCGTGTGAAATTAAATTAGTCGCCGCGGGCAGTGGTCGCGGGTAATGCTTTGGACAGCTTTTGAGGTCAACGGTAGCGAAACTAGGAAGCGGACATTTTAGCTGGATTTTGTTACCTGGATTATATTCTGGGTCCTGCATTGAGACTAAAATTGTATGAGTTTGAAAAGCAAAAGTTGACTCAAAGGGAACAACTAGCGTTATATATGAATATTTTATGCATTCATAACATTTTGAAGTAATACATACGGTCGTGTGTTTTTAATTTCTACGTTGAAACAGTGTTAAAAGCAGCGTCAATTTACTGTGAAACTCCATAATATTTAAAACTGAATCTGTTTAACAAGACTGTTGTTCTTTAAATTTAAATTAACCGACAATATCCCGATAATTGTCTGCATACGACCGCGGCGAAATAAAGTGCATTTACGAAAACATGATTTTAACTTTACACACAGTTGAGAAATAAAAAGTAACTTAAATTAATTTGTTTAATATTTCGGAATCCGGCCATATAATCTGATAAACATGGTCTTTGTTATTAAGCGACCAAGTACATACATAAAATCACGCCTTTTTCTCATAGAGGAAGGCAGAGACCAAAGGACAAAGCGACAAAATGGTACACTTTCATATTAATCGTTAAAAGCCACTTCTTAAATTACGCATCGCATAACTACTCGTTGTTAATAAATTCGCGTAACAATATACGACAAAATTAAAAATATAATTAAAATTGCCGGTTGGCCGCGGGGCGGGCCGACCTCATTAAACGGTCAGGTAATTAGCAATTTTGTAAATGGTCTTATTCATTATATTGTGGAGGGTGAATTAACGTGCTTGTAAAAAACTCGCCCTCGACAGTACACTTGTTGTTGCCAATTTGTATTCTATGCCTAATTTTTTATTTTATTAGGTTTAGGTAGGTAGAAATTGAGAACATTTTTTCTCTTCTGAAGATGAGTTGAAACTGAAATAATTTGGAGGTTAGGAAAAAAGGAAAGATGTGCAATCATTGTGTGATGGTATGATCAAAGAGTTTTAGAAATGGGAAGGCAATAAGCAAAATTAAAGCTAAGGTTAGCGATCTGACCAAAGTACCAAAGGTATGAAAGAAATGTGCAAAGCAAATATGTACGAAATATGGTTAGAGAAGTATGACATCATGTTACAATTCTAGGTCCAAGCTTTACAAATCCACAGCAGCTAAGTGAAACAAATTGAAAACCATAAAATCAGTAATAGCCGCTGACGTCACTACAAATACCGGTATTGAAACGTATCTATTGTAACTAATTAACACGAAACAATAAATTATTAGTTTATTGCTAACATTGCGGCGATCGCATGAATTATTATAGACGCCCATAAACAATGATTAAACAATTCCCTCCTATTCGAATCGATGAAATCATTTTAGTGGAAATTAACAGATTGTATCCATTTACTTATTCATTAATTGGTCAAAGTAGTGTAGGAGTGTACGATTTATGTGGTTTCAATTGTACTCATTACTTGTGCTGGTCATATTAATGTTTAAATGCCATAAGAGGTATAAATCGCGACCACTTGTAGAATAATTTTATAAGATAACTTAGCCGTTTTGTAGGACTTCTAGCTTCTGACTTGTGCCTCCACTTTAGAACTTACCTGTAACAAGGAAGAAAAAAAACATAAGCTTTGTTTTGAAAATAAAAGGTACAGATAGTCAGAATCTAAACAAGACTTAGAAAATGGGAGATAAGAGAGGAAAACTTTAGAAATCTGTGATTAAAAGCGATAATCTTATCATCGCTTTAGCAATAATACTTAGCATAGTATCTGCAGATAGAACTGCTATAACCATTAAACGATTTAATCACAAATAAAGATCGCTAATCAACACATTGTATAGAATTATAGAAATAAAAATAAATATTCCCTCGTGCATCTGCATACGTGAGGACGGGTTCAGACTCCGTCGTGACTAGCCAGTGGGTCAAGTCGATCTATTAAATGGTAATGGTTTACTGTTCGACAAGCACGTACTCGCGGCCATACGAACAACAGATCAAATATGTCAAGGAGTCGCTGAAGACGACTGTCGCCTTTAATGGGCTCAACTTCACTCCACAGGAATTATGTAAGTCGACGATGTCGTTGAAAAAACGTGAAGAATAGAAATTGACGAGTTGTATACTTTTGAATACGATTAACGGTGCATGATGTAAATGTGTTCTATGCTTGGTTTATACCAAAATTTCGTTTGTATAGGCTACCCGAGTAATACTCTATTAATACATACAGACATACATAAAATGACACCTTTTTGCCTTACGTGTGGGCAAGGACCACAAACGTTACTTTAGTCTAATATCTTATAAACATATAACATTTTTCATACCCCGTTCGCCGGGTTACCTAGTATTTGTGTAAAACATACCAGTCCAACCGCACGTAACTGTTTTAAATTCATTATATCTCTAAGGTCCAGAGTACAAAGTTAAATTATGATTACATTTCAAGTGCATTAAACAACCGCACGGTGCAATACGTCAACATGTCGCCCGTAATAAAGCCGCTTCAACGCTATTCGTTACTATACCATATTGATATTTTGCCTCTCAGTTAGCTGCTAATTCTACGCTTGTCTGAACACATCTTAACATACGACGCATTTATAAGACAGTTATTTCATAACCAGTTTATGCTATCGCGTAATTTGCTTTTTATTGGAGCCTCTCATATTTTTATATCGACGTAATAAACATCAAATACGCATACAGAAGTGGCTGTCAATTCATAGATTAGGAATTTTGGCGCCACACGTCATAATAGAGAAAGCGATGTCTCGACCCTGAGGCATTATGGATCGGTGTCATTGCCAAAGATGCGTACAAAAAAATGTATTGACATCTCCCTCAGTACTCATTTGCAATGGTTTCTGAACGCATTCTAACGTTACGGTAACTTTCTTTTAAAATGCGTGGCGTCGTCCATCATTGTTTTTCGAATAAAATCGATGATTGATGACTTTTGTGTGTCATATTCGTAAATTATCTTTGATTTACCGGAAGTAGTAAAGCCGGTTTAGTGGGTAGAACGGTCATGACTTCTAAACGTTAATAAATCCTAATTAAAACGTCATTAGTGCGGTTGTATTTTTAATCTGTGGTTAGGTGTGCTTTCAAGTTCTATTTGTGTCTCGTAAGTTCGTTTACCCATGAGATGATGAATTGTTAAGGCTCGTCGTCACTGATTTAATGTAAGTTATGTTATTCAAATGCGGTGAGGGTGAGGCATCCAATTATCGGGCATGTTCACACCTTTTTATGTATTTGCCTAGAGGAATTATACATGTTACGATGCTTGAGGAAAGATTTCAGTTTGTGGTAATGACTGGTCTTTCGTAAAAGGTGGTTTTAGTTATGTCTGCATTTAGTCAATTCTAGAAACGTTTTTCACAAATGTTAAAACTTGTGCGACAGCAAGGTGGATTCGCGCACGAAAGGTTCCATACCATCATCTATAATAAACAAGGCGTTTAAAACAAATGTGCAAACTGTAAAATGTTACACCTAAGACGTATCATACGTCTGACTTACTGACTAAAAAACACAAATAAAACTGGTATATCAAAGGTTAATCTCCATCTTAAGCCATCTAACACGATCACATTAACAGGTCATTGCACCCTACGTAAATTGAAGTTGTATCAAAATGCAAATGCGCCTAACATGGCGATTTGTCCGTGGCAGATTATAATCTAAGATGAATGTATCATTGTGAACGCTATTCGGTCCACAGACGATAAATAGTGCCAATTGCTGGCGCGAATTGTTACGATTTGTCTATGGATACTGAGATTTGTGACAGATAGTTTGGTTACAATAAGATATGATCTATGGAATGATGAGCACCCAGTTTTTATTGACGATAAAAAGATAAGTCAGAAGGCAACCGCTTCACAATAAATAACTTAACTATAATACTTTTCTTACCAATGTGGTGAAAATATATCACTCTTAGTTATCGTAGTTATGACTGTTATAAATATAATTAACGTGTCTGTCTAATATTAACTAAGAACACGACCGTTAAAGCCTATAAAAAAAGCAAACAAAATCGTTGGTGCGTATTGCATGACCGGTTTCCGTATCCATTTTTATAAAGATTAAATCATTAATTTATAATAAATATATTCTATATCCTGTAATCAAGTGTAGATAGCAGTTCTTATTGCTAATGTCCTGCCTACGGTATACTAAACACGTAAACTTACTTATACATTCCGGAAAGGAAAACTGGTCTAATCCGCGTTGTACTGCGAAAGTTACGTGTAAAACTAGTAGTAACGGGTAAAGTGAGACAGTTGGAAGCATGTCCTTATGACGGTAGACTATTGGGAAAACTATCTCCGGACTTTTAATTATATATTTACTTTTAATGGACGTTTACGCGATGTATCGTATTAATTGTTGAAAGATGATATTTTCTCTTTTTACATCCAAAGAACATAAAGAGTATAAAACTTTGGAAGTATACAAAAGTTATACGCTATTTTACAACAAATATCAATGCAGGTACTATTTGATTGAGGTCAATAGATTTGATCCATCGTTTTGGGAGGGTTTTTCTTCATCAGCCTTAACAAAATACTCTTGGTATTTGGTATAACATTTATTAAGGTCAAACAGATGGAAACATGACTGAGATCGAACTAAGACTGAATGTTTATAATACATAGTATGTACCCAAATAAAGCCATTTCTCTATAGCACATTATAGAAATGTAAGTATAGTAAGGTAAGGAAGTACTTGAAAGCACCTCAAATGTACTTAAACAGCATGTAAGCACTTTTCCAGATGATATAATTATAACATTTACAAGTAATATCAGTATAATTACCGGTGATTTTAATAGCGAAGAGATCGAGTATCGATATGTAATTTCCTTAATGTCTTTCTCGTATTGGAGAACATGGAACTTTTATTGATAATACTTGATTAACATGAAGGTCTTATTAGCTTCCTAACCGCGATATGACTATAGCAATCGTAGGTTAAGCTTGGATTAGTATTAATACATAGATAGAGTTAGTGCAGATTACTGTTTTCCGTTATATTTTGCACAATTTCTTTATTTAAGCTGAAGGTAGGGGATAGTTTTTTGATCTAACCTTTGAAATTACCTTTGAAATGACCTGATGCTTCAGCCTGCTGATGTTTCCACATTGGGCTGTTATTTTTTTAAAGAGCCTATACGACAAGATGGTTGTGAAAGAAGTTTGTAAGGATCCTACCAAGTGGCATGCTTTGGTCTCTACCCACCCGTATGGTAAGAAAGCGTGATTTTATGTATGTATGTATTTATTTAAGAGCCTTATACATTTACATATTTTATTTCAATAACTCTGAGGTTCAAATGCCCCATTCCACTATAACGGCCTAGACACCCAATTATACACTTTTGATCAAGTTTAAAACTATCAATGAACAGGGCAAAACAGGATTTCATTCCAAGCAAACACTACGTTTATCTATAAGGCAGCAAATGTTTCCAAGATGTTTTCAGTCAAAGCCTTCCCGTATCTCGGATTCATTTCTCAGTAACTATGACACAGGCTTGCATCGTACGATTCCAATTTCCGCTTAGCGTTTTTCGAAAAATTACATCCTCATGAGTCACTGTTTCATAACCAGTTTTGATCTGACATCACCTTGTGCTTGTTTTATCCGTTCTTAAACTTACTGCTTAGAAATTGGTTATATGATATTCGTTTACTAACGTTTATTTGCTTGCGAAAAGTATGCCAGCTTAAACGTAAATCTTCAAATACCGGTCTACTAATATAATACCAAAAAAGCTTTGAGATATCCCAGTCTTAATTAGCTTGTTGGTATATTTTGCATACATTCATTATATCTGCTCAGCGTTCAGAGCATAAATCTGCAAATAATTTATAATTATTTCAATCACAATTTCCAACAATTTTAATCAAAAGGCACGATGCTTGTATATTTGCGCTTACATGACTTGTATCAAGATTAATCGTAAACAACTATTTGATATTTGCATCAATCATTCGGTAGCCATTAAATCCTGAAGATGACTACTATTACTTGAATCTATATTAGCTTTGAACGATAAATATCCCGACACAGATCTCGGTGTGTCCTTTAATCAATCAGAGCAACTGGCCGCGCTGATTTATAGCTAATATTAGCGATAATTTATTTACGATATGAAATGATACATGTTTCCAGTAAGCTATTAGTGTAATTGAGAGAAATCTCGACTTTTATCGGTTCTCGGGAAACGCTTGTCGAAAATCAATTTCTTGCTTCGTAGAAAATAACTTGTACACATTTGTATGCACTTTCTGTTAAGTGTGTAATGTGTATTTTTACGACCTATTAGTACTTTGAGGAAGTGCAAAGGTTGCCTTTTCTAAAGGTTAAACTCTTGTTTGCTTTTAAAATATACGTAGAGAATATCTAATCAATTATGTTACAGGTCGATGATTGATTATAATTGCTGGCACGCTTTCGTAACATTTATGCAACAGTCGCAAATCAACAGCCATCATATCTTACAACAAACAATCATTTTTATTTGTTGTCCATGAGAAATCCAGCGTGTGAACAACAAAATTATCATTGTACTATATAAGTATAGGGATTAGTGTTTTGTACGTAGATGGCACACAGCGGGGGTCAAAAAGCTATCTGACAATCGTAAAACCGGATCGTCGTTTGTATCCCAACAAAGCATGGCTTGAGATGCAGTTTTGCATTACGAAAACAGTATGCATCCAGCGCCGTGCTCTTCTGGGGCCTAAAACGTAGCTCGAACAAGATTGTTCCATTTAAACTTTGTTCCCGGAGGTACGGTCCGATTTAAATCTCGATAGTGTTTAAGTGGATGTTCATAGTACCCGCACTATTTTAGCTGTAAGTTACACGCACTTGTAAAGTTCGCACTTTCGACCCTGGCTGGTGAAATAGAGGTGTCATGTTACTTATTGGAGCGACAAATGTCTACGCTATTACCCTTTATATGTGGCTAGGCTACAACCGGCGAATGCCTAATAATATTTTTGTCCGCAACCGACATTTACGACTTTCGCGAGGGAATACGCAGGTCGCAAACATATTTTTTCTTTTTTTTCCCAAAGTAGTAAGACGTAAATCCTAATCAACCTCGTTGTGAACCACGAAGAGATTCGATTGTTGTTTAGTAAGCAACAAAATATCGTTATATTTGGAATTGTTTTGTTGGAATTTGGTACAGTTAGTCGAGTAATTTTTCGTGAATTCGGACATAAATACATTTTAATGTTCCCGCGGCGAATGTTAGGAGTATTGTCCCGCGGTATTGGTCGATGTTAACAAATGTTATCGACTGGCCCGGCTGGTTGACATGGCCGTTATTAATGATACCACTATCTACACTGGTAATATCTAGTAAATATTCGGTACATGAGATATTATTGTTTTCGCTCTGAGTTTCGGGGAGTTGGGTGGTCTATTCTTGTGTGTGCGCTTGATTGACTTTACTCAATAGTTTGATTATATTTGATTACTTGATTGTTTTGACAATTAGAGATGGCGGTGCAAAAGGCCTTACTAGATAAACTTCACGGTAGCTTGGAAAGCTGCAATGTTCCTAGGGGCCTTATTGCCTTAAAAGTATAGTTGACCAAAAAGATGCGTGCACGCTTCCTTATCCGCGATTCAATTAAAGATTGAGTTTTCAATACGCCGTCACAAGAAAGCGTGTGCAAAAAGACGAATTCCTCATCCCGGCGTAGATTGAATGCCATCGTCCGTTTATGTGGTCCGACCATAAAACGTGTCACGTGATTGCTATCGGCATTCCTCTCCCTATCTGAGGGTATTTACGGCGAAATTTTATCACACAGCAATCCGGTATGAAAGACTTGAAAGAGGGACAGGTTCCTGAGGACGTGGGACGAACTGGCCGCTGGAGCCGCTCCGACGCGACGTGCAAGTGTTAATGTTTGGTCTAATTTGTGTATTTAACTCAAGGGCGTTGAGTAATCAGCGCCGGGGCAGTCAACCGGCCTTTAAAGATTTCAAAAATATCTTAAACAAATTAAAATCTAAAATATTATTGATTTAATAATCCGCTACTAACTAAGTCTCCTCGTTGGTTTAATAACTATCCCCCGCTGAGACTAAGTAGCCCACACACTAAATTTAAATGTTTAATTATATAGAATCTGATTAAGTTGTCGACGGTCGGATAGTTTTCCTAATAAACCCCTCAATAATGTCCTGCCTCTTTACGTCTTATGCACGATTACTGTCAATAGTGTTTCAAAATTACCATTAACTCGCACCTCTGGGTGTTAATTTAGTTATTGGACGTATTTATCGAACGAGTCTTGCAAACACTACAGGTTTGAAATGTAAGGAAATAACTATGTCACCAAAGTAAACATACACTGGCACAGTAATAATTTTGATAAATTGAAGCATTGGCGCCGTATTTCAATGTGGCTGAATGAGTGGTACCTGTGCCCGCTTGCAGCTTGTTAGCGCGCTCGGGCGGGCGCGCGCGCATTTTTCACCAATACGGCATCGGCATAAGTTACCATTTGGCGCAGTTGGCGCCAACTCATTCGATAACCCAATATTCGATTTATTACACCTCTCTCAATTTTATTAGTCTCGCAGGCGGACCACAACGTTAGAAATTAAAGCGAAGGCTTTATTAAAAATAAATAACCTCCGACTCCGCCTTTACTATTAAACAATTTGAATTATGTTATGATCTGTTTGGTTGCTGCGTGTTGTAGATCAAAGGCCGATTTTATTCGAAGACAAAAGTAAGTGTATGCGAGGTATTAATAGTAGGATATTGACATTTATTACGATTCATGTCGGCGGAACACCTGGATATAACTATTACGTTAACTTCTCGATAGTAAAATCGTTCTTATCTATCATGCTGCAGAGAGCGTTGGGGTTGCCTAAGAAGTCTGCTAATAACTAGAGTCGTAACTTTTAATAGTTCTACTTAGGAATTAATTACTGCCTCACTGGTAACATGGCTGCCGACCTAAGGTCTTGGGTTAAATTCTTACACCAGGCAAATTGATATTAGGAAATTCTGGGGACTTGTTAGCAGCCTGAAATTAACTCGGAGAGTGAAAACCTCGACAACTAACACAAGGCTCATGTTTCAAATATAAAACACTTTTAACTAAGCTAAACCTTTGCAGAAATACAGCCATGATGTTATCTTACTTAGGAAAACTCGTAAAGGACATTAACTGACAGTTAACCGTATATTACTGGAGACCTAATGGCACCTGAGACTAATGAACCAAGGGCTTTTAAGATTAACGCGGCCGTTCCCTCATAACGTTATCACCTAAAATAGACATTTATAACATTAAGCCCTTTTCCATTTGGGTGGGCAGATATTATGGAAAACCGGGCCACGATTCTTATAGGTTTAGATTTTTCATATTTACCCGGTTACGACTATTTCATTCGACCTAAATAATATCATAACATGAAGTTTTGTCTATAATTCTTATCGACAGAATTCGTAATCGTAAGTAACCAAACAAATTTGTGCTTATTTACAATGATCAAGAGTTGTGCTTTTATTTGTTAAGAGTATACTACATATTCAGAATAATTTATGAAACAAACATGACGCTGTTATGCATCGTTTACTTCAGAAAATCTAATCACGCTACAGGAATGTATTGTATACTCATCTCCCAATATCGTATTGGGTTTTTCAACTAAAAAGCTAAGTTGAAATGCAAGTTTGCACATAGAAAAGTGACAAAGGGAGGGAGGACAACAGAATACGAGTGCATAAGTGATTTATTGTCAGTTTCGTAGCGGTCTGCGTGGGAGTCGTATCTCTTCCGATAAAGTACTACCGATCTAAGTTCCGACTTGCAGTTCAATCTCGACTTAGCATCTTTCAATCGAATGGCTTTTCGTTACAATGATGTATGGTTTGTTTATTCACATGAATAGTCGGAGAAAGCCGTGCTTGTATCAGTGACATTTCTGTTTTATTATAATTGTGCACGTTCAATGGATAATGGTTTAGATTGATTTATGGTCGGCGTGATTGTGAAACGTCCATTCCGTATGAGATGAAAGTGTTTGGAGTGTCATCTAATTGTGTTTTCTAGTACAAACGCTGTAAATGTTTATTATTTGACTGTTTTCGAAGCTAATTGGAAACTGCATTTTTATTTTTGACTTAGAATCTCTGTAATGTGCGCGAAATGCTGTTTTCTCGATAAAAACCCTCACACCTTAATGAAGCACATGTCGTACATATTACACGGCACTTCAAGTTTATTTACATGTACATACATTAAGGCTCCATCATACTCGACACTAAGCAACGGCGATCGGCGACTTTGCATTGACTTGACAGCGGTTAATCACATTTTCGATGTCTCACATTTTAGCGACGACTAATTTTGGATTGCAGTACTCAATCGTATATACTAGCAAAGCAACCGTATTATTGTCGCTCGTTCAAAAAGCGATTGTCAAAATGAGTTGCGTTTCTTTGATCAAAAATATTCAGACGCAGTTTCAAGCGTCTCAATTCTCAAAACGCCATTTTAAAAGAGCTCTGTACTCCGACCCTTAGTCCACTTAATTATGTTATATCCGTACAGGGGATATACATGTTACTAGAACAGCCTAGACGGCAATTATACCGTATTGGTGTTAAATAAAGGTGTGTTAGAAAGCCTGCCTATATACGGGGTGTTTAGAAAAACTCCGATGTTCGATGCAAATCAATTAATTAATAGTGTTAACAAGTAAACTAGGGTGTTGACATGTGAATATTGAGTGAATGAACGAGTTTATGTGTGTCAGTTATTTTGAGTTAAGGAGGAGGGCAGTGATTGGTTGGTGGTACTGATTTGTTTAGTTCTTGATTGTAGACTTTCTGATAGTTAAGGATATAATAGCATCTTGTAAGTAGTGTAATAGTATACGTATATTGTTTATCGTTTTATTAATAAGACATCTTATATAATGCGAATACGATTTATTATTAAAGGATTTACTAGATATGCAATAATTTTAAAAGTAAAGTACGACAACATCCATGGGTGTGAATGGGGCAAGGGAAATTTGTAAGGATTGTTCTAAATTACGTTCTTTGTTATCTGCCTACCTCTATGAAAAAGAAAAGGGCGTGATTTTATATATGCATGTATGTTTGATAGAAAAGTAAGATGTGTGATGATAATCGTGAAATTAACTCGAAAACGTGGATATTCTGGGACATATCACATAACACAATAATACTATCAGTGAAATACTCAAACTATTGGCAACAGTAACCCGGTAACAAATACGCAACAATAATAAAGCCCTATATCCACAAGCTGTAATTACCTCAAGCATAAACATTCATCGATAGAAATCGACTGAAAACGTCGTTGAACGCCTATAATTGAGCCGTTTCGACATAACAAACAAATGTGTAATAACCCTAAACTACTACTACTGTTTAATTTTGAAGTTTGAAGCGTAAATTTGGCATAAACGTGCATTAATTTAGCTATTTCGCTTTTGTAATTCGGTAAGCTAAATGTTTAGTAACTGTTGTTTAATAGAACTAAGTTATATTGCTTCGTTTTGTTTGTATAGTTACTTTGACGTTAGTGTAAGGCTGTTTAATTGAATTTTGATAAGTTTTTGGTATAGGGAAATTGGGATATAGCGCGCGTGAGACCGTGTGATAATATGCTTGCTGTAAGATGGTTGATTATAATGAGGAAAATGCCTAACAGTGTGAAGATCTGTACAGTTTCAAGATTTTCAAACGTCGTTATTTCGTTTACCATGCGAAATAAACAATTGAGCAATTCACAAATAATGTTTTTGTGTATGACCTTGTACTTTGAACACGTTTTTAGTTTTAAGTCCTCGTACATATAATAATTATAATAAACTACAAATTCAGCGAAAATATTCAATGAATGTAAAATTCTATAGACATATATAATAGAATGTAGGTCAAAATATATCAAAGATATATGAAAAGTTACATCGTCGCCAACTCCAATATCTCTTCGTCAAAAATAAACTCAATAAAACTTAGTTTCATATCTTCAGTTCAAAGAGGTTTGTATAAATGTGTGTAGAATTTCTTACAATTTCGTCATGTCCGTCCATCTGTTACCCGCTTATAACTTCTAGTTTGTCGTTGTGATATTTTATACTGAAATGTGTTACGAAGGATTTCTTGCCTTTTATAAGCTGGATATGACATAGAGCTACGTTTAAAACGTCGAAAAATTGGGCTTTAAGCTTTGAATCTTTTGTAATAATTAACTTCATATCTTTACGCAGGTTGAGTATCTTGATCATCTTAGCGAAATAAAAATTACCTTCTTATGTGTATGAAGAATGAAATACAAATCTCACAAATTATTTGTTTCAATTATGTGCGTCTTAAGTACTGTCATTTAGAAGCATCGATAGAATTTTGACTAATATGTACTTTGCTAAAAGCCATTGATAAATGCACAGCCTTACTGTGTACACAAATGAACAGTTAACTAAATTGTTATAATGAAACTGAAAATTAATCTACAGTTCGCAGAAATCTCATTTACAACCGTAATAGTAATACAAACTAGTGCAAAAGCTTTAGGTTGATTCAAAAGGTGGTTAATGCATAAAGCGAGTGGTTTTGCCCGAAATAGCTGTGTAATTTCATTCAATCATCTTTATAGCAATCTAGGCTGCGGGGCTAATGATAGGCTCGCTACTTGAATGTCAATGGATTCAGTTACATTTCATATTATGCGCAAGTGCAAATTTAGGTTATAAATCGTTTTAGTGGAGATTTTACAGTAGACTGGAAATTATGCGTTAAGTAAATCGTTGAAACCAGAAATTGTATGCTAGAATAACTATTAATAATATCATGTAATGATATTGTCATCATCGTAACAGATGTAAAATAGGTAGGTCTCTTAGGCGTAGTTATTTGTTTCTTTGCTTGTATTTTTTCTTATATTATGTAGATTGAAGAGAGCCCAATAATAAAATATAATCTAGATTCATGCAAAATGTAGCATTTAGATAACAAGACAGTTTGTCTTAGTCTTTAATTGTATATTATGTCAGTTAAATGAAATTTGAAAAGGGGTTAATAAACAAGCATTTTCCTAATGCTTTATACAAAACTAAACGATGTATAAAACGCGGTACTACTCATGTAAAGATTTGATGGAATATATGAAGAATTGACAGTATGTAATAAACGTACATTATTACTATGCGACCAACGATATTAACCGGAATAAACAGAATTCTGCCACAGCTTTTAGCAGCAATTTGCTGTAAATTGACTGACTGAAAGCTCGGGCAATTGAATTATCAGTTACTGGTCTGTAATTATAGCTAAATCGACTATTTGCCAACTGAACGACAAATAGTCGATTTACCCTAGATTCAGAGTATCTTTGAACAACGATAGATGGCAGTATTACCCAGTGACGTATAACATCGCCTGTTCGCCTTCCATTGTCACTCGTCGCATGTTTCATCGCGAGCCGGTATGACAACAAGCAATGAACGATAAAATATAATTGTTATCGTTTCGCTGAAGCGTTCGAATGCATTTTATTTAGAACTTCCATGGTGTGTAATTGAGTTCAATTATATGAGCCACTGGTGATCAGTATGGGGGACTTTTATGGCGCTATTTACTTGTGAAACTGGATTATTGGTACATTATATTGGATGTTCATTTTTGGTAGTAATAAGTGTATCATGTGTGTTAATAAGAGATTTTTTTTAAACAAGTACGTCCGGAGAATCGTTACAAAGTTACTAAAAGGTGTAAAAAGTATCTGTAATTGAATCAACTGCTATAATATAAGTTTAGTTTACCGTAAATATCGACTTTATTAAGTCTTGCTCTTTGTTAAACAACCTGACAATGCTTTTCTTAAATGGATAAGACATACAGTCCCATAGAAAATGATCCAGAATAAGCGGCTATTGTTAGCTACAAACATACATACATACATACACAAAACTACAAACATCGCGTGTTCACAAAGTTCCCAACATAAGGGCGGGCACGCACTTGCAGCGGGTAATTGAGGCGTAAAGCCGCGATTACATCGGCGCGGGTGGCGTTGTCTCGACACAGAGCCGCGTATCTTAATTGATTGGACCGTGCCCATTACGCACCATTGACTTTCGGCTAGCTTAGGGCTGTCATAACACATTTTAAACCTAAACTGACGATAAAACTAGACCTTTTTTGCAGATTACAAAAATATAATCCTGTTTTTCGCAGTTTATGAAGACCTGGTCCTTTTTTTGTACTTAATGTCTAGCAATTTCTGATAATAGTAGAAAAAAATCTATGTTCCATACATTTAGATACCGTTCGTCTTACCAGAAGCCCTTTTTAAAAGCCTTACAAAGGGGATTCTATCAAAATATGTCCCTACTACAAAAACCTAATTTATCCTCTAATTTATCCCATTTAATAATCCTATTTCAGATTCTTTGGTTTTTTCAAACGATGCTTTTAAGACAGTTTTCTTGACATCTACGTCCCTACATATCTTCTTTGAAAGCATTCTGCAATTTATGAAATCATTTGAAATCATCCGAGAAAATATTCAGCAACACATACACCTACTCCTACGTGTACTATACATACAAGACTGTATATGAAACATCGGTATGTCAGCCCTAATAAAGTAGGGTTGGCCCATTAATTTTCTGTGCGTTGCTCCGTCGTGTTGGTATCTAACCGTGAGGCACGGTGAGGCGCGGTGAGGCGCGGTGAGGCACATGAGGCACCTCATGCGTAATGTTATTAAGACGTAACGCTATCGACATCTATCGCTATTGAAGGTAAAATGTCAATAGGACACTTTCGCTGCATGACTCAAGCTGGAGACAAGCTTGACTTAATCCTGCAACGTATTGGTATTTGAAATTTCCATCACAATTCTTGTTTGAGCACGAAAATTTTGAAAACGGCATATGTCACATAGCATGCGTTTAAGACATATGCTCTTTTTCAAATTGCGTTTTCAATTATCTTGGATTTAACTGTTCGTTCATGATATGGTAGATAAGCGTAGCAAACTCTAACATTTCAAATAAGCTTTTGTGAAAGTCTACAATACGTCAAAGTAATTTCTGCAAATGTCCATACTGACAGTTCGTCCCAATTTGACGATGTGCGTAGAAAAATCGATTAGTAATGTGAAAGTTGATCGTTAGTTACAGTGCCGGTTATTTTCCTGTTTGATCAATAATATTGGACGATAGAGAAATTATTTTATAGCTTTTTAATTGAGTCGTGGAGCCGCAGGCCCTGTACGTGCAGAATGTGACAGCAGGGACATAATTGCTGAACGACTTTCGCTCTTAAATTATAGGCATGAAAGTATAAATTAGATTACTAATAGAATAATGTTTATGTATAAGTATTAGGACGAAAGTATGCAGAATATTTGACTAATGACTTAGCTGATGAGCTGCTCTAAACATATGGAAGTACTGATGTCTGGTCTTACCTGAAAAGATACAAAAAGCTCATTAGAATATTTATCCTTAACGAACACTGTAAATTAACCTGAATGAAAGACAATAATAAAACAGACCATTAATGTCAAAAGTCAGAACCCACTTTCATTCACGCCCTTATTTGATAAAATAATAAAACAGAAGGGCTTTCACATAATTGATAATGAGATCCAATTTACTTCAATTTATTCACATTACGAACGCCATTTAAAACTCTTCGACACGTTCAATTACACAAGTTTCCAATCAATTTAGCCAACATTACAAGCGACCGAAGCGTCCCAAATTATTGACATGCCTGTCAATAAGAAGGAGATTCAACCGGCCATATATTTCTTGCCCTCAATTATTTCGTGTTTAAAACCCCAGCATTACGCAATACATCTCTGGGCTCTTGTTAAAGGAATATAAAACATGTAACAAGTGTAACAAATCAAATGGTAACATGTAACAAAGTATAACAAATCATATCGCGGCGTAAATCATGCTGTCTTCTGTAAAGCCGCGGGCCGCTTCGAAGAAATCCTTGCAACTTTTGGAATATTATTTTTACCGAAAGGGTTATTGGGGTATGTTGATTGTATGTAATTTTTGAGGCATTTGAGTTACACTGAGATCGTTCATGGGGAATTAAATCAAGTGCAAGCTATTTTGCTGGCCACTCTCTGTCAATTTTCGGCGAATCGAAAGTGGTTGCATTTTTTTTTCACTTTTTACTTACGCAATTTTTTTTTGATCCGAAAGATTTTACAAATATTTATATTATAGCTAGGATGCCAGCTAGTACCTACTATACTCAAGCCATAAAAAAATGGCAACACGGTGCTAATGAACCCTTCCTCAGAAAACCCATCCTAATAAACTCAGTCGCATCTCGAGACTGGACCGTTGTCTGCGAACGGCGACAAATCGGCTCATCTCAAAAGCATCACGTCTTCTTTTATGCATCATTGTGCAACAGGGATGCGCGCGATGCACAGCACGTGTCGACCTACACGCAGAATTTGTAATCGCGGTTGTCGTAAATAAACGAGTTGTGGCAGCCCTACGGATGCAGCAAGGATGGCGACGTGTCATATTGCGTTTATTCGCGTGTGTTTGTTTTTCTTGGAAGTTGTGAACAGGTTATGTCGCATCTTGATCGCTTTTTTGTGATATAATTGTCGTGACTGCGCTTATTTTTGCTTTTTTACGTATTTATTATTTTATATTATTTATAAACGGTCTTAAGCTTACTAATTTTCGTAATATTTAAGTGCTAGCTACTTTTAATTTGACACATACAAATGACACAGAACAAAAGAGATACAAATTTACCTCCAAGGTAAGAGGTGATTATGCTCAGGATAAACAAAAATTAAACCTACTTAAGCCTATTTAATTTCTAGATCAATTTAAACTAAAACTAAACTTTTCTTTCGTATCACGTCAGCCCTGTCGTACATCGCGCGTCGTGGGCGTTTCGAATTTATGCGTCGCGCCGAAATTTAGCCGCGCTACGCTCTCAACTGCACAATATGCAAGATAATATTCACTGCGCATAATGCTTGTATTCTTCCTGCATACGTGATGCAACGTCTTAAGGAATGCCGGATTTAACACACAAATATGACTTAGAATAAGGAAAAAATACGCTTTATTTAAGCTAAATAGGTGTAATCAGTTTTACGAAACAGCTTACTCATATAGGTTTGTTAAATTAAGTTCTGTTTGTCGCAACATTGTTCACATGTATCGCTTTATCGATTTAAAGAACCAAAAGGTTAGCATATTTTGTATGTATAAAATGCAAATTTGATATTTGTTGAGTGGCAAAATTTTATCGTAATATTTGTGGCCGGACCAACTAACGGTGTTTACTCTACCTGACAATAACGGCCCGATTAGACTTTTACGATGCATAAAGTTTAAAATATTTTATTTGAAACTAAATCCAGGCATTTTAACAGATTTTATCGCTTTATACTTCAATTGCAAGATTCTAAAGGGTAAAACATATCTTTTACGCAAACATAAATATAAAATCCACCATTTAAATAGTATTTTTCTTAAAAAACAAAGCATATTTTTTCCCTCTCAGTAATAACTTCATCAAGTTACTTCATAATTTTCTTTCACGCGATAACTTACTCTAATGCCTTGTCAAAGTCAGCCAGTAATAAGTTAACAAACTTAAAGTTTGTCGTACTTTATAAGTAGTGACAGGTTTGATAGCTCTTCGTACCATAAGAACCAACAATTTGTTGCTTTGAGGGTTCTTATGGCACGGGCACAAAATAGTCGTCATTAAAGCTTGTCTTTTACTACGAAAACAATGAAAAATTTTCACGTTATGAAGGTTTCTTTTACTTATTCTAAAAATATATTCAAGTATTCTAAATTAGAAAAGAATGTGCCAAGTCTTCTATGAATTTGAATATAATAAATATTTTAAAAAAACAAACCAATAAATATAAAATTCAAATCGAGAATATAATATCTGGCGACAGAATACAAAAAAAGGTTGCTACCTGTTTTCAAAACTTGGGAAAAACGTAAATAAAAATCACATTTATAATAATAAAGATTCGAATTTTAAATGTTTAAAAATAAACAAACCCGTTAGCATTATCATACAAAGGCGTGGAAGATGGCGCGTGATTCGTTCGCGAGAGTGCATGATGATGCTTCGACATAATACGAAGAATATTAATAACCTTAATATGAGTATATTGTTATTATCGTATCTTCACACGTCTGAGGAAATATAATATAAGAATATGGGTTTTCGTTTGTATGCAGACAGTGTTTAATGATTTTTGTTTTTCGATAAGAAGTGTTATTTTGGAGATGTGATTGGGTGTGTCGCAACTTCAGCTAGTGTTATTGTTTGAAATGATTAAGTAAAAATATATTTACTGTAATGTAAAAATATGTTGTAAAAATGTATCAAGTCGGAAATTTCTAAATGTATGCTTGCTTTTATTACTGGCATTTAGGTAGGTACTGCATTTTTTTCATCGAATGAAACATTGGGCATTTTCTGCAAAGTATAATTCCGTTCTTTGCGGCAAAATATCCAATGTTTCTAAATAAAATCTCTTAATTAATTAAACTTTAAGAGAAACCAAAAGTAACAGAAATCAAATAAATATGCAAATATCATCACACAATATATTTATAAACAATACAGACAGTTTTACGTCGGCGCGCTCGACGCGACACGTTGTGACTTTAAATGGTACTAAACTTTTATAAATAGACATTCATTACTTCAGAGGTACAGTTCAGAAGTAAGGAAGTATTCTATGTCGTTAAAGCTTTTAATAATATTTAGTTTGGCTTTCGTTATTGGTTAGTAAAGTAATAAAATTGAAAAAGTAATCCTATTTTTGTTTAAGTGTCACTTTTATGTGATTTGAACACGTTTTTTTTATATGTTTAATTTGATTTTTAATTTTACTTAAGTTTAAAAATAGTTTTATAAAATTTAGTTTATGGATTGTTTGTTATAAATACGAATTAGTTGACAGCTGCTATATGAGTCTAAATGTATAATTAATTGGTTATTTCGTAACTTAAAATCAATTCAACTTTTAGGATTGAAAGTTTTACGAGAAACCTATGTAGTAAATTAAGTCTCAGTAATCTCTGACTGGTGATAATCAGTGAATTTAGAAAATAATTATTATTTGCACAACATTTCCTTTAAAGACCATCACAACTTTTACTTTAACCATCAAATGCACATGAAATCAAATTTTTAATTACAAACTTCACACCGTAAGGAAACAGGCATCCAAGCTCGACTCCATTACCTTACCTACCGCAGACGTGTCAAAGAAATCTATGAATATACATAAAAACCATAAAGCAGCCACGAGGTAATGACATCGTGACGAGTATTTCCTTTTCGGGAGCCATGACAGCCATGTTTGTTATTAAAAGTGAGTATACATGCGAGACATGTCCCGAGATACGGAAACGAACGGCTCTTTGATTTTTGACAGGTGGGTTAGGGTTAGGGACTTTGCTGTCATTGTTCTGTTTCGTGTTGGTACTAATAATATACGTGAGATTATTATCACGGTTTGGTCTTAAGATCTTTCATCTTTTGATAAATTGAAAAGGCTATTTGTAATAATCAAATTAATTATATTTATATTTTATACAAACGCCAGAACTTCAAAAAAGAAACAGCAATCATTTAAAGCTCCTTAGAGAATAATCCACGAAATTAAATTTCTTTGAACTTCAAAGACCGTTTTTTCCACGAATGATTAATAATTACGTCAGCATGTAAAGCCGCACTTAAGATGTCATCTCTATATTATTATTATAAAAAAAAGGTTAGACCGGCGGAAAAACTTGTCAAACGAATAGTGTCGTAAAAACTTTCTTGTCACGCTTGTTAAAACGACTTCCCTTAATCGTTAAACAGTTGTGACTGCTACATTAATACCGTTAATAGCACAACACTAGTTAACGCCATAACGGCTAATTATTACACTACTAAATTCTAAAATAACCGGCGAGATTATAATCGCGCTTTCAGCTTTGTCTTTATTTTGTTTGTTCAAAAAAGCACCGTTATAACGTTTATGTTGCGATATTCGTAAAATTTATGGACAACTAATGAACTAAAGTTATGAAACGATCATGTCTCCATTATTTTTTTATGATTTCCTTTATTAAAAACTGGGCGTTGTTTAGTAGCACGAGATTTTCTATATTATAATGATGTTTATAAAGTTAATATCTGTCAATAGTGGACTCGGCATTGATGAAAGCTAAATTAAAAATAAACAACTCTAGATACCTACTTCTTTTTTACTCACATGCTGGTAGCACATGTGTAATTGTGTACTATAATAACAGAAATTAACTTTCAATGCCTACATTAATCACAGGAAATCTTTCGAATTATAGATTTCAACATTCGCACAAAGGCCTATTAAAACCGGTCACTCGTACGAGGAGACCAACAAGTTGGATTGGTTCAAGTAAAAACTTTAAAAACTTATTTCCCATAGCAAATGAGTTGAAGCCGTGCAGTTTAGTCGTTCGTGTCACGTCTCCTGTCACATGTCGTCAGACAATGGGATATAAATTACGGCATTAGCACGCCACCACGGGACCCCGTGTAATTCACCATAGCAGAGGTCGCGCCGTGCCTCAGAACCCATAGGATTTTATGCGAGAAAACTTGTACAACACGGATTATTAAAACTTAGGAGAAATACGGAGAAAGCTTCGGCCATCTTGGCTTCGTGATTTATTCAATTTAAGAAACTAACATTAAATTCTCAATTGCTTTATAGTTACGTTTAAAATGAAAAATATTTATTGCAGCAATTAAACATACAAAAGTTTCTTAAATATACACATAATATTATCACTACAAGTAACGCTGGAACATTAATAACTGTAAGTTCAATATCTGGTGATATTCTTACTAGGCATGCCCGTATCGAGAAGAAAGGCTCAGTCAAGTTTAGTGACAAAGTGTGATATAAAATAATTAAGGCGCTTGTATTAATTATGTTTTATGATTCTCTCGTTAAATCGAGAATTAAAATTTACAATATTTCAACAAAAAGCTTTATTAACAATTCGAATCGTTAAATAACGGTTATTTTCGAAACAACTACTTGCCTTTATTAAAAACCGGATAATTTATGACTAAATATAGGGCTCCAAATTAAGGAATAAATATTTCTTAATTGTTGAAACGTTTGGAAGTGAACTAAATGAGTGTTATAAATAACATCTTTACATTATTCTTTCTAAAATTAGCTCTTTCATCTTGTAATTATATGTATTCTTCTACTATTTTAATTAGCACCAAAAGTTACACAATGCCACATAAATAACTGGTCATTTATCTTTTCTCAACTTTTAGGAGATTACACACGTTTTTGTTAATTAAATGATTGTATAAATTTATAATTAGATAACAAGGAAATTTTCGTCGAGTTTCTATTAATTGACAAAATAATTTATAGACATTAAATGTTTTAAGTTAAAATCTTTATGACACCAATAACGTTGACAGGTGCACAAAATGAACAAGTAAAAAAAATAGGTTCATACCATCTTAGGGACATCTCTAAATTCGTAATGTCATCATAAACTTTCAAATTTATAACAAAATCGATTTTCCTCTAATTGCCCACAGATGTCGCTATTACAAAAATATAGATGCAAAATGGCGTCTTTCCACATATGGATTGATAAAGACATAAACATTTATGAATTCGTCGACCGTTTGATTTATTCACTCTTCCTTTTACGATTTTTATAGCTCAAAAGATATATTACATTGTCTATACGGTAGTTTGTTTTTCTTCCTATTTGGCGCAGGTTAAGTGCTATTCGAAGTCATCCTACTTTCTATAGGACTTAAATGAGTGTCCATATATAATATGTGACGTTTATTGGCTCTACTTTCAGTAGCTCCATAATAAAATAGAGATTGAGACATTCATTCTCCAAAGACAGAAAGACTTATTAGACAGTACTGTATTATGTATCTCAGTTGTCAAATATTTGTCACTGCGCTTTGCATTGTTCTCTTCCTTATATTATAGTGATTAACTCGTTACGTCAAAGCAGCAATGTACTCAATAGTGATTAACAATTTGACGTACACTAGTTGTCTACTGAGAAATGTAATACGCACATTGAATGTGTTTTTCATTTGCTCGTGTCTAATTGAACAAAAACAGAAACAAGATTTACGTGTTATTTTATTATCCAGTAGCTTATTAAATGAAATGATATTAAATCAAAGTTTATTATTTCTAATTAATTTTACGACACTCATTGTCGTAAAACTGACGGCTATTACTAAAAGTACGACTAATTTTCTATAATCCTACTTATTACAGTTATTACAAATTTTATATCTACGTTTGACATAAACGTGAAAGCGACTACTGTTTGATAATATTAATAAATTACATTGGTTATTTAATTACATTACACGTAAGCGATTGAAGGCATCAATTTATTTAGTCGGTTTATATCATGGACATAAATTTCGAGAAAGATATTGCTCATACGATAAACAGTAATGTTCAAGCCCACACAGCTCACGTATAAAGGTATAAAATGTAGTAAAAATGTTACTTTTGTATCTTTTGTTAGTTGAAACAACTTGATACTTGTGAAACTGTGCTTTGTAGGTCGGGAGTGGGTTGTAAACCTATTTCTTGACGTCGGATACTGAGAAAGTAACACGTTATGTAGCTACGTTTGTAGGCAGATTTACTGAAGAGATTTTGCTAGTCTTTGGTAACGGAACTCTTGCCATTTTGTTTATACTATATTTTGATATTTTTACGCTTTCCAATAACTGAGATCATTTTTTGTAGAATGTACTTTTTTTTTCTATCTACTGAAAGACGTTAACTTGTTCGGGGTTTATTGTTTAAGCTGCCAAATTTTTCTCTAGACAATTTTATTGATATTTTACCCTATAACCGTCCCACTGCTGGGCAAGTTTCTCCTTCTGCACGAGGGAGGGTTTCGGCTGGCCAAGTGCGTGTATGTTGGTTTAGTTGGTTGATATTTATTCACATTATCCTCAATCAGTATACGATGTTTTTTATTGAAGGAAATCTATATTTAAGGCCAAAGTAGCCGTCAGAAGCTAGTCTTTGGCAAGTTTATTATAACAAACAGCGATATAATCAATCTTTATTCCAATCATCTATTCGCAAGGAAATATAAACTCAGTTTCAAAACTGCGGAGGCGGCGCCGGGGTCAACTGAGGTCAGATCTGTGTACAATTTATATGTTCTAATTACCTGTAAGATAGTGTAATAGTTTCGCAAATTACTACTGTAGTTAAGCTTAAGACTAAGTGCTAATAACAAGATATTAGTGTTAGTCCGATGTTCTGCCTCGTTCGTGGAATGGATTATCGTAAAATGCCAATAAATGTAAGTAATCATAATATCGTTAGGAGTTTGTAAATGTCACTTTATTGCGGTAAAGTATATGGTAAATATATTAGGAGTAAGTTTTTGAACATCTTTATTAAGGATCACCACTTACGAATGCTGGCCGGTTGTTCCTTATTTCGAAGTTGTAAAACAATGAGGATCTTTTAAAGTATCATAATATATAAAGGTAGAATTCAAAAAACTGTTGACAGATATAGACCATGAGGGTGGTCGCAAACGCGGGAGACCCAAATAGAAATGGTGGGATGACTTAGACGCATTTCAGAATGACTGAATGAAACTTGCCACCGATAAGGTGAGAAGGAAAATGCGGCCTTTGCTCAGCAGAGTGGGACACACATACAATTAAAAAAACAGATTTTTGTTCAAGGAACTTACGAAACTCTCAGCGAAATTGAAAATATAAATAGAAATTTTAATGGTATTAAGTCCTAAAGTAAACATTACATAAGTCCCCACGGCGGCCATGTTGTTTCGCGGTTATATAATTAATTACCGCAGCAACCTATATATTTGCACAACGGCCTCAATAACACACAATTTAGAACATCGATATAAAATAATCAGGTTAGATATTTTGATGAAGTAGATCGTGAATGAAAGTAGATCAACTTTGATTTAATTTTCCTTGAATTTTAGATCTGCTATTTAGTTATATAGTCATACTTGACACAAATATCAAAGAATGCAGAATTGTTTTTCACGTTTGGTTTATTAAGAAAAAAAAGAGTATGTGTCAAAGTATGTATATTATTATTCTACGATTTCCACAAATAAGTAGTTTTTAAATGAAACCCCAACGTTATCGCCGTTGCTAACAATAAATCACTTTTTAAGCTTTGTTAAAGTACAATCTATACTATAAATATGTAAGTTTGTAAAACAAGTAACTTATAAATAACCAAAGTTATATCTTATTAACATCCATAACCAACATGACATTTGCACGAAGACCGCACAGAGCGATTTCTCCTTGTAACAACATGTGACATTAAACGGTGCAATGGAGTTCTAATCGCGACCTGTCATTTGGTAAAAGTGACATATATTAGTGACATTAGCAGCAGGGGTAGGTTGACAGATCGCTTGGCGCGCGGCCAATCGATGCCAGAACGTAGTGTATCGAGTGCCACGGACATACCAACGATATATTCCAACTTTAGAATCACGTATGCCGATTTTTTGCGGCATTTTTTTTAAACTAGATATAAAATATGAAGAGGGTTTTTTCAAATGCCAATTCCTTATTAAAAATTCACTGCTCTTGTGACACGGTAACTTTTGTCAATATACAAACAACGGACACAAAGTACAACCAGACCCGAAACAGCTTTGTTGATTGCACAAACAATTGTTTCGTTTGGGAATCGAACCCGCGACCTCTCGACGCAATGGTAGAGGCGTGGTGACCTTAACCACTGTGCCACAAATTGTTTCATAAATACACAATTGACTCTCTCTTCCCATAGGGGTAGGCAGAGACCAGAAATGCTTCAATTAATAGTATAAATATATTGATACGTAACTGCTTGAGATTTATTTCCGACGGTTTTTGTCGACATCAAACCTGTTCACTTTAATAGTACTGTCATTCATCTATCACAATTCCTAATGCAGAAATAGGTACTAAATTGGTCATTTATCAATTCAAAGCATGCCCAGGAAATAAATTAGAGCGGCCATATACATTATTAATACTAAGACCTGCATTGTCTGATTCCTAGACTCGAAAAAACTTTGGTATTCACGTAGTAACCTTCATACATACCTCATTATGAAAATTAAACTCTGACTAGACTTATAAAGACGGGACTTGCGATCCAGACTTGTTCTAAATTAAAAGATTTTTTTTCTTTAAATTAGACCTTATTTATAGTAGGTAGCTGTCGCTGGAGCACAAAAGCGTCGGAAAGGGAGAGTACTTGGTGAAATATTACTTCGTCAGAGGGACTCGCGTTTTGACATGTAATGAAAGAAAAATTACACGCGCCAGCCTTTGTACAGTCGCGACTTTCATTTCGACAAAATTAACTTTTGGGATGCTCTGTACTTTACTATAGAACTGTGAAACTCGACGGTCAGATACTCTCGTGAAAGTGAGTTCTTTTCTTACTTTTAAGAACAAATGCTCATTTCGTGTTTGGTGATCTCAAAAGTTACATTTTGTTCTTAAAAAATCCCCAGTCTTGTCAACGCTTTTTAAAAGTTGCCTTTTAATATTTGTGAACTGTCCCCGCTATTTTTGTAGCGTAAGAAAAAGCCACTTGTCATCTGAATTTTTTGCAACATTTTACAACGAAAAACTTGTGAATTCTGACAGTAGGAGAAAGGCAAATTCTTCAGCGCTGTCCGACGTATTTTTTGTGAATAAATTTAAATTGAAAAAGAATCGGACCAGGGTAATGGCACTCTTACAAAATTTCCAATCTCGCTGATTCACACTTCATAAAGCGTAATAGATACTGGGGCATTATTAGAAACACCAATTTATTTGACTAAATAATTCATTCGTTGAAAGGATAATTCAGAATGTTGGTGTCTCCCCTGGCGTAATTTGAGCGACATTGTGAGGGAATGAGACGGTGGGAATAACTTTGACGCGAAGTAATAAGATTTTAAATGTGAAATTGTGTCTAAATGAACTCGGCACATCGACATCATGGGAATTTATGTATTGTCAACGTGTTTATTTTAATTAAGTCGCGATATTCGACGCTTTGTTTCAATAAATCATTGTGATGATTGCGCGCCGAGTGAAATATCTTACACGTTGACTCTAAGTGTTATTTATTGGCATGAGACTGGATACAGGATTTAATTCAACTTCGTATATTTCTGCAAAGGTTTTACACCTTTATGTAATATACATCTAACGAGAGATTAAACTCTAGAGAAGACACTCGTACTAATACAAATCTAATGGTACTGTTAATTCAAGCAAAATATTTTTAAGTACTATCGATTTCGAATGTCATATTAAACATTCAAAACTAATGTTACTATAAATTTGCTTAAACATTTAAGCAAAATATGTTTTCTTTTAGTTCTGAATGTCATATAATGCATGTTTTATGTATGAAATAAAATAATTAACATAACATTATAACTTTAGACTGCACGGCAATAATATACCAAATGAGTTCATTAAATAACCATATGTTTTTAAATAATAATGATCGTATGAATATTTACATTTCATTCAGTTATATTTTTATTATAAAGCGGATAAAATACTGTTATTGCAAGATAATTTTCTTTCATTGATTTTGTTAAGAATTTTAAAGTTAATAGCGAAATGTTTAGAACATTTTGTTGTAGACATTATAATTTCCTATATGTCAGTCTACTGAAAACATACTCGTTTAAGATGTCGCATTTAATTTAAGTTTACGTCTTAAACTTTGACACATTTCAGGAAAATTGAAATGTCTAACTTATACTCCAAACAAATTTTAAAGGCGTAGGTACAGTTAATAGTCCGACCACTTAGTAGAGAATCTTGGCATGCTCTTATTAGATTATAATTAATATTTTTGAGTAATTCCAAAATTAAGTAGCTGTATCAAATATGCCACCATCACGGCAAACCTGCGAGTCAGTAATATTAAAATGTTGAATGTTGTGTACCTCCGACAGCCGTGAACCTTGCATACAAGGCTCTCTATGAAGTTGTTGGACTATAAAATATCTTGTTTAGTAGTTTAGATTTTGTATACCTACTTACTAGAAATGTCGGGTTTATTTTTAAAAGACTAAACTTGTTCAGTATTAAATTCTCATTTCACTATCTCAAGCGTGATGTTGCTCTAAAACTAGTTAATAAAAGTACCGAATAACGACAACAGTAAAAAAAACTCTTTATCACGAAAGCAAATAACGTTTTTTTGCTAAAACGCTTGTGATAAAGTTAAGCATCGATCATTATGTATATAAACTCGTTGCTAAGTTGATTTAAGCTTATTTATCCTGAGAAAGTAGATAACGAGGCGAACGTTTATTTTTATCTGTAAATATTATTATATTTTGGCGGGAATGTTGAAGTAACGATTTGTAGAAAACGGCTTTTTAATACGGTTTTAAAGAACTGCGCGTCTCTTTGGATTGAAAAAGAAAGCATGATTTCATCAGTTGCCATATACTGAATATTCAGTTTGTACTAGGTTTACTTTGAGGCAAAGCAAATTGTATATCACTTTCAAGATTTGTTCATAATAAGAAAATATGTATAATTTAAAAAGTTAGCAGCCGAATATGATGTAGAAGAATTTTGCTTTTGTTTTCCAAGACTTGATAAGTTTACCAACCCCCATTTTTAAGTAACCTGACAAAACTAAGCTTGCAAAAGTTAACCCTTAATTTTCCATTTAAAAACGAGAAAAAAAAATAATTCGACGTTGGCGTAATATTCAAAAAAGCGTTTTTATATACAGCGTGAATACAAAGCGGGTAAGTCAGCTGATGAAATCGTCGTCCAAACAAGCGGTTGGGGGATCCTGAATAATTTATACAGAGAAAAAGAATGCTCCCCCTGTTTACGTTCTCTTGTTGATTTTCCATGGGGATTGCTTCTAACACGGCCTCTAAAACACCACCTCTCTTTTCAACCTACGCGCATAGAGCAGGACGCAAGATATTTGTTGTATATCGAGGCCGGATTGAAAAGGATTTGAAATTTCGCCGGAATGAAGTAACATTTAGATGGACGCGAGGGAATGAAATGAATGTAGATTTAAATGAAGGTTTTACGTAACTTTCGAAGTATGGGATACATGTTTAATGATTACTACAATAATAATTTATGCAAGTCACCCAAAAATCAACCACTGCAAAGACGTATGGATATTGGTGATCGTATTTTTCTAACCAAACTAATCTTAGTAAAGAAGGATGGTGTGTATAATACAACAGATGACAAACAAATACCGACTAGCTTTTAAAGTTTCCTTTCATCCTTTAGACGACCTTATATTTCCTTGCTATAATTCCAAGGCGTTAAAAACATTATGACAAGTTACTCGATCGTGATTTTCTACTTAAAATTCCGTAAGTCCGTGCCAAACACTAGATTGTGGTCGAGATTAACAAGTCAATTCACAACTAAATAACACAGACTTTTGTAACAAAATGTGACCTAGACGGCTTTATATTACTTTATAATATTCGAAACCAACGCCCGAAGGTACAAGTCTATCTGTTAATACAAAGAGCGAGCGTTAAACACCTACTTTGTGGGAATAACATAGTTCAGGTACTAAAATAAGGATATTTTAACCACGGGCTATTTTCCAAGAACATAATCAGACAAGCGTAAAAACATCGTAAATATTAAAAATATAGGAGCTAGGTATCCTCGACGCCTACGCATTGCATATATTGTACTACTATAGGCCGCCCGCGACTTCGTCCGCTTGGAAACCCTTCCCGTGTAAATCCCGATCCCTCGGAAACTCCGAGATGAAAAGCCTATGTGTTATTCTGGGTCTTCAGCTACCTATATACCAAATTTCATCGTAATCGGTTTGGTAGTATTTGCGTGAAAGAGTAACAAACATCCATACATACAAACTTTCGCATTTATAATATTTGTAGGATATACGTTTGGGTATATTGGCTAAGGTTGTACGATACGAAGGCTTCAGGATTAACAAAAGGAAATTTGATCTTAGTGATGCTATTGTTTCGAAAACCTGTCATTTTGCTGAGATTGTGTGTAGTTCTCAAAGTCGCCAAGCAGTTTTAACTGCGTGGATAATTAAGCTCTTAAAGCTTTAAGCTGACAATAATTATCCAAAATGTTCTTTATAATATGGTGTAGTGTAATTTAGTATTATTAAAAGGGCAGATTACTTACTTTTATTAATGCGATTGCGACTTTTACTTGTAGATATTTTCATAACGAGTTAGTATTTGTTTTAATACTAAGAGCTAATAAAAAGTAAAATAAATGGTAAGAAAATAAAAGTACCTGTCTGAATCAGGCAGAGGTTCTCGTATTATTAAAGTACACCTACACATTCGCTACACGGATTATAATATTTTTAAAGGCAGGGTTGTAACGCGAGGAATCGTAACTTTGAACTTAATATTATGTAATAACTTGAGAAAATTATAAGTTCGGGCCTTATCGCGCCCAGAATTATCAAAAGCATACCGCAATTTTATTACCTCCTCATATATTAGTAAAAAACAATATTTTCCTCCAAATATAGGAATTTTAAGAGTATCGCAGCAAAGCGTGGAATTTTTAATAAACATTATCTGGTACTTAGGAAATTCTTGCGTCCCTTACCACCTGTTTCATTCCCTGTCGACTAATCTCATCATTCCCCTGCAACTTTACAAGCGTCTCATTTTTGCGATTTTACACTTGCACAATGAGTCGTTCTCCTTAATTTAACCTTTCGGATCGTATGTACAGTTCCCGGAACGGCATGTAAACGGTTTTCCTCGTTTCGTTTCGATTTTACGAGTCAACAGTGAGTTTTAGAATTGCTTTTATGGGTTCGTAGTACCGCCCCAGCCTATGTCTGAATTATTAAATCGAATCTTGTACTTCGCATCGTGTCGTGAACATATAGTTCTACTCGCCAGTTACTTATTCATTTGTATGATTTTACGTTGAAAATTTGAAGATTCCAGTTAGTTATGAGATTTTATGGTAGCGATACTTAAATGTATAGGTAGCGAAAAACCGCGAAGACGAATAAAATGTGTAAAATGCTTACTTAACATTCTCGCAACGGTTTGCTGTAGCGTTCAAGATAGTTCTGGAGTACTTACCTGAAAAAGAAAAACACATTTAATAAACAAACGATACAATCTTAATGTGTTGAGATAAAGCGATTAGGAATAGCGGAGGCTTACAGTTGGTCTAAGTTACGATATCTACGCCACGTATTTTTGTCTTCTTATCAAATGCTAGAGCCCACAAACAGTACACCATTAATTTCGACGATATTATCCAACATAAATTTATATTCAGACGTATAATTAGCTACCCACGCGCAAAGGAAAAAGCGTACAGAATTTCACAATCCTTGCGCCCACGCGCCGCCCGAGCCTTTAAAATAAACGGAGTATTTACACGAAAACGGACTTTTCTAAGATTAAAATGTTGTCGGATTTGCATTGAGGCGATAAGAGTATAATGAGGCGGGCGGTGTGCCGGCGCCAATAGATCACGCTGTGGTCCGCTAGACGGCGCCACCGAGACGCGCTTGCGCAAGCGCCGCACACAGCCGCACTGCGCACCATCAAAGATTACATCTCGAAGATACGCTACAAATTAGCAACAACTCAAAACCGCCGAATTGCTAATATATTTACATTAATACAGATTAACACACGCTCTGCAGACAGAATATTATCTCATGTTTAATCTCTGTGTTATGGTAGAAGGCTTCAACGTGTATTTGCATTTTGAAAGCGAGTATTACACGGTATTTTTAATTGTGAAGGAAATTAAGGAATCAGAAATTCTCATCATAAAAGCGATGGGGCTGGAGTTGGGCTATTCAATCATAATAATCCTAATTAACTTGTAAACCTTCGCTTTAACTTCGGTTTACATAATTGCGGAATGCAAGGAATTCCTTGCTTAAGTTACTAGCGCTGTAAACAAGAATTTCAAGCCACAACCGTCTGAACAACAATGTGGCTAAGCACTAACAATAGGATAAAACACAATAGAAATGCAAGGAACTACAATAAGCAAGCTTACCCACTAACCTACACTGCATTACACTGTATATTTACTCTACATTTTTCTTTAATGCTTCTCTTTTATTACTTTTTTCATAATATTTAGATCCATTTAAATATGTCTAGGCAAGAAACAAAAGTTTCACGTTCGCATATCTGGTTATGACATAATCTTTGTGTATTTAGCGTTGCATTTAATAGGCTCTCTCTTCAGTAGCTCGCAAAGCATGCCTATAAATCGGCTACTATTAGACGCTGATACCGGCCGATGATTACCAGACCTTTAGCAACCGTTCAACGTCATATAGACACGTACATCTCGTAGAATTAGGTAATTAACTACTTATTAAGCATTTATCTTAGTACTCTTGCGTTCTTTAAGCTTTTTTCCATTCAAGGTGAGCTGAATGCCAACTAACAAGGTGTCAAACTGAACTACGAACGGTATTGGGTTCAAAGATCACAACAATGCAAGGACCAATGCCTAATTAACGAAATGTAATCACTTCGGCTATCTTCGTGTGTTTTCGGAGATACGAACGTAAATGTCAACTTCGAAATCAAATGTCAGTTGACATTGTTGCTTAGTATTTGTCTCTGGTATAGAGTTTGTCCCGCCATTTAACTTAAGCGAGTAGGAAACAAATAGTATGAGGTTTCTCCACATAAGTAAGAGAATTAGTAGCTCGATTTTCTACTACTACGGACTATTGAAAACCGGCTAGCTATCGAGAACTTTTACACTAAAATCTGTTAAGCGCCTCTACCGGGCTCCGTAAGAACTATTTTTTCTAACTCTCGATATTCGATGATACTAACTGTACAGAATCGAGCTACAGATTGCTTGTTTAGAATCCAGATTTTACTATTTTTAGGTAAGTATCGATAGCTTATTGACAGCTGTTTTTGCTATCACAGGTTAGATGTAAACTGACTTTAAACTTTCATTGCGCGAAATCGTTAGTTCAGTCTTGATTATATTAAATTAGTGAAATGGTAAGACAAACTTGGTGAGGATTGGAAGTAATTAGCTACACGTTTGTACGATTAACTATAATTTAACGGCCCATACATTATTGTAATGTAAATAAATGGGGTTGACCTCTTAGGACCCATGCTTGTAGTATTGTACAAATTAATTTAGTTATTATTTCTGAAGATGCCATTGCACCTAACGTTAAAAGACGGTGGGGTATAACAGTAACTCTTTTATATGAAGTATGAAAAAGAAAAATTGAGAAAGCTTGTTTGTACATCCAAAAGAGAAAAGCAAATAAATACAAATCTGACGACTTTATTTGGACTGCAACTCAAAATTATTCACGATATAAATTCTCACCGAGTTTTAGGGTCGTTTCGAGTCATGACATCTGCCCATATGGGTCAAAATTAAGACATAAAACCATGGTTTTATGTGTTTCCCATACTTGTGACCATATTGGTGGTTCGTAAGTCACGATTTCATATAACAATGGGTCATATTACGTGCGCCATATAAAGGGAGGCAATTGGATTGGTTCGCAATAGGCGTCTGGAGAATACCGGCGGCTAATAAGCTCCGTAAAGACGGCTGCACTAAAATAAAGTTAATTGCTCGTAAAAGCTGCAGTAGACGTGTTTGAAATTGTGTAGACTGTGCACAATATGTTTAGCTTTTGTTACAGACTTTTGAGATATTCGTACTAACAAAATTATTTGGAGCATCTATGATATGGCTGATTCATAATTCATCTACTACAGAGATAAGTGTATATAAGCTGAATATCTATAAAACTGCCTTTATGAAATTAATATCTATGACAAATACTGCCAGTAGAGTGATGAAACACGGTATTTTTCTACAATGCAAGGTCAGATAGATATCGTTTATAAAATAAAAATCGCAATGCAAATTATGACAAATTTTTAGTTAAAGCCTTGAAATATTTGACAAGGAGTAAACATAACTAATGTACTTAAGTCAATATTATGCGATTTATGTTAATCACGGAATATTTGATGAAGGCGGTCTCGTGGGCGACTGCCATGACCTACACAAGTGACAGGCCGAATCACCAATTTCAACTGATTCCGAGATATTATTTATAGTCAAAATAATTTAAGAAAAACATATAAATCTTTCTCTTCGCTTCGTTAGTGTTAATCATGTATTACGACAGTATGTAAACAAAATGAAAACAGTTTTATGTACGTCAAAATTTTATGTGTGAGTCCCAAATCTTGTGTAAATAAACGATTATGTGTTCCAGAAATCCGAAAGTTAGTGAAAGTTAAATGTTTAATTAGAAAAGAAGTAATAAAGATTCAAAGTTAATATGACCTACATTTTTATTATGTGATTATTGCGTTAAAAGATTTCAAGGGACCCTTTGGCTATTTTACGAGCAAATGTAACGACAATTGCGTTTTTACATGTACAACATTTATTAATCGTTAAAAATGTGTCTTTACAGTATGCGTCTGATAATCTGAACCAATGACATCATGAGGCAGATATTGAAACGTTTAAATGAGACTCTTAGTTTTTACAGTTCTAACATCACGTCATCTCACTACTCATTTCATAAATTTTAAACCTCGCCGTACCGAAAATTTAGTTTAATTTATTCCAAAACTATACAATTAATATGATACAAGCGCAAATTCCCATACACTGCATCACGAAACCCGAGCGCACCTACAAATAAATCACAATCGTTGTCCAGTTTAATTACGACTAGGCTTTATCTAGGATTCGACGTCTGTTGCATATCGGGGATTGTCGCACCCACGGCGTTAGGCGCCGGCTAGCCAATGTGGGTGTCAGTGAAAGGAATCGGTGGTATTTATAGAAAAACCTGTGTTCACCTGTTCATTTGACTACAAGAAACTACCACATTATGCAACGCGAGGGAATTTGTAACGACATTCCGAATTGTTACAAAGACGCCTTGAATTTAGAATTAGGATTAGCTCATTGCGCTTTGTGTTATTGAAGGGCCAATTTGCACTAATGTACATAAATAAATAAATATAAATATAAATATTAATGGACAACTCACACACGGTCATTTGATTCCAAACTAAGCAGAGCTTGTACTATGGTAACCAAATAACTGATAAACATACTTATATACTTCTAAATACATACTTATATAGATACATTAACATCCAGGCTCAGAACAAATACTCGTGCTCATCACACAAAGATTTGTCCTGGGTGGGATTCGAACCCACCACACGCGGCGCCACGGTTGTTGCGGCGAGGTGACCGCTTAAACCACTGCGCCAAACGTGCAGTTAAATGTACATGACGGTACATTAGAACTTGACTAAAGGAAAATTGCAGTTTTCATCTTTGCTCTGTCTGTTTAGAAACTACGTATGTTTGGTTAAACTCTACATAACTTTTATTTCAACTTAAACACTGGTAACATTTTGTAACATAACTTTTTTGTAAACAATAATACTTATTCATAAAATAAACATAATAAAATAAATTGTACACTAATTTAATTCGTGGCCCACAGGGTTTTATTGCGTTTAGCGGAAAGAGATACCATTGTTTATTGTATAAACAACGGAACATTTATGAAATCTCAATTACTCATACCGAATAAGTCCAAATAACCCAAATACACGCGACCCAACAATATTACATTAAAGTAATTCGATCCATCCATAAATTAAAAACACCTACAACTTTATTAAACGCAAGAAAACAATAAAACGTCATGTTTGTGAAAGATCTCGACCACACGTGCGTACACGACCAATTTACTTTGACCCCTGGGATTTGAAACTTCAAAACTATTATGAAGAGTTCAATATGGAATGAAGTATCAAGTAATGTTGGTTAATCTATGTAACGATGTTACAACCAATAAACATTGGATAGATAAAAATACAGATATGGAATGGATAAACGATCGAGGTTATTTACCTAATCTTTTGCTAACGATAAGTGAAAATAGTGTTTATTATGTGGGTGTTTAGGTTGATAACAGATAGTGTTGAAAGTTAGTTCATAGGATCGCTCTCACGGCTGTGTCGCCCACGTTAGGACTCTAGGCCAGTACACTACAGTACTGTACTATCCAGTATTGAATGCAATCGTTTTCATTTGATAGCCCACTGAGGTGGGAGGTCGGGTCTTGCCAATATTTTTGTTCAATTACGGCTGTGAAAATTGATTTACAGTACCGAGCATTGCATTTGTCGTTAAACGTTTATTTTAATTATAAATACATGTGTGGGCTGGAAATGAAAGAGAAATATTTATTTTGTCAGCAAAAAGCTACTATTTCCTTAATGTATTATTTACAGCTATATTCACTGCTATAGTTTTGTCTCTATCTCACTAATGCATATGTCATTAGTCATATCTCTTTCTAAATAATTAAATCATCTATACTAATTTGCGATATTGGATTATCATAATGAATATTGACCGTTATATTATAAATATTAATTGAATTAATAAGGCGTGTTATAATTTCGTTGATAAGTTAAATGTTCATTTGATTTTAGAAAGCCATCAGCAATTAAGGGATTAATGGTGCGTGTGCGCCAATCTTAATTAATTTTATTATGTTGGTATCGGAAATGAATCAATGTTGCCATAATGATTATTATAACAGGTTTTTATTTGAATATTTTTATTATATTTTTTGTTTATATTACTTTTAATACCAGTTTATTAATGAATTATAACAAATTTATCTTATTAATGTTCCACAGTTGGGCAAGGGTCTCATCCTTTAATGAGAGAGGACCTTGAGTCCACCACGCTGGCCAAGTGCGGGTTGGGACTCATAGTTTAATAAAAACAAAAAATAATATTTTCTTTTGACTTGCAAAACCTTTTCAAATAAAGGTAATATTAAAAATTGTGTGTACAGAAACCGAACATTTAAATCAAAATTTCGTTATCAGCTTTATTCAAAGCAGGTATTCAAAGCAAAATTCACTAGTTTAATGGATAACAGGCAACAATGATCATGCGTAAATCGATCACTATTTGCCGTAAATTAGTTCCAAGAGCACCACATTACTCTACCAATAGCCAATACATTTCCATCTGTTCCTTAATTTACAGTCCCGATCCTTCCAAAGAGCACCGTCCAACTTTGTTGTCCAATTTGTCAGGCGACTTTGTGCTTATTTATAGCACATAATAAGTTTAACGAGATGCTTTCAAACTGGTCGTGTAATATATTCGACGTCGTAATTATACGGGACTAGTTGCGCGTACGACGTACCTTGCATAATGTATGCGTGTGAGTTCGCTTTGACGGTAACGTTTGATTCTGTTTTTGTTCCTTAAGTTATGTTTAATTTATAGAGTATTACTATTTGACCCGGCAAACGTTGTTTTGCCATATAATTAAAAAAAAAGTGCCACTTAGGGTTATGAAAAATAGATGTTGGCCGATTCTCAGACCTACTCAATATGCTGACAAAATTTCATGAGAATCGGTCAATCCGTTTCGGAGGAGTATGGCAACGAAAACTGTGACGAGAGAATTTTACATATTAGATATGAATAAACAATTATTCAACACAGAAAAGTTCAGAAAACCCATATTAGTCGCTTATTTAATACTGTCGAAAATAGCACACTAGTGACGTCATTACGTTAGTATTTATATTTTCCGTGATTTTTATGTCTCATAAAGAGTATCTGATTTGGCTGGTAGCAAAATACAGTATTTAAATTGTATACGTTTCTTTAGCGGTGCTTGTTAAAATTGGATATAATTATCTTTCTGGTAGGACTTCCAGTAAATATGTGGTTTTTGGATCGGTAGCATAATCGCATAAGTTTTAGGCTGTAGTATAAGTTTCCATTACATAAATTTAAATTTCAATTGACGTTTGAATACTTCGTTCCTTCTGTTTATACGAAAATCAAAACATAATTATTTGTTGACACATATGGTTATTTAGGCTTGCTACATATTCGATTCGGAAACATTTATCGGACAACAAAACCGACTCCACTCACTTGTGTTCGGCTTGTGCCGATCGGGTTCATCTACACAGGATTTGCCGCTCAGCTAGGCCGATGTAATCCAAACCGAATATGTGTGTAGCAAGCCTTATGTTCGTTCTCAATTAATTGTATTCAATGTTCCAATACTCTATTAAAAACAGGGTAAGGTGCAACTGTCAATAACTTACCAATTTTAGTATGGCCTATGGCCTTGTCTTTGCGAAACTCGCAACGCAAAGACAACTCAATAACGAGTTAATGAGATATGCTAATTTAAGTATGTTAATGTTAATTGTATCGTGGTAATGATAAAATATGAACAAATATAATGTAACCGTTACGGTTCCTACGCAATGTCCTTTACCTAATACTCTTGGAGAGGTTGTTTCATTTCTCTATGTATTTTTGTAGTCTCGTAAGACTCTATGTAACCCGAAGTTATTGTCTACATGATTCACCCCCGGTTTCTGAGGTACATTTAACGGTAGTTTATCCACTCAATAGCGTCAAACCTCATGCAAAAAAACGCTATTGAATAGATAAACTACCGTTAAATGTACTCAGAAACCGGGGGTCAAAGATGTACGTAGAGATAGAACTTTCGAAAACATTGCAACTGAACCAAAAATAGAAGCACTTTTTCCAACTCTTGCATTGTACGCAAAACTACATCGATGCTAATACAATTTTCAAATAAAACTTTTGAATATAATATAGCTAGCAAAAGTCATTATTAACTCCGAGCTTCGGGATTTAACCCTCTAAAACCGCATAAACTGTAACACAGTGATGTTTGACATAGAATATAATTAATGTAACGTAACTAAATAATCTGCTGAGAGGATTACTGTGGTTTCGAATAGCTTAACCCGATGGATTACATCACAGTCTATGAGGCCATAAAGTCCACGATTTCAAATACACATCTTTGAACTCGCTCCAGTTTTTTAACATCTTCTTTGGAATGTAAAGCGGTTTTTTATTTTGTAGTGATTTAAATGCTTTGACAAATAACTGAAGTATTTACGATGCATTTAATCTCGCTGTTCAGTTTCGTAATGTTACAGCTTAGCGATTAAAAAGTACAAATGGTGCAACCGTAATTTATGATTGTCAAATTTAGGATTTTTCTTTCGACGATTTGAGACACAATGGTTAACTAACATAGCATTGATGATCACATATCCTGGATATGTTTATGGCCAGTAAATAAATAATTATAATGAAAATCGTGAAATCGTCATTACGTATTGCTATACCCCCTCTTGGATCACACTTGTGCCTATTTATCTAAGTTCCTCAACCAGCCAGCTGCTTTCGCCATATCCTATACAATCGAGGTACAGTCGGGATTAACCAATCCAAACGATTACATCCGGATAAACTACAGCCGCAAAGCGCACTCCCATGTCAGTTAAAATTCGGATATCGAGGACAGGACATCCTTCCATCCCGAGAGAAGCCCTACACCCGACAGCATACAATAGTAAGAGGATTCAGTGAGAAAATTAGGCTCCTAGTCCATTACACGCTTTCTCTTATAACTACCATTTCCCGCTTATTCTATGGCCCTCGGTCACATTGTGGGAACGTCACGTGTAATACTGTATCGCTTTTGTTATAACACTCACAGTTATTAAGAGCAATGCTCTGTGAAAGCGTTGCATTTAGATTTATATGCGTAAGACGTTCCTTGCGTGGGAAGAAAGTGTAGACCTTGATGACGACTGACCAATGTGATTATGACATTGCCTTTCGAAGAATTTTTGACTAAGTTGAGGATGTTTTTTTTGCGACTTTCCTGTTAGAGTGTGTTGAGTGTGTCATTGAAGTCACGTAGCTATTGCATAAAAGAATAAAAAATTACTAACACTTGTCAGTAATAATGTTTTAGTTTAGTATTAAATATCGCCAGTATTGTCAAAATCTCAGGAGTGAGACTTATTTTCATCGTAGAAGAATATATTTTTACTCTTCGGCTAGTGAGATTAACTATTTAAATAAGTAGAGAGATGACGTATCGAATAATATTTGAAAAACTTATTCAAAAATACGTACTTAAATGTTCCTAATAATGCACACACGATATCATATTTGTACACAACGTTGATTCAAAGCCCAAATATTTGACAAGTAAATGGATGTTTTCTTAAGATATGTAAAGTAGCGTTATTGATCGTTACATTCCTGTGTTCCATTTGTAAGATAAACCGAGAATATGTTTAGAATTACAATTTAGCGTTCAGTTTGAGTGACATGTGACACGTTGCTCAATGTTCGTCGCCCATTGTCGACTGTGGAATCCTAGATATGTTCCCGGATGGTACAAGTTTCAAGAAAACAGCGGTAAAGCAGCGTTTCCCGAGAAATAAACTTTATTACTTGAGACTTAAGTTTAGATGCATTTTCGACAAAATCAGTTTGGTCAGTGAATACAACAATTCAGCATATACATTTTACTTTGTAAAATTCTGCAAGTTGGCAAATGCATTTTTTTAAGGACTACTGTATAATAACAAGTTCATAGTTATAATTCGATATGTGAAAGGTTTGTTACCAAAAGCTCCCCAAAGATCTACTGATATAGAATTTAAGATAACATTGTCCTAGAAAGAAACTGTCATTAATATATCTCTCTATTAGTCTGTTTAATATTTATCTCGCTTTTTCTTATAACAGGGGCCATATACTCAAAAGATGTACCGCCGTTTAAATAAGGCCAGCTAGTCAGGTGGACGGGCCGCAGTCGGACTCCACGCATAATTACTTCACTTATTTGGAGCTCAATGGCTTCCATTACCATATGTCATCGATCCTCCCTTTGATCCGTGACAAGGACTTACTGTGCTGATACTGTGTAGCGACTTATTTAGACGTTTCCTACTTGTGACGTCACTTGAATCCAGGATTGTTTAAGTAAGTAGATAGCAAGTAATGTTTAAAACTGTTTGTTACTTTTGAAAAGATATATAAATCTCAATACAGGTTATAACTTTTAATTGTGTTTTTCTATTCTAGAAATTCTTTACGTTTGGAGCATATTCAAATGAAATGTTTTTAGCAAATGCTTCCTCACTGCTATTTAAAACGTTAAAGCAACAGGCAGATCTTTTAATGAAAAGCTGCAAAAACGATATTAAACGATTTTGAAAATTAATTGTTTTCAGTATAAACAATCAATATAATTATGACAAAAAAATATATTCATATAAAAAAGTGTAGAAATGTTAGCAAAATATACTCGTTAGCATTTAGAAGCGAGCTAAGTAGCGGGCAGAGACTTGCTAATGCCTAGTGCATAATGGACACCGGACTACGCTTTATAAAATCATATCGTGTAATACTTTAGTCTTTATCAAATCAGCATTCTGAATGACGTAACAGTGTATGATATATGCGTAATTTTCACCACACCTTCACATTTCCCGACCAACCACATGTCGCCGGCGCCGGCGCTACGACCATACATTTGCATAATCGGCCGGTGTGTATGCCGGCCGGGCGCGCGTTACACCGTAACGATCGAGTTATCCAATCAGTCGCCTGTAACCTCGCCTCGTGGCTAATATCACTGGTTATGTGAAGGGATTCACTATTGATGTGTTATCTTATTGAAGAATGGTTCTTATAGTTTTGATAGGGTTGGTTCAGGCCGAGCAGAGTTGGCTAAAGGTTAAAAAAAAACATTTGGCTTTTAAAGTAGGATATCTGTATAAAGTCAGGACATGCAAATCAGAGTTTTGTGAATATTATCGTTGGTCGAAAATTTTTGAAGAGAACCTTCACATGTACTTAATATTATCCAGATTAAAAATGATAATTCTGTGTATTTGAAAAATAAGGACATATATCAAATTCTAAATGTTGTATACCTCCATTCAATGCCCTCTACTAAGCTGTTAGGCTATAATGTTAAACGCTGTAATTAAGCCTCGTTATCAAATCGTGTCACAGCTAAAATTATATGAAACTATTATCATCAGCCCGAAAATCACAGATTTAATTAACCACTAACACACCAAACATAGTTTAATATCAATTTTAACGCGTTACTCGAATTCTAATCACAACAATGTATCGAAAATGTATTTTGAGCAAATTTCATATAACCACGTGATTGGTTACATGAAATTTGTATTATAACTCTTACTGAACGAATGATTCCGAACATAATTGAAAAGTTAATATTAATGAATTTGTACATTTGCGTAATCCCTACGGAAATTTCTGTATCGATTCATTTACAATGCATTTGTGTAATGGGATTCCTTCACCAAAATTATTAAAAATACAGTCAATTTGATAACCTATATTAAATAGCAAGTGCTTTTGACGTGACTAGGTATCTAAATCTTTAAACTCGTCTTTCAAAATTGAACCACCCACCAGAAGGCCTGAAAAATCTACTATATCCCATATCATCCATTATATTTTTACAAATTTCAATTTAAATTATTAATTACACGAAGTAGTACGCTTAAGCTAAAAAACTAAGTTAATAATTAGTTCATATTATTTGTTGTAATAACGAATTTAATCACGTGAACATAACGGCTAGAAACATCGCTAACACCGGTCGCCAGTGTGTCCGCCGCAAACTACTCACAGCTGTTGTTTAATGTTGCGTTTACAAAATTTCTAAGCATTAAGACAAACTCTTGTAAAACAGCTTAGAAGCTTAGCAAGAATACTACACTATAAGGCTGCCTGTCCATAGCTGCTGAGCGAGGCTGCGGTGCGGAGAAACGGATGAATACTAACCAATAAGAGTGCACAAAATCTCCTCTCCTCGTGAGTGGTTCTCTCCGATTGGTTAATATTTCTCCGTTTCTCCGCACCGCAGCCTTGCTCCGCTTCGGTGGACAGGCAGCCTAAAGACTATGCTTTGAAATAACCACTATCAATGCAACTATTCCTAAGAAATCTTTCTTTTTTTTTCACGAAACACAATGTCGAAGTTCAAACGCATGCTATTATATCATAACGTTTAATTTTTCGATTAACAGCGCTTAAATAGAATCGTTGAATGTTCGTTATAAACTTTTATGTGTGAACCTACACAATTAAAGAGCATGTAATGTAATATGCCTTTTATTGTTATAGCTTTTACTAGTTAACCTCAAGAGAAAATAGTGCTTGATACTTTGGAAAACTGAATAATATTTCGGCATATTGTGATACAAAATTCTTTAATACATTGTGCTGCTTTATAAAGCATAGTCGAAAGAAATGCACTTGGTACAATTTCTGATAATACTTGTCTATAAGTAACTATTTTAAACCTTACGTCTCACTAGCGCCATCTACAAACTAACAAACTTAGAACCACGATATACATTGGCATATAACCCGTTTAAGCCTTCGTATGTAACATATCGCATTAACATAATATACCGGTGGTGGGCACTTATAGCTAGGTATGCCAGTTAGCCGGCTGATATCCCGTCATTTGCATAATCGAGCCTGTATGGAACCATCTCGTGTGTGTCACATGGGGTTTCATTGCCCTTTGTCGATAGTTTTACTGTAATATAGCTAGTAATATGCTGTACGGGTTTGCTTGCCAATGAGGGAAATATTCTAGAAGTTAGGTAATAGATAGAAGTGTTTGTAATGTTTAATTTTGCTATAAGCTTTGGTCGTAATTATCTTTAGTTAATTTCAACATTAACGACAGGCATATAGTATCATATTAGTATTTACCTAAGCACATATTGCATTATTTTAATTCCTTGTTCATTTACCAACCTTGATTAACAAATTAGTTCCCTGCTTTGTATATCTATAACGTGGGAAACGACTTTTATGTCAAACTAAATAAAACTAAGTTCACATAATAAAAGTTTATGAGAACAATGACTAACCTAAACAAGTTACGACTATCGAATCTAAATGTCCTTAGCACGGATTACTACTTCAAAATTTATTTTTATTCAGCCATTTTGACTAGCATTTTACGAATGAGTTTTTGTTCCTTTATTTTTTCTTTTTATTTTACTTTAGACGTTTACTCAGCCAATTAGTCGTTTGACAGCTGTCATAACTGTCAAAAAGACGCGCGAGTTTTTATGCTTGAGGAAATCATCCTAGTTTTCGATATTTAAATTGCCTTTTGTCATCATTACGAATGTCTGTTATAAAATAATTAATTTTATTTGACGCACAATGCAATGAGATAAACATTTTTAGGTCATACTCATAATAGTATTGAAACAAACTGGTTTCGTCATCCATAATGAGAGTAGGATCGGATTACAACGAGTTCCTCCCGCCCATCTGGTCACAATGTTCCGTGTTGTCTGCCTACGTTGTGCCTTTTAACTTATAAGGCGTTTGGCAACATGCTTTTAGCCAAGACATAGACCAAGCATTAGACGTTTACCGTAAAACACTCTATAGCACTATATTATCCTTACCAGAGGTCACACAAGCCAAATAATTTTTCATTTTTCGTATAAGCATACAGAAACAAAAAGAGGATTAAGTTCTAGGCTGATTACAGACTTTTGATTTGAGTCTTCATCATTTTGTGTCTACTGATTGCGTTAGAGGCTCTGCTATATTTCATGTTTAATTCCTTATACCATCTCGATCAGACTCCCAAGTTTGTGATCGCTCTTATGTCAACAAAGCTTCGAAAATCTTTAACAAAGTTTAGCGTAAAATTGACTTTTGATCGTGGTCGTACAAAACATTCTCGAACGCAGTTCCATTACGAAAAGCTTTAAAGTCACTCGATTAGATTTCCAGCTGGTTGATAGACACGCATGCAAATTATTGTTAATAGATATTGCGACAGTACCGTCCACATTTCTACTCTATCTCTTAACTTAGCTAACATCCACTTAGCAATTACCTATTTGTTTTAACAACTACGCCAATAAAACTGTTTATGTATTTACTCATAAAATTATTGCTACTGAATTGATATTAGTTTTCAATTTGTTTTGAGTTATGGATAAATTTATATCGCGAATAAACCACAACGGGAACTTTATTCCTTCCGCTTTAAAATCTATTAAATAAATGAACTTTACTTGAGAAGTACCGTTTCTAATCGAAGTGGTCATGTAGTGGCCATTTTAAATTAACTTCTCAACAAATCTCTTCTTTATGGGCTAAGACAGCCGATGATTAATCTGAAAGTTCAGTTTATAAATAAACAACTACTATATTATTTAATTAAGCTTTCATAATATATTCTGGTATAATATTCGGTAGTTTACACCTCGCAGTTCACCTGTTTCATTTAGTTTAATATCAAGGCTTGTATCCCAGCGGGCCGGGCCTCGCGACGCACCGCGGGGCGCCTTTATACCACACAATGAATTACACCCATGTACTATATACTACTAAGCGATAATAATGAACTTTATTGTCAGCAAAAAGTGGCTCAACGGGTGCGAAGTCATTAGGGCTGGAAGGTAAACAAAGTGGTTTTATGAAATATCAAAGGGTGTGTAAAAACTTGATGAAAAGATTTGTAACGGGCTTTTTTGTTGATTAAGTAAAAAAGTTGTTAGAAAATAGCTAGTAAACGTGTGGCGTGGTAAAGTTGGGCTCTACTTTTCTCTTCAATATATTTTCTTGTCCTACTAATCATGTTATGTATCGTTATATGGATATTTTTTAAATACAAATCAAGTACAAGGCTTGTAGGTAGGTATGTGATTTAATGTTCTGTTATAGTGCTATGTAAACATGATTCATGCACAGATGTTCGCTTGAATGACTTTTACGATGTTCGCGATGACATCAATGTGTTGACATTTCGTAACATCGTGCAGTAGCATCATACCGAAGTTCAAATTCAAGGTCCCGATTATATCATGAAACGAGCGGATATTAGATAATCTGTGGTCCCATAGAAACCTAACGCTTCGAGTGGGCGAATGAAATAATTTGCTTTCGAATCGAGTTTCATTTAATAAGCACCATTAGATGAATGAAGTGCGGGTTAATGATGATTATTTAATGGTAGGATGTGAAATCGAGGATGTTATTAAGTGATATATGGAAGTAGGTGGTGCATACGAGCTCATGAATAATAAATTAAAATATGTAATTGTAAAATGTGCGCTTCTCGTTCAATCGATGTCCCAAAGGTTGAATGTCAATTACATTTTTATTAAAAATCTATAGAACAGATTAAAATTCAATGTAATGGAACTAAATTTTAATGTACTTCCATGATTGGAAAGGAACGATTCACAGTTTATCGACACTGTGTCTAATCGAATTTGATGTTGGAATCGATAAAATTGATGAGCATTGATTTGAATATGTGTCAATGACAAAAGAAATGAGAATTTCTTTTTTTGAAAATGTCACTCGCCCGAGAACAAAACAGTTACATATCGTAACATAACTCTTTGAAATAACGGTTTACGATAGTTTTGAAAAGAATATCGATTGGGAATGGTTGTGATGGAGGTAAGCGAGCAATAAATAAGCAATTCTAGATATAGAGGTCTGGTTGGAGCCGCTCGCGTGGGTGTGTGGACTGGTTCTGAGTTCTTTTATTTTTAATTCTCGTTTCGCTAATAACGTGCGAGCGCGAGTGCATCTCTCGCGAGTTCAATACACCGATTGTGGTTTTAGCGTACAACACCTTTTTTTTGAGCTAAAGAGAATTTATTATCTTACAAAAGCCTTAAAGGCTCTGTGTTAAATTTCTTTAATAAAGTATTTGTATTACGCGATGAAACTTTTTATAGTATTTTCTACTAGATGTATTTATTATATGTGTTTGTTGCACCCGTGATTGTACCTATATTCTAGACTGAATTATAATTTGTTTAAATATGGTGGGTAATTAATCATGAGTATTGAATCACTTATGCATAACGTGCAGTAATAGAAAAACATTATTCTATCGTCACCTTCGTAAGGAGGTAGTGACAATTGAATTGCTTTAACACTTGGACTGGTTTCTCACGCACAGCGAAGGTCAAAACAAACATTTATTACTCGACTCTAAAGCACGGACAAAGAATGCCGCACTTAAGAAACTAACTAACTATAAAATAATTTTACAATCGACTAAAAACATAATTTCAGTGCCTATACGGTTAAACGCACTTGGTATAGCTACATTAATACTGGCAATAGTGTATGCACCTGGTTTTTATATTGGCCAATAAAAGCGTTGTTTTATTCCTGGCAACCCTCGGATTATATCGTCAACAATATCATAGCATTCTGATACAATATAAGTGCAGTAAATTGAACCCGTACATGCATATTGCATTAGCTAATTGTTGATAGGCACGATAGCTTGTTTGTTTTGTGTAAAAGAGCTCTTTAGTAAAGGACTAGCTTTTACCTAATACCCACTGCAAACCCTGATAATGTAGCTAATTACATTAAACATTATGTTGATTAGAACAGCTACTTAATAGTGAAAACAGGTTTTATTTAAAAGCTACTCATCATAAAGTGAAATGTTTTTTTTTCTGAGGTGATATCATCTACCAACTGTCATTTTTATGGCGCCAAAAACGCGACGCCAAAATGGCGTTAAATATTTAAAATGCTAAATAACAGCTACATCTTCGAATTGAATGTGAATTCCGTGACAATGACTATAATCATATTCACCCGAATATTTTTACAATACGATAAATTTAAAAAGCTGTAAATGTCAATTAATTCATAGAGAATTTATTTGATAGTGATTTGGTCGGTTGTGCGCAGCGGGGGCTGGCCGGTACCGCACCTAATGGCGCCAACATACTTTATTATATTGATATTTGTTGTCTATTCAACAGTTTGTTAGTGTTATTATTTTATGCAGGTGTTAATTGAATTAATTGGAGTATTAATAAAACTTTCTAATACAATTACGTTAACAAGATATTCCAGTTCCTTGTTGAGATAAGATTGACTGGTACATATTTATTCATGGTCTAGTTTTGGACACGTACAAATTGCATCGAACTATGTTGTTATAAAATATTTATTCCAAATACATTTTGTGTCAATGACGTGCGTACGTGATACCATAAACTAGACTTTAGGGTTGTGCTATCTTAAGATCATATATTTTTCCTTGAAACATCTACCATCTTATTTATTCCATCGATTCATATAAAGATTGATCATAAAATATGTAAGCAGTAAGACTTACCGCGTTGAACTCCAATAAATGAGATTTTTCTTTGTACCTATCACTTTAATTCTACGAATATCAACCCTATTATTAACCACTGCCTGTAATGTAAATCCAGCACTACCATTTAGGGATGTGGATCTATATAATTTACATGTTACATACGACAGTTCCACGTTATATAACATGGCAGGATAGTAATCGGTTGTGCAACGAGAATGTCCACTCTTTTTTACTTTTTTGTTAGAGGCCGCTTGTTCTTTTTTTAAATATGTAAATCAAGGAGGATCTAACATTAATTTATGCTCTACCACATTTTACTTACGCTTAAAAAAAGAACAGTAAGTTTTAAAATTTTATTTGTAGTGCCATCTATGCCAGTGAGATCAAGAAAATAGTTAAAGTTTTTTTATACCGTACGAGTACCGTGTAACTGTATGGTTACTTTGACACGTGATACCTCAAAACTGTTGATATATGAGGTGTTCCACTAAAAACTGACTATAAAGGTCAGGTCTTGATATCAGAGACACCGCCTTAATAGTTTCCTAAGAAATTAACACTGCTTATCTTAATGATAGCGTTTATGAGTTTTATCTTCGAGGAAACGAGATGTTTGCTTTTTTCTTTTATAAGAGCCGCGGGGAGAGGAAGAAGTTGATTGTTTTAGTAGGCGATGGGAACTTTGTAAAGTTTAATAAAGTGTAAAAAATACACGCAGGATGATGATACTAACTTTAGAACCATAACAAAGAGAAAAAGTATCTAAAATTATCTTAGTAAGAGTTCAGACAAACAGATATTGAGTGAGATGAAACCTAATTTATTTGAGAGCAATAACAGATAAGGTGAGCCTATGGGGTGATAGTGATGTGTAGATCTGAATCGTATTGATAAGTGATATTGTGACGGTGACCCACTTGCGACTGATAACAGCGGTTTATGTGACGCACACACGCTATGTAGTTTCGTTATAGAATTGTCTATTGAACTAAAACGCTGGTCAGATATAAGATTAAGATATAGAAACTAAATTGGCTCAAGTAATGTTGTATTGTAAAGGGTTCAAAGTTAGAATTTTCTTTGTTTATTTGATTTAATAACACAATGATTTTTACAGACTTCAAACGAGGTTACTATGTTCGAACTGTTGTTTGTTTTGTATATACTCGTATTTTGACGTATTGGTTTATTATAGTTTTGTATGTAAATGTACGTGTATATTATAGTTTTGCATGAAATAAGTATGTTTGTATTTCTATTATGTATTAGGGCTATAAGTATCATTTCGGAGTCTGCAGCGTTACTTCATTAGGTCTTACGAAATTGTCCTTAATACGAATTCTTACGTTTAATCATCTTCAACTTGGTATTTTCGTCTCTGCGCTAAAAATAACACCAACTAATACTTATTATAATCCAACACTATACTATCATGTAATGTTACTTTAAAAACCGGTAAAACTCCATTTTATTTTCACCTTCTCACGTCTTAAAGTGGCAAAAACTGTAGTTTTACTTGGTCGAGTTTAATCTTTGTAATCTTAAATTTTGTTGTCCATATTGAGATGTTAAGGAAAAGTGGAATTACAAAGTTCCAAATTCGTCTCGGGCCATGAAGAAAGCGGACAGCGTAGCGTACGATTGACTGATAACCGGATGGGAATGCATTTTTGCATATTCGAGATGCGTCCGTCGAGTTTAATTTACGAATGTAGTCGTTTATTTTATTTTTGAAAGGATTTATGCCGGTTTGTTTTTGGTGGTCAAAGAAGTTGATATTAGGCTATGGAACATGCAAATTATTTCGATTGAATTGAGTGATGAATTGTAACTACATGCAAACATAGAGAGCAGCAGACCAAAGAGGTCCGATCCTTACAAACTTCCCTTGCCTTATTGACATATACCTTGTCATACAAGATCGCCGGTTACGAATTGTGATTATTTATTAATATTCTAATTTTATGTTAGTGTATTCGTGTTAGTACCCTTATAAAATAAATAAATGTTTCACGCCTCTGATAACATTTAAAGGAGTTCTCAGTTTATCGTCCAATCATTTCATAACCTACACTACAAAGTAATAACAACAAACCTATTTACAATATTCAACACAATAATATAAAATAAATTACTTCATTTAATAAATTGAGTTATAAAATATTATGACGACTTTCTCTGTAAAAGGATAACAGCGGATAATCCTGTGTAACGCTTACTTTATAGCCATAAATTAATATAGAAAGTGTGAAACATACATAAACAGGTACTTATTTTAAACGGGTGATGGTTGGTGGCCATAGGGTCTAGGAGTAATGACTATGTTGTATTTGACGGTGTGTGTCGCTTAAATGTTTTTATTGTTGTACGTTAGTAATGGGTTTAGGGTACCGTGTAACCCTTGAAAAACGATGTGTCTGCCCTCAACCAATTGTTTAGAAATTACGAGACTGATTAAATCGATTATAAAATGACTCAAATACAAATCTTAATTGTTAAAAAAATAAGCTGCCTTACGCAATTGTCTGACAGTGGGATTGTCAACCAAGATTTTTTTGGGAGTCTTCGGTTTCGGCTAGTTCAACTCACACTTGACCATTATGATGCCGACGACATAAGTATGTCCTTCTTCAATATAAAAACGTAATCACATCCCATAAATTCACATTTAAAATGGTGTAAGCGACAACTCTAATACTAACACATGTCGCTTACACCCTTTTAAATTACAACGAATATTATTACTTGGTAATTTTACGTGCAAGGTGACAAGTAATATAAAGATTATTAACTTGTAGTTATAAAAGTTGAAAGTTCACAAGCGTTAACAGCCCAGCAGGGCGTATATTACATTAGAAAATAGTACTGTACATGTTTGGTGACGGGAATATTATTTTATTATTTTGTATATTGAAATGTTTCATATATGATCGTGCTCGTTTAGTGATATGATGAAATAAATGTACATAGTAACGTTAGTTTGATTTTTGATGTTGATTGTTATTAAAATAGTAGTTGAACGCAGTGATTTGACAAGTGTTATTCGGTGTTATTGTGCAGTCAAATAGTTAATACACTTTATATTTTAAACTGTTGTCTACAGCATCAATGCGTGATATTATCACGAAAATGGGCTGATAAATTTTATGATTTCTCGAAAGAATCTTGATAGGAAATTTTAAAATGCCTGTCCTCAGATTCCTCAGACTTGCGGGACAGAACCCGATTTGCGGGAGGAGAAGTCAGGTTAAACACAGAATACAACTATATATATTATTCGTAACTATTGTATGGAGCCATACATACTCAAGCCTAACTTAAACATAGTTAGGGGTAATAACCTCAAACACTCAAACTTCAAAGGCATCCAAATTGCGGACTTACATCAAACCGACGCATAACCGACGCATAACCGACACATAACCGACGCAATAACAAGTTGATCATAACATTGTCTATTGAATTCACAGTTTATAGTGGAAGGCAGGTCCTTTGAGCTCATCGTTGCGATGTCAATACGAACAATGGTAGCCCCTTCCGTGTGTCGATGTAAACTAAGTTTTAACTTTGTTTTTGGATAACTTTGTTGTTTAGAGGGTTGGTTTAGAGTGGTGTGACAATACTATATGTGTGTAAAATAACATTTATAAAGAGTAATGATATATACTCTCGGTATAAACATTTGAGGTTAAATAGGGATAGCAAAATGATTACTAAACCATCAACTATAACCTGTAAAGATATATAGTATTAATTTCATTTGAAAGATAAGTTGAAAACTGTTTATTCGGCATTACCAAAAACAGAAATGTAAAAAAATGTTTCTATTGTTTAAAAATCTGATTACACTGCAAACAGGAAGCAGATAAACTACTAGTACCCACGTATTACAGTAGCAGAAAGTACCTATACAACGATTTCCAACACAGTCAGTAACAATAGAAATCTAATATCACAATTGTGACGTCAAGAAAGTCACGCGTCCTCATCTTTCACCGTGAACTGGTGTCCTTTGCCCTACTTCAGCACAATGGGAGCTAACCAACCATACCTTAAACGATGAACACGTTAATATCCCCAGACACCGCAATTACTCAAGTATCAATATATAAATAAATCTTTGCCGAGACACCTCTGTATTCAACCATTGACATTGCAATTCTGCGAAGCTTGTCTTTCAACAAGAGTTATTGCAACTCAATGCTATTGAAAACGAACACTTTATATATGTCGTGATTATTGTATGATATGTAAGGAGTGGCTTGTTAGAAAGTTTGATATATTAAAATGTATTGTTTGGGTCAAAGTTGTGGTGACTTTGTAACCTTTGTACACCGACATAAAGAGCTACTGATATTATAAGATGGCTTCGATTGATCGAACGTATAAGATCAACTATCCGCCTCTTGACAGATTGTTCTTTAATAACGGTATATAACACATATTAAAAAGCGCGGAAATAACTAGAAATTGTCGTTTAAGTTCTGTCACTACGTAAGTAATTTTTTGGGAGTTTTGAGGTTTTGATGTTATTGGCTGGAGAATCAAAAGACGAAATTGAAATTTGTCTCTCCTGAAAAGTTGCTAAGAGTAACTCAGGTGGTGATAGAACTAAAACGACGAAATGGCTTTTGCATAGAGTAAATCTTCTTAATTTTAGTAAATGTAGTGATATTATGTCAGTTGAGATCGAAAAATTATTCTGCTAGTTGTTGCAATTGGAATGTCCTCCATTAATTCGGTGCTAAATCCCCTAAGGCATGATACAGTGTTATTGATTTTAATTGTAAGAATCACGACTCATTAATTTTATTAGTACAACAAAGCTAATAAACATTCAAGTTACGATCTATTTATGAGATAATGTTTCCTAAACACGAAATATCGATTACCGAGCAAGATAATATTTTATACTCCGATGAGTACCGAATGCAAAAACGATTCGATTAATTTGCAAAATCGATTATTTAGATATAGGAGATAAAAATATCGATTAATTAATTCATTGGACATCGTTAATAATTACTGTTTTTAAAACGGTAAGATCATTTATTACTTGTCTCTACTACGCCTATTAAGATAATACTATAGTTTCTTTTTCTCAAAATAGAAAATTGAGTTATAATAAACATCGTTTTTGAGTAGACTTTACCATAAAGAGAAACTGGTTTTAAAATAAAAGCAATTTGGATATCACAGAAAACCATTTTATAACCTGTGATGAAAGACAGTTTAATTTAATCTGATGTAATGTAAAGTCCGCAAAAAATATTGGCAGAAAACGAAAGTGTAAGTTGTAGGCTGACAATAGGCTAAAAGAACAACTGTAAAAAAAATACTATGACACATCATATGGGCCGCTCTAATAACTTTTACTGTTGGTCACAATCTTATCAATGGTAAAGAAAAAAATGTAACATTCTAAAGTGACTAGCAAGACAAAGACATGCGAATTTCTCTAGTTATCTATACATATAATAAAACAATAAAAATGGCGTGTCTGTACATTTAATATTGTTAGAGGAAGAAAAAGAAATGCCATATGTATTAGAGGAAGTAAAAGAAATGTGACGTTGGTCACGTGACCGAGTCCATAAAAGGGCTGCGAGCTCATTCTGAGCTCTCTTTTCCATAGGATTCACTAGCTAAGGGGTACCTCTGCCCGTTTGAATGGTCACGCTGTATTTTTCTCATTATTAATTTGTCTGTAATTGATTTATGAAGTGTATCAGTTTGTATGTGTAAAGAGCTTGTTAATTTGCTAAAGATTGTGACTTACAGTAAAACTGTTCTATGTGATTAGTATTTTCTTTTATTTGCTTTCACTTCTGATTATCCTAAAATCAGAAGTGGGATACACCATACGCCTTCTATTCCGCTCTGACCATTGAATACGGCAGTTTGACATTTCTTTTGACATTTTAGGTTATGAGATTTTACAAAAGCGTATTTTATTGTTATAAATGCGGATTATGTGAGTTATTGAGCTACATGTAAGTATCGTGTACTTCAGTGAGATCTGGTGAGTGTTCCAAACTTATTCTTGTGCACAACATCGCTATTGAAGCTAATTGTCCTAAACTTTCGCTTGCTTGGTGTATAAAGAAAAATGTTGTAAATATGCCCAATAGCGGTTGTGAAAGCAGGAGCCGCCCTGGAAGACCCGAGTTGCGTTATCATTGGTGTGATTTACGCTCTAGAAATGGCGAGTTCTGTTTTAGAAGTTGCGGTATGTGTTGCGGCTGTCATAATTCAATGGCAGACCATATGTTTGTCTAATTCACCTACTAATTCAACAAATTTAACATGTTCTAGATCGTTTGTCGATGTCTATGATGGTTGAGGAACAACAGCGTACGCCTTGCGAGCCGACGGCTGCCAATGTGTCACATGCAACTCCATCGCTGCAATCACCGCGGCTGTGGCAGCGCGTGTGCATGACGCAAGCACGGTTGGGTGTGGTGCGGTGCTTCTTCAGGTTCATGAAAACGGACTCAAGCGAGTGGTTGGCTATTTTAGTAAGCGAATTTAGGGAGCGGTGTCTTGATACCATTCGTGTGAGCTCGAGACTCTAGCAGCTGTTAAGATCTTGCAGCACTACAGACATTATTTAGGCTGTATTCTCTTCAAAGTGGTTACTGACTGTAAAGCACTTAAGTTCACGCAACAGAAAAATAAATCTATTGCTACGTGTTGCCGGATAGTGGATGTATTTACATGATTTTAACTCTACCCTGGAGTACCGTAAGGGTAAAGGACATGAATGTCACGTGCAAACTATTTTAGTCGTAATCCAGTTAATGTTTAGTCTTCTTAGAATCTTCCACGATGAACATGGACTTTAGAGATTGTTAGAAATAATTTTTGATTCCCTTGCTTAAGATCATTTGTGCAGAAATACACAAATCATTGCCTTATTTGTTAAACGCATAGAAAGGTACCGAGTGCTCCACAACAACCAATACACTCTTGGTATAAACCTTATGCCTCTTAGACATACATAGTTCATGCAGATGTATTAGGTCCTCTACCTCAATCAAATGGTTATCGATATGTTCTGATTGTAATAGATGCTTTTTAGGGTTCTATATCCAAAGGGTAAAACGGGACCCTATTGCAAAGCCTGCGCTGTCTATTTGTCTCCAGGCAGTATCTCGTAATTAGATCAGTAGTATTTGTGTGAAAGAGTAACAAACATGCATACATACGTTCATACGTACATGCATACATACACGCATTCTCACAAACTTTCGCGTTTATAATATTAGTAGGATGGTGGTATGGAACCCTCCTTGCGCGATTCTGACTTGTATATAGCCGGTTTTTAAAAATATTATTCGCTGTGTCCTGTGCTTGGTCAAGGCACTAATGAGTTAAAGCGACTCTTTACAATTGTTGTTTCTTTATTCGGTACACCAGAATTAATAGTAACAGACTGTGGTAGAATGTTTCAGAGTTCAGTGTTTTCGAAATTTGTATCAGAGTTAGGTAACGATTCATATGTCATTATACCGGAGATGCATCATTCAAACAGGCAGGTAGAACGTTGTCGTTGAACGTTACTGAACGTGATCGTAAACATTGTAATTATCGTCGAGATGAATGGGCAGACATGTTGATCCTTAGTTACTGCGACGATAGTAAGGAACCCTACAGCAATATCACATGACGCGACGGGCTCCATACCCGGCCTGTCGTGGGACGAGGGGCGGACGAGCCTTCTGTGCGATGGAGATCAACGCGGTTCGTTATGAGGTTTTGTTGACAAAAGACTTGAGCTAGCTGTCCACGGTCCATGATGAACGTTGGCTATGGATTGAGTTATTAGTGTTTAAGAAATAGGGCAGTATGTGTCATCGTTGGCCTGTGTTCATCTATTGCAGATGATTCAGGTGGCGTCAGATAGAGGAATGAATTAGTAATGAGGGAACATCTTCGTTCGTGACTTAAAAGATCTATGCGGGAGTGACAACCGAGGTCGACGGTGGGTTGGAGGCACATAAATGTCATAGTGTCCGTTTATGTGCTAACTTGTTGAGCCAGGTGCTGTCGTGAGTAGTGACGCCGTCAGCTAGTGTCCTTTCCCATGCATCACGTTCCTTAGCTTGGCTCTTCCAGGTCAAGTGATCAATGCCAAATGATGCCATGTCGCGCTTGGCGCTGTCCCTAAAACGTAATATGGTTAATATGAGACGGCCGACAGGTCTTTTAGCGTCAGCTATTTCACCGAGCGATAAGTTTTCGCCGTTTAAATAGATGGTAGGCTTTGTGGTAACGCCTTGTGCCATCACGACAGTCTTTTTTTGCGTTGATAGACATAGAGAAAATTTGGCATGCATTTGAAAATTTGTCCACAATGTTCTGTAGTTCTTCTGGTGTGGAAGAGGCAAACGCTGCATCATCGTGTGCGTTCGCGCAGCGGAATGTTGTTGAATTTAAAGATATTAATTATGCAGATATTTAGTGTATGACGTCGTATAATTGTGTATGGTAAAAAAAAAATTGTGTACGCAGCCATTGTGGAGAAATTCACCAAAAACTGATTCCGCTGGGCGAACGTTGTCCTGGCGGAACTTATTTTAATCCATAGACTTTAGAAGAAAAGAAGTGTGTCCAAAAATTAGTGTGTATTTGTGTGTAATTGTGTATGTATGAATAAAATGAGTGCATGCATAAACTTCGGAGAAATTCAAGTTTCCGCTACGCGAACGTTTGGCCATTAGCTAGTTTTCATATAAAGCGCTTACATAGAGAGCTGTAGATTTTTACATACGTTGTTTTGAATTTGTTTATATTTGTTTAAAAAACAGATTTAGAAAAAATCGTAGGGCTTAAAAGATAAAAATATAAACGTAAAATACACTTAATAGGTCTTAGTTCTTAAAGTATGCACTTTGGGGTCTAGATTTTCACGTTTATACAAACCTTGTAAGTATCTGAAACATGTTGCCAAGTATCAATGATGTTCCGTTAGTAATTAAAGAGTTAAAGGACAATTTTACCATGAATAGATCACTGTTTACAAAACAGTCAAATATCACGACGTTCTAAAGGAATTGCATGGTAAAATGTATGCCAAAAATTAGTTTATTCATTCAACTATTCACATGCAAAATTTCATGTCATTAAATTTAGTAATTAAAGAAATCAATTAAAATACTGACGAAGCATCGAAAACCTACATAACCCGACCAAGTTCGGATAGCTACAAAAAAGCGGCCCAGCCATATATCTAAGAGACGTTCTTAACCTTCCAATATAGTATTTACTAATATGGTACAGTTCCGTACACAAGCGTTAGGAAAAAATAAAACAATTGCATTTCTTGAATTAAAAATATTTTTTTAATAATAACCCAACTATCTACGATAAAAACAAATCTTCAATTAACAAGTACTTTTTTTTCTATTTAAATATCCGTGTACCTACAAAAATTTTTTTTATTAAGTACATACTTAATTATGTTTCATTACACACTTAAATAAGTAATTATAATAACGTTAACAAACGCTTGCAACGACAGCAATAAACTTAAATTTGTTTTAACTAACATTTGGTGTACAAAAATAAATGACCTTTAAATTATATCGAAACAACAATTGTGTTATCACCTATACCAATTCAATACCGGTATTATACGGTAAATTTTGGGATGTTACCTAAATATATTGCATGGACGCTTTTTTGTAGCTATCCGAACTTGGTCGGGTTATGTAGGTTTTCGATGCTTCGTCAGAATTTTAATTGATTTCTTTAATTACTAAATTTAATGACATGAAATTTTGCATGTGAATAGTTGAATGAATAAACTAATTTTTGGCATACATTTTACCATGCAATTCCTTTAGAACGTCGTGATATTTGACTGTTTTGTAAACAGTGATCTATTCATGGTAAAATTGTCCTTTAACTCTTTAATTACTAACGGAACATCATTGATACTTGGCAACATGTTTCAGATACTTACAAGGTTTGTATAAACGTGAAAATCTAGACCCCAAAGTGCATACTTTAAGAACTAAGACCTATTAAGTGTATTTTACGTTTATATTTTTATCTTTTAAGCCCTACGATTTTTTCTAAATCTGTTTTTTAAACAAATATAAACAAATTCAAAACAACGTATGTAAAAATCTACAGCTCTCTATGTAAGCGCTTTATATGAAAACTAGCTAATGGCCAAACGTTCGCGTAGCGGAAACTTGAATTTCTCCGAAGTTTATGCATGCACTCATTTTATTCATACATACACAATTACACACAAATACACACTAATTTTTGGACACACCTCTTTTCTTCTAAAGTCTATGGATTAAAATAAGTTCCGCCAGGACAACGTTCGCCCAGCGGAATCAGTTTTTGGTGAATTTCTCCACAATGGCTGCGTACACAATTTTTTTTTTACCATACACAATTATATGACGTCATACACTAAATATCTGCATAATTAATATCTTTAAATTCAACAACATTCCGCTGCGCGAACGCACACGCATCATCAGCAAGAGAGTGTCAACAACTGTATGTGTATAGTAGCAGTTTTAACTGTCTCTGTGGCGCAGTGGCTATGGTCGCCACGCCGCTATCATTGTGACGAGAGATTGTGAGTTCAATCCCCACGCAGAACAATTATTTGTGCTTTGCACGATTAGTGGTTTTGAGTCCAGTTATACTTTGTGACCGTTGTTTGAATGATTGCAAAAATCCCCGTGACACAAGAGTAATTCTTAATGCGGGAGTTGTCTTTTAAAAAAGAACTCAGTAGGATAACTAGTCCATCGCGTTCATATCCATCACGGACGGACGCGGACCAGCTCGCGCACGACACTCCATGGGAAGGGTCTTGTCCGTGGTAGCGCAGATCGTCTGTGGCTGTGCGCCGGTATCCGTCGCGAGGTAGTAACTTCAAAGGTGTGGTGCGACGGGATCCGAGTGTGTCTCATATTATGATAAGATTTTCCGAACCCTTCTCCATGATCCCACTGGAAGGATCACAGAACAGAGAATGTTATCTACTGTGATCAAACAAGGTTTCGTTTTACTTTTGTTGGAACGCATAATAATTTAGTAATTGTTAATTGTTATTACAGCCGCAGTTGCTGCGACGATATGTACTTTCATTTTGGAATGAAGATGTACACAGGCCAACGCGTACCGTTGAAAGAGCCCTGTCTGTGTGCGTTGCCGTCCGTGGTCGTCGGCTGTGAGTGATCCAGAGAACCACGTACCGTGGCAATCCAGCGTAAGAAAGATGGGTGTCCGTGTGGCGGATGTCCTTGCGGCACCGTGTGGGCTGTGCGCCCCCTGCGGTCCTTGCAGGCCTTCTGGACCGTGCTGCCTGTGTGGCTCAGGCGGTCAGTGCAAACCGAGGTGGAGTGGCTAATTGCGGTTATGCGGCTCTGTCTTCGTTCGGAAGTTGTGTGAGTGTCGTCACTGTACACGATGTTAGCCTGATTGAGCGACTGATCGACGCTATACTTTTTGGTCAACACCACAGATGATAAAAGTCATGTTTTATCTGGTAAAGAGTCAATGCCATTTTCCTGCTTGTGTATTATTTTCTGGTAACGGAGGTAATGTAAGGTATGGTTAGGTATGAGGTATTCTGGTAATGATGGTAAATAATTATGGCTACAGCTTAGTTTGATACCTACTGTGCTACGAGTAGGATTTCATCATATATAGAATGACTGCGCCAAGGTTTGTTTAACCTACAGATCGTTTACCGACCGGTGAGCGCAACTGGCTCGCCTCGTGATGACTGGAGTGACAACGTGTTTGTCTCGCAATGGTGGTTGCGAGTGGATGGCCGATGCGGCGTTCTAGATGACCTGATGAGAAGTGCTTTCCTCGCATTGGTGGTTGCGAGTGGCTGGCCGAAGCGGTTTCCCGGATGACACGGCATGTTGGCGTTTGGCTGCTGTCTACGTCTGCTGTTGTGTGAAGCGAACGTTGTGCTTCTGTCTATATCTTCCCTCGGTGTGATGACCTGAGGTGGTAACCAGTAGTTGGTGTTTGTGGGAAATATGCGAGTGGCCTCTATTTCTCACACCGGAGATAGCGAAGCGCAGTGCTTCCTCTCTGTGGTTTGTTTTGACTTTATAGACTTTATTGTGTGTGACTTTATTGACTTTATTATGTATGACTTTATGACTTTATGACTTTGTATATGACTTTGTGTTTGGCTTTGTGTTTGGCTTTGTGTGGCTTTGTGTTTGGCTTTGTGTGGCTTTGTGTTTGGCTTTGTGTTTGACTTTGTGTACGGCTTTGTGTACGACTTTGTGTACGACTTTGTGTACGACTTTATTGTGTATAACTATATGTCTAAAACAAAATAGATTTTGTCTTCATTGTTTTACAACTGGTGTTATGTTCTCAGATGATGTCAAGGTGACCTGAAATCAACGTCTGGGCTAGCTGCCACGTACGAGAGATTGACTAGGCCTATGCCTAGCACCTCCGTAGCTGCGAAGCCCCTGCGGAGCCCCTGCGGAGCCCCTGCGGAGCCCCTGCGGTGCCCCTGCGGTGCCACTGCGGTGCCCCTGCGGAATCTAAGAGGAGTCCGAGAACGTCCTCCTGTCAGGAGAGGCCGTGTTAGAGGAAGAAAAAGAAATGCCATATGTATTAGAGGAAGTAAAAGAAATGTGACGTTGGTCACGTGACCGAGTCCATAAAAGGGCTGCGAGCTCATTCTGAGCTCTCTTTTCCATAGGATTCACTAGCTAAGGGGTACCTCTGCCCGTTTGAATGGTCACGCTGTATTTTTCTCATTATTAATTTGTCTGTAATTGATTTATGAAGTGTATCAGTTTGTATGTGTAAAGAGCTTGTTAATTTGCTAAAGATTGTGACTTACAGTAAAACTGTTCTATGTGATTAGTATTTTCTTTTATTTGCTTTCACTTCTGATTATCCTAAAAATATATTTACAAAATAATCAATGAGAGTTTGGGAACAGTACATAGTAGAACACAAATCTGACAGTCTGTATGTCTGTACGCGCTAATCGTCCAGTAGGGACGGATTTGAATGAAACTTTTTTGTTGTATAGCTACTAAATCTAGGCTACAATTTATTTTGAAGAATCGGAAAACTACCACGTGGACAAAGTCGCGGGTGTTTACTATTTGTAAACAAAATGGACGTTCTCCCGTATTGCTTTAAGTCACAAATCAACATTGTTTCAAATATTTGCTCGCGAACAACAATGTTTATTTTATTAGCATACGTTTGAGGGAACTATGAATATTCATACATGTTTACGGTTTGTTTGTTTCATTTGTTCCGTATCGGGGCTTTAGGGTATTGCATAGGTTAAATGTTAAGAGCTATTTGAAATTAGCAATGTGCTTTTATTTTGTAGATGCATCAATGAGTATGTAGGTACAAATAAAATATATGTTTCATGCATATCATCATTCAATAAGCCATAGTGTAAGAGGGCGTAAAATATGATAAAATTGTCTCAAAATTATCAAAATTATTTTATAATGGGTTATAAAAATCATAAATATTAATTAATTTTCATGTTAACTATAGATTCAATCAGTCAATATCATTTTTACAAACATCAGCTGGCGCAAAAAGCGGCGCCATTTTTCCTATATTTTTTTTCGACGCGTGACGCAAAGGAAACTCTACACACAGCCAATAATGTGTATTGCAAAAACAATTCAATGATATAAGAATCGTATTCGCGGAATCGAAGAGATCGAGTTAGAGGCAACAAGAAAACTGAGACGTGATCGGCAAATATGTATGGAATACCGTTTCCATTGCTATCTGTCAATGGAAACTTGTTTACCGGCTGTTTAATCCTAAGTCCTTATTAATGGAGGTCTGAGATCAGTGTCAATTAATAAATATGAATAAAATTTAATCAAATAACGTTTTTTTAAGCAATCTCTGATTTTAAGTTGTACGATTTGGTTTACAGTCACCAGTTGTAAAATTAAGTTATTAAAATTAAGTATAATATATATTTTTTTATTGTTTTAAGAGTATTTTAATCTTGCAAGATTATGCCAGACTCATCATAACCTTATATTTATACTAAATAGTCTATAAGATTGATAAAAGATAAAGCAGTATTTCCCATACTTAAAGAGGTTTAGTGTAGTCTAGATGTAGTTTAATAACGTTGATGACCGTTGTAATGTTAGAACTTGATGAAGCAATTTGATTTAATCAGAACAGACTTTCTAAGTTAGTGGGATCATATTACAGGCAACAAGTTTCAATGATTAAATTAAACTGCTTGTAAAACTAGCAACTTGATAGAATTATACCAAGTACTAGGGATGTTGAAAACCATCGTGTTTAATTAATTCATGACTAAAACGTACATACAATGTTTCATAGAGCAATATTTTGTACATTCTTCTCGGTACTACTGCATCGATTTTGATATTTAAAATTACTTGACATACTTAAATTAGTTCTATCGAAATATGCTACAAGCACATTATTATGTCTTAACTTTCGATAGCTTTGCTAATGATTATAGGGAATAACGTTACCGTTTCACATATATATAAAATCACACCTTCTTTCCATAGTGATAGGTAGAGACTAGAGTATACGACTTGGTGTGATCTTTACAAACTTCCTTTGCCTTATTTACATCTATAGATCTTATCTTATCTTATCTTAGGGGTGGGGGTGCCAGTTAATGCCTGGCTGACACTTCGACCATTCCTGATCCTTTGTGTCACCCCCTCCTTTGCTACTCTAGACGTTGGGGGGCAGGGCAAAACTTATCAGTTTTGCTATGCACCCCACCGGAAGCAGCCTGTAGTCTTCTGGTTTAGGGTAACCGCATCCTAGAAGATCCATTCTTTTCCTTCCTAAAGCATCACACTCGCACAGTATGTGTTTCATGGTTTCTGCTTCTTCATTGCAGTGCCTGCATTTGGGGTCATCTATGGCTCCTATTTTGTTTAACATGTAGTTCGTGCCGTAGTGTCCTGTGAAAGCACCAAGTATTTTCTTGATGCTGTCTTTGCTGAGGTTTATTAGGTTATTACTCCAGCTTTTGTTGACGTTATTTATGAACAGTTTCGAATGGGTTAGTCCAGATATGGCTTTCCATTCTTTCAGATGCTGGTCCCTGGTGAAGTTGGTTATTGCCAGTTTGACTGTCGCATCAGGTAGTCCAATTATTGGTTCTGGACCTATTGGGAGTGATTCTGATCCTTTCCGTGCAAGTTCATCAGCTTTCTCATTCCCATCTATGCCAGCGTGGCCTGGTACCCAAACTAGCCTAACTTTGTTTGTTCGGCCTACCTTGTTCAGGTTCTTTATGCAATTCAGTACAAGTCCCGAATTGACCTTAAAACAGCAAAGAGCTTTAATAGCTGCTTGACTGTCGCTGAGTATATAAATGTCGCGATTTTTTGTATCTCGTTTTATAATCTCTTGGGTGCATTCGATGATTGCGTGTACTTCTGCTTGGAAGACTGAAGCATATCTGCCTAGGCTAGTGCTTATGCTGCAGTCCTCCGAGTGGACGCCAGCTCCTGTGCCGTTCTGCATTTTGGAGCCATCTATAGATACATCTTGTCATACGGTTCCATCTCTTTGAAATAAGCTACTAGTTTACTTCTCAAAAAGAACTTTGTCAAATAGCCTAAGGCAATTTTACACCATGTCTTTGCTAAAACATCCTTTAATATAAAAAAATACTATGTAATTTATATTCTAGAACACGTGTGGTCCAACCAGTTTAAAAACTAACAATAGATAAAATCACTGTGGTTTTAATTCTATAAACAGAACGGCCATTACATCAGTGTCTGTTTTTACTGTCAAACAAAATATAAGATCATAAAACCATTGGAGCGTACAAGTTACATCAGGATGTTTCGCGCCAAACCAGTTTGTATTCATTCATAAACTATGCTCTTTTTTTTTATTTATAGCGAGCCACAGACTTAGATCATTGTATTGGATATTGCTTTGGCTTGAAGCAAAGTCAAATGCGTGTTTTAATCTGCCAAATAGTTTTCTGTGAAAATTAACATCATTCATTACATTGTTAAGTCACACGTTTTCTTTCAAAATAATTTGCTGTGTAGCTCTAAATATAACGTAAAGTAAATTGGTGTAATTTTAGCAGCTAGTTTTCTCAAACGACTCAAAATTATATATTTTCTTAAACACAATACAAAGGCCATCAAAACCGGCCATGATCTCGCCCAGCCTTGAGACTTAACAATCCAATTGCAAAATCATAGTAATTGTTGTGTGTATCCGAACAGAGTAATAACGACACGCTATAATTAAAACAATAGACCTGTCATAAACGTCAGATTCGAAATTGGAACTAGATTTTAATGAATTGAATGGTGGTCAGTCTAAGAAAAAAATAAATTTATAAAGTTTAGTATAGTAGTAATAAATAAAAGAAGGGAAAAAATACTATAATCAGTTTCAAACCACTATTTATTAATTTTTCAAAGCCAATTATATGGTAGAATCATTGAGTGCTTGTCATAAAGCCGGGTCTATTACAAAGTACGACACCATAAAATGAGCTCAAATACTATTTGTACTTGTACGGATTAAAGCAACAACAAATGCATTCGAATCAACTGTTCGCTGATTAACAACACCGTTTTAATTTAGTTTGACAATAGGATTATATTAAACGCTATTGAATATAATGAACCTCATTTGCGAGTTGATTGTTTTTGGTGCAAAGGCCGAATTATTGACACGTCGATGAACTGAAATGTATGCATCAGACCGCAACATTTTAAACAGTAATTTAGCTTTCGGTCAACTAATTCCATTGATCATTCATGATGAAAATGCCGTAAACACTGGTTTCGGATTTAAAGAGCCAATAAACAGTGGAATTAATAAGACTCTTCTTTAAAAAGCAACGAAGATCTTATCGGAATGAAGATCCGAGTAACATACGTGCATTAAGACAAGGAAGGCAGAGATAAAACTGCAACAAATCGAATGTCAGGAGCACACCATATTTGGTGTTTCCCTCCATGGAGCATACACCGTTATGCATTCGCAAACTTAACTACGCTATTATAAAACATTATGTCAAGTGAATTTAAGCTTTAAAGAAGTGTGATAAGCTTTAAAATCCACCTGTCGTGAGATTAAACAATGTGGTGAAACGCGAAAGGCGACAAATTGAGAATGTTGGTGTGACGGCGAAGGTATAATGGCGGCGCGGCGGCGTTTTGATTCCACCGAAGTATTTTTACATATTAATTGTAATCAACGTTTTGTAATATATCGACATATTTGGACTGTTTCTTTTATAAAAAGGAAGCCGGACCGGTTTCAGATATATGAGTTCAATTTGTTCAGATGAGAAAGCCACGCCATGAGCGAATTCTTATTTAAAAACTTGTCTTTTTTGTGTACCAGTGTATTTATTGTCAAGACTGTAGTCATTTATATAATAAATCGTTGACTTAATAACTAACCAAACGAGGATCCCTGTAGATAGTTGATGATATGCCTTATACAGATTTTGATCAGTTATTAAAAGGATACAAGTAATATAATACGCGTCATCAGCTTTCTTTCCGTTCGAAATATTTATCAAACATTTTACTGTTGTAATAAGAACATCATAATAATTACATAGGTCGTGACCGGCTCAGCCGTCGTGTCTGACCTCGAGACCTGTCAAAACTACCTCATTATAAACTGTAGCATTAGAATGAACTGTCAGCACACAAGTATCACCTCCAGCTTGTTTGTTAACATCAGTAGCTCGATACTACTATCGCCTACCGAAAACCTATCGAGCAATTTTACACTAAAATCTGTTTAGCGCCTCAACCGGGCTCCGGAAGAACTATTTAGGCAGTATATTTTAAATGTTAAACTCTCGATAGTCGACAGTACCAACAGTAGAGGATTGCGTTACAGTTTGGCAACATTTTCTATGTCACGTTTGCATTACCGAAAACTGATGACCTTGAACGCTGCACAATTGGCTGACCAATTAAACAAGGCCTCTGTCTTTAGAACAATTAGTATAGTAAGAAGTGGCGCCACGGGTCAAGATGTTCTGGTGGTCAGTGCGGATGCTGTCACGGGCCAGTCCGGTCAAACCTATAACGTGTTGAACAATCTCCCGCAATTAAAGATGACGTGAGTGTACTGGTGGAGTCGTTCTCTGACGGTTGTAAATGAACAACGATAGCTTAATAGATGTATTTGTATTACAATTTTATGTAGCGTTTTATGTAGTGTCGTATTTCTTGTTAAATTATAAAACAGGTGTTCAAAATGGTGGTACGTCAAGCTTTAAAAATAACCGTTTTATGTGCTCTTAATGGAAGTTTTAACTTACGATTTATGGCTTCGTATTTGACAGCAATCTAGCAACTTACCTGAAAATAAAAATAACAAATTATTATACAGAAATAATAAACAGCAGTGACAATTTATCAGTTCCATCATCCCGGAAAAGGCACGTTAAAAGGAAAACTTAATTATGTTAGCAAGCAGCTAAACCTGAAAATGGAAATTTAACGAATTATGTAAATGTAGGCGCTTGAAATATGTGAAGATTTACCTCATTATACTAGTAATGATACTTTATGAATTTTAATATAATATTATCAAGGTCTACATCAGAATAACGGCCAGTTAGTTAGCCACGACCTATGAATAAAGTAAAGTGACAGCAAGTGTACGAAAAAAGTTGTCAAAATTCTAACAGCGGAACTATCACGCATCTCAGTTGACAACAATTTGTAAGCCACTATGCTGTACATTGTTCTCCCCCTTAGATTATAGTGGTGATCATGCTACGTCAAAGCAGCAATGTACTGAATAGCGACCATCGATTTGACGTACACTAGCTGTCTACTGAAATGTGTGATAAACCCGCTTAGTTAATCAGTACTTATCCCGATGTAGAAAAACCAGGGCCTAGTGTTTAACTGCTTAGCCTACCTATAGTGAAAGGAGTTCATAAGATCAAACGAATCGCAGACATAGTGTTATAAAAAAAGGTGGAATTAGATATCAAAATGTGACAAGTGCCGTTATAACAAAGATTGATACCTCGTATTAGAGTGTTATTTTATTGTAGCTTAAGGCATTAGTCGCAAAAATGACACCTGTGTCTATAGTCCAACAAGTTAGAAGAGAACCTTGTACGCAAGGTTCGCAGGTGGCTGAGAGTATACAAAATGTAGAATTTAAAACATCAATGACCCGCAGGCTTATCCAGTTGACGCTGGCCTGTTTGATACAGGTACATCTAAAATAAATAACATTGGACAACTCACACTCAGTCATTTGATTTAAAACGAAGCAGAGCTTGTACTATGGTATCACATGAATTTGTCCCTTGTGGGACGCGAACCTATCCCGCGCGGCGCGGCGCTACGGTTATTGCAGTTAAATCTTTTTGTGCATGCTAAGGCTCTCTACTAAGTTGTCCAACTATATAACAAGGAGGAAATATAACCGTTAAACTTGGACATGTTTAATGTATTTATAGCCTTGGGTCATTGTGAATTAGAAGAAGACTGTCAAAATAAATAGCAACAAGTTTTTTGTTCTTTAAATATACGACATTTTCGCAGGTGTTTAACTAGATTTAAGTGTTGACAACGAGGAATATATACTGTAGAAATATTGAAGCATATAACTGTAGTGCTCTACATCTATATATTTTCGTAGAAATAAAATTTTATAACTTGTAATTATTATTTTTTCGACGGATGTAGCAATGTCCTATTTTCGTTTTCTTTATTTGTTTATACCTGTCTATAGTGTAGGTTATTGAAAACATATTTTATTTTATCCATATAACTTGTTCATATAAATAGTAAGTAAAAAATCTTCAGAGCAAAAAAAAAATTGTTAACCCAAATAAGGCCTCTCCTAATAAGACCTATTTCTTAAATTTCCTGCTTTCGGTATCGTACTTTAAGAATGTATAAATTCTGTTACAGGATTTGCAAACAATGACGCATTTTGAAAGTTACGAAATACTAAAGTAAGGTTTCACATCCGTGAGTTAACAATATTTGCTGACAAAACACAATAAAAGGCAAGGTCGAACAGTTACGACGATTTTGATTTGCGACTATCCGACAAGAATGTCGTGTCGGCTCAGCGTTAACTCGGTTTATTATTCAATTGCTTTATTTACGACGTTGCGTTCCCGGTTGAGGCAAATTGGTGCCGTTAAACCAAAGCTCGGTTATGTTTTACTTTAGTTCGTTTAATGTGGATTTTTACGTGTTTGGGAATATGGCTGTAGGATTCGTAACGCAGTCTGACTTACTTTTTTACGGCCTAATTTCTTTCCACCGTAAAAAATCTTGTATAACTTTGATTGGTCAAAAGAAAGGCTACATCTAGATCTTTATATTAATTAACTTTTTATACTCAGGAAGTTCTAAATTGAACTAATATTTTAATTTAAAACTACAACGTACTCTGAATCTAGGTTTTAGAGCTCTATACTTGAGTAACTTGAGTTATAGTAATAATAAAATTGATAGTAAATTCGTGCGGAAATAAATGGCGTGTCGGTTTATTAGTTATTATTAATTTGTGACGGTATCTAGAACAATGTCTTATTACTTTAATGGGAGCAAATTCACAAATAATAATTATTGTTCAAGTTGAAACATTTCGAAGGTCTCATAGCATGCCCATACTATGCTAGTATCATAATCTACATCTTTCTGACCCAAACGCAATTTCTAAACTTCCTCTTGAAAGTAATTCTGCTAAATAATTTAATCAATGTTCCTATTAGTTCCTTTCACCGCTTGCCTCTGTGAATTAGCAGTTAATACCAAATAGGTAAATAAAACAGAACAACTAAATAGCTCTTATCTCAATTCCATACTTAGCTAAAACCCCTCGGTTAGCCAAAGCGCAGGTAATTAGGCAGAAATATTTGCAGCCGGGACTCGAACCGGCTATCTGCCGACATCGCGGCGGCAAGCCACATTGTGCTGGACAAAGGGCCAAGGTTTTTTAGACCCACAAAAGGTACAGAATGTTGCCGCAATAAGTTTGGGCGGTAGATTTATAAAAAAATCTTGTATCGCGAGATTGTAGTAGGTTTTTGTTTTGTTTCAATTCATTATGGTTTTTGTTTACTTTAGATTTTTGATTGCTTTTTTTATAGAGAAAAAACTAAGCCATACATTTTGTAGCAGAAGATAAATATTACTGTACTTAAAGTTATTTTTAGGTTATAAAGTTCATCTTTTTGTAGCTGTTCTAGGTAAAATCTATATTTTATCCCAAAGTTACAAATAAGCCGTGAATAAAATAAAGAATTGTGCAAGATGTTAATTGAAATGTATCGAATTTTGTATATAAAAGAGGCCTTCACCTCCAGTCACTATTTACGTAAGAGATAACACCTAAGTGAAGTGTTACAATCCACTTAAACGATCCTATTAATACCAACACGTAACAAACGCAGTAAACGACAAACAAGCTCGATACAAATTAAAAAGAAACGTAAAAACACTTACGACCTTTTTTAAGTGAAAGTGTTTTTGAGTGTCAATATCCGAAGTACCTATTATTTGATACCGATATTATTGACTATTAGAAAGTAAAAATGGAGAAGGCTTCCGTGTTTTGTTCAGATAAACAAAGATTATTTTCCTCCTTAAAAAAATAAAACCATACAGTTGCGTGAACGTTTACTTTTGTAACTGCAAGACTAATGAACCGATATTGATTTAACTTGTTTCATATTTTAAGTTAGTGTAGAGACTATTAACACACAAATACTTATCAAAACTTATAAAGAAGTTTTTGTATAGTGACCACACAAAACAAACAGTCAAAATCAAGTCTATTCTACTGATTACTTTTTCTAATTAGTATTTGTAAAAGAAGTATGTCTTCCATGTGTTTGATTGATGGCCTTTGTCAGTATGTAAAAAGTCTAGCCTTATATCCACACTAGAAACTGGGTACATTAGAATCCAATTAGTGATTAACCTACAATTGCTTTCGACTTAGAATATTGAACAATGAAAGTACGCTAATGTCTTAAACCGGATCTTTCTTGCACATTGTTAATTTGATCACCGAGATACTTTCAAGTTCGGTTTTAAACTTTTTAAACAGTAGCTTATAAGAGTAATTAAACAGTGCACTTATTTGTTTTTTAGTACTTATTTTATTTGGTTTAATTAAGATTCGATTGTATTAAGATATAATCACATCGCCGTATCGTTTAAATCGATTCAGTCGCTTTGCGATACGTGCTTCCGTTATGACAAACTCAAGTATAGATACACAAAGCCGAAATTTGAATAAGGTTCTATGCTTTAATATTAAAAAAGCCAAAGAAAAGCGTTAATTTTTGTGGTTTTAAAACACAAACTCTAGTAAATAATTCACATTAAACTAGCATCACTTTTGCTTGCGACGACGCAGTCAAGAAGCATCGGAATACATCAAAATAAAGGTCGCACATATCAATAAATATCTCTAGCCTCAGCTTAGTAGGGAATGTGGAGACAATAATACAAGTCATTTGGGCCCACACCACGTGGAATGCGCTACCTACGCCGCTCTTGACATCTGTGATCTATTCACAACACAATACTTCAACGCTCAAATTACACGTTTCATAATCGTTTAACGAATTACTGTCTGCTAGCTACCGATTCTGTTTTGGGTTTTGTGACATAGAATGTTAATAATTGATACCAGTAGCATTTCAGTTATTAACTAAAACTAGTGTCGAAGGATGGCAGTGTTTTAAATACGGGTAATTTCTGAGACTTATGTTGAATTGTAAATTACAAGTATGTATTTCTTCATTTTGGCTGATTGCTGAAACTGCATTTAATTCTAGGAAAGCTAGAATCCAACGCCGATTCTATAACTTTGCCTTATGTATATTGTGTTACAAAAGTAAGCAATAGTCAGTCTTAGCTTGCTTTTTGGGTATCGACTATCGATAAGAATTCTTGTATTGGTCTTAAAGTTACAAAACGAAGAAATGCAACGAACATCTTATACATACTGTTCCACTTTCTAGAGAAAGCTTAAAGGTTTCAGGTAGCCAGATAACGATCGTGGCGGGTTTAAAAGAAATAAAATATTTTTCCTCAAGTTTCCCAGATGTTAGTATCAAGTTTCCTTTTTGTAGGCACCTGAGCTCTTTAAATCCCTTTAGGAAAAAGTCTCGGGGAACTATTCTACGGATTCGTTGGGTTAGGATATGAAAGCGAATAATTCGAGCGATCCATATAACGCTCAGTTCAATTGTATCTAAACAGGAAGGCTTACTTATTGGTCGTAGTCATTTGATCCGCGCAGGATGTGAATGCAAGGTTTATATGAAATAATGATAACATTACATTCAGTTTATATTTATTTATTGGTGTACGTGACGTGTACAAGCAACATAGGCGGTTATGATTTAGAACAATTTCCCGGATAATATAAAACTGACTCAAGCATAAATATTGATCTTAATATATTTGTTTCCGCGATCATTATATTGATTAAATCTAATTACCAGCAGGCATGTACGTTAAAGTTTCATTTCCATGACATGACTAGCGTTTGCAGTTAAAATCGAGTTTGTCAGATTTAGTTAGAACTCAGGAAGCGGATAATTAAACTAAAAGTTATAAATGAAACAGCAGGCATAAAATCATGACCTCGTTGGAGTAATTTTAATGGTAGTAAAGTGAGTTGATCCTTTTCAACCTGTAACACTGGAGCGTTTACGTGAGACGATTGTTAAAGTAATGTAACATGAACTATAGTCATACAGACACTCCACCTTATTGGTCCAAAATCACTTTGAAATGTTCCACGTTCAGGTGTCGTAAAAAACGAGACTATTTTATTGTAGGGACCGAAATGTTTTAGTGAACCTCGTAAAATAAAAACGTTGTAAAATTCACGCATTGTGCTCCGGCCATGTTATATTTACGACTGGAATACATACCATCCCTGAAATTATCTATACCGATGTCATTTGCTTATTCCTTTTCCAACGTGTGTGGAATCCAAGGCTTTGTAATTTGGGAACTAAAAATAGGTTATTCTTATAAACCAACCTTTGAAGTCCTTAATCTAGCGCGACTTGTAACGTGTAGATATACTAAGGTGATGGTTTTAAGCGTGGTGAATATATTGAAAATACCTTGTAAGTCAATTATGATTTTACGAATAAACAGCTAAATCAAATCTGAGATAGTGATAAAATATACCATGGAAAAGGACAGCACCTCGATTTTTCAAAAATACATATGTACATGTCCATGCGGTAAGACTCGTGGGCGTAATCTAATAGCAAATATACTCGTAGCTAAAAGATCGTTTAAAAGGGATACCTGTCAAATATGCAATATACTACCATTTACGATCAATCCATTAGATGTGTAGTTCGCAGGTTGACAAGAATTGTCTATAAATAGCAATTTATTGCTTTGAAATGACTTCGGTTAGTGCAAGAGAATAAAAGACTATAAAAGTTTTTATAAAGTGCTCGGTTAAGCGGCCGAGCCTTGAGGGGTAAATGTCAGCGGTATAGGGTATTTTTCTGTAATTTATTTTGTACTTCTTTGTATTCTTTTTGGTTTATAACTTCACTATTGTTGTATTATTCTTGTTAAGCATTGTGTTGACGCCCACTTTTCATACATTTGAAGATGGTCGCATATAATATGGTAAATTTAGAAATATAGGGTACGTCGCGTGGCCAAAATCTTGGCTTTATAACAATTTTAGCAAAGAAAAAAGAAATAGCACTTTTTCCCACCTCGGGAATTAAACCCGGCATCTCGTGATCAGCAGTAATGTTAAACCATTCTAACCATGAACTCATAGAGACAGCAGCGTCAAGCAAAAAGGTCAGAGTCTGCAAAATTATACTTCTGAACGACCATAAAATACATACTTGTTATTTAACGAACTACATAAAATACTTCTTGATTAAAATAAACGATTTGAATATTGTAATATAAATGCAGCCAATAACTATGTTTTACTCAACAATAAATTTGTATCTGATTGTGAAGTCACTACAACCGACCAGTGAACAACTTATTCAAACTATATAGGATATCAATTATATTGGCAGACAAGTTCTTATGCGTCATTTAAAGGGAAATTAACATACATACATACATAAAATCACGCCTGATTCCTTTGGGTATGGCACTAGGCCGAGACTTAAGAAAGCTACTTGCTCCCAACCCTACAAAAATCTTTTGCTTCATTCACACCCATACATCTTGTCGTACGTCCGCTGGTTAACACAACACATGAAGGTGCCATGTATTTGGCAGTAGGTTTGTAACTATTGTAGGATAAAAAAATAGGCTACACCTCGTCGTATAACTTCGGGTATAAATCGGCGGAAATTTACGTTAAATTATTTAAAGGAAGACTAAACGTATGTAAATACAAAATTATATGAAAATTAAGTTTGCAATCTGTACAATGAGTAGAATTAAACTACACGTAATCATCTAGTTAGTGAGATTCAACGTCGTTAAATAAGCCAGTGTATAAAATTGACTTTTTATGATGTTCAATTTGCACTAGATTCACTTAAACTTGTGATTGAATTTAATGAATTCGTCCCGTCTCAATAACCTAACGAGAGTAGGCCATAGACTTAAACATTGATATTTAAGTAGAATAGTTTAAATTTTTGATTACTACCATTTTAAATAAACGTTCAATCGTGCCCTAGTTATGGATTTAAGAGTACGAATTGACATTTGCTCGAATCAAATTTGAACGATTTAAAACTCGATTCTGTGAGCACGACAACTCTAATTGATAATAGAGACTATACTTTTAGTTTCAGAGACTTTTAGTTGGTACTTGTTCTGATAAAAAATGCAAATTAGAGCTTAATTTTTTCTTTTGTTCAATTTAATAATAGACTTTGTAGAAGTTATAATGATAAACGTTTTTAATAAGCCCCTAAACGTGGTGCACTCTAGGCCTAACCCCTCTCTCATTCTGGAAGGAGAGCCTTGCCCAATAGTAGAACAGTAATAGGTGAAGTTTATTAAAAATACAATATTGTACTACTTTGTTTGTTGTTTGACGTATGGTTAGTGGTCAACCTAATGTTAAAGTTGTTCAAGCCGCCCGAGAGGCCTTTGACGGCTTAACGACTGTTATCTTAGTAGACAACAACCGGGACCGACTTTTAACGTGCCCTCCGAAGCACGGAGACGCCCAGTTCAAATACCATATTTATATACCTATCTATGAAATTACCGCGCCAATGGCTGCTTAACCCACAGATCGTTTACCGACCGGTGAGCGCAACTGGCTATGGGCGCCTCGATTGATCACTCAATAAAATATAAACAGAATAATCAATACACGACACGGTACTATTATTTCCGAGTGTTTCATTAGCGTGACGTCACAGTCTAGTCACAACAATTATGTAGGCAGTTATTAAATAAAAAGGTGGCAATTATAAGGCTCCAGAGACTCAATTACTGTCGGCTATTGGCGACTTATTGACCACGTTTATAAACGTGGCTGGGAATTTATACGTCAAATGGCATAGATGTGTAATTTTATAGGCTTTGTTTTTTGTTCTGTATGGATCGATTATAATAATAGTACTCAATAATTTGCTGTCATTCATGCAAGTATGTCTTTTTGTTCCTTTGGGATAGGTTGATTTGGCATTACAATTTGACAGTTCACAGCAATGACACGTGTCGAAATGTCAAAATAAATCAAAAGAAAAACTACTTTCGTTACATACTACTTTCTAATAAGTAGTCTATTAACGTCAGTAGAGTATATAAAAAATAGGGTTAAATAAGCGTAACAATATGCTTTTCAGGGACAAAAAACAGGAAGGCACAGCAACATGGCTGGCAGCATTAATATTGCAATGTCAGACTAATAAATCTGCCTCAACACCATTAAACTGTAGAAAAATCTCGTAATTGCCTGTTTCCCATTAGGACGGTGGCTACGATACAACACTGGGACATGATTGATACGGCGAGACGTGTTCTGGCGACTGTCTGTCCACTAACTGGGTAAAAGTCAAGTACACTTCATAACTAAAGTGTTAAGAACATGACAGTACAACGCCATCTACCGGTAACTGTGGAATAAATGCTCAAAGATGTCAGTTTGAGTATGCACTTTTGTGCTCGATTGTACGATAGCCAATCGCTAGGCGCCGGTGTTATTGAAAAATAATCGAGAGCATTATGTAGTCAACAGTCAACCTAGGATTTTTTATAACCCGGAAATGTATAGGAATCTTTTTGTACCGACTTTAGCATCTAGATGCGTCTTGAATACCTAACAACCTAGCCGTGATACATCGTGGAAAAAATAGGTACAAAGTGACCTCTGAATACTAATCTAGCTTAGTTTTATACTTAACCGGGTTTAATATATCACGACGTTAGATCAGTAATCGTCAGCGCTAACAAAAAATCACTTTAGTTCGTCTAATAGTTTTTATGACCAAGCTCTTTACTAATGAGATCGTCTCGTCTGTAGAAAGATGCGCAAGACAGAATCAGATTTGACCGTTTTTTATTTATATCCAAACAAACAACGCTTCTATTTATCACCAACGAAATTCAGTTCATTCTTAAATCATATTTAAAACAGCCGAACTAATCATAAACCACAGATTTATGCGCAAAGCATAAACATATCAAACAAACGAAACCTTGTAAATTTATTATAGCAACCGCAAAACAAGAGTTTATAGGAATTGGTCGATTTAAATGAGCATTTGGATTAGTTTTCGATGAAAATATATGCGTTCAGTAGAAGCGGGTGCGCCGGCGCCGGTGAGACGCAAGTGTGGGATGAACTACCTGCGCCTGAGTCGAATAACTTAACATATAATGTAACTGCCGCGAGCTACACCAAGCCTTAGCTCTGTCCACTCGAGATAAATGCTTTTATTATATCTGATACTTAGGTATTTACAAATCAATGTCGACTCAGAAAAACAGATACCGAAGTACTTATAACTGAAGGTACGCTTGAAGACAAGTATATTATTGTTTTACTCATTCCTGTACTGCTTTGGTTTTATTGCAATAAAAGATTGGTTTTTTACTCTTTCCTTGTCTGGTTCGGAAGCGTCGAGATGTCAAAAAACTTTATATAAAAACATGTTTCCAAGACATCTGGAAGGCGTTTTATGAGATTGTTTAAGGCATTTACAAAATTCGCAACTCTATGTTATACAATTAAAAGCCAAAATAGCCTTGTGAAATTGTATATCAAACACGCGAAGTAGAATACAAGCTTGATTACCGATTGACGGATTTATTGAAACCAGTCAACTTGACACAATTTATATATTAACAGAACTCGTAGACGTTTATTAAACCGTACCATTATAAATAATTACTTTGTCAATACAAATAATATTATTATAATGTTTTAGACAACAATCTTTGTCATTATATCACTGAATACATAATGCTTACTTATCGTTAATCCGAAACTTAACCAGGTTAACCTTAACACCTTAAATGTCACTTAACCTCAGTTATTATGGCTAACTTAGATATACGATCTGATTGTGCATGCACCTGCAGCCACTTCACTGATGGTCGACATTGATAAATTACGATTATAATATAAAATTATAGTATAACATATAAGTTATAATAGTCGTTGATTGCTACTTTACAATGAATATATTTATAAGTGATTTTTAGTCAAGGTCGTTGTTATCTCATGAATGTTGTCGCATACTCTAAAGGGATTTTCTTATCGCAATCAGCTCTATAGGTACTAGATCCGTAAAGTCGTAAGCTACTTTACGACAGAAAGTTCAGCTCTCGATAAAATACGTAAGTGAAATATTCAAGGAAGTTTTTAAACCTTATTTATTCCAAATTTTATCTTCATGTGATCAATAAATTGGTATTGTAACGTCTTTATTATCATACATTGTGTTGTAAAATTAAATATTTCGCCAGTAACAATGTCGTAAACCCGGATTGGTTCGGTCGATAGTAGGCGTTTACTGCGTCCAGAGATCGTTTGCGCCATTTTGCTGATCGATCGTTCGCGTTTTATTATGGAGCGAAACGTCGTAAAGGAATTACAGAATTAGAGCAATTTGCCTAAGCTTCGCAGCGAGTGTCGGCAACTGTGCCGTCTGGTGTAACAATCACTTGCCGACCACGCACTTCTCACTTAATAAATCGCGTCACTAAAATTTACCCAAATACAGAACTGATTTATTCCTGGTATTAATCTAATAAATCGTTACCCATTTGTCGGTTGCTCAACAGAAGTGACGCTAAGACTTCTGTATTGCAATGCAACAGGTGTACCACAAGACCAATATTTAAAAAAACATCTACAGTAGCGTGTTGCCATCAAACAAATAAAATAAATAAACTAACTCAAAAAAGTAAAAGAAGTACGCTTTAGATCTCGTTCGTTTTATTGCCCAGTGAAAATAATACGGCGTTATCGACGCGTTCCGAATTTTAGGCACGTCGACCGTTTACACCGGCTTGTTTATTTTAAATAAGGTTTTTGTTAAGTAAAAGCAAACCCGGGGGACGCGGGCCCCACTGAGCTGAATGAAAAATTAAGGGAAATATTCTGATTATTCTCCTCTGTACGGAATCCGAAATATGTGGGGACACCCCCGAAAAATTCATTCGTAAGTCGATGTGAATAAGCTCTGAATTATTTTGTTTGGGTTTTATGATAAATTGACGTCGTGCGGCAGTCAGGTGAATAGTCCTCGCAAATTACGGTACATGTGACATGACGACAACTAGTAACGAAAAGTAAAACATCTTTTTATATTATTTTAGCAGGTAACAGTTGCGAACAATAAGACAAAGTCGAATGTTTATTGAAAACGAAGGTGTGATACAAAAGAAACATCACAATGGTCACAATATTGCACGGGGATCAATTATAGTGAGGGAGAAATCTGGTGGACAGGTGCTAATGAAATTACTGGGTAACAAGCTGTTCATTCATTTATCGTCCCCTACTAACTGTTACAAAAAGAATTATCGAGTAATCGCTGACATTGTTTTTTTAACAACCATTTATTGTAAATAATATGTAAGTGAGTTAAGATTTAATTTTTTCGTCTCTATTTCATTGTGATTATAATGTTGTTAAAATATTGAAATATTCAAGATAAACAAAAGCAAACAAAGTCGAACGATGCAGAAACAAAAAACTGCTTTGCGCCAGTTCTCACGTTCAAAACGAGAGTTCAGAACATTTTGCATTTTATATTATGCAGAGATTTGCGAGAGCCTCGACAAATAATGCTGTGAGGAAGACTCTACCAAGAAAACATACCGAGGTGTAGAGATCTCGAACCAGCTCTACAAGACTCTATAAAACGTGGAAAAAGTTTAGTATTCAGCATGCGTCGGCCGCGACAAAGGTACAAATACTAATTTAACTCCTTTAGAGACGCACGTTTGCGTTGAAACCGTTTATTTTCTACTATGAACAAAATTGATCCCATAATTTCGACAATACGGTAAAGTATTTTCGTTATAAGCTTCAGGGAAAAAACTCAAAGAAATGCCGAGTTTGCAATAGCTTGAGGCGAAACTAACTGAAGAGTTTTATAATGATCATTGTTTGAACATAATACTATAAACATTAGTGAAGCTTGAACGCTTCGAGCAATGACCGGAGTGAGACATTACTGAATAATTTAGTTTAACAGCTTTATTTCATTCAAAATTATACACAATCACGATGAAGCTACATCGGCAATTATATTAAATATCACGGTGCCCTTTAACTTTACGGCACATTAAAAGACGACGCGTGGGCTTCATCAGATCTGTACCACTCAGACAGATATCTATCAAAGAAATTGGTTCTATAGACAAATCTGAATGAATCAAGACACAACTATTCGCGAAGAACCAATCTAAGATTGATAACAGATAACTTTTCTGTTCTTAATATACTTGTTTCAAAATACGATTTCGAGATAAATAAACACTTTGTGTTTAAATGATATTAGAAAATAAATGTCTATACTATCAATCAAAACAGACTGAAATGTCAAACTTGCACATTTCAGTGCGATCGAGTTCCTTAGTCATGGTAATCGCACAAAGCTGCCAGCGCCGATCATTCAGTTGCTCGCCTCCCTCAGAAACCCTATTAATTATTCAGCACCGATTCCTGTGAATCAACGCCAAGTGTTTCCTTTTCCAAATTAGAATTATGAGTGAAGGAAACAATGTGGTGAGACGTGATGATTCGAGAGCCACCGGTAATTTATTACGATTGTTCTCGACAAGATTAATGTTCCAATCGAGAATTGGTTTCGAGAGTACATGGTTATCATGAAAAAATTGTTTTGTTTGCTAGGGTTTATCTGTTATACGGTTTTTGCTGTGTTAGCAGGTCAATTAGTTTTAAAATTAGGGACTGCAAAATTAGGCAAATAGCTTCAAACTTTTGGATGTTTAGTTAAAATAAAAAGCATAGGGGTGCTCTTCGTACTGTATTAAAAATATGCATGACATGAATGTGATTTTTTTTTACCTTAAACCTGCCTCTAATGTTTTTTTGTTATTTGTTTTGTATCGATAAAATTGGCCGTAAAATAAACAAACTCTACATGAATCTGTTTACAAAAACAAAACAGGAAAGTTTGTCGAAAAACAAAAAGTCGCGCAATCGAATCCGCTATAAATATGTATACGGGTAAGTAAATATCCCGGTTATTTATCTGAGCGGTAGGCTTCTTAATGCATAATAATGTTCAGTTTACTTCGGCGGTACAAAGCTCGCTTGTTTTGCGGTGACATTGTAAAAACGCGGTTGAAGAAGCGATTTCCCCGAGGCACAAAAGAATCGATACCTATTGTGATTCCCCTTCGACATTAAATTATATAGAGGGTGGTTTTTGAACAGAGAGACATCTGCCGTGTTTATCGGCTTTGCATTTTATCAATATTTGCCTATTTGATTTTAGAGTGTGAGGCGACACTCCAACACTCGGTTATTTGATAAACGGTGGCGGTGAACACCAACAACAGCTGGTGCTGAGTTTTTATAAACAATAATATTACGTTTATGTTGTAGAGTGTAAAGTTATTTGCATACGTATTCCCACGCCTACTTTTAGGGGAATGGGAGCCAGTGCGTTTTATCATGCGAGTTCGATAGTCTAATTTAAATAAATCTCTTTAATCTTAAGGCGACGCATTATTTGAAAAAAAAAGGCAAATACTAAATAAATGCTCACATTCTAAATCGGTTGTTAGATTGTAAAATGCTGAATTGATGTATGACGAAGATTACAAATAGCACGAATTTCTTTAACGCAAAAATTCTCCAACGAAAATGCTTTTATTTATAAATCTCAAGACTTCTAACATCAAAAATTGAACCAATATGACATACTTTGAAGAAAATATTTCTTAGTTAAAGTTTTCAAATGAATTCCAAACAGATTATATAAATATTTGCGGCTTACCTGTACGTTGTACAGGAAGGTTCGTTTCAGATGTAGATAAAGCACGGGTATGAAAAATGTTTGATCGTAGTTACACGAGTACGTTGGAACGTAAGGGGAACACTTGGAAGCCGATGATACACTTACGCGAACAATTTTGCGCAAGTCTTGCGAACATTCACTGAAGGTTATCGCTAACAGTTGGCTATTAGGCTTGTACCTACGCATGTACGCAATTTTTAAAAAGTTTCTTTTTTGGTTTTACGGCTTGCTGTTAGTCACCAAAGTCATGAAAAATAATAAAAAAAATATATACATAAAAATAGAAATAACCATGTTGTCTTGAAAATAGTAAATTATGTTTAAGTGTAAAATGAGCCAAAAATGGACGTGAAGTCTATGTGAATTACCTAATAATTAGTCAGTTCCACTTAAAATCATGGCAGATATGTATATACAAGCGTCAGAAAATGGAGCAATGTTCGCCCAACTTCTTTCGTATGTAAGTCACCGGCTTCATAATAGGGCGCAAAATTGTGTTTACCGCTCAAATGTAGAGAATTTGCGGCAATAAGGGAGAAGCAACGTTCCTTATTGCATTTACTAGCGGTAAACAAATCAGCTGACCTACTACCGGGGTTCTATACAGAGAACGCTGTAAGAGCCATCTTTAAAACGATATTATATTAAAGACGTTGAACATTGTGATTTATATTCATTTGATATAACTTGTGACCTGTGCGATACCAATATTCTTCTGGGGTTTTCGAGAACCATGCTTCTAGTCTAATTTATTCAGTACAGGTTACCAGTATTAGTGGCCCTAGACATTTCCTAATATACCCAAATTAGACTACTAGACCTACCTTGTCAAAATCAATCCGCAGTCCGGCTACCGATTGGCGCTTAGACCACCAACGCAGTTAACTTGAATATTAATCACTTCATTTTAACCATATGGTCACAAAAACCCATCAATTAAATTTAATCAGTACTGCAAAGGGATATTTATTTTATAAAGAGTTTAAATATAAAGTTTATAATTAATTTCTCAAAACATCCCATTAGGGAGGTTCAGCGGACCGTTCCGTGCACTTACGCACTTGCTCCTCCATATGTAACTGGATCCGCACGCGAAAATATCAATTACCTTCTTATTTATGACACACGAATTAAATTTAATTAAGACCTTTAGTAAACAAAGAAGTCATAATTTCGGTGAACATAATTATCTGGGATGGAATTGATGCATTCGGTAGTACATCGATAAAATTGCAATTACTGGGTCGTAAATCAGAGGAAAGTTATATACTTAATTATTGAATGAGAAATCGTTGTCGCCGTGACCGGGCGAGGTCAATCTGTGGCACCCGGCGTGGATAGTACGTGTGTATTTCATCATGAGGTACGAAACATGAAAGGACGCGATTTTATATTTAAAAGAGAGATAGCTGAATACTTCCACTCGTTATCAAGTCGCTATCGGCAATTTTTATATGGGAAATTGAATACTGAATACAGCAGCGCCTTTAGCATCTGTCAAGGTATGTAATTGTATTTAATACATTTCAGATGAGTTGAAAATTCGTGTCAGTTGTTCGACACCGTACTTTAAAGTCATTCTGTTAAAAAATATAGTTCCTAATTCGGGACCGTCAAGGTATCTATCAGAGTTCCTTTGTGGAAATACTTCTAGTGAACTTCAAATACGATTAGTTTTTAAGAAGAGGAATGGAAATCAAAATCCGTTTATTTAAGTGACAAATAAGGCTGGCTCATCATAGTATACATAGTTGGTCTTCATCTAAAAATTATAAGGCGTTTGTCCGCTTCTAGCTACACTTTAGACCACAGTCCACATAATCCACGACTCCTGAACAGAAGTCCATCTGCACCATGTCGATCTGTCAATAGAACGAGGTCACTTTCGTTCGCTGGCCACGTTTAATTGACTCGGCCCACGTGACCAACATCAGATGGAATTACAATCACTACAACCACTGTATCTGTTTCAAATTAATCGATTTCAATAGATATCAAACGAAATGTTGGTGATTGAAAGTTCTTTCTTCGAAATTTGGTTATAAACTATCTTTTGCTCGTGTTTTAGAGACACGTTTAAGTTTTCTTTGCTGAATATAGTAAGTAGCCTTTGTGCTACCCCGGGATAAAATCTATCACATTGCCAAATTGAATCCAAATCGGTTCAGCTGTTTTAATGTGTAGGAAGGATAAACAAACCCACAATGAATCATTGGTATGGATTTGAACGTAAAATGGAACAATTGTTTTCGAAGAGTGAACCTGAATTCGATGAAAAGCAATTAGGTTTAAAGAACATTAGTAACGGATGTGGAAAGAGAACGGATATCTATTCGGATATAACCGTTTTACACACTCTTTAACTGATGGATATGTAGATCCTGTTTATATCGAACTTTACGAAATAATGCATCTTTGTGAGATTTCGCAATGCAAAACTAGGGTATTGTTTTCTAAACTTTCAAAGTACTATAATAAATATTCTTACAAATATTAAGTTTTACAGTTTAGTGATGAGATTCAGATAATTTAGTCTGTTTAATAAAGTGAAAATGTATAAAAATATTTCATATAATAAGCTATTTGCTATTAATCAAGAAGTGGGAAGCCCATTTACAAAACCGACTGCGTTTTGTATGCTATATCTTTTACATGAACACAATAATTATTCACGCATCAAGTGACATATTTAAATTCATTACAGCAAGGGAAAATTCAGGGAATTTGAAGTCCAAAATGGATAAAATACATAAAATTAAGATATAAAGCTGCCAGAACCGCTGACGGGAGTCCGTCAGCCTACAATTGACCTGTCGCAATATCTTACATTCAGATTCTCTTTATATGGCAATCTGTACGTTTCTTGTAATTAAAGTAACGGCAACTGTCCGTAATGCGCTTTTTATTTAATGTTAATGTATACATTTTCGTTGACAAGTCCACATTTGGTTATATTGTGCAACTTAGAAAATGCTTGCTTTAAATGCCTATTTAAACCTCAATGGTGTGCCATTAACACAAAAAAAACAATGTTCCGAAAAATAATTAAAAAACAAACATTGACGTTCTCTTATTTGTCGATTATTTTAAAAGTGGTTCTTTTTTGAACGGATATGCCGCCGAACACAAATTCTTCGGAATTAATAAAATCCAGAAAAACGTGGAATTTATTTGCCTAATTAAATATTTTTACGGTGCTTAAATTTTATGTCACGATAAAAGGAGCATGCGTAATTAATTTTACGCCATATACTTAAGTACTACAAGGTGTTAAAGAATGTTGGGGTAACGGTGGCATTAAACTTTTGGCGGGAAATCTGTTAACACGTCCATATTTGAATATCGAGAACATAAAACCGTATAAAGACGTCACTTTACGATTATAAACGTAAAAGTATGGATTATGGATGTAATTTTTGCCACTTTTATCGGTAATTTGTGATCGTAAAGTGGTCGTTGACACGATGTACCGGTACCTCTCCTAGGGATGGCAAACATTGGCCCAGATAAAAATACGCTTTTACGGCAAGGTAAATATTGAACTTTTGGCCAAATACAAGTGCTTTGCGCTAAATGGCCGTGTTTGGTACAAAAACCTACGTTAACATTTTAAGTGCTTTTATGCGATAACGTTTTTATTCAATTTTATGTGCTAAAGTTCAAACTGCTTAAATTATTCCTAAACAACACAAACTAAGGCGTTTTCTAGCTGTTTATTGAAATCAATGTTGCTAAACATACAGAAGATCAATGAGACGCATGTATTTAAAACATCAAACGCCATTAAAACACAAATTCCGACAAGACTTCGTATTTATCTAGGAAATATACATCAGTTCACCCATAACTGGGACGGCTAAACGTTAATACCGCAGTTGACATTTACAAAGCGGGTGATACACCATTACCGCGATACTCCCACCGGACACTCAGATTAAAACCTAGACCACTTTACTAGGAGGAATTTCGCACGTAATCTCTTGCGTGCCGCCTACTAATTGGTCATAAGATCATTCAGTTATCTACCTATCGCGAATTTGTTCGTGTATCCCGGATGGCGAGTTTCTCTCATTTCTTAGACGTTTCACTGATTTCTGTTGCGTTTCGTTGCTGTTTGAAAGTACGTTTTATATGGATGTTAGATGGCACTTGAAAAGTGTTACGGTGGTACTTTAATTAAAGAGTATAAACAATTGGAGCACACATTTTAGAACATAAGAAAGAGTAGTAAAGAAGTTTAGATTGTTTTTATAGTTGTCTAGTTGAATAATAATCTGTGTTTTTAGTATGCTGAAGTCAAACTAGGACACAAAGCAGCAATGATCCCGGTTCGTAGAAAAATAAATAACGCGACTAAATCAAAAATTCTTCCACCAAGTCATCATAACAACATTTTATTCCCTCGTCTATTAAGACAGCATTATACGCGCGAAAACATTTTACCAAGTTTTCCTCCCCGTTAAGAAAACTCAAGGGTGTATTTTTTCGTATCTTCCATTCATTACTAACAAGTCCTGCTGGATTACGTATGTTGGAGAATTAAGGGTATGCTTCCTTTTTATAAGAGATTGGCCGGGATTACCCGTCATTAGGGCCAGGAGCAAACAAAGGGAGATGTAGCCCGTGTGTGCTTTATGTCGTGGTGCCAGTGGGGCTGCGTAATAACCACGCTGATTCGTTTTATGTACCGTTTACGCCTTCGGAAACTTGGAAATAGACTTTGAAACAAAAGAAGATGGAATACCGAAGCGCTAATGGAAGTCTACAAATGGACAAAGTCTGAAAGTTTCTCTCAATCATTATTCCGGTGTCTCATCTACGCCTACATATACTCAAAAACTTTTCTTACCCTTCAATCTAACCATAATAGTGTTACAAATCACACCATAGCCGACACCATAGCATTACTCCGTCAATAACATCCCACATGGAACTTAAGTACCAAATTACACTAAGTACTATACGATGATCGACTTGGTCCCGGAACTAGTCTCCGATGGTTGCCGATAATTGCCGATGGTTACCGAATGCGTCAAAGTAAACAGTTGTGAGCATGGACGTGTTTATCTTGTGGAATGTATCTTCGGGGCTCGCCATGGGCGGAGCGGGTAACTCTCGCTTTGATAGCTAGCGTAAGTTATAAGCGGAAGGCGATTCTCTACTATAAATGGTGTTAGAAATAACTAAGAAGCTGGACCTTTTTATAACGTTAAAGTCCCATTGCTGGGCAAATGTTACTTTCCAAACGTGGGAAAGGTTAAGCTTTGAGTCTTCCATGCTATCCAAGTGTAAGTTCGGGACTATGCATGGCTCCAGGAAATGTGTTGAAAACCTTTAATAAATTGGTCTTAAAATACTTGATAACTCTCCGATTAATATAGGTAATCAAATAAATAAAGTTGCACGTTCTCATATAAATCTCGATCTTATTGTGTAAAAGCAAGTATTATGTCCTCAGAAATGTTATTAAATAATCATTATCGTTACGACAGACTCTCATAAAAAATGCTCAGAGTAACGTGTAAATCACACGTTTTATTGGCGTATGACGAAATATAAATACGAAGACCATATCATGCTTCAATTACTTTCGTTTCATATACATTTATTTACTTTGTATGCTTTATGACACTGTTTTTAAATCGATATAAAAGTAAGTCCCTTGAAACACATATTTTTTTGACCCATTACTGTCGTCTGTCTTCTCACAAACGGGGGAGCGATTAGTTCTAGAACCCACTACAGTCTCCAAGTGGCATGCCCTCAAGACATGATGAACAATTTCAATACATTAAGCAATATTTTACGAGCTTTGGTTGTGACTAACTACTTCAAACCTAGGGTACATGTTATCCGCTTCCGCTTGTGTCTTGATCCTATTCTAAGCATCCTATCCGGCGCTTCCATCTCCCATAAACACTAGATGTACCGATACGGCGTGTATTCACAATAATTACAGCGATCAGTCGGGTCAGGTGCCAGTGTTTGACGAGCTACACGCTCACAATCGCGACCCACATCTTAAAGTAATTGTTTTCTGATTCACTTTCGATTACTTCGCTGTTTTATTTGCGGATGTTGATTTTGTGAAATCAGGCTGTTTATTGGGTATGGACAGGTGCAGTTGTAAAACTGCATAGAGTAATATATCGATACAACAGGTTACTAAGGCTAAGCTAACTAAGATGGTGCCAAATGTGATGGAAAGGAACTTTTTCCAACGAGCGTTAGTGTTTTTTTGCCGGGAAGATATTTATTTAGTAAACAATTGACTTACCTGTGTCCGTAATAATCGTTTAAAATAATGTTCTAATTATTTTGATAATAAGATTATAATTTATTTCTAACGTTAAGCTCACAAACCTTTCTCCAGCTCCATTTCTTCGTTAAGCGTAATCCGTTAATCGAGAGTTCAAGTACTTACCTGAAACAAAAAACAAACAATAATAAATAAATGGTGCACAAAACGTACGCAAACAAAATTATTTCGACAGCTAATAGGTTCATTTATCAAACTTCCCAACTCCACACTTCAATAGATCAAATTTTGTATATCTCCCCTCTCTCTTGCTCTTTTAGGTACAGACAAAGATAGGCTTAATCCATTGTAATCGTGAGCACGTGTGTCGCGAAACTTCGACTAATTCTACTTAATAACACCATTCAAAGTCACACAAAGGGAAATCAACTCTATTAATAAAAGCACAAAGCAGAGTTTGGGTTGTTAAGCACAATGGAGCTGTAGAGTTAAAATGTGGTAAATCAAATATCGACTTCAAAAGTTTAGCCTTGAGTATAGGCATATCAAAATGAGACAAATTATTTCCTTGATTTGCCTAAAGACTAAGTTAAAATTTTTAAATAATATTCATCTTACCGACGTAATATCACAAGTTACGACATTGTGATTTAAAGGGACACAGGAAAAATGAAGCCCACTATTCGTTCTCATTTTTTCTCACTTTCTGTTTTGTTATAAAAAAAGTTTTGAGTGATCGAAAACGGGTTCGATAATAGAGCGTAAAAACTAGAAAGTTACAAAAAGTTTTGTGTGAAACGTTTAGCGTGAAAGCATGTGGGAATATCTATTATGATACTGATTTATTTTTGTTCGTAAACTGTTTCCAATAAACACGAAGCGAAAGGCTTTACTGGCCTCCCTTCTAGAGGGTAGACCGTAGACACAAAGGGCCCGAATGTATAGGGACTAGGGCCGAACAATGAGGGCATTGAAGCCAGTCTGGAAAGGGCACATGCTTTCAAATAATAGCTCAGAGAATCCGAGACGACGCACCTTAAGAATTTATACGAGGGCGGTCTTTTTATACGATTTGTCGTCTTGCGAAACAAATCATTTGATTTTTTGGCAAAAAAACGTAAAACGCTTTTGTTCGTTCTGAATAGACGAAATTGAATTGAACTTTTGATAAGATAACCCGTTTGCGAGGTCGAGATCTTTAAGGCTAAGTTTTTATCGAATCGAAATATAACTTATGACCTAACTAAAAAACTCTGTGTAGAGAATTTTCTACAAAACAAATTAAAGTCGGGTTTTTACCAGACCTAATTAGTTCAAAATATTCCACTACGCTCAAATTCAATATAGTTAAACTAAACTTTTGATAAGAATACACTACATTATTATTGACGGTATTTTCGGACCTTCTACATATTGTTAGTTGGTCTGGATTTCTATTCTCCTTCAGTGAAGAAGGCCAATAAGATTCGCATTTGCAGGTGTCTAACGGTCAAATCTAAATCTGGGAAACATACTTAGCCGCTTATTAAAGGTATTACAGCAGAGAAATGATATTCACGCGGCAGGCTATCCATTAAATGCAAATATCCCCTTGTTACTCCCTAGATGGGAGGGACAGTCGTGCCGAGAAAAACGAAATGCTTAACTTTTTATAAATGTTTGCACGAATGCTTTGTCCGATGTCTGGATCGCAAAGAGGGGATTTTTTTAGGACAAAAGCCAAGCATTTATTAAAATGTTGTCAACTTTTTGCCCGTTTCAAATAGCGGGGAGATGTCCCATTGTGATAAGCCAGAATTTTGATGAAATGATTAGTATGTCAATGATAGATGAATTCAGCTTTATGAACCTAGTCGGGCATTCGGGTCAGACATTTTAATTATATTTTTAATAAGCAAAATAATAGAAGACAACAGAAACAAACAAAGAAATTTAAATAACCTTTGTTTAAAAATGTTGGACTGTTATTGAGCGTAAATATTCGGTATCACTGTACAATTTAGCACAGATTCCAAAAGAAGAAGCAAAACATCTTTATATTTTATTGTTGCGATATTTTATTGAGAGGAAATAAAACACGTTGGGATAACTGTTCCGTTATATCGGCTGATAACGCACGGGAACTTTCCAAAATACACCGATGGTAAATCATTACAAGTCGGGCCGTTATTTCATACGCAGGTGTCAATTAAACCAAGTTTATACGTGTGTGCGAACAATAGGCGGGGTATGGGGGCTTTAGGCGGTGGGCACAACGTTGGTTACGCCGACAATACGCAGGCACACGTGCTCCGAGAACATGGAAACTTGCGTAGATCGTATGTGCGTGTAGACAACAGCGTTAACTAGTTTTGTTACGCTTAAAACACGTATATCGCAAAAAAAATTACTTTTGTAGTTAAAACGTGTTTTTAAATAACACATTTACCTGCTATAACAGATAAGTACATTATCAAAGATAAGACTAATCAAAGAATTGTATCATTAAATGTTTATCACGAACATATATAAAACTTACTACAATTCTGATACGAATCAAATCAGTGAAAATATCGACATATGCTTGCTATATTGAATCACTACCTTTAGGTACACTTCAGTGCAAAATAATGGTAAATTAAATGTAGGTCAGATATACATCTTGGGAACATAAAGGGACATTTACAATTTGAAAATGCTACATTACGTAAGGAAGGCTTCGATTACCTTTCAGCATTTATTTTGGTAATGAGAACTGGTTCGGACTTTCGTTATACGTTTTTTTTTCGATACGATGTCCAATTAGTCAGTGTGTGGTTTATTGGTGACATGTTGTGTAACTATTGAAAAGTAGGCTGTATTTTTAATGTGACAGTTTTGGGCCTTCGAAATGTTTTATTCTTTAGCAATGTTTAGACTAAATGTACAACTTATTAACCATATTAAAAGACAGTTATTTCTTCCGAAGTTATTGCACTGAAGTCTCAAATATTTTTTTTCTCTATTGTTTTATTATTTATTTTATTTTCTATTCTAATTTTGGGGCTTATTTTAGTCCAATCGAAGTACAAACTTATTTTACAACCATTCCTTAAATAAAAGTTACTGCAAAAAATGCCAATTTGTTCTTTAATATACAGCATTCAGCTCGTTATTCTATAAAATTAGCATCCCTATAAATAGTCCGCGAGTGCACAACTACACACACTCAACTTGACTCAACGTAGTCCAGATCTCATTGTTCCAACCGAAACCAGATCCATACATACCAGGTCCACTTAACTAAATATAGTGTACACAATAACAAGCCAGTGATTTATCGTTATTACTCGCTATTTATACGCTATTTACGGTTGATTGCGTTGTAATTGACATTGCAGTGCTTGCAATTGATCTAGTCACTCCTTATTACGTGTGTGCTCGGTATAATGGAAGTCCAGACCGCTGGCCGATGAAACCTCTCCCGTTTGCATTCGCCGTTGAATGTAACATGCGTATTGTGTATCTCAGATGACAACTAGTGCATGTTGTTGGCCACTATGCAGTACATTGCTGCTGTGACATAACGTTTTTTTTTAAGAAAAATCTGTATCTTCGAAAATGTTCTTTATAGACGTTATGACTGACGTTTGAAGTCATAAGGTCATTGGAAAACTTATTGTAGAGCCTTTATACGCACACTTTCCTACTGTCCTTAATTTAAGTCAGAGCAACTCTGTCTATTATAAACGGCTGATTCTATTTAGATATAATTTGGCAGAAATTAATATCGGGAGAGAAATAGGCTATTTTAAAGAGAGAAGTCGCGGGCAATGTCTCCTATGTAATATGTACCTATAATCTACTACGAATAGTGCATATTGTATTAAAAAGATTTTCTGATTACTATACCTTGTGTACTGACATTTGTTTGTAGTTATTCTTTAAGAGGAAAATTCTTTGCTTATTACTAAACTTGTATCGTATTTATGTATGATATCATAACGTTATATCATCGTTGTAAGAACGTAAATTGGTTATTTATATTTGATCTTGAACCTTTGCAATCTAATGTTACTTGATAAAGCTTACATTGCATACAAATATACCAGTTTGATTAGCTGATTGATATGTTATAGCATTTAATAAATAATGTGTTCGCTATGAATACGGTAGATGGATAATAGATCGGTAATAGATGGACACAGGCCAATGATGATGATGATGATGAATACGGTGGCATGTTTTGCCCTTATTAGCAACAAGAAATTTCTCCCAATATATATGAAAGTTAAGCTAATGTCGAATACAAATCAGATCGGAAAAAGCTATACCAAGATTACTTAATATGTGGCTTTCCTTTACAAATGTGCCATTAGCAACCGCTGCAATTTTTTAATTCGTAAAATCGCGATCACGATTGAAATAGTCTCGTATAATTAAAGACTTAACATACTAAATAGTGTTTAGTAGTTCAAAACTAACTAATAGCTAAATGAAGTGTGCAATAAATTCATACTAAACCTATACAAATTGTATTCGGCCACAGCCGGTGAATTCGTATAAAATTGATGGATTGCAGGAAGGGTGGAATATACGTCCATTCATAAGACACGAATTAGGAGCCCTCGGGGTTGCCGTTATTAATTCCAACAGTTGGCGACTATGCTTCAATAGAACATGATGAATTTATACAGGAGTTTGATGGGAACTGAGGTTATATTAGATAGGAACTTGCATTTTGTAAAGCTGCGACTGACGGCACGGAAAGTTTGATCAAACTATGCTAGATTATTGCACTATAAATGTATGCTTGCTAAGCTGTATTTTGATATAATGGTTTAAGATCCCTTCTGTAGCGTGATTTTCTACAATCGTTACTATCGAGTATCGAGAGTTTGACAATTAAAATGTACCCCTAAAATTGTTCCTACGACGTTCTCCAGAGGCGCTGATCAAATTTTCATACAAAATTCTTCGATAGCTAGCCGGTTGCCTCTAGTAATTGGAAATTGCCTTTTTGATCTTGTAAAGTTTGATAAAGATTAACACCTCAAAAATTAGTAGGTACTAGTTACGATTTCATATAGAATACTGACTGTAATAAAGTACAATATTATGCAACAACATTACGGACGTCATACCATAGGTACTAAAAGTCATTAGTTGTTTCTCATAACACTGATTTTAAACGTGGCGATCCATCGAACACGTACAGAACCAACTAGTTTCTGCTCGGTGCGTGACAATTTCAAACCAGAACCTAGTCTCATACATTTCCTAGATTTCCGTGATCTTGGTCAGTTATACACGGTATCTCGATTCTCTACAGTCGGCACTGTCGAGTATCGAGAGTTTGACATTTAAAATGTACTGTAGAATAGTTCTTACGGAACTCGGTAGAGGCGCTAAACAGATTTCCGTGTATTATTTTCGATAGGTAGCCGGTTGTCGGTGGTCAATTTATGGCAGTATAAAATATCTACAGAACCGACTAGTTTCCACTCAGTGCGTGACAATTTCAAACCGGAACTTAGTCTCAGACTTTTAGATTTATAACTTTTAAACTCTCGCGTTGCATGTTTAGTGTATAGTAGAAAACGGGAATTATCGCGAACACGCATTTTACCTTAAAATGCCCAACGTTTCGGCGCAGGTTGCATTCGCCGTGGTCGCAGGTTGACTGACCACGGCGAGTGCAACCTTCCCGTATTCTATTATACATTTCCTAGATTTCCGTGATCTAGGTCAGTTATTCACGGCGTTTATAACCAGTATACTAGCAGAAGTAATGATATCAATGTCATTTGCGCTGGCCTAATAAGCGCAGAGTAATTTTACATCAGGTATGGGTTTATTACGTCTATGATTGCAAGGAAAATCTTATGGTAAATGGTAGGAATTCGAATGGAATACGGAGAATCTTCTAATTGCTCACTTATTTACATGTTTGCGTATTTAAAATTCAAAGAAGGTATGGAATCTTGTTACAAAATACTCAATCTGTGTGCAGAATATTAGTGTTATATGGATCTAGTATGACTCTACTATAATTATACCAGTTTTTTTATATACGTCTCAACGTAGACTAGTCTAAACCTTTATACCTTTCCCTATTGGCTCAAAGTACCATTTCTGGATTCAAAGTTACCTTTTAGGTAACGCGTATTTAATTTTTATAATTTCAGCATACCTTTTTCGCTATTTTCAAACGAAAAATCAAACTAATTCCAATTTTCTATAAACACATATTTTGTATACAAATGAACATTTAAATTACACAAGAACCTAGGTGCAATACTATATCTTGTTGTTTGTTCATCCCGATAACCTGCGTACCTACCTACATGAAGTGGCCTCGAAGCCCACTGGCGATACAAACAGATTACCACCGTTAGCGTTATGTCCAAGAATGCACTCATTAATGTGCACTTATTTACTTCATACCTACTGTTATAAAATATAGTCCTATATGGAGTTGATTTATTTTTATCTGAGTCAGACGTTTCCGTATTTTAAAGGACACGTTTGTCGAACCAAGTCGTTAAAGTTTATGTTGCATAGTTTAGCTATGTTAAAGGAGTTGAACAAATTTGACATTAGCTTGGCTTAGTAAGATAAGAAATTGCCTCTCTAACTAAAACCTTGACCAATGTCTTAGTGTAGTATTCAAAACAATCCTTTTGAGAAGAGTCTTCTCATTGTATCGGGAAATGATTTTATAGGGTACCTATTTGATACAAGGACGACATATTACCGTGAGTATACGAAATAGCGTTACATACATTAAACAAGTGAAAAGAGAAGAAAATCTTTACAATTTTCCTTCATCCACTTTCATACATCCCGTACATATTAACATCGCGTAAATGTTCGTTTATTTCTGGATAGCTACAGTGATTACAAACAAATGAATCACTAGTTTAATACCATGTAATGGGAATTAGTACCGAACAGCTTTCAGTGATTAATAGCTCGCCTGACGCGAGTTAGCAAATATTGGCTATCAACAAACGGTAAAGATAGTTTTATTGTTTGATGAAAGTGATTAAAAAATACGTGTATACGTATTGATTGCAATGTGCCATCAAATTTGTACTTTAAACTGGTTTTCGGGTAGCAAGCGGTAGAATAAAACTTTGGCTTTTGTTCAAAGAAAACTAGGCGATATTTCATGGGTTTGTGTTTAGAGATAACTCACTCGATTAAAAACCCCAAAAATTGAGAAGAGAAGCACAGCAACGCTTCGAGCAATTTGATAGTCCAAAAGTTTGAAAGATAGATATTATGAAAAACATTTGCGGAAATATAAAATTCTATAAAATATTTATCAATAAATTCATCAACACAAAAACACTAATTAAACAGACAGCAGTCATCTTCAATCAATATCACAACTGGATACAGATCCCTTAATCCAATACGCATTAAATAATTAATTTAGCAGACAATATGACCGACAGATGGACAAACAAAGGCAATTTCGCTAACACCGACTGTCGTTCTCTCCCGACTGTCCGACGAATAGTCGCCGACCGACCACCCTCTAATACTACGTGGGTATTACAGGCTTTAATATTTCGAAACAGATATTAAATATTATGAAACGTGATATTTAGTACTAAAAAGCTTGTTGTACTTTCACTGAAAGAAAATGTTTGAAGAAAATCTTCAGTGTAAAAGTTTTCTTTTGTTTCGGTTAAGGCTACATTTTTTGTGAAATTTAGGCTGCCTAAAAAGGTGAAAATAGGGTTCTGAAGTCACGTAAGTTGAATAAAGATATTCTGTTTTTCACGCCTAAAAATAAGCCTTTTGAAAGTTATTCTGTTTCATAGTATAGGTATAGAACATTAACCTTTTTTTACAGAATCAAATCATTTATTAATTTAGGTCTAATATTGACTATTGACTATCATGATAGTCGTTACAGTTACTTAATATAAACATGTTTAACTAAAGGTAATATTACGAACACATAAGTAGGTCTTTCTATCTTTGAAAAACCTTAAGCGAAGTAAACGCAGTATTTTCAATTTGTAACCCTGCCAATTTTTTCAGACGACGATATTTTTTGTTATATGCACAGGGTTGACATACTGATAGTCGTTGTAACTGCCAAATGTGCTCTACATAACACGGAATATAAAAACACTTCATTGTTACTATTTTATTATATGTTGATGTTTATATGCGCTGATGTTCGTGTTTGTCTAGGCCTTGTGTAATCCGTATTTATGTGGTCGCTGATAGATGTTTAGGCGAAAGAAATAGGTTCGACATGTTTGTGAAGAAAACTATCGAATCTTTTTCGTCTGGTTTTTTGTTACTTTAATTACGTCAATTATAACTTCTTTAGTTGTAATTTATTATGTTTGCAGAGTGGAATTTCTGCAATACAATTTATTTACAGTGCGACAGAGACAACTACGAGGTTTTCCCTGGGAACTACAGTATGGGGTTCTTCAAGAAGGGGGTAAATAGGTTTTTGAAGGGTCGGCAACGCGCACGTGATGCCCCTGGTGTTGCAGGCGTCCATAGGCTGCGGTAACCGCTTACCATCAGGCGGGCCGCATGCCTGTTTGCCACCGTCGTGGTATAAAAAACTACAAAAGAAATCCTCAGGCGATTTAAATCCAGTACCCAATATTTTTAACAATCGCGTGAAAGAAAACAGCTCTAATATTTCCCCATATCAACGTTTTACTTTGTAATAAATATTCATTACGTCCAACATGTTCCGGTATGTTCCTGCAAAACTAGAGCATCTACTCGCTAGCACTTAACCGCGGTATTGTTCGACAAGGGCCCGTAAGGCCAGCGTAACGGAAAATTAAAAAGGCAATTTTCTTAATGAGACCACTCGCAGTGTGGGGTTGACGCGAACAAGATAACAACGACACACATGCTCAAAGCTATGTTTTCATTAATACATGTTGTGTAAGGATTATTTTTTCCCCCATTTTACTTGTTTTTCCGTCCCACTTTGTTGGATTTCATCAGGAAAAGCGAACATTAGTCGTAGTGACTTGAATAGCTACTCATTTGACACACTTCTTTATTTATACAACTTTCCGTATAAGCAGAAATACGAATACAAACCATAATCTCATAGACGAAATGGCAATTTAAAAGATAAAAGTGACTATTTAAGCCACTATACTAGGTGATATATTCATATTTTTCCATATAGAAGCTTTATTATACCATTTGGTATCACACACGCAGCCTACACTAACCGTAGGCGAAGTAAGGGGGCGTAAAACCTCGATTTTAATACGAAATATGGACAGGATATTGGTACATTCGTGTGATAATATACCTATAAATGTTTGTATTAAGTTAAAGTCAAGGCTGGCACACTTATAATTAGGTTTTAAAATACATTCATATTACCACCTACATAGAAACCAATACAAGCAACACTTTGTAAGTTAAACGTTCGGCGATAAAATTAAGTAAACATTGGCGTACGAACAAGAAACGTCAAGGCTAAAGGAAATACAGACCTAAACTTTGGGGATTTGATAAACTGATTACTCAAAACATATTACATTACACAAGTACTTTGAAGTACAGAGTGTACGTAGGAAGGCAGTATATCAACAATCAGGGCGCTCGCTCACTTCGGTGAATCCTATTAAGAGAAATTATGTTAATAAGCAAAAATTCAATTTCACCGATATGTTTAGAGACGGGAAGATTAATTCGGTAATTTGTTCTTTGGAATATTGAATAATTTATCGTCAATTAGTGACGGCGAGGCGCCGCCGCACCACCGTGCCGATAAATCACAATAAACTTTAATTAACCATCGATATCATTATTCCGCTATTATGTCAAACTTAATTAAGCGGTATCATTCCTCAATAAAATATGGCCACCTAATCCCAGATTAATTGCTATCCTACTTAGTAGTACAAACAATCGGTTAATTTACATAAAAGAAAGCGTTTAATTCGGTTAAGCTGTGCGGTTAATCACAGGTTCAAAGTAACTAAGCTCCTAGTGGTCATTTGTACCCGTCGCACCAATAATTAACTCAGACAAGGCGAGCAGTAAACGGTTAACTACCATTTAAATAACAGAATAATGAGAGAAGGAACCGGATTTATAAAGGTTAAGAGTTATGTTTACGCATTGGTTACGTTTTTAGACACGGTTAATAGATGATGTTAATTACAGTGGTGTGTGCTTCTTAGCGGTTAATCCTCGCGCACGCCCGCCCAGTGCAACGTACTGTACACAATTAATGAGGTAAGCAGTGAAACCACATATCTTCAACTCACATAGTAATAGATTCTTCCAACTGCCGCCGAGGGCTCGCAGGCAGCGGTGCAGGCGCGGCGCGGGGGCCGCGGGCGGTGCGCGGGGAGGGACCATCCTCACGTCACCTTCAGACGAACTCCTAGCCATCAGGGATGATCCCCTATCTCTCGACAAAGACCTACGCCTACCAAATGGCGCACCTCGCACAGTCGCGAAATTTTCTTCACAAGTCACATTAAACGTTTCCATTGGAATCCCTTCTGGTTCTTCTCTTCGACTCCTTACAGAAAATGTTCTCCTGAATCCATTCGCTAAACCCTCCATAGTTTTCCTTTTGGGTTTGGGCACTTCCTCCGAACTAATGACCGTTATGTCATCCATATCTTGTTGGTCGTATGTTCTGTATGTCCTGATCTGTTCTATTCCTGTGAGGTCTTCTATTCCTCCGTGCCTATACTTCAAAGGTTTAGCTCTATCTATGACTCCGAGTTCATCATAACTTCTGTAAGTGGAAGAGGCACGCCTGGGCGCCGGCGGTCGTCCGGCTCTGTCAATCGTCATTTTAAGCTGATGTCCAATTAGTGACCTGACGAAGAAACGGTCAAATTGAAATTCGGAAGCCAGAATGAGATAATCTTGGCTTGCACGACGGTTTCCAACCAGTTTCTGTGTTTGTGGAGCAAATAGGTACAGCACACTCAAGCGACACGGCGAGGCTAGTGAGGTGTCAGTAACACAATCAGGCATCGTGTAAGCGACTCGTCACGAATATGTTAATGATCACATCTAAATATATCAGATACATGAGCTATGAATTCATTAGGGATCACATGTTAACAACAAACGCTACCTACATTGTTTAACATTTATATTAACATAATAACACGGAAAAGTTTCCTTAACAGTTTAGTTTAACACGCAGGATATTAGGTAGGAAGATAAATTTTAATGTCACGCAAAGTTTCCAGTTTCAATCCAAGTCTTGTTCCTTAGTTTGGAATTACGTAAGTGTCGCAGTATAGTAGAGTGACATAGTGTTAAGTGCGTGTAAGGCGGCAGTAGAACAAAATTCCGTGACTTGTGCGACTTGTGAGGTAGCCCGTTACATGCACATAAAATTTGTTTACCATCCCCGACGCCGAAGAAAACGCGGATCTATGGATATGATCACGAAACGTTACACCGCTCATTTGAGCCAACCTCATTTTTTCGAAGAAAACAATTCAGAGCTAATACTTTTCGACCTTTTTGTTGTTCACGCATTACAATTTACGCTTGGTTTATTTTAATAAACTGCTGTGGTTTACACAAAAGTTCTCTTTTATATTGTCTACATCAAATAAAACGTTCGACCTTCATCCTCAAAACGAAATCAAAAGCTTTATAAAAATACTCGTTTCATATTAACCAAACATGTATGTTTAGTCTCGACTATAGAATTGTAAACAGTCTGTGAAGTTTTCAAGTGATAAACACAGTGCAAGTAGCGCTCGACCGCCAATTCAAGTGGCTAATGACCGACACATAATTACGTACAATTGCACTCGACCACTCGACGTGCCTACTGTCCCCGTCCTCGGAAACTATCCGATTAGTGAGACGGAATTCGAACAATTATCGAATTAGGAAACATTTCCTGCTAGGACATTGATGTCTATTAAGCCCTGTTTAGTTCACGTCCCAAATTCAGTCAGGAGATTTATGACAAAATTGAATGATAATTTTCGATGAATGGTTAAAACATTATAAAATTAAATTATGCTATGAATGAGTTGATGACTGGTACACACGCGATACAAGAATTAAATTTAAACGATGAACAATTATAATCATTTTGCTAGTTGGCCACACACCCGAGGCGGAGCTTGTACGTTTTGAATCAATAACTCGTTACATAATTGCGGTAAAGGACTTTTTATCTATCTGTAGATAAGATCCTTTTATTAAAGTATTATTGTCGATTATATAAGTAGAAGATATAGAGGCAGCCTTGCAACCAATTACTCGTCACAACAAGGCAATCAGCGGGGTGAATGAAGTGATGTCAATTAAGTCTCATTAATGAATTCTTAACGATGCTGGTGTCTCTTTTCCATTTGAAAACGACTTTGTCATTGAGAGAGAGCTTCGAAATAATGATGTTGATTGTCACGCGTCACGGAATATGGGTTAATATTGGACAAATATTTACTTTTAAGATATTGGCACATGGATTTTAAGCGTGATATTTTAAACATTTTAAAGGATATTTATTTTATTTATTGAATTATTTTTAGTGAGGATTCGAAGTAGTAATTCGGGTCCTGATTCTAATCGGACTTCTACGTGTTTTGGTTCTTTTTCGTATTCTTCAGAAACCATGTACTTACATTTAGTACAATTTTAACAAGTCAGACAAGATTTTGTAATTCAAGCATTAGACATTTGTCATAAAGTTCATTAACCCCAAGAGCAAAGTACTGATTGCAATAACCAATTCAAATGATCACGAACCTGTACATTTATCATAATAAGAGTAACAGTTAAAAATTAAAAGATTGCATCACGCCTCCATTACGAGTGTAATTTATCACGTTTTAACTGAATAATACCAGTTTTTTAAACAACCATTCTTTATTGAAACTGTTTCGTTTATGAGATAATACAGTGTTATTGTGATGAACAATTGGAGGCGCGTCATGAATGAAGTAATCGATATGGAATGAGCAAAAAATATTAACTCATTTTGAACTTTAGATGGTTAGTGTTCGGTATGAACAGGATTCTATAGGATACTAAAGGAGTAGTCAGTTTGAGAAGAGATTTTCTACAATAGGAACCATCGAGTATCAAAAGTTTGACATTTAAAATGTACTGCCAATACAGTTTTTACGACGCCCGCTAGAGGCGCTGATAAGATTTACATAGAATATGTTTCGAAGGCCAGACGATAGCAAACATTAAAGAGTATTAAGAGTTCCAAATTATATTAAGGGTTCGAATACCTGACGGTTAATTTTCGAGTGTACCAGGTTTAAGTCCCGGACGAATCTAGTCGAAGTTTCAGATTTTTTTATTCTGATAAAGCTACTTAGAAGTCGTTCCCACACCAAGATTTGTTTTTTTGTGAATATTCTTGAAAATCAATCCTACGATCGAAGTAAATAATTTAAAAGATGTTATATAAAAGGTATCGGTGTAATACCTAACGGTTAGTGAAACTTTCTCCTCACTTGATTGCGGTTCCCCGATAATTGAATATGGTATTACTGTTGTTACTCAATTATAATGGCCGGTCATAAAACTATTACTTGAAGCAAAAACATGTTTTAGTTTCATGTTGTAAAAACTCGAAATTATCGAGTAAGTATTTTCGAGATTCTTTCCTCCAATCATATTATAGGTTCAGTTAAGATCACACACTCAGATATAAACACTAGTTTTGTATTGAAATTGATCACCCCGTGATGCCAATAAATAGAGAGCATTTTATCATATACTTATGATGCTCAGCTAAAGTACCACTAAGCGGTTACCCATCTATGAAATGTCCCCGCCAAAGGTTGCTTAGCCCACTGCTTGATTACATTTCTGCTTTACGTTTAACCTAATGTTAAGCGCAACTGGCTATAAGCCCTTCAAACTATAATATACTTTAGCAAGGCTTGTCTGTGCAATGAACAAAGTTTGACACCATTGCGAAGTTGCAAATGCCATTATAGTCCTAATAAGAACTAATTGGTAACAAGTAGATAGTATTACGAGCAGCCCAGTAACCTTTAGTTTTGTCAGCCGTTGCAAATTGTAGCTGGATATATTTGGTAAACTTTACATTGTTACACTTGTTCAACTACCGGAATGGACAGATAGATTTTATCATTGAGATCTGTGGAATGTATTAAGAAAACTAACTTAAGGCTAAGATATAAGATAAGCTTCAAGCTTGCGTTTCAAACCCTAAGCACTTTATGTGTAACAAAAGTCTTAGGACGAAGTGACGAGTAGTAGAAACATGTAAAACTAAAGTGTGGTGAAAATTTTGTCAAGGCTGATAAATACATAACTCTCCTTTGCATCACGCAGTCGAATAAAAAGAGTAATCTATCTCAAGCTCTCACAAAAAATCAAGACCGCTACCAAAACTGTATATTCGATAAACATTTACCTACATCAATATTTACGAGAGACATAAAATCTAGCATTTAATGTTATTTCAAGAGTCGTTGACATTAAGCAAAGTCTAGTTCAGTCAACTGTAAACTAAGTGTCAATACAAATACAGAAATCGTGATAAAACATTTAACCTTATTGAAATTCGCACAAATACTTGAAAAACCTTTACAAAACTTCGCGAAATCGCGTTATTTGGACACGAAAAAGTCAAGAAATATATTTGAACATTTCGAGTAGCCTTTTTGTGAGTTTTTGTATGAAAAACACTTGAATACGGTTGCTTAAAATAGTTAGTAAAAGTGCCACTTAAGTTCACTTATCTTGAGGAGGTTTTAAACAAAGAGTTTGGCCGGAAACCGTCGATTACAGAACTCATTGATTATGTACTTCTGTACGATGTTTTGTAATGTTTTAATTGTGTTTACGTAATGTAATGGATCTGTCTGCGATTCGAACTAAAATAGACGCTTTCTTTAGGAATAGTTTAAGTAGTATGTATACCTACGTATCAGCTGAGTACATACTATGACTTAAAAGTTGTGACCAGAAGACTGTAGTTCCGTATTTAATTTAATATTTATTAAGTATCTAATCTAATTTAATATTCTGTGAGTGATTGTTATAGTAAAATAAGATTCAAAATCGGACCAATGGTTTCGAAGATCAAAAAGACAATGTCTAATGTCTAACTAAAAGCTTCTTAGTTTCAATAACTTACAGCTAATATTGGTATTGACAATTAGTAGGAAACTTCGAACATGTTCGATGCAAATTGCAATCCGAAGCAATCAGTCCGTACAAGTGAACACAATTGTCACTCAAGATTGTCAATTGGTGAAGTTAGGCTGCCTCGCATCGGAACTTAAACTATACCGATCTGTTTGATAGATTGAGTCAACTGAGTGCCTAGGGGAATATGCTTGAAGTATATCGATTTATTCAAACTTCTAAACTAATATTATAAATGCGAAAGTAGTCTATCATGGCTTTAACATTGTGGTTTAGATAATATTGGCAGTAACTTATATCCCGGAGCCAAATTTCAGCTAAGTAGTAAAACAATTGAAATTTCGCCGTTTTCAAAACTGAATCTATTATTGTCTTGATGATACAAGAGTAACTTTGTTTCCCTATAACAATTTTATGACAAAACTACTAAAGCTAATCAGACAAAGATCGCTAGTTTCTTTCACCGACAAAGGTTGCTTTCACCAAAAAATCAACGCTTATCATGAACAAAAGATACTAAGTACCTACTCGAAATAAATATTATATATCATGTAGTATACAATGTAAACGATATCTTTACACGATAAGGGTGTATTCAACCTTGAAAATGGTATCTAGTTCCTTCAGGTCACGATAAGAGGACGCCCAAGATCCTTATCAAAAGGGATTTTATACCGGCATCGGAATTCCCAAGAGTTTACGAAAATTATGTTTTAATTATTCAACGTAATGTAACACCGGAAGATAAATTATTTAGGAGTTAACTTGGGAGTTTATTTGTAAATTAATAAATATCTAGTGGCTTTGTTTACGTTCATGAGAAATAAAAGAACGGTCGAAGGTATCGTTATTGTTTTTTTCACTTACGTACTAGAGAATTGTTAGAATTACATCAACAAACTAAGTTGTGAACTAGAAAATATAAATATGTTATTATAAACGTAGTAAAACGGGTCATACTAATCTGTTATTTACTTATTCGAGTGCATTGTTCGTATAGGTTGAATGAAATAATTATAATTCAATTAATAACAATATGGTTATTATTGTACGATGTATCAATGAATATTGTGTCCTAATGTTGGTTCAGTAATTATGATGGTACACATCTTGGTTGGAGATCGGTATGTTAAAGATAAAACACGTTTATGCTTCAATTCCATATACTAAAAGAGTACTTAAGTAATCAAATATGACAAATAAGAAAGATTTAAACACAAACAAAATATAAGAAGAAGACATACCGACATCAAACGTGTCAATTTTAATTCATTCCGACAATTTCCTTTAAAAACTATCCTTATAAGTGAAAATTGTAGCTTAATGATGTCTTCATAAAAGGCGGTGGGTAATAGGGATACATGCGATTACGACACACAGACAAACATACATACATACAAGAACACGGTTGTTATGATGCATGCAAGTTGGGTAATAACCTCTTTATATGGTGACAACACGTAATAATGAATTAAAAACACGTCTCTTGTGGTTTTCATTGCTTAAATGTAATTTTTCGTAATTTAATTCTGTTTCACTGTTAAATTGTTCTTGACGATCCACTTCATTTACGGATTTTAGGTAATTTAGCATCTGTTTTAAAATATAGTAGAGTTTAAAATTGAAGGCATTTTTTCTACAGTATACAAGATTTTTAGAAGCCGAAGTTTCTATTTTTTTATGAAGTCGGAAGCCGATAGTTGCGTAAGGTATAATTAAATACAACAGTTAAGAGAACAATATTACCCACTCATAAAGTATTACACTTCAACAAGTGATTTCCAAACATACAAAAAAGGTACATTTAGTACTGTATTTTTCTTTACAGAAGTTGTATCCTAAATACCTTTCTCTTCGTATTTAAAACATACTTCAGTAAATATAGTTACTAAACCGGCAAATATTATCGACTAGCGCTAGAAAGCTTAAGCCGATGGCTTGCAATGGCCGACTCAGCGACAATTAGCAATGCTAATTTGTTCAACGTACGGCGAGTATAATATAAATATACGAATATTGAAGAGTAAGGAAGAGATCAATCATCTGTTAAAATGAATACTGGCATAAATTTATCAATAAGTATTGCTATAGACTCCAGAACAAAAAAAAACATTTGCATTTTAGGTAGTGTAATTTTATGCAATTTTTCGCTAAGCAAAATGTCTAAAAACAATTGCTCTACTTACTTCCTGATAAGTAAAAATAAAAAGTAATAGGGTAAATTTTAGACCCACGGATTAATTCTAACCAATTGTTTATACAGCCACTCATTTACATAAAAATAGAAAAGTATAAATAAAGAAAATTCATTAAACATTTCCATCCCAATTTTTTGTCAAATGAAACAGGAAAACTCTTTTCATCCCACAGAGGGGTAAAAGGAGGAAAAGTAAAAAAGGTTTTACTACCCACTATTTGACATCAAACAGTCGACGATTCAATTATCATTGGTCAATGACCTTCAGTGGCCTATTAAGGGCAACTCTTAGAATATGTAGGTGTAGGCATAACTGATACTAAACGTACTTTAATTATATCAAAGGTACAAAGAACAGTGTTGACAAGTATTAATTTATTGCTGCTAGAACATTATTAATTGTAATTATAACGTCCATTTGCTAAGTTATCTACTTGTCGGTACACACAAAGGAATTTGTAAGAAAACGGGTTTAGGCATTTCAATTGAACTACATTTCTTTGTAAGCCGCTTTGATGTCGAAGACTAAATTTAGAGTTGACCTTTTCCTTATCGTTCTAGTCGAATTATATCCAGAAGATTCCTTTCTTTAAAAAGTAAAGCGAGTAAAATTATAAACAAATTTAAGAAAAGTCTCTCAAGGTCGAAACTACCATACTTTCTTGAGCCCTACTTAAATATCTGTGTACCTTATTACAGCTTTTAACCTACTTGATACCCGCAACGATTGGTACGAAATGTAAATACCATGTATTCACTTCGATAAAGTCTCATTGTAATGAATGAATCGGCAACCGTTCGCTATCTTTACGTAATACAATTACATCGAGAGATATAACGTTGGCACGCGTTTCAGCAATAACTTGTCTGTTTTTGATCGAAGCCTGAGGGTATTTCAATAAACAGGGACCGGATACAATAGAATATAGAATGAATAAGTAACCCCTGTTTTGGAAATAGCGGGAAGCCGAAGGTGGCAAAGATGAATACGACTTACTATATTGTTTGGGATGAAGTTGTCTACAAAAGAAAAGGTGGGAGAAATGTCTTTTACATCTCTTGCATAAAGAAAATATATAAAATATAAACTACTCTAGTTAAGAATATTACACAAAGCTTCTGAGAAAATTGTAACAAGAGAAACATCTGCTAAGTAAGAAATTCTACTTTTACAAGTATTTTTTCTATCTAGATTACAGTAGAATAGTTTTGAATTGATAGTACTAATTAAACAGGAGAGAGCATTGTTGAAGAGTTAACTATTTTCCTTCTAATTACTGGCACTAATTACAGGAAAATAGTTGTAATTAAACAAAACACGACTGATGAAGAAAGATTACCTTTCTTTAAGATATCAAGTCTTCTCTGTTTGAAATGTAATAAAACAGAGGCAATACGTCTCTTCGGCTGTCTCACGAAGAACGGTTTTTGTTCCGAATTGAGACGAAGATTGATCTCCGAACCCATTTTTTGTTAGAAGAAAGATTACTTAATCTAACGAAGTGTAATGGCATGCAAATAAACAGTAACACCTGCCAATGTTATACGTGTATAATAATTGTAATTACTAAAGTATTTATCAACACCTGTTCGAATACTTACAAATCAAGTTTGTATTACATCAGCGTCGAGCGCAAACCGATAAAATAAGCTCCATAATAATTGATTAAACCAACAGAAATGTTTGCTTTACACTTAGTATTTGCTCGCTAAAATCACAAATGTTAAACACTAAGTATTAGCCTTCTTGATACATATTTGCTACCAGATTTCACTAGCAGCATTGACAGTATAAAATTTAATTGGACGACGTAAATAGGAGGTATTACGTTTCCTGATCAAGTATCTCGGTGAAATCCACGAGCTGGTAACACTAAATAACAAGCACTTTCGCAGGGTGACCAGCGAGCGGCGGCAGTCACATTAGCCCCAACAATACCTGACCCGGACGAGAGAAAGTGACTATCCAATCGATTAATCTGCCGTGTCCCGCGGCCATCGGATACCAGACGTATGGTAATAACAGATCAACATCGAGAGCGTAATTGTTGCATTGATAATTCGCAACTGACAGACCAATTGCTGGTTGCGAAATTGATATTACCCACGAGTAATGTGAGTTTGGCTCGCAAATCTCCTCGGACGCCACCACTGTTGACACTTTAACAAGAGGGTTTTAAAATGTAATTTCGAGTAAACAAGACAGCGAGAGCGATGAAAGGGAAGCGATTTGTGCCGCTCAATAGCACGTCATGAAGTGTGAAGGGACGCGAGGGCCGGGTCATTCATCAGTAGTGAAAGCGGGGCCAACTGATAGTCCTAAATTACCCCAGGCCACGAGTAAGGCCATCGTTACCCGGCCCGCTATAAACACTCGACAAAATGTAGGAACCGTCGACGAAATTGCAAATCATTCGTCAATGGATAGTAAACGACCTCACCTTGTCGAGCCATTGACATTGACGTAGATACAGGTTGCTGAAGCTAACGAGATTGATAGCCGCCCGCTTCTACCGAATTTATTGTACGATGACATAATGACCAACTAAATTGAAAAGGATATTGATATTGTCAAAAGTGTTTAAGTTCGTTTTCAGAATACAGATCGGAGCGAGGAGCAGATTGTAAACGTCGCGTCGGTGGTGGCACACGCCGCTGCTGAATTTTGCCAATCTCCGTCGTCTCGTTTGCATTTCGAGTGCACGGACGTTGCGAGGGCCTTTATTTTATCTTTTTAGCGGACAGCTGTTTAAATGAAAGCCAGTTTTTGTGCATTCCTCTCAATTTTTAACGAGATTTCCCCTGACAAAAGTACGATAGCTCTGACAGTTATTTAAACATTCTCATGTTCTTTGTGAATGTATTGTACTTTTTTTGGGGAGAGGCAATACGTGAGGTCGCGAAAGGACCTCTTATAAAAACACGAAGATATATTTGCGTCGGCGGTAGTATTTTAAGCTTGTTACGAGGAATTTAACGTGGACGTCATAATAACACGGCAGCGCGAATTTCCGTGATGTGTTCACACCACACGTACATACATGCGGCGCTCGTTAACAGTTGTTAGCGCGGTGTCGCGGTGACGCTGTGACGCTACACCGATCATCAATACGTAACGGAACACCGACCATAAACGGTCGAGACATTATCGATTTGTATTTCCACGAACTTCGGCTCGCAGATGATTATGCAGTTTCGAAACATCTGAAGCGTCATGACATGCTCATAATTATTGTATCGATAAATCAGATAAACACATCGAATATAGAATCGAATGCGAAGCCTCACGACAAAGCTCGCATTAGAAAGCTGAATTCTTATACCGTTAAAATGCGTTCGGTCGAGCTGAATAGAGACATGGCGAAAACGTATTGAACTCGTATTAGAGTCGTTAGTGGTAATTGCGTATCATGCAAAAACGAACGAGTTCGGCCCGTGAATAAAAAGTAACAACATTTTCGCTTCACAAGTTCCATTGTACAAGATAGTGATTAATATAATTTTTATTTGCTTTGATTGTATGTGTTTACGACGCGGTTGTCTCGTTATTGAGCGGCCGTTGACATCGAATAAAAACCCTGATTGGACCGGAGGTGGTTAACTGTATTCATAGTACAACATAGTATGATGGATTGGCCTGTCAGCCGTGGTAACCTCCGCTCCTATTGTACAGTGTACACTCATCCAATTTCTAAAAGATAATATTTATTATAGGTTCAAATTAATAATCATATGTTTGAATATGCAAACGATCGGAAACTCATTACTGCGAACAACGTTTATATTTACAATATGAATTATGAAGTCGTTTAAGAAGTCTGTAACTAAGTTATGGTATTTTAGAGTAATGCCCGGTATTAGTTATACGGTTGTATTATATAAACATTATTTAAGTGTTCAACAAGATTTTACCATTAAATTCATACGCTTTTTAGCAAGTTATGAAGCTGACTCAATCATTATTGGTACTTAAATATTTATATTAATTAGGTTTATGAGTCTCAAATCTCAATATGTATATTTCATATTTTAATTTGAAATGTTCTATGTGAGACGTGACACCAGTTACATATTATTTGATGCAAGCTTAACATAGAGAGAATAGACTCTCATAGTCTGCGTAAAATGCATACATTTCTCCTATTATTCTTATCAAAATCAATAAATATTCAAACCAAGAATGAACTCTCTATCGATAAAAAGATAGATGCGATTGAAACTTTGTGTGAACATGTAAATTCGAAAGGAATTCGAACAGATGACAAATGCATGGCTGACTAAAATTGAACAAACCAAAATCATTTTAGATGACAGATAGAGGTATCGGTTACCGCGGGCCAGTGATAGGAAATACGATGATTATCGGTTAGGTGACACTATCGTGGAAATAAATTGTCTATTCATGCAACTGGGAAAATAAATTGTTGACGCTGACATGTTTAACCCGCGCTAGCTTGTTGACAAACAAAAGAGGTTCGCTTTGAGGTAATTTATGAACGTTAAAAAAAACAACTGAATTCTTTTTATAAATAAAATTGTTTTAATTTAAAAAGAAAACGTCATTCTTTTGTAAAAAAGAGATTCCATTTTCAAAAATTAGATTGTCTAACCCTTTTACTCTTTGATTCAACTAATTAAACATTGTTTTACATTTTTATTCCGTTTATTTTAACGTTTAATTGCACTGTAACTTGTTCAAAGATAACAAAAGTATCACTTGTCTAATGCACTGATGTCGTAACTTTAAAAGGCGTAACGTAATCTATATACGTTTTTACCTTTACATTGTCATTGTTTACGCTTCGTAAAGCTTATGGAGTCATTAAAACGGCTTTCTTAGACACATGGGCCCTTTGTTCAACTGATAAGTCTATAATAATATGTTCTGGTATCGTATCCTTTGTTTGGAACAGTTTAATTAGTTTTTATGACGGTCTCGAACGAGGATCTTGAGAGGTCAAGGATCGAACAAAGACTTTAGATCTTTGACGGGAGTTCAATAGTTTTGACTGAGATGATTTTATTAATCTTAAATTATTCTTATAGAAGGAATTAGGTAAATACACTTATGTTCGGTTTCTGAAGCACATTTAGCGGTAGTTTATCTATTCAAACTGTCATTTTTATATGAGCTTAAACGCTATTGAACAGATTAACTATCGCTAAATGTACCTCAGAAACCCTGGGTTATACTTTTGGGTTTCATCTGAGCTTCCAGTAATCTTATACACCAAATTATTCCACATTTTGTTTAGTTTTGAACACCAAATAAGAGGAGAGGCTCGCTTTTTGAACATGAAACGGAAAATGTCTGTAGGATGTAGGTGACATTTTAAGATACAGGTAACATGCATGATGTGTTTTCATGTTATTCAACTTTACAATTAGGTGCATCAAGTTTTTCAAACATCAATCATGTCAAGATAACATTCGCATAAAGATTACAAAGTATCAACACATACGATTTAAAGTCCCGCTACAGTTCTCAATACAAGCACGATAGATTATTTAATAGCAAGCCTTCATACAGTGGAAGGTATTTACATATTTTGAGATAAATATCGTACAGGTGAAGCGGTTTAATCGACGCTCATTTAAATTCGACGAGTGCCCAATGATTTATTATTTTACTATTGACAAATCGTTCTCAGATCTTGTCTCTGCCTTTCGAAGTTCCAATAAAAAAACTTGTGGGACATTAATCGATTATTTTTAAGTTTTTTGTTTGTTTGTGACAATAGGGATTTATAGTTTTAACAAGGTTCAGATAAGATAATCAACGGTGAGAATCCGTGATAAATGTGTCTATTTATATTTAAAGAAAAAATATATATCAAACAAGTCCATAAATAAAATTCAGATTACAAAGAAACGAATTACAACACATCGTGCACAAAGGAGTACAAAATGACAGCTAATTGTAGCCGAATATGGCTCAGAGATTACACCAAGTGTCTGTGGTATCATATCGCCAGGAATGGACACCTTGACTAATCGAGACACGCCAGTACCACGAGTTAAATAGGTCGAAGTTCTCCACACAACAGATGCACTTTTGTTCATCGCAACGTGACTGACCGCAAAGAATTTACACGCTTAAGTACACCTTAACAAAAACGAAAAAATAAATTTTGAGAAGCAAAACAACTTCAGAACATGTCATGTTGAACCAAAATAAAAGGGTAAAGAACATCCAATGACATTCATTACATACACTTTGTACGGTACTTGTGTTTTAATATTTTAATGCCACTTCGAAATTACAAATTCTTGCGTAATTTGATGGTGTAAATTTCTTTATTTTACTCGTTTGCTTCGAAACGTCAAAGAAAAGAAACAGTGTCATTTATGAAAGCATAAACAAAAACAAATGGCACGTAAAAACAGCATTATCGCATTAACGCCACATAGAGTTAAAATAAAGAGAATGTTATCCAAACGAATAAAGAATTCGTGGCACAGATAATAATCAGCCATCAAACACCTCATCTCTCTTTGTAATTTAGGTGCTATGCAAATGGACAAGCTTTTTATCTTGAATTTGATCACAAGAAATGTCTTCGGATTTGGCGTAGAGATAAAATGTCTGAATGATGGAACAAGTGTACTATTAGTGTCTGGTTGTTTGGAAAGAAAGCTATTTCGTGATTATATTTATTTTTGGTACAATGGTAAGAATGTTGTTCCATATGGCGCGGTTAATACAGAAGAAGGTTTCAGTCCAATAAAACGAGGAACAAATATTCAGTATTGCTGTTGGCAACAATAATGCTTTTTCATTCTCGTTCGCTCATTCATAAAAATAGTTTGCTCGGCAATCGTAGCTTTGATTACACATCAAGTGCAACATAGAAACGAGCGACAAAAAATAGATTGTTCCGAGAACAAACCAATGAGATTTCTCGTCTTGTATTTGTCGAAAAGCCGGCGTTCAGATTTCAAATCCCAATGCAGTTTGTTTACATAATACACGATCGTTTCCAAGTAAAAAACCGCGCAGACGAGGCAGACTTGTTGCAAGGCAGGCTTGGCACACTGCCAGTACATTAATCAGAGTGAGCCACCTGCAATTTACACTCATCCCGTCAGGTGTAGGAGCTGAGAGATGACGCTTTGTGATCACAGCTACTCGGGATTTGTATCTAAAATGTGCTATTGAAGAGATTGCAGGTTTCAGCTTTCATATTGTCGGTGAAACTAACATTTAGGACACACGCTTTATTCACAATATAGTTTTAGTTGCATTTGTATGTTTATTGTCAACAGGAAACGCGAATTAGATTGCAGTATAATCTTATCAAAATTATTTATATCAGACACTCGAAAACAATGACTGATGATGAAGTAATAGTACTAAGAATCTTAATGAAGTCATTGAATTTGATGCGATAAAAAATAACATAGCATTTGGCAGCCGTAATGTAAAACAAAAAGTACGACGCACATGTAACGGTGTCTTGTTTCACGAAAAGAAACTGTTTTTATGTTCCCCATTCAGATGTGTATGTATTAAAAGATGAAAAAGAAAACACACACCGTATGATAGTTTTGTATAATGGATTATGTTAAAAGCTATGACTTATTTCATTCCTTCGTAAAGTTGCAATGCAGTGTGTCATTTGGTATGTAATCTGGCACATATGGGAATGACAGTTTGTTTAATAATGATACGCCAATACATTAACCTGAATCATAAAACATGCATCATGGAGTAACAGATAAATGAAGTCCCAGGTCCAATTTGACTGCATTACGATTGAAAATAATAAATGTGCAATATGTCTCTTTGTCCTAAACCAACACTAATATTTAGACAAACAACTGTTTGCACTAAATTAAGTATACAATAAACACAAGTGACAAGGAAACACAAAAAGCACCCCAGACCGTCACAACACAAATAGAGGAAATTAAAAAAAGCAACATCTGTGACGAGTATCCAATCAGAAACAAAATTCTATACAAAACAGGATGATAAAAAGTACAACCCTGTGGGAAAGTGGCGATTAAAAAATACTCACATCCGGACCTTTACCATTTAGGCAGATTGGAACCATACAACTAGATCGACATAACAAAAAAATAACTTAATGTGAAAAGTAATGATACTTGGCTACAAGATGTTAATGAAACTGTGAATAAATTTAGACACTTCGCTTTTAAAGTACACGAAAATATAGTCTTGAAAAATTTCGTACGTATGAAAGCACACCCTAAATAAAACTACTGAAAAAGATGCCCTAAATATAACCACTGTTCACTTTCTTTTCATAAAGTACTTTTACTCCTGAACTAATGCATTCATCAGTCATAAAAGAATCTACTTCAAAAGTATCAGAAATTTTAATTAACCGACGTCATTTATCAACACGTGTTGGATTTGGTAATCACTATGAGCCATTCAAATTGAAAATCAAAATTTTCTTTACGAAGAATGAGAGTGATTAACGATGTAATGTCACCGAGACCGCCCCTCGTCAACCCACAATGTCCAAGTCACTGTATATAATAGCAATATTGTAATGCTTTGGCGTCAAGTAAATTACCTTTCGTACTATAATTAACCGTTATTACACAATACTTTAAGTACAAGACGTAATAGCAACTTCAAACTCCATTAAAACGTTTCCAGCTTTCATTCGTTATTGGATTCTGCTGCAAATTTTAGGAGCACTCAACAAAGTTGATCATATTCTTTAAGCATCGAAACTCGATTTAGTAGGTGAGTAAACATTTTTAATGGCAAATACAAATAGCTGAGATACTAAAATTGTTTGGGTCTCGACGTTTATTTGTATTTTTAAAGAGGTTTAAACCGAGACACGTTGCCTAGCATATAAAAGTGATATAAAAATATTGAAGACTTAGTGTTATGGGCACGCGCACTCAGCCCAATACATCGCTGCACAGGATATGGTAATGGTGGCAGAGAAATGGAAGCCGTCGAATGTTCGACTATTTTAGTATAAGTTCGTTGTAAGGGCGATTTATTTTCAGCTCAATTTCCTTTCCAGACGGCAGGACGGAGATGTGATACCACTTTTACTGCGGAGATACAACGATTAGATGACTTAATGTGTGTTACGAGTAACTTGCATTCTTAGGCAAAATAGTTTCATTGAAAGTGAGAGACAATTTGGGCGAGCTCAGTTTGGGTGTATAAGCGAGGTTTTGTTAACCCGGCAGTAAGTCTGCTTCAATATCATCAAGCCCGAAATGGAGGATTAAAGGTGGGCCGAGATTAATTATATTAGACACGGCTCGTCTTTGGCACTTTCTGTTAAGAGGTCTCCTCCTTAGATGCGTTACAAGGAATTAATCTTATAAATGAATTCGTCAAGATTCTTCAAGTAAATTGAGTTGAAAAGGAAATTTTGTTATACACTGCAAAGGAGGCACAAAGCTGTCAGAGGCCTGCATCGGATCAACATTTATTTTATTTAATCCAGTTGTGGCTTTTTCATATTGGTAACTTGCAATGTAAGATTAAACATGTTTTTTTATTTACAATAATAGTATTTCAAAATCACTGGTAACCTAAGTGACTGTGAGTTACTATTTTTTATTTATTCGTATCAACTTTCTGCACTTTCTAAATCAACGCAGATAGTGCGATCAATCGAACTCCGTCGATTATTGCAATTATTAAAACGTGTTTCCGTGCTTCAGCCTAAATTTCACTCGGGTGGTTAATTGTAGTGAAATTCCCAAATTATGTGTGCGCTTTGCACGAAACGGGCTTTATAACATCTGCTTATTTGTAGGGTGTAAGCTCGGGGTGTAATTTTTCACCGTCGGATGTAAATTCGTACAGCTGTCGGGCAGGTGGCGCAGTACGTGCCCGCTATTGAAGGATTACATCTTCATCTGTTGCTTTGATTAAACAAATGCATTCAGCCTGTTACGGTAGCTCTGTTATTCTTTCTTTTCCCTTGTTTGTTTCGTGCTGCTCGTTTCAGATCGTTTTTTTGTGTTGTGTCAGTTCCGATACTCGCAAATTCAATTTATTTTTTACTTGGTGCCTCAATTATCCGATAATATATTCACATTTATTTAATTTGATATTATGTCATTTTAATTCATATAATCATTTAACCATTATTCTTCATCAAACTCTACATTTAAGTATCACGTGCGAAATATTCCACATTTTTTTCAGAATAATTTATTCAAGTAACGTAATTACGTAGCCTTGTTTATAGAGCAATGTACTCGTCTAAGCTAAAATATGTTCGTCTCAAGACAGACGGCATCTGCAATATTTCACGTTCACACGCATTCACTTTGTTTTAATATTCATATGACGTTGTCAACGATTATTCTGAGTAGAGTTTACCCGATACGTTTTACTTAAGAAGTGTTTAAGCTGTACAATGTGTTTGCCGTGCCAAGTTACAGGCAATACGGTAACGAATGGAGTATTGTATTACATTTTACTACTTACAAACTATGTTTGAGCTCGTTGCTATGTTCCACTGATGCGTAAAATTGTTAAACTTTATTGCTTTAGTCGTGTTCGTTTTAAAGAAACGTGTTATTATGGCCAACAAAAATATTGGACTCGTCTATGGAAACTTTTGTTTTTAAAGTTTCTTTTTGTTTTACTTTACCATTGTGCGTAGCTGATTGGTACTTCTTTACAAAGGACAAGCAAAATCTTGATTGCCTACTTTAAGCAAAACATAATATCGAAGCACACATTGATGTACAAATATGAACTTGACTGCAAGAGTCATGAGCTTTCCAATCTTGGGCTATAATATCAAAGGCTATCTTCGTCTGGCGGTCACAGTCGATATTCTCAATAGCCGCGTCTCGAATAAGGATAGAGAAATTATGAAAACACCTAGAGAGTAGATAGTTATCTTAGATACTGATGTCGACTATCCCACAGTTGTCAGTACCAAGTTGGCGCGAGCGCAACCTGCCCTATAAGGCGACGACCGTCCGCGAGATACAGGCGATCATAATCGCCGGAAAAACTCGGTCCTTCTAGCCGGACTTGACCTCTTTGGAACATAGACTCCCATTACTGCATGTTGCTTCTGTACTTAGCCTTATTCAACAGTATTGATCAATGGCTACCATTTTTTCCCCGTTTCAATAATACATACATATTCTTCGTTAAATAATGTGGCCATATGGCTTTTGTCAGATAAGATCGGGTCTCTTAAGAACTTTAACTGCAAAATAATGGATCTTAAATCTCAGCTGCAAGCAAACTCAGCGAGATTGTCAGATAAAGAATTGTATATATCACGGATCAGCCTCGGGATGCGCTTGCACATCTGCCTGCCCACGTGCCGCCCTCGCGCAGGTTTCTTTTTGTACTTTTTTTATTTTCTCGACGAACGCATTCATCATTTACGGCAGATGCGTACGGTAATAACATTAACCATGTTATTCAGTCTTTAATTAAATTTTGTTCCCCTTTTGTTTTAATACCGCTCTGTCGCTGTGTAGGTGTCAATTTTGTTTGTTTACCATTGGAACTCTTTAAAAGTTCCCCTCCATTAAGGTACATTCGGTTGTTATGTGAGACTTTGGCCTGAATTTCGGTATAGCACATGTGCGGAACGAAGTCTGTTTTTTGTCTGTCGACATCTGAGGTCTATTCCGTCACATGTGCGAAATTACGTCCCTCGCCTGCAGGACGTTGGAGATTGTAAGGATTCTAACTATTTTACATTTGACGTTTTTATAGCTTTATTAATATTAATACTGTGTCAAAATGTCTAAATTATTAATAGCGTTCACATTTCATTAGACAGATTTAATACTAAGTATTTCAGGCGTTCGTCAATCAAATGTTTATCAATGCACACTCAATGTTCTAAAGATAATATTCGGATTAATGATTAGTACGTATGTAACTACAAGCCAATATTCGCTACTCTCAGGAAAGCTTTTGTTAGTGACTATTCAGAACTTGTTATAAAGGGCTTCTCTTCTACAGATTGAGCCACGGGCATGCTTATAGCTTTGTTGTGTAACCTCTATGGCGGTGATTAAATCTCACCATTATTATTAACTGGCTCCATTCAAACACCCACTGTCGTTCTAGGCGGTTCGGAACTATGCCGTCCTCCCACAGCGGCTGGTCCCGTAGGCGCACCAGGGTCACACACACTAGCCTTTATTCATATATCGACTTCTAAACTCACTATGTTCGATTGTTCGCGCTTACTCAAATTTACATTAGGAGAGTCAATGTCGCCTGACAGACACAAGGTCCGCCATTGTTTTGGCCGTTTTGGTGGTCCGGATGGAATATCGCCGAGCTCATTTGAATATTTTAATAAATAAACCCTGGCTCCTCTCCGAATCCTTTATCCCGCGCTACATCTCCCGTGTGCTGCCACCACATAACCGTGTTCGAATGGTTCGTGCGTCGTGCAAGCCAAGATCATCAGATCATCCAGGTAAATAACAGCATACCAACAGTGACAGTGAACATATCCATAAGAACTCATGCAAAAACTTATGGGAAGTATTTATTTACCATTTATTTTCATGTTACTATTCAAGAGGACCATCGGCTCGAGTTAACACAACTTTTTTAATGAAATAGTTTTAACACTAAAACCACACATTCATCGTAGTCGAACGTCACTAACACTGCAGATAATCCGATCCACTCGTAAGCGGAGTGCACTAAGTTTTGTCACAAGTTGTTAAACACTCGTGTCGGAGTCGCAACGACCGAAACGCGCGTCCGTCCTTGCGCTGAGCGATCGGCAGACTGACCGGGCGTCGGGCGACGCGGCGCGGCGCGGTCGTGGTGCGGGCCGGGCGGCCGGGCCGGTGTTGCTGTGACGCGCGGTAGCTCCCTCCCCTCGTCCCGCTTTGTCGCCGAACACTGCACCCAACAAATCCGACGACGGCTCCATGGAACTGTCGTGACTCGACGATACATTAAACCCACCTTTGTATGAAATTTCTTCTCGTTTTTACGCGGGGATTTCGTTTGAGTAGGTCGTGATTTGACGGACGCGCCGATACGGTCGTGTGGGCGTCGGGCCCTTATTATGCCCGTTCGGCAATCTAATAAACTGAAATAGAAGAATTTATTTACGCTACGATATAAACCGTTATCGGTCGTGTGGCACTCGATGGTGCAGCGGTGAGCGCATCGTTATCGTAGCGAGACTCACACTCCAACACAGCATAGTGAAAGATGATCTCATAGACACAATGTGTGCCACTTGTAAAGCTAGATAATAAATATAATAATATTATTCCAGATGTGAATGTGATTGTAAAACATGTCAACTGCGTATCAAGTCAGACATACAGGCACACAAAACGAACATACAAAAGATGGATGAAGTTCGAATCACATTTTAAAAGTTGAAAGGTCCCATCGATATATCACTGCGAAGTATGAACAACCATCAATCATAGATCACTATTAAATATAAGTACAAGAGAATGCGATATTAGTTATAATAAATTATGTGCAGCTAAACATCGGGCCCCTCTGATTATGTGCTTCAGATCCACACCACGCGTTAATTCCACGACTATAAAGACACTCACTCAGCGCCGGCGGCCAATATTTCAATCAGATCCATTATTTCAAGCGAGACGTCCGCAACTTCGCATCTTTTGCACAGACAGTTATTATAACCTTCACGCGCTCATCTATCAAAAAGCTTTCTTTTGGAATTATATCAAAGCGTACCCTGTGTTTCAGATCTCAAATTTAATTAAATTTCAAGCTGATCCACCCGGATCTAAAATTTTACCTTTCAAGCGAAAATGGAATCTTTCACTTAAGTAATTAGATGTATAATCCGATCTCGATGCACAGATCGTACAGAAGCGATAAATTGTTAAACTAGTTTGGGATCGGGGCCCGTCTATCAGCTTGGGGCTCTACTTTTAGTTTTATTTTCTGAATAAGTTCTGGGAAGGTCGGCCCTCAAGGACGTCTGACGGGTCACGATCCTACTTTGTCCGTTATTATTAATATTATTTGATGGAAGCCAGAAGTTGATATTAAAACTTGGCGTTTTGTATGGATTAACAGAAACGAGTTCTAATTAGTTCAGAACTCGTGCTTCTAAAATTGAAGTTTTGCAATCAATCTTGAAACTTGACGAAATGCCGATAATGGATCGAGAATGTCTGAGAAACTTCTCATGCACAAAATTTAAAACGAAATCTCGGTTTAAAGTGTCGAATCTCGTAATTAGGGCTATATTTTCGAAAACCGATAATTAGCTAATATAACCGGTGTTGTTGGTCATTGCACTCGCTCAGTCGAAAGGGACCGAGATACGCGATTCGAGAAATTAAGATTGGAACGAAATATTTTTGCAACTTGAGGCTACTTTCAAACTACACGTTACGACGGAGAATGTTTAAAAAACTTGCATTTTTCCTTATACACATAATTGAATAAAATAAAAATTAAGAATCAATATTAAGCAAAATGTACATGAAGACAGGTCTTAAATTATAATCTTTTTCAAATTTTTTAGTTTAGTTTACGTCACTAGCCGCTATTACTGGATAAAAAAACTAAACTTCATATTCAATCACACCCCGATACACCATAATAAAAAAATTGAAGAAAATTAAATTCACTCAGAACAGATAGAACAGCTTTCTAGGTTAACACATTTACATAAACGATTAGTAATAAAAAAACTGCATCAACAAGTTGATATCATTTTATAATAGTGTAATATTCTCATCTACAGTGCAATATTTCATCGGCCCTGGTTCACAATAGCCTGCCTACGCTAGCCTACTTGTCATGCGACCACGCACACTCTTCAACGCTTCCCTTTGTCGTATCGGAGTCCATTTTGTAAGTGTCCCACTTTCAAACATTATCTACAGCTTTTATTTACCAATAATTGTTCACTTGCCGCGTTTTTTTATGGTTTCTGTTTATTTGTCAGTAGAATATTTTAAGTATTTTAATACTTTACTTTTTGACTCGATGTGTGAATGTGAATGAAGCAAGGCGAGTTTGTAAGGTTCTACCAAGTGGCGTTCTTTGATCTTTACATATCCCTATTGGAGAAGACGGTTTTTTATGTATGAATGTAACAATTTAATCCATTCAACTTAATATTAGGCACAATTCTAATTCATAACGAACAGGAAAGTCTGATTGTATGCCTGATGAAACTTAGAGCAGGCTCTAGGATTTCGAAAAATATTTGCCATATTTCGAAAATGGCGTGACGGAGACGAGCCTGAGCTGCGTGAGTCAGCTAAGACTTCAATAAATTAAAAAATATTAATACTTCATCATCGACCATGTTTTTTATGCCGGCCATCGATTATAGCTAATGTTAAGATGTATTTAATTATTACAAATAGTGGCGACAACCTGTCGAAAACCTGTTACAGCGGCGTCTTCTTATGTTAATATTCCTAATATTATAATTAATAGAATTTATATTAAACATTATTGGTAACACGTGCCTATAATTCCGCCATGTAATTTTAAATTGCCGTTATTTTTGTATCTACATATCTAATAGACAGTGTTGTAATTTGATTTAAATAATTTTATACGGTATTACAAAATCAGAAACGATAGAAAAAAATATGAAGAGTCTTTGTCTAGCAGTAGAACAGTTATACGAGAGATTTAAAAAATCTAGCTCTACCTACTCCTTTTTACATTACTTCCTTTCCGAAGAAGTGGTAGATTCAGTCATTACTATGAAGACTGCTTACATTTGTCCTAAAACAAGAAATGATTGGGTTATTGATTTTTTTATCTCTCCGAAAATTTATAGCGTGGTTTTCATGAATTTCATATTGGCAAGAAATACTAATGAAACAATAGATTTACACTTATAGAGTCTTGGAATAAAAGACCCAGTATTCACACTTTTGGAAATTCTTAAATAAACAAAATTATGCACAATCGCAGGTATATTCAACAGCTTATTTTGCTCGTTAAAAAGAGGTCCATTAAGTAGGGCAAAACGACTCTTGTTGGTCATTCTCACCTCCATTACGATATTGAAATAAAATATGAATAAATTAAGTATGTTTATGAAGAAGAGTTCACAGAGGTTATTTGTTCCATATTGATATGTTTATTTTTACGAATCAATTCTAAAATCTTGAAATCGCAAAATGAGAAGCTCTTAAGTGGGTAACAAATATTCCTTTTAAAAGCATTTGACAATTTTAATAACTTCTAAAACGTTTGTTTTTATTATTTATTCGTTTGGTAAATCCAAAATACCTTATATTTTCCAGAATTATATGATTTTATTTGTTGTGTGACCACTTAATTTGCATCAAGTTTAAGTAAAAAATACTTAAATTAAGACGTGTACGTAACCAGGTCAGCCGTAACGACAAACCGCAATAAATAACGTTCAATTAATATCAAAATTACAAGTTACAAGCTTAAAACAATATGGCCATATGTCTCTCTGTATCTACGTGTTCGATATAAATTAAATAATAATTAAACCGTCAAGCCACTCGTCTGTAATGTACAGTCATGGGCAAAAACACTGTTTACACTGGCGCTTTCTGAAATCAAATTCTATCCATATTATTATAGGGACCATTTGCGTTGGAATGATTGACCAATCTTGCCACAGAAGTCCTATGGTAAGAAATTAATCTATCTTACACCTTACACTGGACTTCTTACACTTTATAAAGTTTGCTGAGAAGACTTGGAAAAACCTATCACAAAACAAGACCACTGATATAAACAGGACGATGCTTATGACCTGCAGTTGCTTAAAAAAGTAAGAGTGCCGACAAATAAAGCTTTTGAAATAATTTTACAAATACTGTATATTCACTGCTAATAATGATTAAAAATCACATAAAACAACATTTGAATATGTGACAGTAAGCACATATTTTTGCTCGTGACTGTACGGAGCGGCATGTTCATCAACAAGTCGGTTTTTTCTTTTTTACCACTTTTCCACCGGCGTTTTTTATTGATCTCTCATTCAGCTGATTGTTCGTAATGGTTTTACTTACAACCTCATTTAATTCATTACGGTTGCTTTTGATATGTAAATAGGCGCGTTTCACATTGTTACCGTTTTTGTACATGTTCTCAAGGGCTACTGGATTTAATGTGAACATTTTAGTTACATTTATTTATGTTTCATATAAAGACATTTACGGCAACAGCGTAAAATGTTGTCTTATTTAATGATTAAAAGCCGTATAGGTATGTTCTGCCGTCTTCACTTTATAATTTAAAACTCATCGTAGAAACTTATTTGCAATCTCAGAAAATGAATCAAGAAAGAAGCAGAGTTCATGATATTATTAAATTGTAAACAACATATTAAAATATAGGCGAAAAGGAGAATAGTTCAATAACATCCAAATGTTAATTTTGAGCAGAGTTCGTGTGTATTTTATAGTTTTTAAATACGTTATTTAATAGTAAAAACAATATCCTCTAGATGTCTTTGGTTTTATTGCATACTTAATACGAAATAAAAATAGCAACTGCACAAAAACTGGTTTAAGGAAACCGACATCCTTACGATCTGGATAAAGTAGCGACAAAATTACGACATTTCAATAAAATAGGAGGCCAAATAAAGCCGTATAAAAAACTACTTGTTCAACTTTAAATGCAGCGCAGTAAGCCTTAATTACTTTGTTAGTTTTACTTCCATCAAAAGCTTAATTAAATCGCCACACCATCCATTAAGTTGAACAGTATTTTTATATTTCTGTTTCGACTAGTCTTTTTTAATTGTTACTTTACTGTCTTGCAAAACGGTAAGTAAACAGTTAAGGAGTTCAAAGAAACAATGAATCACACCGACCTCCTTCGTATGGACATTAAATAATCCTTAAAACAAACTGCATAAGGATCATTTTCACTTGTTTTTAAGACTAAAATTTTGCCGCTAGAACAGGAAAAGTCTTTGATAATACTTTAGAATTCTCGTGACGTAAAAATGTAGGCAGTGATTATGTTTCTGTAAACGTACTTTTGTAAGAAATAGTGAAGACTTGCGTCTCGCGCCGAAGCCAGTTATGTCCATATTAAAACCAAACAAGCCATTACTGGGTCTTTTTCCTTAGATTCCCTTTTTTGTGGAAACCTTAACGTCGGCCCTGTCATGTTTTGTTCGGGTAAAATGACTTACACTGCGGTGCTGGACGCTCATTTCAGAGCTCCTTAGGTGGAGAATACCTTATAAGTACGGCGATGACCTATCCGGCTGCTGTCAACTAATCAACAGTTTGAGAAATGTTTTATTAACACCGTGATTTTGAAATAATAGGGTTAGAGTATCGTGGCTATAGAAATAAGACGATAAGAACCGTTCGTTACTGTGAAGAGAGATTTGAAAGCTCACACTTTGGTATACCATATAATTGTACATATATATATATTTACTTTCACAAACACCGCATTTCAGGCTCCTAAATTATACAGACGCCGAAATACTTTTCATTTCCCTCTGTCCCTGCACTCAAAAACAGAAATTACAAAAATTACGAAAATTTCACGGAAAAAATCGCATAAATAACTCTGTACCAGCATTAGGCATACATTCACGCATGCAGAGGCGCAAAGAGTAATTACCTATGTCGTTGGCCCCTCATGTTAATTCGCGAACCACTAGGCTGTAGGCAGGTACATCTGCTTTTCAAATGTAAATACGTCTTTCCTGTACGAAGAACGTACTATTGTTAACTATTTGTGCTTGTAGACTACGCATTGAGTAAGTGAATGCTTTGAGAAAAGAAATGAATTTGTGTTTATTACGCACTGAAAATCTTTCCATATGTCATTTTTTTATGTGATAACTGTATGCAATTTGACGTTTTCAAACGCTGTAAATTAAACAATTGGTGGGGAACTAACTCCACACTGTTTTGTTACACACTATACTCGTATATATCTGGGGGCACGGAAGTGCCCCCGCAAGTCGAGCAAAAAAAAAGCGGCACGGCCGTAACATCCTTTTCTCGAAGCAATTCGGGCTATTTTTGACACCCCTATAATTTCGTTGTGGATAAAACAAGAAGCCTGGATTTTCAGTAACTAATCAGTCATTGTATAAACACGGTATATTTAAAATTTCAGTCAATTTGAACCAGTAGTTTAAGAATGACAACCTATTAAAATTTTGAATTTTGTCACTCACTGATTCACTGACTCACTGACTCACTGACTCACCGATCATCAAAAGTCTAAGGTACTTCTAGCAGACTTAGAAGCTTAAAATTTAGAATACAAATAGGGTTTAGTGTCTTAAGCATGGGAAAAATTGAATATTTTTTAATTTCACTCCAGTTTTCTAAATACACCAACTGCAACAATAACTTTGTAATCCCATATAAATGTATGAGATTACAAGGTTACATTTGCAGTTAATGAATTATTATTACTGTAGAAAATAAAATAAATAGGTGTAAATAGGTACCTACCATATGAGGCATAACGGGAGGGGGTATAGAGTGGGTAAGGGTGTTTAGTCCATGAAGTTGAACAACATTCCCATAGGAAAATATATTGAATTATGAAAAAAAAAACGTCTTTCCATACAAATTGCACTTATGTTCGCTCTACAAAAAGAAGTGAGATGCCATCAAAAATATTCTGTAAAAACCTCAAGTCTCGCCGTAAAAAGTTGTGAGATCTATATAATACCAAGTCGATTAATCTATTTAGTCTTTACTTAAAGGACCTTCTGTCTTAAGTTATTACGTATGTTATTATCATGCCAATTTTAAAAAAAATACCTTTAAAACAAATAGATCGACTTGGTCATCGCAAGAAAACACAAATTCGCCATTAACATTTCAGGAGCATTAACTTCTCGTCGTGCTGTGTAGTGTGATACATACTAGGTAATAATCAAATCATGCGATGGCCAGGTCGGTCTATTTGTTTTAAAGGTATTTTTTTTAAAATTAGCATGATAATAACATACGTAATAACTTAAGACAGAAGGTCCTTTAAGTAAAGACTAAATAGATTAATCGACTTGGTATTATATAGATCTCACAACTTTTTACGGCGAGACTTGAGGTTTTTACAGAATGTTTTTGATGGCATACCTACTTACATGAGCGTGGAAAGTCATGTGAGCATATATGAAAAATCTTTGACTGCAGTTATTTTTTAAATAAAAACATGCTTCCTTTCAATAATTAATGTAAGTTGTTAATATCATCATCATCAATAGCTATTCTGTAAGCTTCCTCGCGTTTAAATTAGCCCCTGTTCTCTACCATTAGCCAGCTCTTTTTAACATATAACTCTATCATCAACTACACACCCTCGGCCAGTTCTTAAACTCCGAAACTTAACTATATCATCAACTATAAACAGTTAGACACAAAGTAAATATCTGGACTGACACACAAAGGGCTTATAAAACAAAACCATTTCACAACAGTAGTAGTGATAGCAGTGATAGTGATAAGTCGGTGCCGTACCGTCTGCAAACATTGCTCTTTGCGACGCCCGAGTTGGGCAACGACTCCATATCTTTGTTGTTCCATGATTGATCGATACTACTCGATACTGTAGGTGCTATAGAGTAAATAAACTGCAGTTAGTTAATATTCTACGTCGTAAATGGTTTTTGAGGTGGTCAGTGCAAAATGGTTTCTCGGGATGATGCGGTGAGAGGGTTAAAGCACGATAGGTAGATAAGGTCAAGTTTTGGATGGGTGGCAAAAGAAAATTATCTTACTGCTATAGACAAGATGCCTGCTGTCATGAACTTGCCAATATCACAATGACAGCTGTTTAAAGCGACACGCAATTAGGGCATTCTAGAAGGCTCCCTAGTTTTGTTAAAACAATTTTAATTCTGTTTTAGTAGCTTTCAAGTTTTCAAAGATGCTAACGCGTTTGGAATTAAGTCTCTGTTAACTAACTTATATTTACAATGCAAGCAAACGTGGGTATGAACGCATTTGGAATTAAGTCTTTGTTAACTAATTTATATTTACAATGCAACCAGAATGCAAAGGTAGGTAATTTCCCTGCTGCACTTTTTATACTCTATATTCGATACGCGCTATCACTTACCGATAACAACAAACAATATCGATTTATTGGCATTCTTTACGTACTATATTGTTTATTTTGCGGCAAATACTCATGTAATAGCTCTTTATATATATTGTAAGGGTGAAGCGATAATGAGAAATTATTGTTTTAATGTCTTCATGTAATTGACATTAATTTATTGTCGATAGTACTGTGAACTTCGACTTGGTCAGTTGCAAAGTACTTTAGATGGGCATAATAAGAACAATTAAAAACGGTATAAACATATTAATAATAAAGGCAAAAAACAACAAAATAAGTATTAATGTATTATGTCACGATATAACAGCGATTTTATGATCTATTGTAAATGGTTCTAATTATTCCCGTACGAAAGACCACGGCTAGATGCAACAGACTTTTTTTTCTTACCGTATATAGTACAAGTTTCGTACAAAGTAACGATTTTTGAAAGCCTTCAACCCACCTGTAACAAAAAGAAAAATATTTAAGACTTTAAGGAAACAGCTCTTTCTATTTTAGAATTATTAGAACATAAAGTTTTTAGAAAGATCTCCGATCATTATTTGCTAACATATAAAATAGCCAGTATTCCTGTATACGGCCAGCTATTTTGAAGCTTATGAAAATTGTAGCCTGATGGATTACCATCCCAGAGCTCACTCAAAAATGCCTCACTCACAGATATGACTGTTTTAGATCCATTTCCGATTTTGCAATCTCTTTTTTGGTTACTAAAATATTTTGGGGTCGTAAGCCTGTGAATTCAACGAGTTTAAGCATTAACTTCAAAGTTAAAAGATAACTACTGGTATTAAACAGAAAAAACAACACAAACCGATACATAAATATCTTAGAGAGACTGCAGCTAACAAATTTTAAGGAAATCCGCCCGAACGAATGCAGTTTCGAAACAATTCAGAGGATAATCGGGAAGCCGGCAACTAAACGTCCGCTAACAATGTATTTTAATGTAAATTTCCTCGATGTTATCCAACACGGTAACAACAATGCTACGTCTCATTTGACACAAAAACTCTTGTAACTAGATCTGGAGTTTCCCGCGTTTGCTAATTGCTGGCCCGTTTCAGTATAGGATTACTGAAGTAGGGCGACAATGAGTTTTCCACAAGTTTCTTAACATATTGCGATAAGATTACCGCAAGCCGAAGTTTGAGGTTTTATTGCAATTTTGGGTTAATTGGCTCCAGTTTTAAGCGGTTAAGTATTAGGTTGTAGGTGTATGGTGTTCTTAATAAACGCAATGGAAGTGAACGTTTGTGTTCCATGGAATATTACGCCTAATGTTGATAGCATATGATATGTTATAACCCATAGACCATAATTACTTACTAACTATATTGTATTTCTGTCGGAATGATATTTAAACTAAGTTTAAAATTGAAAATAAGCAATTGAACCCCAAAATCCAGTCATTGTTAGTGCGATTCTCTACAATAGTGACCATCTTGTATCCACAGTTGGACATTAAAAATGTAGTGCAAAAATAGTTTCTACGACGCTCCGTAGAGGCGCTGATGAGATTTTCATACAAAATGTTTCGATAGCTAGCCGGTCGTCGATACTTGATAGTAGTAGAGAATCGGACAACTGCAGCGCGATTCTGTTCAGCTATCGATAGGTCTTATTGTAGAAAATCGCGAATACTTTTCTGTCTATATCAGTACAATTTCCCACCAAAATTGTCAATTCAAATTGTCTCCTTTAATTACACTCTCAATTTAAAACTAAACGGTGGTGTTCCTACACCGCGTCATACCGCTGGCGTAGGGCTATTTTGGACAATTTTATTTACATATTTTAACGCTCAATTGATAGGGGCTGATCAATTTAGGGAGGGGTCCGGCTTATCGTAATTTATTTAAGGGTGAAGCAGTAATGCGATCTGCGTATGATATTTACATCGGTACGGTACATTACAAATTGCATTCAAATGTAAAATTGATAAATTGTTGATACATTATTTACATTTTGAGGGTCCTTTTGTAAGGTGGCCAATGTTTATTTGCAGTTTTAGTTTGTAGTTTATATTTGAGCTTTATTAAACACAACTGAAAAAGAGTTGCTTTATTATTAGTTATGCGTAAAAAGGGTGATATAGTTACCACTATATCACCCTTTTTACGCATAATTGTGAAGACGGTGTATCTACCGATACACCGTCTTTACCCTTGTTTTAGTTACTTAATAGGTTATTAGTTCAGAAAAAACATATTTACATAAATATTTACATTAATTTTTGTGGTTTCACCACTTCTTAACAACCAGTAGACAGCTTACATGTGGAATATTGACAGTTTTTTCGCAAATTAGCATTAATTGTATCTTAAACAGAGGTTATCCAACAATGACCCATACTTTCAGACAAATCACCGCGACACTGGTCCTTACAATTATAAAATCGTGTGTCGTAAATCAGTCATTATCCAAAATAAAAACGACACCACCTTTGTTTTAACCAGGGTTATTAAAGCGTACAAATAGCTAACGTATTCGGTTGTAAAAAGTATATTTAAGTAAAAGAGTAACGGTAACCGAAGAGCCCTAATGAGGCAACTCTAATTGACGGGTGGGACTTCCGCTTGCTTAAACAACGAAAAACCGAACGCTTCCGGAAATACACGAATATTGACGAATAACATTGTTTCTATTAACTACAGTATGATGGAAAATTACTCACGAACACTGTATTTAGATGAAATTGGTTATTGAAATATCGAAAACTCTTTGAGAGATTCTTAGTAGTTCTTCATAAAACATGGCATATCGCGTTTAGTAAAATGGTATTACACATACCTACTAACTGAGAAAACTTAGAAAATAGAGGTGATTGAACACTGATAACATTTTCGCTACTTTTTATAACAGTTTCTAAACTAAAAAGCAATTTTAACGCATGTGAAACGTCAGTTACAAGTACGCTGAACTAACGTTTACAATAATCTAATAACGATATGAAATAGATACATTAGGTCGGTATTTCATGAAATTATTGGTACATAATCAGCGTTAATTAAATCGTCACTGATTTCGAAATGATACATTTAATATTATTTCAAAACCACAAATCCGTTCGGCTCTACCTGCGATGATTTGTGTCATTTGCGGTTATTCATTCGGTTTGCGATTATACGATTTCGTCATTTATAATAATATGGAATTTAATGAATGCTAGAGCTCACTGCAATTATTTGATACTAGCTGATTCGCATATCCGTTCGCGTGCACCAACGTTACAAGTTGGTTTTAGATGCCCGTAAAAAAATGCCGGGCGCGATTGTACCTTAGTCTTTAACCAGTGCCATAACTTTCATCAAAATCGGATCAGCAGTTTATTCGTGACAGGGTACAGACGAGCAAAGTTATGCATTTGTTATATTTGTAGGCATTGTGATAAGCACCTATACGCATGATCTCAAAGGTGCCTTTACAATAGATCGAAACATACAATTAGCCATTGAATAACTATATGACAAGTGAAGATATAATACTGAAATGATTACTATTGTCAATCAGTAACCTAATACGTAATAAACCTTTCAACAACAATTCCAATTCATTCACGAAGAACACGCCACTAAACAAATACTTTTGTACGAAAACACAATTGCACAAACTTTACAAAACAAGCCAACCGCATCCGTATACACCTATCTCTTTCCATCACTATGATAAATGATAGAGATAAAAAATACAAGTTGGGATACTGACAACCCATAATTTTACGTTTGGCTGAAGTTCACTGTATCTGTATAAAGCGTGTAATTCAAATCTAAATTTATAATTAATGTTTTCGTGGCATATGGCATATGTTGAATGAATTATTTATGAATGTTTTTGAGATAAAAATAACAGCAATTATACGAGTTTTCGGGACTGAAGGGGAGGAAGTAGATGTCTTGAATCGTATATTATACTTATAGTTAAAAGGGTACTACTATTGAATCCGAAAGTATCTTCATTTTATTATTGTGTTGGAGTAAGAGAGAAACTTGTACAAATGCTTTCTAGTTGGCAGCAGTTTAAGGATCTAACGATAGAACTCTTCAATATGTCATGTTTATCATCATAAGTTCAGTGTTAAAGAATCAGTAGACCTTTTTGTTTACCCTTGAACCCCCAAACTGACATCACTAGCAGGACTAATAAAATTAAGTTTAAAGCTAATCACATACCAAAGAGCAATAGAAATACCTATACGTAGAAGGAAATTTCAAAAGAAACAGGGTACAAACATGAAAGGTATGCTCTACAAGTATTTGATGTCATATGGACTATATAACAATGGAGCATTAATGATAGCGTAACGTTGGAGTATCCACTCCAATGTGGAGTTTCTAGGAAGTCTCTGAGTATCAGCTACTTGGGTAAGTCACGTATTACATAAGGCACTACAGTTCACTATTGTCTTAATCCATTGGACTACATAAATGGAAAATTTTCTGGAAAGACAAGCAATTATGGGTAATATTATTGTATATTCAGCCCATTTCGAACCACTGTTGAGTATAGGGACTCCCCCTCAGTACGCCATTTATGAATATCATACATACACGTAATATTTTACGCATCATTTGAAAACACACCTAGTAACTGGTTTACTGATCTAATCATAGATTTTTCATTTCTTTACGTTATCTTCCACACTTTTTCGCCTCAACGTCGTCGCTACTGAGATAAAACGTCAATTAGTGAAAATGTTATTGTGCTTTTCTGACGATTCTAGAGTTTAGGTGGGTATAGTATTATATCAAATCAGCTTAGTCGATAACAAGTCTATGCCGATCAGCAATGAAAAAATAATATTACCAATTACTTATGTGCCTTCAAGCACATTTCAAATCACAACTCAATTTTCTCTGGCGCGTCTTAATACTCATCAATTATATTAAAATGGCGAAGTAAAAAGTTAAATGATCCTGTCAAACGTTTCGGCGACTTATGAGAGAGCCTTCGAATCTCAGCCAATTGTTTTTGCGAGAAACTTAATAAGTTCTTAATAGCTCGAGTTCATAATTTTTAAAACGAACATTGTTGTATGTTGCAACACTGTAAGTGGTAAACAACAGTAGTCAAAATAAAAGGCTAATAATACCGAAATAGCGTCTGAGAATTAAGTACACCACAGTACAATTTACAGCAGTCGTAATGAACTGAAAACAACTATTCTTTTGATGCAGACGCGATTCTATGAGAATTTTATATAGAAGCTACCACAAGCTAACATTAAACCATAATAATAATAAGCGTACCTTTTAATAATTGTAATGCCTGAAAAAGGCTACTAAGTTTATCACCACCCTAATACAAGATATTTTCTCTCTCCAACTTAGTAAGCAATAAATACATTTGAATTACATCTAAAGCAAAACTAAGTACCTATACTAATTCTGTGGACGCTTTCAAGAAACCAAAATATCTGATACAAAATCATCCATGAAACAAATAACCAAAACGAGACTGTCACGGAAACAAAAACCAAAAATAAAAACGGTTAATTAAGCACTTAATAGCATGTTCCGAGGAATTCGACGGAAAAAGACAAAAACTAGCGATGGAGAGGAACGTCACGTGGGCGGATCACACCCGGACCAATTATAATAATGGATATTATTTTTACGACGGGAGGAAACGGGAATTCCTTAGAAAGGAAATAGAAATAAAACACCGAAAGAAACAACTGTGATGAATGAAAAGCCGGTGAAAGCTAAACTACACAGTTTTATAAACGACGGTAGAAATTAAATAGCTGTAACAAGCACCGTTTATGAATAAGGATTTAAATTCACGTGTGCGCTGGCTTTTATTTAAGTAAGTGGTTTTTGCTGCCACGTACGAGAAAAATAGCTGGCTGATGGTGTTTTTTTTAAACGACATACGATTTTTTAATTTTCTGTCTTTTAATACAGATGGGTTTAAATTATCCTGCCGGCATTGATCCTAGGATAGACATTTGATTCATACTATTTTTGTTATTTGGAAATCTTCCCTTACGCTAAGGCTACGCTAATAAGGATATTAATATTTATATGTCATCTTCTAAAATAAACTCTCAAAGGTGCGGTGAAAAAGATATAATATGAACGAAGTAGTTTTGTTGAGAAACATTTTCTTTAATCCGACGTTAAGCTCATGCACTCAGCGTCATGTTTTTTACTTTAATTTCATATAAAAACTCAACGAGGTTACATAAACACAAAACTGAGCGCTAAAACAGTACAAAAACTACTTATTGTTACATTAATACGCGTAAAAATTTCGATTCGACTCGCGATAAACGCGACAAAAGTAACAACACCGATTTGAACACAACGACAATTACTAAATAATAAAAAGAAAAGGTCAGAAGCATTGAGATCTTCCGCCATTACTTACTTGTCATTTTAACTGACCATAGTTTGGGGACAAGCAATTATACAATTCGGATGGAACACATAACATGGCATTTGGATGTCAGAAAACTTACAGTAAATTAAGGAACATGTCGCAATTGAGGAAACAAAGAAAAATATTAACAAGTTTATTTTAAAAGTATCAAAAACTTTGTGTGTATTATGTTTGTTGAATGTTCTAGATTTCAAAAACAATAGGCCGCGTCTGTTTCAAAGATTTGAAATAAATAAAAATAAATGAATGAAACTCTGCGAGACGGTATTCAAATTGCTGAGAATCCGGAGATGATGGTGCAAACGCACGGCCTTCGATAATTGCTGGTTTTTTGCCTTTTGCATTCACCTGAAGGTCGGCGGAGTTAAAATTTTAATTGGCCGAAAAATTAACTCTGCTGGAACTCGTTCTGGTGAAATCAAGGACTTTTGAAAAACCGTTGTTTGTTAGGAATGCGCGATTTTATGCGCGAATCAATCATAGAATGGTGTTGCTGGGAGAATTTAAATGTTGAGTTTTAATTTATTTATTGTAGTTTAACTTAATCAACTTTGATACGTTGTTCAGCGAAAAAACGGCTGCATTTTTATTTTCTTTAAACAAGAAGAGACTTAACTCACGATTAGCTCAAATCTTTTAAGAGCCATTGAGTTCCATTTAGCGAAAAAAATATTTAACTTTACTGATCGGTTATCGACATTACGAGGAACTACAAGTGCAACTACCTACGGACACTGGATGCCTCGATGTTCGTTGAACTTTTACCTAATTGTATTCTGATAGTTATATCAAAATTGAGAGGCGAATGTGTTGCTAAGCGCAAAACTCAAGAATGACTTAAACAATTAGATTTATTATTTTTGTAAAATTTGCCTTTATGATACGGGATAGGTTTTCACGGAGAGACAAAAAATGGAAAGAATACTTGTGAGCAGAACTGCGCGGGTCAGCTAGTTCGAAATTATAATATACTGTAAATGTTTTCGTTACTCAAAAGGATTGTCAGCGTTTCAAAAATGAAATAAACAAAAAATAAAACATCTGTTCAAATATGTAAATGGCGTTTTGCGTGCCTACATTTAAAGCAGGAAATGAGAATTTTATGTTTAATTGGAGCGTAGAATATTTTTATTTATTCAACCCCTTCTCTCCAGTGATACCGGAAGCTAAAATGTAATACCCTCAGCAGAAATGAAGAGTATATATTATTTATCTATTCTAAAAAACGCACAGAACAAAAGCGGCTATATATGCCAAACAACTAATAATCAAGTTAAATATTCTACAGACTTATGTAGCCAGCTAGAAAAAAAAACCATTTTTAAAATAGTTGTAACTACATTGACAGCTAATCATATTTTAAATTCAGGAAAAATATAAGCCTTTTTCTGAAAATCAATAAGTAAGGTAAGTAGTAATATATTAATATACAACAAAAACAAAATTTAATTGTTGTTAGTTTGACAGTTTTGACAACCCCTCTTCTTGACTGAAAGCTATTGTTTTCAATGTAAATAACAAGAGTTTGTGAATAAAATAAAGTATAGTTCTATTGTTTTTCTGTAAGAATTTTCCAGAATTCATTTGTATTTAGTATTTTCTTTAAGAATGGAAAATACAATTCATATTGTTATATGGTTAGATAATTTTTGTATTAACTTTTGTCAGTACAATAGACGCATTTCTTTTTATTTTTCAGAGTTCAGGTATGACGTATAACATAATATTGTATTTTTCATGCCCATTTTGGATTTCAATAGAAAAATTGTTGTCGACTAGTTAAGTGAGAAAATGTTTTGATACTAGAAAGAAGACATCTACATTCCACGAGTAGCTGTTTTAAAATATCGAAGGAAATATCATAAATAGGTGTCAATAAACATACATACATCATGGGCCACATTACATCCTTATTAGTAAAACATTTTGTTCGACCCACTTCCTTCTAATCCTTCACAAAAAAGGACTTTACACACCTAACTGTTTACTAAATCCCCATTTTTACGATAAGAAATCATCATAAAAGCGTGAAATATCCCTATTATCTCGTCAGTCAAGCGAGCTCATTAATAAAGCGAGTAACGCCGGCTGTTAAAACTCGTGTGAACAGCAATCACTGCTAGTATTAACACATGGAGCCTTGGAACGTACCAAACAACATGTGTGACGATTACCAACTTGTTGTTCAAGCAATTGTTTATAAATATCACTGTTGTTATTTGGTTTTAAGAACGATTTTGGACCGATGCTGATTTTTGCAGATGTCTTAACATAAAGGTAGTAAGTTTTGATTTCTTAAATGGATCAGTAAATGACAATAGCCTGTCCCATAGAACTTAGACCTAACAACATAAATGGCGAAACCCATATTTTGTACACCTCTGCCTAAAAGAACGGGTATAACACGCATAATTTTTATGTAATGGTAATTCAATTAAACAAATAAGTTTAGAGGTTTTACTGCACTAATAGAATTAAATCAAGCTGTGATATTTCGAAGATTGTATCAAGGTGTAAACATACATGCAATTAATCGCACCGTGACACGTCACAGTGCACTGCAAAGTCGTCTAAGTTTACATAACTTTGCAATGTAGGTAGGTACTTACGTACAAATCCCGGCTCAAAAAATATGTAAACTCTGCACACATTCTGCAGGTGTTTCCCATACATTTTTTGTTCTTTATTTTTTCATTACTTTGTTTATGTTCTATTTTGCGCGATTACATCGACACATGTCCGTCTTTCTCAGGATAAGATCAATAACTTGTCGTTAACTCGCACATGTTTTAAAGTAATCCAATTAACATAAGGATAAGCCGACAGATGGTTAGTACAATTTACATATTTACTTGACAATTCGTGAGTAAAAAGGTTAATTAGTAGTTTACAATGTAGAAAGCTCAAGTTCAGTATGTTTTCTGTTCTTAGCTACGGGTATTAATGGGCTAGGAACGTGACCGACGGACGACCGCCGCCTCTATATATAGAGTCCTCGTAATGGCTTGTATTTCCTTAGCTTAAAGGTTCATACACACTGACTGTAGCCGGCAGGTTGGACAACTTGTTTGGAGAAATTTTGGGTGATTTTTTTCAGCAAAATAAGAGTTATTTTAAATCCTATATAAATCAAGCAACACGCGGGATGCATTCGGTACGATATTTTTAAATGACTGACGCAATTCCGAACCTAAACATCAATCATGAACGATACAATCTCTCACTATCTAATAACAACAATGACAACGTACTTAAACAGGCTGCTGATAATATATTTTTTACTACTTTGAGCTAATATCTGAGGCCAATGTGGTTTCGTTAGTCCATGATACATCTCTACTCAGATAACAGAAACCTAATATAATTAATACACTGGTAATCTTCACCAGCCGTTATCTTTTTCAATTTTAGTACCATTAAATGGATCAAAACACTCACTACTTGTCTAAATTCAATAACAGTTGAAACTTTGCCTAAAACTGTACCATCTTCGTTCACCGTTCTTTCTCCCCGTAAGTCCCCGGTATAATGAGTTGTATTTCCTCAGCTTAAGTCAGTACGCACTATGAATCCTTGTGTTCGGCTGCATCTGAGTGATAGCTCGCCTCCGTCCTCCGCATACAAACTAGCCGAACAAATCAACCGTTGTCTCATCGTGAGAGACCCGTAGTCTACCTATTGACAGGGTATACCTGTTTCAATACAATACTATTAAAATATCTTCATGTATTTTGTAAAAAAAACAGAATAACCGTTTTTTATCACAACAGTGCATAGCGGAGGGATATGAAATAAAGAATCACGTTTTGTCGCTTGTTTATAGTAGGATAAGTCTATCTTCATATTTATAGAATACGTTACTAATTTTCAGTCTGGTATAATTATTGAGAACAAACATTTTTAAATCCTCAATATTTATGAATCCTCGACCCGGGTATAGAACACGGACTCGTGATCAGTTTCCATCCTTACCATACATTCATTTGTACTATTAGTATTATTTCCTTCAATTTTGCGATACATTCAGCAGGATTTAAAATAAAAATATCGCCCACCCTATGCTAGAAACTTATTAGGTAGGTATTCGTCGGTTGTATTACCCAGAATCGAACCTAATCGTCAAAGGGGAACTCCGTCCGGGAATTCCGTGCAAAATATTAGTAGTAAGTTATAAATATATTACTTAGTAGCTAACGAAAGAAATAAACCACTTCATTGAAAATTTTTTAAAAAGAACAAAAAGTAAAAGTTAAATTGAAACATGACCATATCTTAACAATGTCCAAAAAAATCAATAATGTGAACCTCATAATCACAAATTATAACCTGTAGTACAAGTGAGAAAAAGTCCAAACAATTAAAAACATCGTAAATAAGACTTCAAAAGATCTTTAGCACAAACTATATCCTCCAAAACTGCCAATATCACCACCACCACCAAATGCAAATCCTCATATAATTTACTTAATCAACTTCATATTCATATCCGTCAACCCGCAATTTGAATTTCATATGAAGCTCTCGTGTGACCAGGGGGCCATGAAACAAAGGCTCTCAAACATGTCCTTGAGAACCGCCACGAACGCAAATATACCCCACTTGAATTGATAGTGTTTATTAGTGACGTAAGCACTTGAGACTGATGCAGATCAATTGCTGCAAATATACTTAAAGTGATATTGGATGTGATAAAGAAATTTCTCAGCGAACTTAGCTGGGTAAAGATTACTTAAGAATCATGGTTATATTGGTTTCGTGACGTAGTGACTATATTAAACGTCATAAAAGGGTTTTGCACTAAGAAAACTAGAATAACAAAAAAATGTTTCCTTTATGTTATCGAGTGTGACGAGGAGGTGTAGAATCATAAAAAAATCTTTTGATCTGATTTTATTTTAAGCTAATTTTAATGCCATTTTCAAAAAGTGAAATCCATAAATGAATAGAATTTGAAAACTGTTCTTGATGTAAAAGATGTTGTGGAGTGCCCTTACAAAAAATATCAAATACAAAAATTCTTAACCGAAACCAAATAATTTTATTCCATCATGACTCTAATAAATGCTTCTTAATATCATGATAAACAAACGCAGAACACTGTTTATAAAATTTTGTTTAAATACGACTAGTCATGCAATAAGTGAGAAGTAATTAGCAAAAAGTTTATTTAAAAATTTGATAACGAAGTCAAAACATTTTGATAACCTCAGTTTAAAAGCAAGCGATAAACTGTCGATGACGAACAAAAATTATTAGTTTAGCAAACACAAGATTAATCACACAACTACCGAATACAAAACAAATATTGGGATAAGACAAAAAAATAATCCATTACTACCCCGATTCACCCTGTCTATACCCATGCCACTGACAAATGCTATGACAGATTTCTGGCCCCATTTTGTTAACCTGTCAAGCCAAAAAACAGGTAAGAAATAGACCTTATATCCAAATATAAAAGGCTCATTTTCCTTTGCTTATAACACAGTCAAAGAATGGAACAACTTATCTATGGTATTTGGGAAATTCCCGCCGGTGACCGCATATTTTTTTTCTTTTTCTTTTAATGTCCTGCGGTTAGGGTTGTAGAAGATAAAACATTTTGGTAATTTATTTACGTTACCGGCCGAATTAGTCCAACGCAGCTACAGTAAAACAGCTTACCTATAACAAAGAAAAATAAAATTATAGTAAATAATAAATAATAAATTTAACCCATTACTGTCCCACTGCTGGGCAAGGGTCTCTTCCCGTAATGAGGGAGGGGTTAGGCCTCGAGTCCACCACGCTGGCCAAGTGCGGGTTGGGGACTTTGCATGCCCTCAATAAATGTATTAAACAAATTTTTAGGCATGCAAGGTTTCCTCACGATGTTTTCCTTCACCGTTGGAGCATGTGACAATTATTTCTAATACACACGTAACTTCGAAAAGTCATTGGTGTGTTACCTTGGGTTCGAACCTGCGACCACTTGCGTGGGAGGTGTCAACTTATACCACTCGGCTATATTAGACTATATTAAAAGTTACTAAAATTACTAATTACTGATTTACATTTAAATTCTATATTGAGAGAATATAATTTAAATGCAAAAAGAATTTGACAGCGGTGGGATTCGAACCCACGCCCTTTCGGACTGGTGCCTAAAACCAGCGCCTTAGACCACTCGGCCACGCTGCCTACATATACATAGTGCGAATTATGTTGCCGCTTACCATAACCTCAACTTATTTCAGGATAATGTATAGAAATGAGTTAGCTATGTATAGAATTTTTCGTAAAAAATAATACTAAACTATCGAGAGCAGTTGTGTTAGTTAATACAATTAATAACTGCAACTATTTAATTCCATAGGATAAAAACAAAACTCCATGATTTAAGTCCAAATATGAAACACAAAATTGGAGCACGATTTGAGCTCGTTTAAAATCCACATTTGACGCTGAAAATTACTCTAAAATTTTTGAGACTTGCATGTTTTTTGGGCCGATCAATTTCTCATGCAAAAATTATCGATACCTTTAATTTCAGAACCAAACAAATTAGCCAACATGACACTTTCAAACAAGAAATCTAGAATTTCTCCTAGATTATAGAAGGCAAACATGAAACAGTGTATATTTTCCCGCCATATCGAGTGAGTGGACCGCGGAAACAATTAACTTGAACAGTAATAAAAACGTTAATGCTCAGTTGAACACACTCATTATTGACAACGCATTAGATCTCCGAGTGCAGCACGCGGTGTAAGACGGTCAATTGCAAATGATCAAAGCGAATGATGCTTCTGTCATTCGCAACGTTAGTCTTATCGCACTCTTTTTGACAAATTCTTTTGTACTTTATACTTTGTCTTTAAAACATTTTAACAGTACCTACTTATTTTCTTAGAATGTTTGTTAAATTAGGGTTAAATAAATGCTTGCTTGCAATGCTATGGAATTATTATTTATCCTAGAAAAGTAAACTAGCAATATTCTGCGTGCAGCCATACATATTTTCACATTATGCTGAAAACAACAAACGAATAAAATTAACGTAACATTAACATTAAACTTAAGCAGCTCAAAAGTCGTTCAATCATTATTGTTCAATTGTCAATCGCGATTGACAGTCTGAATAATACTCCAGCCTGAGCCTGTGACGCACCTCATTTACACCAATCACTTGTAATAGGCAGTTATCTCGAGACGGCCAATCGTTATGGATTTATGCGGGATAATAACTCGACCTAACGCCTCCTTGCTTAGCGACAGTAAAGGATATTTCTTTTATGATTATCTATTTATTATACCTAATTGGAATGGGGTAGATGTTATCCTGTTTGTATTATAGTTACTTTATTTTTAATCCATTGGCGGTCCTGTATGATAAGATGTATGAATGTGAATGAAGCAAGGAAAGTTTGTAAGGATGGCGTTGCAATGCATAAGTACCAAATGGCAATCTTTTGTCTCTGATGACCCCTATGCTATGGTGACAAGGCGTGATTTCATGCATGTTTTCACTGTTACACTGTATATTTCGTTGTATTGGTTTTATGCCGTGTTTCTTTGCATTTCGCATCTAAGAAATAGGTAACTAGGCCTTCAGACTCTCTCAACAACTCAATAAGTAGGAACAAACTTACAAACTTCTAGCGGCCTGTAACGATTGTTAGAGTTTCACCACGCTCAAGTTATGTCGAGTGACCTATATGCAAACCAAATGGACCGGACTCTATGTAACTAGTAGATACGACTTCAATACGACGGTCCCTACGTACATTCCCTCAAGTGGTACTTACGGGATTTGTCTTTTTTGTTTCCGTGACCTTCCGGGGGTCATACACTTTCGATTGATTAAAAAAAAATTAGTAAAAATGCTTTAATTCTACCCTAAATCAACACTCGACAAACCCCAGAACTACAACACTTCCAATGTAAAATGTCACTAGTGAGAGTTAAGACATTTTACATTGGCAAGTCAACAACACCCCCGCGCGCCTCCCCCGTAACTCCCACATGCGGACTTGTTGCGATCGCGCAAAAAAGAAAATGAAAAATGTAAAAGATAAAGGTAAAACCATCAAAATATGATCAGGTAAGCTGAATTTGACGTTTTATTTTATTGTACCTTCTTTAATTTTAATTATTAGTCAGTAAAAAGTATATTTTTAATTACATTATCAACTTAAATTACTTTTTTGGTAATCTAAACAAGCTTTATTCAATTCCGACGTAATTAGTCGCTTTTGGTAGTTACGTTATTTTACTTGGGAATGTTTTGAATCAAAAAGTCTTAAGTGTTACAGAAGTGTTTTTACGTGGGAGAGCATATACTACTGTTTTAAGTAACTGCCACTTAAGTTATTTTACATCGGGAATATTAAATAAAAAATGTAAGTAATTACCATTTCTGTTATTTTACGTTACTTTTTGTTATTTTTTTCGGGTCCATTTTCGCTAGCATCAAAAGATAAACACTCAGATCTGGAAAAAGATACATCGATTGAAGCTGTGGCTCAAATCCATCCAAAAATGAGTCCTACGCCACCCTCAGCTCCATTAGTTTCAAATTTGCTCAGTGATAAAATACTGTCAGATTCAGGTATAGTAGAAATATTGGAATCGCCACAACCGACGTCTTCTCTTTGGCTCCAGGGGGTTTCTCAATCACCTTCCAAACATCGTGCTCCTTCATGGACTCCAACTCCCGCTTCATCGCTGCTATCCACTCATGGCTATCAGTTCTTCGAAGGACTTCTTTGTACGAACGTGGTTCTTCCTCTAACTTGCATGTACTGTTGTAGCAATATAGTTCACTTTGTGCGCTCCGAAGCCTATTCCTCAGAGGATACCTAGAACAGTAAGAGTGAATATCGAGGAAGAGCTCCTCGATATTCACTCTTACTGTTCTGACTCTTGTATCACAATGTTCAGCATCAGATTCATTTGAATTCGCAGGCTCCACAGATTCAACACAAGGATCTGTATCCACATCTGCTGAGTCTGAGCTCTCCTCCGCAACTTCAATACTGTCTGGGTCTGTCAGACGTGTTTCGTTCTCCACATGCCTCACGAAGTCTTTGAAAAAGTTCAAAGCTTGAGACTTCTCCCTGAGATTTACAAGTGAAATCGTCTACTATTACGAACATGTTACGAGCTCCACCATAAGAACGTTCCGACATGGGACCACACAAATCAGCATGTAATAAACTGAGTTTGTCTTTCGCTCGCCTTGCTTTACCCTTTGGAAAAGGTAATCTATGTGCCTTACCTCTTATACAAGCAGCACAAGGTTCCATTACACTTTTACCTCCAACCTCGATGTTAGGCAACTTCCGTAAATCATTCAAGTTAACATGCCCTAATCTACGATGCCAAAGTGCCAACCAGTCTTCAACTTGAACCGTAGCCAAAGCACCATCTACAATAGCAAAACAATCATCCAACTTATAGATCGTTATCTCGCTTATCGATTGGTGAAACATCTTACAGCCATTAGAATCAAAAATAACTCTCCATCCATTCTGTGCCAACTTAGATACCGACAAAAGATTAACTTTCAAGCCAGGCACAAAGGAACAATCTTTTACAGATAACAAAACTCCTTTCACATTAACTATAATATCACCTTTGCCTACACTTGACATTCTATCATCATTTGCACACGTCACAACATTCTTATCAGTAACCTTAAAGTCTCTAAACCACTGCTTCTGAAAACTCATGTGTGTCGAGGCTCCACTATCGAGATAAAACATCGAGGGGCTGAAGGATTTGTGCACCGACAGTGAACACTTGAACACCATAACGCAACTTTCTTCGACTTCTAGGAAGCCGTTGGTAAGCGTGCACCACATCCTTGTCCAATCCTTGTCCTTGGGCAATCGGACTTCTTTTGACCTTTCTTTCCACATTAAAAGCACTTGAGCCTTAATACTGACTGTTGTTTCTTCACTACTAAAGCCAAGTTCGACGAGGAATCATTTGAAGAGCTCTGAGCGCTATCTTCTTGTAGAAGCTTTTGCTGAACATTTTGAGAAGTAATCTTCATTCCTGAATGCTCTAGTGCCATCCGTAATGGTCGGTAAACATCAGGCATACCTTGCAAAAGTACCACGGCAACCAAATCGTCATCGAAACTTTAATTGATTTCTTTACGCTTTTGAGCCTGACTCATGACAGCAGATCGGTGGTTTTCCAGCTTCTCATCCAAGAGACAATTCATCAGAGTTATGCGCCTATTTATTGCCTTGTCTTCAAAAATTATTGTCAATGCATCCCACACTTCTTTTGCGTAAGTAAGATTTTGAACATACGGAGACAGATGAGATTCTAAGTAAAGGCATATTAACGTGTATGCTTCTTGATCCTTCTCGATCTCGGCTTCATCATCCTTCTTTGGAAGTGTTGACGTATACTTGAAACATTTTTCTCGAGCAACCATATTCAACAAGTACCTAATTATGATTGCTCAATATTATTACTATGTAATATTTTATATCTTTATGATGAAGAAAAGGGTTGCCTATTGTGAATTTAATAAAAAAAGTTTTTAAAATATTTATTTTTATTTTATTATCAGCCCTTACCTCATGGCTCCCAGTATGAAAACACCGTAAATCAATATTTAACTCAACGTAAAATTGAGTAAAAGGCAGTTACAATTTAGATCGTTGTTCAATCCCCCAAGTAAAGATCAGTAAGTACCACTTAGGTAAATGCTAGTCGGAATGTTTCCGATCTAAAACGACGGTTGTGACCAATGGTACATTAAATGAATATATTTTAACGTTTTTATTTAATTTTCTCATAAAAGACAACAAATAAAGACTTCGTGCAAAATTTCATAGCTTTGCGATTGATAGAACTTGAGATACAAGTGTTTGAAACTTCAAACAGCTCTCCTGTAAAATTTGCGTTTTGCAATTAGGTTATTGTACGTAGGGACCGTCGAATATTCTGATGAAAAAATGTCAATATAATATGAGAAAACTGCAAATGACAGCCCTTTCCCATATTCCCGTTTTCCTTAAGCAACCAGTTATCAAATGGATTATTGGAACAGGGCAATGGGCAAAATAGTCTCACCATGAAATAATTGACGGAAAAACTAGTAACAAGAATACTTAATACTAATTTCTCACTTGCGCAGCGGAAAATGAGGCAGTGACCATCATAGACGCGACGCGATCTTATTTCATTCGTAATGTAACCGTATTCTGCGACCAACGACAGTCTGTACTGCTATCAAACGTCCAAAGATTCCGCAGGTGTCTTGTTTCTGTTTAGGATTGTTAAATCACTTTATATTAGAGTTAGGTTAGTCTGGCTCTAAACTTTTAATATGTTCAATAGGTACAAGACTCGATGATACAGTCCTAAGTAATTCTTGATCGCCCCCTACACAATAATGCTGTAAATAACGAATCAAAGGATGTAGGACTTGTAGGTACATTTAATCATAAAATTATACTACAAGTCGAGATTCTACCTCAATTATATTGGTATAATGAATGAGTCAGAGCAATTTGGAAACGTATAAATGTTGGATTTTCTTCCTACGTACGCCCATGAAGGAATAAAGACCTATAACGTAGAACCTTGGATTTAATCAGCTGGTTTACTGCCGACACTCGAATTCGAATGCAATCGTGACGGGTTCGAGCTTATGTCAAATAATACTGTAAATACGGTACATACATAAACGCTGTTTTTAAGTGAAACTTATAAGATTCAGTTTTCTTTTTTGATCAGCTTTAAGTGTCGCCAACCAACTTAAACAAATTCCTTACATTTTTGTGCATGATTTTTAGGCCTGCTCGGATAGATGAGCATCCGGTCTATTGCTCTTCGATCGCCATTGGTAGAAAAATTAACCGAGTGTCCTCTGATGGGTCCTCATCCTGTTTTCATTCTTATACAGCAAATAGTGTTCAAGTTGTGCAGCGATACAGCCTATATCATCATACGCTGGTTCGAAATGATTAAAACAATAGCTCGAATACACCACGATTAGATTTAAATTCGATTATTGATAGTAAGTCAAGTTTACAAAGTATCAAAACTATCCACATTGTTAAGTGATGACAGTACGAACACGTCGCTAGTGCAATTAATTTCTCAGTTAAATGCTTGTCTGGTGTCGATAAAGTGATTTAATGACTTAATTATATGAACAATAGATGTTCTGCGGTATTAGATTTAGTGAGCGTATCGATGTCTTATTGTTTGCTAAAGGTTAGCAAAGACCGTGTAGATAAAGGTTTCGAATTGCTACTTGAATTTGCAGAAATTGAATGCAACACATTTTAGTTTCATTTATTACTTACTCGGTGATATTAGCCCTTAGCATTGAGACCTTTCAATTATTCCGATATATTTACTTTTTTTTTAACATAATACTCTTTTTCTTCTTTTTTTTAATACAGTGCTTTCGACTTTAGCGCTTTATCAACCCTTTATACTTGTTTTCTGCTGTCCATATTAAAATAATATTCTAAGCAACTCCACAGCTTTTGCTTCTTTCTAGTAATTCATTAAAAAATGTACGAAATAACACATATGTTATATTCTTTCTGGGCATAACATTAATTCGCTTGAGAAGAAAACTATAAGAAAGAAATAGCTGGTGTCTACTTATAACGTCGGTCTCGGAAAGCAATCACAAAAATCGTTTCGTGTCAGACAAAGGGCGAATTGTGTCGAACATAATTTGTGGCCCCAGCCTCCTATAACAATAAATCTTCAATGTCAGCAGATTTACGACACTGTAAACATGCAATATCATCAAACTTATTTAAGTGCGTAAGGGATAATACGATTTGGGATATATTTAACGACTAGGCCTAAATCATGTTTCGTGAATTGTTTTTGATTGTACTCAATTAAAACAATATAATAGCTTGTATTAGATAATATTAAACCATAAAACGTAAGACACGATAGAAAATTTAATAGAAAATATCATTGTGTCCTTTCTAATTGTTTTTAGAACGCTTAGATAACACAATAAGATGATAAATGGATATGAAATGAAATCATGAATTATGTACTTTTGTCTAGCTGACGTCATGACTGGGTTTCCATTGTCTCAATCTAAAAATCATGATTTTTCAAATGATAATCTTTATTTGATTTGGAATAAGATAAAAAAAATCTGACCTATTCCAATTTGAAGATAAGGGAGATGAAGATAATTGGAAAACGGTAGGCAGTTGAATGAACTTGAACGAAATTGATTACACCAAGTATTCTTGTCGAAAGATATTAAATTAATGTAAAACCCTTAAAACGATCTACAGAAGCGAAAAAGTATTCGTTCAAATGAAAATGCACAGATTTAATAACTCGCTATGTTGATATTAAAAGTTTACAACACTATAACATTACTACTAACCACGTTGTTCAAATATCCAATCAGAACAATTTATTTTTTTTCATATTGGACACCTAACGCGCCTGACATGTTTTATTAATATTAAAAAAGATGTTTAAATGTTAAGATATTTATGTATCTTTTTATTTGCGAAAACATAATTTCGATTTAAAACCAATCCAATAAATAGTAACTGTCGATAATGTTTATTTTTACTCAAAAATGCAATTTGAATGACGTTCCAATCTAATTTATTATCCATTAACATTTTAGTCGAGCATTTTATGTTTAGTAACTATATTGGTTGGCCGTAAAGAAAATCGACTAACGGAAAAGTGATAAAAAAGTAAAATATAGTCTTCTATATTTAAATAGGTTGAATTTTCTTGCGTCAAGTTATCTGTGATACGCGAATTAGTAGGGAAACAGCGGGAGCGAATTTTTGTGTGACAGTCTTTGTTGATCGTAAAAAATTCTCACCACCGCCCGCTGCGTGCATTTGTTTAGTTAATGCTATTTCTACGACCTACGAACATCACAAGTTTCTTATGACTGGGTAAAATAGCAATGTTTTTATATCACGTAATTATTAAACTTCACTATTTATAAGGCTATGTTATGATTATTGTGATGCTAATTTTATGCCGCATCTTTCCTCATGTGGTTAGTTGATAGAGAAAAAAAATGTTTAGTTGTGAAATATATTAAACCTTGTTCTAACACAAAATACTTGTAATGAGTAAATCTTTTCGAAAATTCTACATATCTATTGTTTTACACCTTAACCTTAACTATCAAGATATCTAACACCATTCGAGCATTCACGCAATCATAAATTATTTGCCCTGGTTGGATGACAAAATAAAAATTATATTCAACTTAATCACCACCAACACAATCCATATAACTAAATCAATACAGGAAGGTCCGAAAAGCCTACATCGGTTCATTGCAGCACCAAACTTTTCGACGTCTTCATCAAGCCTTCGATAAGATTCGCCCTAAAACATACCATTAACAAAACCTCTCAACAAACAACACACATCACATCCAAATTAGTACAGCATCATAAAAGCGTAACGCAAAAGGGAAACAGCTACAAAGAAAACTCGCATCATTGCGAATCATCCCAAGATATATCTTGTAGTCGTAAGACTCGTCAGGGAGATTCATCACGTGTGTAACAAGTCTGGCAGGCGTCCCTCCGTAACGAGGGTCAACGACCGACGCGAAAGGGTGTGTTTTGGAAACGCGCGATAATCCACGCTAACCACCGACTTATAAACTAGGCTGGACGGATTAGTGCGCATTGTTTGCTATGTCTGCCGGTGATTTAGACGGAGTGCTTAGGTGATTTGTGATTTAATCCTTTGTTTATATTAGCTTCCGCAAGTAATTAGCGAATAAACAGGTTAGTAGTACCAAACTGAATCTTGCAAACTTATATGACACAAGTCAGCTCCCACAGATGCAATACAATACAAAATACACTGACAGAGGAACCATGGAAAAAGCGACGACTGTCTTTAAAGATTTTTGTCGTATAAGTTTGCAAGAGTCTCAGTTATTCTAATTTAATCATTGGAGTAAAGGCTTTCCAGTCGCCAAAACAACCTAGACCAAGTGATTCACAAACACAGCTTAAACTACAATAGTGTAGCCTAGCCTATCTACAAACCCAACAAGCCGTTTACAACAAACCCTATCTTAAAACACGACAACACTAACTTAACACTTAAGCAAGATTATTATGATTGATGAAGCAAAAAGCCATCACTTAGCCTGTATAACGATATTCAATTATCCGTCATGATATTAACGCCTAAACACACAGTACGTCGCACGTCTTACGCAAATCATAGTATTAACCAGACGCCTGACGATTCTGAACACTGACTCATATTGGTAACTTTTGCAATAACTCATTTGAACATTAGAAGCGGTGCTTCCGTGTGAAGGACGAGAATAGTTTTAGATTGGTGAGAATTATTGTGTTTGTCGTATATGCTTGAATTAAGACTGATGATGGAAATGGTTGTGAATAAACACGCGGGTTTCAATTTCAGGACTGCAGTTTTGTAATTGCTTACTTTGGTCATTTTTGCATTGAGGTTGCATTTGCATCAAGGTTATAACAGTTCTTATAAAGCTCGTTCTAAATTACTCCTCATTTACAAAAGTCAAGTAATCAGTTGCACCAAATTCATTAACTATTTCTTCAGCAACTCAAAAAACCAGAGCAATACGTCTAACAACTCTACAATAAGCCAGTTATTTAAAATATAAGATGATTATGTTCAGTCAACCGTTCTTTCAGCTCAACTCAAAATTGGAAATAATATATTACTTATTAATCATTGCACATTTAGGTATCACGGTTTCTATCGACCGAGCTAAAGTTGTGGTTCGTAAATGAACTCATAAGGACGTTTATATGAAAACACACCACATCGAGCCCCTCTGAGCGTCTTTACCAAGGAGACGATATTCAGTTCTCTGCTATGTCGGCGGGAAGTTTGTCGTAGTACGAATACTTGCGCGGTTTTGTTCACTTAGAATATAGTTTCTAAAGCAAAGCAAAGTCATAGGTGAACTGTGAAAGCAACAGGATGTGTTATAATTAGAATATTATTAGGTGTAATGCAAATATTAGACAATACGATAAAATCGATATAATTTTCTTTAAATCATGATTTACTCTTGTTTCTTAAACTTACGCTATGGGCGATTGACAGACAGATATCTGACAACACATTTCGGCGTTCCCAAAGTAATAGAAAATTAATATTTGGGTCCATAAATGCATACACTTTACGAGTTCTAATTCTAACATAACCTTCAGAGATTCCAAACATTTCTTTAGTCAGACAATATTCCGCTATCACAAGTATTACGTATTTATAAACAAAGTTTAATAAGATTCCACGGAGGCTTCGGCATTAAATATTTTCATAAAAAAACCTCGCGGAAAACGACGGTTAGCAAATTTCTTCGCAAAATCTACAAGAACAATTCTCTTCATGATGCAGCTTTACTTGCTATCCACATTATATCCTTATTTCCTCCTTCAACTGTAACTGGGGTGGGGTTTTCATTGGAAAATGTGTCTTGATGTTTAACAATAGGGTCGTTTATAGATTGTTTGTTGTGTAGGCCATCAACAACACGCATGATAAAAGCCAGCGGGGTACAAGTGATTAAAATAAGTAGGGATTTAGGTGCGGCTGTCCTAATGGGAGGGCACCACGCCCTGACCTGACGAACTCCGGTTAAACGTTTCTGTGGCAAGTGTATTAGTGAAGTGACGGGCTGCTCTCTCCCTTTGTGTTGAGAGAACACAATTAGCATCTCGCTTTAATTGAAATTTCAGAAATGTTGGAGTGTCATCCCCATTTTAAACGTTACTTTTGTGATGAAATGTGCTTTTTCGGGAGTTTACGTTAAGAACTGAAAGCTTTAGCTGAATCTGCTCTATACGTATTATGTTAAAAGCCTTTGATTATAGTTAGTCTCCTTCATTCCTCACTATCATTAAGAAATCTCATGGTTTACTACAATCGGACGGTAAAACAAACCTTAAACAAACATTTTTTACTTTATAACCCGGACATAACAGCAACATAAACTGTTGCAATTAGAACGTGCATTCTGAAAAAAGAGCACGCTCTAGTTTTAATACAATACAGTTGTCCTACAAAAATGTTCGTCGCATTTTTATTCCGGCTTTACGAGTACTAACGTTTAGTGTTTAGCTCATAGCCAGAATAAAAGGAACCCGTATTGTTATGGCGTTATATCATTTGCAGGTTTATTACAAGAGCGTGAAATTAAATTGTACGGAGATTAAGTTTGCTGCAGTTATTTTTCAACTCTCAAGATCACATAATTTAGTTGCCACAGGCACAAGGAATTGGGTATATAACAATGATTTATTTATAGAAATCTGTCATAACACCATTCATTAAGTTAATCAGGGGATAAAACAAGAACAAGAAAATAGAAAAGATGTTGCAGTAGAGATACTAAGTGTACTAAGTGTGTTAGAGTGTAGATTTAATACAATGTCTAATTCAATTTCCTAATTGATGGCGGCTGAATACGTTTTTATACTCTGGAAAGTTTATAATCAGTGGAAACTTGACAGAAAAACTCAGGGTCTCTGTTTTGGCCACAGTGGAATTTGAACTCCACACCCCTAAAAACAGTTGCACTTATTATCTCTAGGACGATCAATGAATAAAAGCCCAACGGCATCTTCATACTAATAAATTTATATTTTACAAACTAACTCATATATGTTAAGCCATATTACGTACTATGTTTAACAAACAGTTTAGCATACCGGTGCACTTTGCACTAATTAGTCGTAGGTAATGGTTTACATCGTAAGCAGGGTGTAATAACGCCGTGTTATAGCTGCGTGGGCGTCTGCCGCCAATTATAATATCAGTAAAGAACATAATGAATGAAGGAAGTTGAATATGTAAGTGTTGATTATTGAATTTATTATAATATTGTAGACTGCCTTTGTGGTATGCATGCTTATTGTACAGTTGACAACTAGTGTATGACAATTTGATAGTCACTTTGCAGTACATACAGACTGCCTCCGTGGCGCAGTGGTTTAGGTCACCACGCCGATACCACTGCATCGGGAGGTCGTGGGTTCGATTCCCACACGGAGCATTTATTTGTGCGACCCACAAATAATTGTTTCGGGTCTGGTTGTGCTTTGTGTCCGTTGTTTGTATGTTTGTAAAAGTCCCCGCGACACAAGAGCAATTCTTAGTGCGGGAGTTGTCTTTTTATAAATAAAAAAAATAAATAAATAAAATAAAGTACATTGCAGCTTTGACATAATTATATTATTCAGTCATTTTAGAAAAGAAACAATGTTCAGAATAGCGATATATGAATCAAGCGGTCCTGAAATGTAATACACAAAAGCCCTTCAGATTTATAGTGTACACGACTGCTGATCACGAGTTTTCTATTTCTTTAGCAATACCATTGATATTATACCATAATGATTTTTTATATTAATGACTGATATCCTCTTCTAGGTCGTGCACGTGATTGAAGTCCCTAGAGTTTTACTAGGGTTTACGGTGATTGTTCCCTTTTTTAGCATAGTGCAAGAGAAACTTTATGCAATCAATTACTGAATACACTAATTATTTGTAGTGACACACAGACCGCAAGAACGGCCAATGTTTGTCGGCACGTGGTCGGCATGGTCAGTGTGGTCGCCGTCATTAATCACCTCAGTGCACTGCCACTGCCCCCTGTGATTGCTAATACGAACCGTAGATTGATTGAGATTGCTGCCATTAGACGATTGGACTATATAATAATATGCTAGATTACAAATTACCTTTACTATAATCGAATAATACTTTGATGTTTGAAAGGTAAACAAAGTTTACTAGTGCCGTTTGCTGCAACATTGATTAATACATTTGAAAATAATTTTATATCTTTTTTGGAAGATATATTGTGAGATTTTATTAAAGAAGCACTTTAGCTTCACTTTGCCTTCTAGGTATTGCCAATAACTCCATCAGAAAATCCGAAATCATTTCAATCTCAAATATCGTATGGGTTATATTAAGAAAATAAAAGCTTATATTGATCTCGGGTACCAAAGTTTTGATCAAAGAACATTTTATTATTGGTTCTGTAGTTTTTAAACATCACCGTCTACAAAGATAAATATCCATTAGAAATAAAAACAAAAAGCGACTTATGTAGGATTAATCATCCATCCGGATGTACTCAAGATGCAGCTAACAGTCTAGGCTAACTATAGCTAAACCAATAGTGAGCAATCAAGAACGATCGTGGCAGGCCGGCTGCGATAGCCGATATCTGGTGGCGCTGGGTCGCCGCCATTAATCACATCGGTACACTTCCACCGCCCTCTGTCAGAGCACACACCGCCCTGTAGTTTGACGAACAGTAGTGAGATTCCCTACAGTTGATAGTACCGAGTATCGAGAGTTTGACATTAAAATTTACTGCGAAAATAGTTACCACCTCGCCAGCTACAGGCGTTGATGATTCTCATACAAGGTTTCTTGATAGGTAGCTGAATCGATAGACCAATTTGTTTACAACGTGTATCGAGAAAAATTCAAGTTGGTTATAGTGAAGTTGTGTTGATATGATACCTACGATACAACTTGGTTATGAAAAGGGGTGGAATTCAGAGGAGATTTTTCGTTCATTTTCAGTTATTTCCCCATGAAAGGTAGTTATAGCCCTTATCGGTATCAAGCAGTGTTACAGGATGTTAATCTCATTGTTGTCTTCATCTTTTATCTATAACCAAAACTTTAATCAAAACTTACGTAACTTAAAACATATATACAAAAAAATAAAACTGTACATTTTTTTTTGTAAAAGACATATACTAACTACAATGCTTCGAACTTTTTCGTTACTCTTGTAAGCAGAACGTGTAAGCAGTGTGTCCGCCATACGGCACGCGTATCTGTGATCGACATTCCCGTGCGATTACTTTAACAAATCTGCCGATAGATATAGCGAGTAGTTCAGGGACCTATTAGTTGCTTCAATATCTCCATGGATTTGTACCAATTTCTTATAAACTGGGTCAAACTCTTCAAATACGAATACGAGAGCTCCGAGAAGGATCAAAGCTGATCTCCGTTTGTCTTTACTAAAATTTCGATACTTTGCAGTTTAGTTTGCAAAGGGTTTTGTGGGAAGTATGGCAATATTTGACTGGAAACGGACCTCAATGTATTTGACTAGCCTGATAGTTGAATTCTCAAACGTAGCTCAATTTAAGTCATTTTGCGTTAGTTTAAGGCCTTTAAGGAAAGCTTAAAATCCATCTTACGTCTATAACTTGTGGCTACACATACACAACAATAAATCCTTAACGATTTTAAACTCCCGCGACTTGTATCATAATATCATAATGCAACGGGTCTAAAACGCAATTAAAAATTAAAGAATATTATACCTTATTTGTATTCCCGACGTTTTGATCGAATATTTCATAACGCACTTCTTCAATCTGAGCACGTCGATATATTTAATTTTCGTTGCAAACAATGTGATTCTTAGTGAAATCTGGAAAGCCACATAGTAACTAATAATAGGTATGATGCCTTGTTCATCAGAGCAGAACAAGAGACATTTTCTTTTCCAGCTATTATTACAGCTAGTAACATAATTACTGTGTAATTAAGACGTGTCGTGGTAATACAGTAATTAGTCGGTCTTAGTACAGACGGATGCTACATGCTTGTGTGACCTGAGATGATATACACATAATGAATATAATAGTAAATAATGTATTGTTATAACTGAAATGAATGGCAATATATTATTATATTAATAATACAGAATTTTTAATTGAGCCATTTCTCGAGCAAACATCAACGCTGAAGCAAGAGTCTATGAAACCAACATCTACAAGACAAGGAGGTCAAAGCAAAAATGTATAATCCGGTTAATCCCTGTGTAATAAATTTGTTTAAATAAAGTAAATTGAAAGTCTTAAAGTATAAATGTCATATCGAGTGAGGATAAACTATGTAAAATTATTATTTTCAAATAAAAAATAAAAATGAAATCATTGCTAATCTGCAACGAATAATAGAGATGCAAGTTATTCACAAATTCAACGATTTCAAATTTTAAACAATTTTACAGTTACATCGATGTATAATACACCTCTATACATTCCAAAGCCTTATCTACAAGATATATGTCCGATTAATTCATTACAATGAGCAGTTCACATACATGTAACTTTAAGTTATAAAAACACAAGCTCAGATGGATAGATAACATTGCTTGATGCATTACTTTGAAAGAGGGTTTTATAAACATGGTAATTTGTAATACAGATTTGATTTATATGAATAATTGTAGGAATTCCTACACCTTACGTATTTATATGATTTAGTTGTGTAGATTAACTGATGGTGATGATAAAATTAACATGGTTCAGATCCCTCCATAGATCATTTCACCTTCTCTTATAAATCTGTACTAATATGCTATTACAAAGCTGAAGAGTTTGTTTGTTTGAACGCGCTAATCTCAGGAACTATTGGTCCGATTTGAAAAATTATTTCAGTGTTAGATAGCCCAGTTGTCGAGGAAGGCTATAGGCCATATAACATCACGCTACAGTCCTTAGGAGCGGAGTAGCAACGAAAAATGTTACAAAAACGGGGAAAATTTTGACTCATTCTCTTAAGTGACGCAATCGAAGTTGCGCGGGTCAGCTAGTGAAAAAATAAAGGCGAAGCTAGATGTTTATACAAATTCAGCCTTTATGACCATAATTTTTTATCTAATAGGATAAGACCTCGTAATGCGAAGGCAGCGGTCCTTATAAGTTAAGTATGAGGCACAAGGAACTCTCATCAACTAATATTTTAGTTCCCAGTTCCAATCTTCCGATAACTAAAACAAACTTTTTATCTATCGGTTGCATTGTTTATCCTCCACTAGTATGTAAATTTGATACAACATAAATCTGACTCTCGCACCTTTTATCTATCCCGATCAACCCATTTTTAAAACATCGACATCACTAGATAAGGCCTGCAGACGGGCATAAATCATTTTTACGGCGTCTCCTACTCCCTTGTCTATGCGACAGGCTTTCACGGCACGTGAATGGCCCGCTTTATGCTTCGCTGGGTATACAACTACAGCAACCAATTAGACGCGAAATAAAGCTTTATTTTTTGGGAAAAAGGGTTGATTTTTGGTTGTCGTCGATCGGTTGAACGCTCACCCCGAAATGCCTAAACATGGCCTATAAATATCGGATCCATGTTGCTATGCGTAGATGTATGGTGTAAAATGTCGAGGTTAATTATTTGATATATCGCTTACTAATTCATTGTTAAATTACAGGGACCAAGACAATATAATTTATTGTTTGAGATAATATATTATGGATTTTTTGTCCTTAAGATATGAAAGTGAAAATTTCAATATCAAACAATTTCCTTCTTACCTATTCGACCTTAAATGAGTACTTATTGATCTGATTAATTAGTAAAGGTTACGTATAAATGGCATAAATAGGTGCTTATCATACTAAGTATCAAATACCTTATCAAAGCCTTTCATAAACGTTTGAACACAAATAATACTGCTTCGAAATTCTTAGTAAACCGTCTCAAATATTACAAAACAGCATATAATCTGTAATATGACTAGTATATTAATAGAGGAGAAATCTACGACCCGCAAGAGGTTACTGTGTCCAGGGAGCTAGAGGTAATTAGCAAAGATGCTATCTATTGAAAGTGTATACCTCAGGTATTGTGCTAGGAATAATAAGCTTTATTATATCTCTGCCGTCTGATGTTTAAGGCAATTAGAATCGAGTAGCGATTACATTTGAGAGATCGTTTCTTTGAGTGTTCAGTGACTAATTTATTAAACACATTAGACTACGGGACTTAATGTGAGCATTCATTTTACCTCAAAATACCTGATATTTACTAACAGGACTCCATGTCTATTATTGTCTACACATGGAGTCCTGTCATCGTCATCGCTGATTCAGTCAGCCTGTAACTACGGCCAGTCTAACCTGCGCCGAAAAGTTAGGCATTTCGAGGTATAATTGTTAACGCAACAGTTTATAAAGAGTAATTACTACACATATAACATTTCCTCTAGTTCATTAATTCACACGTAATTATCTGCTTAAAAATAACGCCTACCTATTTTTATCTTCCACAGCCCACGCATTTGAACAATGTAATGAAAGGATTATACAAAATCACAGCTAATTTTAGATATCAGACTCAGAGGCACATACCAGAACAGATACGCAGGTACACCCTCATTTAATCCAAACGCTCTGTTTAAAAAATCATAACCTTTGTTTGTAACCATCGTAAAGAGACCTCCCTGATCGTGTAATGTCAGTTTCACAACTCGAAATAAGAACGGGGTAACACGGGCCAATTTAAATTGGTTAGCTTACAATCGCAGTCGCAGATAGCTACCGCGCGACACCCTGTATATTTGTTTAGGATACATCCCTCTTTATTTACATATACGTTTCGACGTTCCAAAACAAACCTTAATAGGTCGGTTTAAGATTCAAATTGATTTGTTTTGTAATCTCATATGGTGCGGTACAGAGGCTGTGTAAGTTTAAGGTATGCACGGATAAACAAAAGGGTTTATTGACCTTGGCTTTCAGCCAGATTTAGAAACAAGCGAATTAGGAGCCATGCGATAATCCAAGGGAAGTTTGGTTACTTAACGAGCTACTTGATACGTTTTGAATAGGGATTGAAATGATAACTGTTTGAATAGCAATTAATTTGTTGAAAGAGAACACTTCAGATGAATAAACGTGAATGATTCTGTCTCATTTTCTATTAACAATATCCTTAATTAGCCTACTACGAAAAAGTAGCTTAGAGGTCTCCTAAACTTCAGTTTTATATAGACAACCAAAACTGCAAAGTTCCATATATAATAAAATTTGTATCAATATTTCATCACCTCTGGCTTCACAATAATCAGATTGTAACCATTCACACAGTAATACTGTGTGACCGACACATATCACTGATATCTTAATGATACATCTTGGAACTAAATGTTAAAACAATCAACATTCGTGATATATGACGATGCAATGAACTTTTCACAATACAAAAATAAAAGCGGCTATAACTACACTACAATTATTTAAATCGCACGAAAGCAATAAAACAGCAGTCAACATCGTTTGCAAGGTGCCTATTGTAGTAATATCGAACACATAATATTTCATAATAATATTTCTTTTTATATCCTTTACGTCAATATTTACCCGAAAGTCTTAAATTTGTATTATAGTATATCTTATTAGTATATCTTATTTGTGAGAAATAATCTCACTTTTCGCTGTGAACCCGACATTCAATAAACTTGCATTTAGAGCACTCTTACAGGAATTATAAACCCAAAAACAATCAAACATAGAAGCTACTGTTGAACTCTTAAAACTATGTTTATACAAGTCTAATAAATCGAACACGGAACTTCATGATCAACTTTTACATATTTACTCAAACAAACTTAATAAATAATGATTAATTGTTCATTGTCTTTATCACCAAAATTAATTTTCTCCATTATTTTCCATACATAATGTCGAAAACAAAACTGCCGTCAAGGTACACCGCGTTACGTAAACGCAATTTAAAATTCACGCCTGTAAAAACAGCTTTCATCTCTTTAATGTAATCCGTCTTTGCGATACCTAAGTGACACCCTTCTAAGTAGATAGTGAGGGAGACTTGCTTTTAAATAATAAATTTACTCCAGGCACCTACTGTCTTCATTACGACACTATGTTATAACATATTTTGGTAGACGTGAAGATCTGACGCGATTAAGTAAATATGTAGCCTTTATTTGACGTAAGAAAAAGTATTTCGGAATTTGGCTGTTAATAAAAAAAATTATGAGGAGAAGAAATTAAGAAACAATATCTTCACAAAATTTACTTATTTCTCGAGTACCTATGACATTAACGAGTGTTATGTATTAAAAACAAATACGGAATTTAAAAAATCTTTACTACTTTATGTGTTTTTTCCGACCCCAAAAACGAATTTCCTTCTAACCCATAGAGCAGGACAGTTAAACCCGGGAAAATATCCCTTAATATGAAAATCAGGGACTTTACGTAGTCATAAACCATTATTTCCCCATAAACTACATCACATCAAAGAAAACTATTAAATATTCACCAGCCATAAGAGTGTTTAACATTTTTTCCTTGAGTGTACACACACTACACGTTGGTACGATGCGTGTAGTTAATTTTCACAGTTCACTTTGTCATGCAAATATATGCGCCCTACCTTCGAGACATAGGCATATTGGATTCTTAGCGCGAAACAAATTAGAACGAGTAGAATGAGACGGGAGAGAAGATGAAGTGAGTGACGTCATGTTTACGATGTTCCATGTTTAAATGTGCTGTTTGTTGTGTCTGACATGGTGGGTTACTGTAGGGAAATTCAGTAGCGCCATTCTTTACAGTCGATACTGTCGAGTATCGTTTGATATTAAGGATGTACTGCCTAAAATAGTTCTATAGATATCCGCTAGAGGCGTTAAACAGATTTTCATACAACATTTATTGATAGCTAGCCGGTTGTCGACATTCGATAGTGGTAGAGAATCGAGCTGCTAAATTACTATTGTATTGCTGTGGAACGTTCGCAAACCGATGACTTGAAACGTACTTAATAATGCTTGATTTTTTTATTTTGTTGATCGAATACACGAGGCGTAATAAGCTGGCGGTTTTTTATTTTAAGACAATTTTAACAAAAGTACGATACGCATTAAAATTTGCTGGATACACATAATTATCTACTCTTAATAACAGCTATTAATAGTATAAAAGTTATGTTTAATTACTAACAAAATAAATAAGTAGAAATATACCTACTGATTCTAGCTGATGGAGATCATAATTGCATACATGAAACCTATTTAGTAAGCCCATTAGTTCGCAATAATTATGAAAAAATACCTTAGAACTAAACAGGTCGGTAATAATCTTTTTTTTTCAGTATTCGAAAATCGAACATTTAAACGTGCTTACAGTTATTTAGTGGGCGGGTACTTAGTTTTTTTTTAAACGGACAACGGCATCCAATTAAGGATAAAGCATATAGCCTTTAGAACGAAGGTATATTAGCGTTTGTCACGAAGCCACTCCACAAAGGTTTTATTAGTTAATTTAACAAAGTCCTGTGCTTTTTGTAGCGATTACTACGCTGAGTTAACATTAGATGGTTTTATGTGACTATAGTTGTTTTATTTTATGATGGTTTATTAGTTATGTCATTAACTTATAAATAAATAAATCACGGGAACCAAGTTTGCTGAGCTTTTCTTTCTAAAGATTATAGTCCGGTAACGTGATAGAGCGAGACTTGGAACGTACGATTAATCTTTTTTAACAAAAAATTCTGTGTATTCTAGAAATAAAGTAGCTGTATCAAATAGTCCGCCCGTCAGCTGCATAAGCCTGCGGGTCAATGATGCTCAACATTCTAAATTTTGTATTCTTCCGCCAGCCCCGAACCTTGCATACAGGGCTCTCTCCTAATTTGTTGAACTATAGTCTGTAGTAGGTACATCACGTTTTTATAAGCGTATTTTTACTACTTGCCAGTATTTTTCTCAGCTGTTAACAAGTTACGTTGCTTTTCAATTAAACGTAAGTAATTAACAGTCGGTTGGAAATCGAGAGTTCACTACAATTAAGTAAGATTGCTGTCAAAAGGTTGTGACTCCTGACCTGAAGTGTTTGGTATATAGTAAGACGTCTATTAAACTGTTATGTACTAACCGGAAATATTAGTTACGAAAGATTTCGAAGAAAGTAAATGTTAGTAGAGAAACGAAAGCAGTACGCTCGATTCTCTACAGTCGGTACTAACGAGTATCGAGAATTTGACATATAAAATGTACTGAACAATTAATTCCTACGTTACACACCAGGGGCGCTGATCAGGTTTTCATACAAAATTGATCGTTAGTTGGCCAGTTGTCGACAGCCGAAATAGGGAATTGTCCCTCTGCATTTATCTATCTTACTAAGTTACTACAACTCTTTAACCAAACTTTTATGTTCCCAACCCAAGTATTCTTTGTATTTTTATAAATATGCATAATATCATGCTTTTTAAGCCCGAAGGTTTAGGTAGAGGCGTATAAAAGACTAGCTGACCCGCGCAACTTCGCTTGCGTTACATAAGCATTAAAAAAATTCCCCGTTTTTGTTACATTTTTCACTGGTACTCTGCTCCTATCGGTAGTAGCGTGATGATATATAGCCTATAACCTTCCTCGATAAATGGACTATCTAACACTGAAAGATTTTTTCAAATCGGACCAGTAGTTCCTGAGATTAGTACGTTCAAACAAACAAACAAACAAACAAACAAACAAACAAACAAACAATCAAACAAACAAACTCTTCAGCTTTATAATATTAGTATTAATATAGATATAGATATCCACGTTTTATCGTTAACAATGTTAGTCCCATGTTAACAGGTAATGAGTCACATTACCTGTTAACATGGGAAGTATTTTTAATTACTTAATTTTGTTATTTCGGACCAAAAACATTTCTAATACTCATCATAAAGTCACGACAAATCATATTGTATGCACTTTCCTCCATACTTTGTAAACCTCATAATTAAATCATAACAACAATGTTCTTCTCACAAAAGATTAACACATCATTATGAACCAAGTGCACGCTTGCAATACGGCGGGTGTACACAATAGCTTAGAAACATTAGGGTGAGTGCACACGCGCGGTCAGAACGCACCGGCGCCGTCCGCTTCCGGACTTCGCGCCGCAGATGCAATTTGCGATGTGCACATTGAACAGTGTTAGATAAACTGTTTATAGACTTTAACAGACACTTTATTATTACTTACTTAAGTATACGTAAGTTTTATAACTGTCTGACGTACCTGAAAGCGTAGGAAGAGGTCCCGAAGGAAGAAGATAGAAAAAGTGTGTGTCTCGAAAAATATAACCAATTTTTGCTATTTATAAATCTCATAAAAGAAGTGGACGATCCTTTTGCCAATTATTGGACACGTAACCAAATTCCGTACTACTATTAAGATCATTTTTATTTTATTAAACATTAGAATAACCGCACACAGTCCGACAAAAGCATTGAAAATGAGATCTTTGCAGTAGCATAAAATACCGATGGGACTATGGGCGTAATAAACTTTCTTTATAGCTTGTCAAACTGCAGAGAGATACGAAGAAACCGGCGTTGTATTAGTGCTGCCTCATAAATATCACTTTTGCATCTTCATTTGTATTTCGTTTTTGCAAAACTTCATCTCCGTAGCAATTGAATAAAACTCATCGTCCAGTCATGATCGCAGATACATTGACACCGTCCAATTCCAAAGCTCATTGCAATACTCATTTCCCGTTTTCAGTGTCGACACATAAACTGTTGGCTATTTTCATTTGAGACCATTCAGCTGTCAACCGGCCGCGCAGTTTGAACACAAAATGCTTGAATTAGACGCTTATTGTGCTAACAGATTGCTATTGAACCGTGTTCCCGACTATTAAGTAGCTTTGTGATGCACTACCGTTTTTTGTTCGCAGATAACTCGAGCGCATCTCTGTAACCTGTTTGCTGCAACAAAATGATTTTGAAAACGCCAGCTCGTTCCCGTAATCTTTATTGTCACATCTCAGTCGTAAAGAAAATAATCATAACTGCATAAATGCCAAAAACAAGTGCATTGATCTTAAAGATAATTTCGCAATCTCAACAAAAGGTTATGCTGATAATAAATTTCAATCTCGATGACGTAAGTGAAGTGGCTCACTCGTCGCTCTCACTGTACGAACAGGCGGAAGAAAACGCCAATATTCGATAATAATCGTAAAATATCGTAAAGCTTCGGAGTTGGAAGCAGTCATCGACGTCTACGAGCCACCGAGCCGGCACAATTATAATAATTGAATCAGGAAATCGTTCCCCTCCAAGCAAAAGTATAAATAAATCAAAAAGGGCTCTCTCATCGGCCGGCGGCGTGGCTGCTCCATGCCTTATTTATTTAGACTCGATAAAAAACCTAAGCGCACCATGTTCACGAATATATTGAATAGCGAGGTCGCCAGACTACTTTACTTGAATAGAACTCTCTCGTTTTCATTCTGAGTATGAAAGGATAAATCCTAAATTTGCGAGAAAACGTGTCTGCTAAATGAACATTATAAGCTGGAATATGATGTTCTCAGGAATATTTACGTCAGAATATGAATTGATGTTGCTTGTAAACACTATAATCACTAAGATTATTGCTAGTAATCATTATTTCATTGAGAGTTAAAAAAAATACACCGATATTATGAAAAATGTATCGTTAACAAAGTGTACAAACGCTCAATGCATACATGGACGAAGCGCAATACAGTCCAGTTGTACCAACAGTATAAAACATTCATGTGGTGCATTTGTATTAACGTTGGCACTCCAAACGCACACATGTGCAGCTAACACCTGGGGCCAATACGGCAGCGACAAAATCATTATTCATCCCCGCACCGCTCGGGCCGCACAAAAAAACATTCAAAACTTGTATCCGAACGAAATCCGCATAAACAAATCCGCGCCAATTGAAAAATGCGCGGCAAAGGAACCGAGATATGCAGCCTCGGAAACGGCGGGAAAGTTAAACGGAATTTTCGCTTTAGAAAATAATAAAAACTTTGATAAATCGTGTGTTTAATGTTAAAAGTTGCTTAATACGTGGGTAAGCAGAATTAATGTTTGATTAACCTCACATAACGTTACAAGTACCGAGGCTACATTGCCGAAAATAATATACGAGGAGTTGAAAATTTTGCGAATAATTTACCATCCTATACGTGAGTTCCACTTACAAAACAAATGAACCGTAACATAACCGAAATCCAGAAGATAAATGTATGCTGATTCAATTTGGGAGTTCCAAAGAAACTTCATAAGAATAAACTTTACCCTGAGATAAGACATTATCGTCATTCGATCAATCGTTTGGTTAAACAAAAAGAAAACGTATAAGAGCATAACAGCACATAACAATGAATGAACACCGTCCATTTTATCACGTCGAGAATTTTATCAACGGCGCATATTTTACGAGCACTCAGTGTCGATATAAAGTTTATGACACGCCAAGACTTAATACAAATATAGCGAAATTTTGCATCGCCCGGGAGAGTCAACTTTCGCTAACGAATATGGTCGTGTCGGGTTTTATTTCGAAATATTGGCGCAGGGCTGCCATATGCTCGTTTCCCTTCAATTGTTGGCCATGTACGGCTAACTATGTCTAAGTTCAAACAGATATTCATGTACTCGTTCTCTTTGGTACTTCATATGTTATTCTAGCACTTCTATTGTTTCCTTAAATGAGCATTGGAATGCAAGTGCAGCGTCGAGAAATAGCTGTGTTCATTCTCACAATAGTAATAAACTGAGAAAAATATAAACTTGTAATGCTTTATGATGTTTTGTCGGTAATACCTGGTGATACTAAACCGTGTAGCTATTAAAAATAGCGTAAAGAAAAGCAACTTTAAGAGATTTTCCAAATTATGTTCAAGAAATGTCGTAAACTTAATTAATGTGGTATGGCTTTTAGTTAACGTAGTGTTGGGAGAGGAAAATCTTTGTGCATAGTTAACGTTGCAACCCTAAAACGAGCAAATATCTTCACGTTTGTACCGCGAGTCTGTTAATTGAATACGGACTAATTACAAGAGTTGCGGTGCAATATATTAACAAAGTAATCGGTGTTAACTTGTTAATGCATCGTCGAGTTTCGTTTATTATTGATTCTGTTGCGTACGCGCATAACAGATGGAGCGTTTTGAAATGAACGCGGTCTAGTTTTGCACCCGTGAGAAAATCCTGCGCGTGTATCCGTGAGAGAGATAATTGAAGTTTAATCAATAATTTAAATAAAGCCACTCCTGGTATTCGAACACATTCACAGAAAATGGAATAGAACACACAGAAAGACGTTCTGCTTTATGTACTCTCAAGCTCCCCTTTTATAGCCATTGTAGAAGATAATTTAAGGGATTGTCTTTATTATTGTCAGTACAGTCCACCTGTGAATGGAGGCTCGCAAAAATAAGAGGGTGCAACAGTACAGCACTTGGCTATCGGTGATCGCAGTAAATTGAAAAAAAAATCTTAGATGAGCTCCATTTCCGGCGGTCCCCTACCGAACCCATCCCCTAGTTAATCGTTAGAAATACGATACTGACACGAAACTAAAGGGTAGTTCTATTTTTATACAAAAATACCCAACAAGCTTCTCAAGGAGACTTTTTCACGATGACATTTTGAGGAAAAGCAATCACCTTCATGTTAATTTTAAACGGTTTTATGCAAATGTACATACTAAGTTCTCAAGTCATACTTTTAATATGTAGATTGAAACGTTGTGTCCCATGCTGGCTTAATTTATGGATATTGTACCCACAATAATGAGTTTGTACCGCGGCCTTACCTGCAACAAAAATATTAAACATTAAAAACATAATTATAATGAATTTCACACATTTTATTACACTAAAATATGTTTTAATTATTTTACGAATTAAATATGGTATTATGCAAATATGTTCCGTTTTTTAAACAATTTATTTTACGATACATTCAAGATACGGTCTTGTTAACTGATGATTTCGGACGAAGTATTAAAAAATATATAAAAGGTATCATGATAAGTTTCGGTACAATAACAATTGTTTACATTGTTAATTGCATTATAGTGTAAAACGTCAGTTGTATGGCCATTGACCATTACTTATTCCAAAATGGTCGTTTCGTCTTAATTACTTATTGCTGCAACTTTATTTAAGACCTAATTTGAATTTTATTGTTAACGACTGACATGCTGATTGAATATTGTGTAAATTCTTAACAATTTACTTTGAACAGATGTCATATTTTTTGCTTAAAACGAGTATAAGCTTGTTGTTGTTGAATTTATTTAAGGACTTGGTACAATACATAAGACTTCAAGCATTGGTGATCATAGAATCGTTAGCTACGGTACCTATGGAAAGCTTGTTTCTACGTTTGCATTCTTTACACATAAACAATCAAATCAAAACAAAGTCAAGTATTTCTTCAAACACTTTACTGTCAAAAGGCTTCATTAAGCTGATATAGAAAAAAAAACCCTTAAGTTAATAAAAAATATAGGTATTAGATAGAAATACAAAGGTACTAGAACTTATTTTATTCATCTATGCAGTCGTAAAATCGCCGCTAAAGCTTATCACGTGTAATTCCATCTATCCGTACTTCCCGTTACTAATTATAACAAAGATTACTATTTAAATAGCCGTTTCGTGCCGATAAATCGGGAATACCACGTGACATGTTTCAGTCGCGTCTCCATATAAGTAGGATCAGATACAGGTTCCGTGTAAACGTTAGTAATCAGACATATCGGATTGAACTTGTAACCAATGAATGCGTGTAAACAGCGGGTACACACGCGAGCATACGTTGTTGCGCATTTCAAGTCAGTAAGGGATTATGGCAACACCATGTACCGTGTTATAAGCTTACAATAGCACGTTTTTTAGTCGGTACTATCGAGAATTGAGAGATTGATAGAGTTAAAATATATACATATGTAGCTACTTAAAAATAGTTCCAGCGGCAGCCGCTAGGAGCGCTGTTAAGACTGTCATACAAATTTTGTCGCTAGCTGGCCGGTTGTAAAATGATAAAAAATCGCGCTTCAAAAGTGATGACTAGACTAGGAGTAGTGTCTGTTAAAATAAAAACTGTACAAATAATTAAGAATGTATCCTATCTGGGGTACACCTGATTATATCAAACAGTAGGTCACAGTAAAGAGTGTAATCTACCATGCATTGTGCTTTTATCTGACTTGAGATGAAAATATGTTTCCTGTTAGCATTGAAACCATTGCTCAACAATGGAGTATACAGGTTAATAATGATATAAAGCGTTTTATACAAAGTAACGCACGTAATTTAGACTTGGCAAAACCCGGTTGTCATGTAGTTTTTAGTGGGCCACCCCACAGCTTAATTTAATGATCCCAGTAATATATTCATATAGGCGATAAATCATACAACATCTGAGAATAACTGCTTTTGCACGTGTCGTAAAGTATAAAAATTATAATACGTATAATAAATAAAGGACCGCACATTTGCCTGCCAGAGCGTCGATTTATTTGCATTATCCTTAACAAATTATTAAGTCATAATTTCGTGAATGAAATAGTGGGGAGTACGGTGCCACGGACTTGTGGTACAGTGGGCTTTTGTCCGAAATTTAAAGGGATTAGTTGACCTGCAAGACTATAATACATAAAATGTTACTTTATATTCAGGCTTTGAATTCGTCAACAAAATACGCGAGGCTCTTAAGTGGCAATAACAAATTTCGAGCCGTTTCATTAACAAAAGCAAGGTTAAAGTTTATTTTTTGTAAGGACTAATCCTTGTATAAAAATGACATCTATAGCAGAGTTCACAGCACTCGGTACTGTCGAGTATTGAGAGTTTGACATTTAAATGTTTACGGAGCCCGGTAAAGGCGCCTTACAGATTTTTGTGTAAAGCTTCTCGATGGCTGGCCGGTTGTAAGTAGTCGATAGTAGTAGAGAATCAAGCTACAGTATCACTGGGTTCGCAAAGACGTATTTCACCTTTAATAAAACGCTGAGACTCCCGAAACTACGTTTTATAAAGACAAACAGACGTAAGATTACGTAGCCTTATTCTGAACTACACTTGCTTACCTACACTTTATATTTCAATCGTAGTTATCTCAATAGACCTGTATAACCGCTCAATATAAACCGTTTATTCAACCAATGTCAGGCTCAAATTAAACACTCCAGTTTCACAATCAACTATCTTTAATGGTTTTATCCGTTTTATCTTAATTAATCCCTCTCTCCCACTTGTTACTATCCTTTCCTTTTGAACATATCTTCGGGTCAATTAGTAGTAAGGTCCTTTTAAAAACAGATGATGTATTTAGTTCCTCGAGAGAATTAAAGTTTGGATGAAGTTTCGATCCGGTTACGAAGTTCGAAGATCCTTTGTTTGAGAGGAAAAATATGGGATTTTAAAGCGATTTTCTTATACTTATACTGCATGTGATGAATAGTTATCGTATAGGATGATTGTCTGAATAAACGAAAAAACTTTCATTGACTTGATAGAATTCAGCTTGTAAGATATTTTTTTTAAAAATAACTTTTGTGTAATTTTCTAAAATATTATTTTTTATCAAATCTTTTCAAGATTGGTGATTTCTTTAAGCCTTAGGGATAAGCCTCTAGTTCAAGATTACATTAGTTTGAATAAGATGGATCTCTATTCTTTTTAAAATGAATTTAAATTCACTTGACAGAGACAGAGCGCCTAGACAAGACAGTTTAATTGTACATAGGCTTTAAATAAATGAACTGACAACACAGAATTGGGACCTAGCTGAACAAACTATAATATAACCAGCGGATAAACCTTCGTTAAGTAAATACTTAAGTCCGGAATTCATAACTTGTACTAGTAATAGAATTAGTAATACCGAATGAATTATGTATAATATATTATTTTATTTTCTACAACTTTAATATTATTATTATTTAATTAAGATACCTATATATTTGTGAACTTATTTTTAAGAAGTTCTAAGGAGTATGGCGTGTGTGCTGTGCGCTGAAAATAAACATATTTTTTTTCGTTCTTAGTATTTTTCAATTGCTTCATTTCAAACCATAATTTTGTCCACACCAAGCTTTTACAGTTTCGGTCTTAAATCTCGTCACATCCGGACTAGACGGCCAAGAGTAAACTTCAGAGTACGGCATGAACTTTTACTTAGTAAAGGAATTAATTGTGCATTAAAAATAATTTCACTGTTTAAAAAAATATATATAACGTACAAATACGACCAAAGAAATTCACCAAAACATTGTTGTTCCAGAAAACCGGTGCTAACGATCCATAAAAGAATCCGTTTACAACAGAAACACGAGTTAAAATCAGTGTAACGTAATTCGTGTTCTTGATGCACAACCTTTTGCAGGCGCAAAGCAAATCACCTAGATTTTTCTAGCGAAACAGACGCTAAATTGGCAAATAAGGACGGTGTTTGTGTACTTGTACACTTGAGGAGCAAATAAAGTATGTATGCTTTTAAAATTACGTTGAATATGTTTATTTGTGATCAGTGTGTTATAATAGAAGGCACTGTATAACAAAGTTAATTCTTGTTATTAATTGTGACTGTATAAAGTCAAAGCTGCAAATAATTTTCTTTACAATTATTTAAAATAACTAGCAATGAAAATCCTAAGCGAATCTAACTACCTTAATCAATGACCATAACTAGCCGATATTAACGGCACGACTAGATAACGAACTAAAACCAGTATTAATATAATCCGTCGCGTTATCCGTTCAGTGCCGTACTGTGTACTTTCTACGGCAGAAAGTGTACGAAATATGTGTAGCGAACTACCGCGCCCAAGCGCGCGATGTGAAAATGATTTACGTAGTAGAAGAAGGAAAACCGGCCGATTTCCCCCCCCCCTCCCATAAATCCGTCGCGACCCAACCTAAAAGAGTTATAAGCGAATCACATTTTTCCATTCGCCGAAATATTTTACACACATATTGATGTGAAGCCTTTCGTATGCGAAATTAGATAATGGGGTATGTAACGTTGTTTACGAATTTACATATTTTTACACAGGAAGTGAATTTGAAAAGCTCTTGAAATGAAAAATGAATAATGAATTCAATATTGGTGTCAGCTATTTGGTATCAAAGCTGAGAAACGATTTTTTCGATGAATAGACTACGATTTTATGAAAAAGAATAAAAGAAATAAGACCGAAAACATCGGCATCATTATTTGAACACGGCTTTGTATTGAGCAGATTCAGTTCCACGTTTTGTGCGACTCCGATAAACAATGAACATTGCCTGTCCACTTCCCAAAGATAAATTCACGAAATAAGAGAACCAATGGGGTGCAAAACCGTATTCAAAAGCTAATGTATCGAATTTCGATTGCCAATATAATATTCTCAAAGATATGTAGGCATACGATTGCACTCAGAGCTACTGCCAATAAATTAGTTGAATCGGATAAACAAAGCTCTTTTGTTGCGTGAAAATACCGCACCACTGCAATTTGAAACATAATTGAAGCTTTGGAAATTTAAGTTGGTGTGTAATTTAAAAATGAATGGTAGAAAATAACACACTGAAAACATTTGAAATTTAATAAAACATTTAAATATAGTTACTTACTACAAAGTTAAAGCCTTAGGGCAAAAGCGATATGAACAACAAAAAATAACATAATTGTTATTTTCAATCTGTCAACTTCAAACGCAGTAAAAACAATAAAATTACGAACCAATTTTCGTCAACATTCCATTTGAAAATTAAGTTTTCAATTTTCATAAATCGTCCAAAAAATAAATGTAATTTTTGGAAACATAATTTTAAAAGAATCATTTAATAATAAATTTATTTTAATGTATTCACTGTTTTTATTGGTCGGCAATGTAGTAGATAAAATAAGTAATTTTGTATCATAGTTGATCTTTTATTCAAATTATTTTCATCAGAGGTTCTAAATAATTAAGCACACATAATTAAAAGGTTTCACGGGTATTTGATGATCATTTTTTTCTTCTTTGCCGCTATCGCCTTTCAATCAACGTTATGACTATTGATGAAACGATGAGTATGGTAAATTATGCCTCACCGTTTAGATTTTCGTAGATAATATTATTATAAAGAATAAAATAATGATGATGGAAGAAATACATTCAGGTTTTTATTATGTGTAATTTATTTTATTCAAACGACAGTTCTTGAAGTTCAAAAAAGTGTGTTAATTAATTAGACACCTACGTGTTTTCAACAGTATCCATATAAGTTCTCTAATCTTTGTACTTTTAATGAGGTAATATAAATAACATTAGACTTTGGCTGATAATCATGTTTTCATGTTTTGGCGAATACTATTGAGTTTCAATAGTTTTGCAAGAATTCTAAACGACACACCAATCATACATATGTACATAATATCACGCCTGTTATTCCGAAAGGTGTATGAAATACACCCGAGTTTCGTCATTAACAGTGTTAGTTTAATGTAAAAAGGGCGAGCCTATCGCCATTTACCGGGCACATAAAAAAACACCGGGTAATCAGAAATATTCTAATAAAAAAAGATAAATAACACTGCCCGACCCGGGAATCGAACCCAAGAGCTCATGATGAATCAAACGGGCTGCTAATATGAAATACATTATTATAAATTACTTAACTTGTTAAGTTAAGTAATAAATAGACTCAGGATAGCACAGGTTTAAACCTTAGTGGTTTTTTGTTGCTATTATTAAGTAAATGTTGTTATTCTCTGTTGGAATGATAAATGAAAAAAAAATAAAAAAAAAACATGGGACCTCATGGTCGGCAGTCGGAAACACTACCGACCGCGCCACAGAGTCACCCATCAAACATCAAAATAAAACGAAAAACCAAACGTATTATATAATAAATGACTATCGTCACATTTACTTCCCAATTAAATACCTAATTTCAAACAAATAGAAGGTTTGTTAATCACAGTGGTCGCAAGTGTACAGGCGTGGCGAGTAATACGGTAGGCCGATAATTACTTCGGTTCAATTACATGTACGATAAACGTAAAGTAAGACTTTGAATTAATTGATATTAAATCAGCGGGGAAAGTCGCGTGTCGAGAGTTAGCTAGCACCCCAACGACTTGTTTTATGTACTGAGCCAGTTATAAATTATAATATTTAGATATGTAAAGGAATTTTAACGTGTTGGGAAACTTATCTTACGGTTTTTTTGTAATAATTTGTGACAATTTGTAAAAGGTTTAATCTAAATGTAGTGGACATGTTAGATACGCTATAGATTTGTGGGTAATTTAGATATGTAAATAATATAACCTCAATTAGTAGAGTAATATAATGTTTATCTTTTAATAAAGATCTAAGTTCACATATCGTTAATTGATTTAAATAACACATTTAGATTGGTCTACTACTGTTATTAATTAATTAATTAAGTTGCAGATTAAAAAGGAAAAATGTTATTACATCTTCAGATTTAAGAAAATATGATTACTCTTACAAAAGAGGTCAGATATTTACAAAATAAATGCAAATGAGTCGGACAATAAAAACTGAAGGCCGCGTTAAGGGGCAAATAAAAATTTATTACAAATATCAAGTCGCGAGCATTCGGGTGCTCCTCCGGAAAATCCAATAACTGAAATGAAACTCGCAAAATTATATCTGTAAAGAAGATTATTGCGAGCAAAGCCGACGGAAACGTTAAGTGGTCGCGGTCCACCAACAGTCACCACTAATATTAAAATCAATAGAAGAAAAAGAGCAAAGGTTTTTTTGATTAAGTTTAAAATGACGAACTGAGCGCTTAGCAATTTATAAAATGCTTTTGAATTTGGGAAAGAAAAAATAGTTTACTATGAAAAAGAAGTCAGAAGATATGTATTTCTTATAGCATATAACGATTGTTATGTTATGTCACGGTGCTTTATTTTAACACTATTGGGAATAAAAGGAAACTTAGAACTTAACTAACATTAAACCTACCCCATTCGATTGAATTGTTAAGTAATGTCATCGGAAGAATATAAATTCCAACAGCACCATTTTAACACAAACTTCTAACCATAATTTAAAATTAAAACATTTAAAAATCACGTACTCAGACCGTAAAATGTAAGTAATCATAAAAGCGTCCATTCACAGCCATACATTTCTAGTTTTACTACTTGAGAACTAAGGGCAAGAGCTTAGAAACTACTAGAAACTTCATAACTTTTCGTGTTTTCCCAGGAAAGTTTTTGGGTGGTTTATGTTACAGCACTTTTATACTTACTTTTACTTGTTTTAGACTGAAATCTCTTATTTCCCACACGATAAATCAGTTATAATAATAAGTAACAGCTAGAAATGTATTTTTACAAGTATAGGCTACAAATAAAAGATATTTTATTTAACAGATGGTACATAAAGTGACGTAGTTTCCTTTTCCAATTGTAATAATCACACGATAGTCATTTAAATTAGTCAAGGGCCAACTCACCAATAAATTCACATTTCTCCATTTTGTACCCTAAAAGCAATCCAAATATAAAATAACCTATAAAAACCATATCAATAACAAAACTGTTTTTAAATACGCAACATAGGGGTGTATTAGCATACCGGAAAAAAAACACATCCCATCTCTAAATCCCGGCAAACTAAACAAAAAATAAGCTGTACATCAACAGTGGGAGAGTAAATAACAATACGAGTGGGGAGACACGTCATCAAGTGCACCCCACACATCACTATCATCCCGTGCTACGCGGGAACTAGTGATGTGCTCTTGTACACCATTACGTTAAAGAGGGTACGTTGAAATGGTTTTGTAGCGATTGTTTTGCCTTTGATCACAGATGCGAATTTGAGTCTTAATAAAGCTACTGACCATTTAGTTAACATTCAAACTTAATATTACCAATTTAAAAGTCTATCTCTATGTTATGCTTTCACGCCTGACCCGCGTTCCTGATTTGGCTGAAATTAAGTTGAAAGTTCGAAATCCGGAAAGAATTATAGGGCTACGTTTTAAAACCAATCACACGAGCGGAGCCGCTTGGTGTAACTAGTTTCATTATAAATATTTAATTATCGATTGGCGACATTTATTATATTCCAGAATAGATTTTAATATCACCACGTAAGTTCGCCTATCTTGGGTCCTACACCGTCAAGAGATAAAGATAGACAATAGGACATCGGACCTTACATAGTTGATCAACAATTCGGTAATGCGTACCGCGTACTAACTGACGCATGTCCCATTGTCCTAACAAATATCGATAATCGATTGTCTGTCCATAACTTCAATGAATTTTGGTCCAACGTTGTCAATTGTTTATTAATCTGCACAGCTGACAACGCAATAGGCGATGCTGTAAGTGCTTATTCAAAAAGGGCACATCTCCCATTACAAATACATAAGACATACGTCCTTTTGGAATTGCATGGTGTGTGTATATTTATTTTAATTTTAAATTGCTGTGTATTGTAGAAGTTTCCCATTGATTATGATTCAGACGAATAAATTCCAAATATTCTTTTCATTCGATGTTTGCAATCAATTAAGTTGAATTGATGTTCATTCTGGTTTTTCGGTCAATGTGCACGAACAATGTCGGAACAAAAATAAGTAAACAATGAAAAACCGTAGCTTGCATACCGCGGAAGTAATGTACGCTGTATGTACGAACATATATCAACGACCGTCGGATCGTAAACGACTGAAAAATGGACCTATTCTACTAAAATTGTAGAGTTACATGAGGTTAAATAAATCTTTTAGTCTTAGAAATAAATCTTTTTCCTAGACTTTTGACGTGGTGGACTTTTTAGACCAACAAAGGCATTACAGTATAAAGAACGCGGCATATTAAAATGAACTTTAATTAATTCCGATTTCTACTTGAAAAGTTGAATACAATCGTTTCAAATACGTCAATATATTTCTAATAAAATCTCGAGTAACGCACGGTCCAGTGTTTTTTTTGCTAAAATTGTTCAGCAAACGTCCGATACTGGTTGTGTATTGTGTTTGTATGCAAAAGTTGATAGTATAACAGTCAAAAACAATTTAGCATGGCTCCGTCTGGCCGCACTGACAAAACACCGGGGAAAACTCCGCCATTGCGAGTTTCCGGCTAACTAGCACCGTCATTAACGTAGCCGGAATAACTTTTAGCATAATGTCATATTAATTCAACATAGAAAACACAGATTAGGCACATTTTTCTAAGAGACGCTTCTAAGAATAATTTAGAAGGGGCATATTTTTGATAATGAAATTAAATCTGAAGCAAATGCATTAAAGAAATGTCGTTTATGTAACATATTTTTCTCTCACATCGTGCTTCTACCTAAGGATGTATCAAAGAAATGATTTTCAATAAAGCTTCCACCCATAACAAAAAACATCTACAGTACATTAAAAGAAACATAAAAAATTAACAATGCGATTCTCGCAGTTGTATTCAACCCTCCGTCGCTGACAGTGGGTACAAAGATCCGCGCGCCACTAAAAACATCCCGAATTTCCACACAAACTTGCCTCCCTCGACACATGTACGTAATGATACGACATGTCAGCCCTCCAGACGCGTGTGAAATGAGCGCACTTCAAACGGGGCCTCTCCGACACCCCTCCAATGCATTTAGTTGCAGGTGCTTACAATTTTTCTTCTCAGACAAATTCGAATGGAGTTGTTCCGTCTTACGGACGCAATAATATCTTTGTGTGTCCTAGTATTTTTCTTTTCATGTGTAAACGTCTCAGGGGTGGTTTCTTTGAAGAATAATGATGTATTTTTACATTTTTATTTGCACATCAATTCGAATTTGTGCTTTGAATAGCTTAAAAAATATGTGCAGTAAATCATTTTGTACAAATGAAGTAGTTTAAAAGCCGGGAAGGAAGAAAAGAGAGTACGGAACACTTGGTAATAAAACTAACAATTGAGAGAATCTGGCAAGTGCAGTCAAGTCAGACGTTCATTAGCACAATAAATACGTACCCACGCACCGGTGCACTTGGACCATCGTCTCGAGAACAACTATTTGTCTCAAGCACCTCCGCAAGCCTTGTTCATGCTAATTTTCATTTTACAAATTGCCTTGTATGCAGCGCCTTTGAACGTTGTTATGAAATAAGATACTCGGTTAAATGTTTCCGACGCTTATGTTTATAACAATAGTTTAGCGAAGAAATGTTTGCTTAGCATATTTACGTAATATTGGACATTTTCCCACGAGGAAACTGAGAAACCACTGAACATTTAATTTCATTTTAGTTTTGCTTCTCTATACATGTTCGACATTAACGTACACTTGACCTTTTAGATAGACATCGTCGACGTAAGTACCTTTCCTTTAAGGGCATTACATTACCATTTATATCTGCTCTTTAAATCCCATTTGTCAATTCCATTCACACTACACGTGTATAAATCATGTGAGCAATATTGAGGAAAAAATACCTAGTACATAACAAGTCTTTAGCTGTCATCGTGTCAGTAATATAAGGTAATGGAAGAAACAACTTATGAGCGACGAATAGAATTTATTTTCCTCCACGTGGAATAACTGGTCGTGTGTACAATCGTATTTGACAATTCCAAGCATAAATATAAAGAAAATAATTCTTCCTAAAACATATTTTCTCAGTAAGAATTTTGCTAAGAGAAGACACTAACCGACTTTAGTATATGTTTAAGTTATTCCACGGTTCTCCGATAACTGTATCAAATATTAATAATGACAGTGACGTGACGGCTATTTATAGAACAAATGGGTCAGATTTTGATTTACCTTTACCACTAGGAAAGTGAAACTGTTTTTCGTGAATTGTTGTTTTAAGTCTTAATTTCTTGCTACCCTTTCTTATAGGGCTCTACCCCGTTTCCGAGCTAGTATTAGATTCAGTTATTGTAACGACTATCGTAAGTTTCAATATTTGACCTGAATAATTTGATTTTGAAATAATATTTTATAGAATCGTCCCTTATAAAGCAATTAGTGTGTGGACTTCCAGAAGGAAACTAAATATTACGAAAGTTGGCATTCAAATACTGTTTTCCAATACCGTTTTCTTGTACAAAATCAGGCACATCCCTACATTTTACTCCCTAATCCTCCCAAAAATGGCAATATCAAAAACATTTCGTCCAAATAAGTTGCAGTGGGCATTAGTGCAGCGTATCGCGTTATTAAACAATGATTTATCGTCGCATGCCGCCGGTAGATACGAGCGCCTGCGTTTTACTGTTGGGGACCTTTTTGGGTACCAGATTAATTCGTAACTACGAGTTTTTTCTATTTTACGCTTTAAACTCGCACTTTTTGAACGCGGCGAATCGGAAGGAAGTGTTGTAGAGGGTGGTCTCAAATGTTGTGTTTTTGACAGATTATTTTTTATCGTGTTTCTTTAATGGAGCGTTTAATGTTTTGCGAAAATGACTCATCTCGTGAGTCATCTTGGACGGCGATCATTTTATTTTGAAACGTGACATCAACCACTATTCATGATTAAGGTAAAGTCAGATATTTACCGATTTCTGACAAATTAAGTTCTAAAAGTTCTGTAACAAATTAAGTTATTTATGCTAAATTATCAGCCTACTAATTTTTCGAAACAACGTTAATAATAACAACAATAAAAGTTATCGAATTAGCCTCTGCCAGAACACTTTCTTCAATGAATATATTTTTAGCAGATTTTCCTGCTATTTAAAAAAATACTTCAAAAATCTCCCTTACTGTAAACTTTTCCGATAAGAAATCATGCTTATCTATCTCATTTCTCCCATATCAATTTCCACAGATGATATCAGTAACAAATTAATTGTTTATCAGATCGGCAGCAGATTGTGTAATAATACCGTAACATAAGTGCAGTGGTTATAATGACAGGTTACATAGCAGGCGGGACCAGCTCCTGTTGCAGAGATTAATTACTTCTAACCATCGAGTTCAATTGAATTTCATTTTCAAATAACTCTTATTATGAAGGAAATTGAATTAACTTTCATAGTTTAATTTAAGTGATGTTCTATTCTACGATTTTCATGTGCAATGTGCGTAAATATTGTTAGATTTTTTCCTTTAATACATATATTGTTTGTATGGACTCACAGGTACGGTAAAAAGATTAATTATACTCTCAGAATCAATCTGCCTACTGAATTATGAACTCAATTTTACTTAAACCGAAAAATGATCGTACTTCATAACATTTGAGAAATAAACTTACTAAAATATTATAATGCCAATAATCTGTCTTAATTAGGAATGCCTGCCTTCTTCATATTTATCCTCTCCATAGCTTTCTACTATCAGGCCAAGCATTACTATTTTAAAAATAACTAGATTACTAAATAGTAAAAGGGTTTTATACGATATTTCTATAAACGTTACAATTAAGGCAATTATAACATTTTACATCGGACGAGCAGATAGCAACAATGTAGGTAATTAACGCAATATTGCTCAAATAACAATTTAGTCAAGGGTTATCGGACCTAACGACGTAACGCAATGAGCCCGATATTATATTCATTTAATTAAATACAGAATCATACAACTGTTATTTGTGTTTATTTATAAATCAGTGTAAGCTATAATTCTGTCTGAAATAAAAAAAAACTTTATTCAAAGCCTATAGGCCCCTCTTTATCATTCTAGATGAATACCAGTCGGCAGATTGACAGTCATTTTCGAACATTCGCTTTATCTAGCAATTGGGTTATGATATTTATTCATAAGCTGTGAAACTGGCTTATTTACTTTTTTACTTTTCCTTAGATTAATTTTTGTCGGATTTTCGTTGTCTGCACTATATCCAAAAGTTAATCGACGATGGAAAAACCAGCCCTAGTCAATTTAAAACAAATACTAACGAACACATACTTCTATTTTAACACTTTACTCTATTCATAAACCAAACAACAAGTACGGCAAAGTAACTAGTAAGTACCGTAATTGGGCAGCAAGTATACACCTCATTTATTTCCACACTCATTTATCACTATCCAAGGTGGCCATATTATAAAGATATTAAGTTCCGTAACTGTCCAATTAGTTAAACATACAAACATTTCTATATTCTATTAGTAAACCGTTTTCTTTATTTGAGCAACCGCAAAGAAAATTAGTCTTAATAGTTCCATTTGATTGGATTATGCTTATGTCAGTCATTACGATATCAACATCAATCAAAGATTATACAGTTGTTTCGTATTTTATAGAAGCTATTTGTCATTATTAAACGTAAGCCGTCGTTTAATTTTAATCTTAGATTAATCACTTATGAATATGAAGTTTGCCCTCAATCGTAGAGAAGAATTCCGTGAACGGTCATAGATCAGAAGAGTTACGCAGTTGCAACATCATTTAACCAAGAACCTTTATATAGTAGTAAGACAGTTCTTTGAATTTAAGTCTTTATCATACGTACGTCATTTGAATCTTCCAAAAGACTGTATCTACTGACTGTACACGCTCAAAATCATTTTCTCAATCCTTTCATCATCTTTATGTTTTGATATTTACAAACGTCAAGCTGTATCGTAAATCAGTCCTCATTTCAAGTCTACCAGCCATACGACACGTAATCCTTTCGCGTTAAAACTCCAGGAAGAACGCGCCGATAACGGCCACACACATTCATTTCCTAACTTTCGTGCAATCAAGTAATTATCAGTACAACAACCTTTTCACAAAGTTCTAATCAGCAGGTGAACAATAGCGCAGGAATTCCTTTCACCCAAACTGTTTTACACTTATCGGCGCAGGTTCAATGACCTGTTATCTCGTCAGGTAGGAATACATCACGGGAGCATTTGCCGCGAGTGAGTGACGGCCGTGTGACTATACCTTATCAGCTTCCCTAACGTTCATTCTTATCGAGATATTTTCGAATATTTTGACAGAATGTTTTCGGAGGTGATGAATTTTTAATGTTTTGATATTGCTACTGGCTGTTCATAGTTTGCGAGTTCGCCTATTGTAACTTTTCATATTGTTTGCATAATATTTAGTTTTTAGTTAATTATTATACTAACTGGAAACCTATTACTATAACTACTACTCCCGTACAGTCTAACAAACCTCGCGAGGCGGTGAATACGTTGTTAATTAATTTTAAGACGATATAATATCTAGCAGAAGCTTGTTAACTGGTTGTTAAGAATAAACGGAAATGGTGTAAAATTTCACGCTCTCCCATTAAAGTTCACACCCCATAAAACATAGCTTTACCCATTGCTTTACACAAGTTCATATAATTCGTATTTCAAGTTCATCGACTGTAACAAATTGGTAAACTATTTGGTAATGTATTTGAAAGCATGCTCAAATGCGCGCGCCCTCTATCGGCTGCCTGTCAACTGCAAGTGACAGCTGACAGCTGTCATATTTGCCGCGCAAATGTAAACATGGCCGCTTATCTTTGTCATTACAATTTTCAACGTGCCTAAATATTGATTTACTTAAACCTACATGTTTTCGTTTAATCTTGTTGAGCTATCTATGCGTACTTGTATAGTCAAGTGCTTGTTATTAGAATTCTATGGTGAAAACAAGACCGTTCCTGTGAAAAATCACAAACGATGAAATAATTAACCCTAAATTATTATTAAATTTTATCTTCATACGTAGATTACGTAGAATTCATTGTACGTTATTCAGACGTAAAATAAAATCAGCTGCAGCTAGTGAAACTAAAACTTTTGCTGTTTTCTACAACCTATAAAATTAACACACAGGTCTTAACAATAAGTCTGTAATACGTTAACCGAGAATAAGAAAAATAATTAAGAATAGAGAAATATTTTGCTGTTAGGTGTAAATTCAAATGTTTATTGACCACGTTGTCATAGAAAAACTATGAACATATCTAAATAATTTTAACCAAGTAGGTACGAACTATACTATCGTTTCGTCTTCAAGTGAAACTGACTTTCTGAAAATTTGTTGTTTAGTTAAACGACAAAAGCTGTTAATTTGCACATAATATTGAATAACAAACATGCAACTTTACGATTATACTTGTATGTATATTAGTATGCAATATTCATATCACATTATAAGAGGTAACAATGTATTGTAATCGTTTAAGAAATTACCATAAAATACTTTTTGTCCTGAGAAATCTTTTCAGGCAGACGAAGTCGCGGGCAGAAGCTACTGAATGATAAAGTTTCATAAGATAGGTGTTAGAGCAGCTCGTTGCGTGTGGTATGAGGGTATATTCGAATCACAAAGAGAGTGCTGGTTCGTAAAATCAAGTGCCGAGACGAAGGAGTGTCTTTGAGAGGAACGGTAGAAAGGGCTTTAGCAGGGCTGTCAAGAAACTAAATATAATACAAGTATATAAATTTAGATTTGAAGATGTTTTGGCTTTCAATCCTATGAAATTATGCTTTAAAATTAAGATAAAAACATTGTATTTGTTTGTTTTAACCAAAGCTGTAAAATTATATTTCCCGTCTGTTTTATTTAGTTATAGTTTTAATCATTTTAATTATAATTAGTGATTACTAGTATACGCTTACTGCAGCAGAAAACAAAGTATTTGACAAAATAATAATGAAAGATAATAACGTTAATTCGAATTAAATAATCACGCTACAGAGTAATGTATTTTTCCAAAATAAACACAGAGTATTATCATAAAGATATGCGTAATTTTATAAACATTTCTTGACGTTATTTCCTTATTTATGCAAGGAGATAAAAAGGGGTCAGCTGCCTTAAGATTTTGAGTGCATCGCGGAAAAAATAAATGAAACATATTTATCAAATTTACATATAAATTAAACACCATATTTACATACGTAATAACTATGGATGAATAAGCTCAGAAACGAATCTCTTCTCATTGGGTTTTTACATCATATCGTATCGTTTTCTCTGGAAATCTGTTTGGAATGGCCAGTAAATTACAAGTACTCTTTAAGATGACAACCCTAAACTTCGCAAAATCCTAGTAAAATTTTCTTAAAATAGAGGATCCTAGTTAAAGCGGAAACGGGATTTTCCAACTTTATGGTTGCAATCTTAAAGTGCACAACGACTTTATGAAACACCTTAATAGCAAAGTAACCCAGCTCTGGGTGGCGTCGCCAACTGCCTCGTATATCAAACGAACATGGAGCTATCTACGCAAACGTCCCAACTTCCCCGTTATCACTGTGAAAACGAATCAAATTATTTAAACCTCCTATAACCCTATAATATCAGAACGACTGTTCGAAAAATTTACTTCGAATTCAGCCAACGTGAGTTTGAACATATTTTTCGTAAACCGCTTTCGAGTTTAACAACATTGTTATTACATGTTCCCGTTCATTCGCTTGTCGAAGATCGTCTTAGAATTCGAGGTAGCATAACGTTTACACAACTGGTGCCACTGTCAATATTTTTTTCAGAATATATAAGTTTACGTTCTTTGTTTTGTTCTTATACGTCGATCTAATGGATTGTGATATTCAATCATTTTGATTTAAATTATATTCTGAAAAATAGTTTATTTACGTATAACTACAAGGCAACCTATCCACGACTCTTGAAGTCTCCAGCCGCAGAATGACAACCAATCAAGGACGTGTTCCATTTGTGGTCTACTTAAGGTTATCCACGTTTGAGACGTCGGGACGTGTTAGAACAGTGACATGGTTCGCTTACAAAAGTCACAAATCGTTAATACGTCGGCGCCGTTGTCGTAAAGTAGCACCCACGCGGTGAAACGTTGCCGCGTCGCTCACCACCAAACGACTGACTCCACCTGAATACTGGCGAGATAGGAATCGTGTCAAACGACGACTAAAACTTTACGTTCTAACTCAAGAAGACCTGTTTAGAAACAAAAGTTATTACGAGATCAAGGTTGCCGCTCTGAGGAACTCGGAATTATAGATTTTATCGCTCAAGACTTATCCCATCTATTCCATCCAAGTATTTCTTACAAGTTTTATTGGTTTGAAAGTGCTTTGAAAAATTGACAGCACATCCAAATCAGTAATAAATTATACATGACCATCCGTGTCAGTTTTCTGCTAAAGGACTTCTATTAAAAGCATCTGACTGTCAATTGAAATTCTCTAAAAGCAATTAAACGGGTAATAAATAGCTATTCAAGCCACAATCTCACTGCGCAACTTTCTTCTGAGACATTCCCAAACGGACCTTCTATCTTGATTGAGGGAAACTAGCGAGTTTTACTGTTAATAGGAAACCTAATTCTAATGCGACTGGAGATTCTAAACACTGTAGATGGGCTTCATTTACATAAACAGACGATGTTATTCGATGTAGGAGCAATAAATTTTCCTCGGAGAAGTGAAACGAGCGACAAAGCCCATAAGTAGTCGGGACAATAACACTTCATGTACAAAATGTCATGTATTCCTTTACGCTGACGTGCGGCTTGAACCTGTGGTAACTCTGTGAAATAGCTTAAATGATTTGCATTAGGAAACTGACTGTGATAAACTTCCCAGTTACAAAAAGCCAATTGAAACTTAAAGTAGCCTTTACAGCAATCATAGTATTAGCTGCCTTAGCATTAAAATAAACTATCATTTACCACAACATAGGTACAGGAGGTACCTGTACCTGTATATCCAGTGTAATAGAATCTTCAAAGTGGTTCTCATAATAGTTGTTTGTGTAGTCAGTGACAATAGTGGCTCGCGTGCTAGAACTAAACCAGTCGATGTTCAATTAAGCGTCGAGTGATTTGTGAACGGATGCGCGAGGGACTGGATTCTTGCACCCGAAGCGTGTAAGGCCCACCGTAGACGTGTTGATCTTAAAATGTTAGGTTTGACGACTAAACTGAGCAAGTTTTGAGGAAACTTTAGACTTTAAATGTCACTTTTGGTTATTGTCCTTTTTATAGTTTTGACAGCCTATTGCAGCAAAAGACTGACTTGGTTGGAACTCGAACTTTAACTTTTTTTTGTCGGTGCGACGTATTTGTGTATTTTTCTGGGGCAATTATGAGTGGTAGCACACAGATAGAAATAAGAAGCAAAGATTAAAGCCAAGAAAATGTTAGTAACGATTGCGTACCATTGCGTCGATCGACTACCGAGTGTTAAAATGAAAATTCTAATAAGTTAGATTGTAATAAATGTAATAAAATACAGCTATTTTACATTTATCGAATGTATTCTACATTAATTATACCTGGACAATAAGGTAGCAAGTTGCAATCAAAACCTTGCAATGCTTTAAGCAAACGTAAGTATCTATTCCCAGAACGGTCACTCGTCCCATCGTCCCACAAAGCTGTATGTTCGTGCCACCGTTAAATAGTTCTGTCTACTCCCGTCCTTATAACACACCCATTCAGCAGCACGATTCTCTACAGTCGGTACTATCGAGTAACAAGAGTTTGACATTATCATGTTCTACAAAAATAGTTCCTACTGTCACCGCTAGAGGCGCTCATCAGGTTTTTATATTACATTTCTCGATAGTTAGCCAGTTGTCGATAGTTGTAGAGAATCGCGCTACAGTATAACTAACTGTCTATAAAGTAGTTCTGCTCATAACTCAACAATATAGGATTTGTAACAATTGACTTATTTGTGAATCAATATATTGTTAATCTCTTAAGGAGCTTATCGACTATAATTCGCGAGTTGTGTAGGTTGTTCAATAAATCGTAAGATTAATAACATTTAACAAACATAAAAAAGTAGCGCCTAATTTCTAACGGTATCGGATTTGTTCTAAAGTTCATTACTTTTATTGCCATTATTTGGATTACTGTTTTTATAACCATACGTATTTTGTAAACCGAATCATAGGGTTCCAGAATATATTAGTGATTTCAAAATAAAATTACAAAAAATATGTTTTCTTTATTGGGACGTCACAAGTTGCAGCGGGAAAATCCCGTCCCACAAATAAATATAAAACCTCAGACAATATTTCCACGTTTATTTCGTCGTGTCAACACTGCATTGTAAGGGCGTGTACAGGGATTTCAATGCAGAACGACTTTCCACTAATTAATGTAGGGTGTTGCCGCACTCCGCTGGATTAATTACCCTACGTGCATTCTACCGGCTCTTGGGGTGTACACGAAACAAGGGGAAACCGCTCGTAAAAACATGACAAGCCTACGTTCAACAACTTTAAAGATATAAGTATTTGGGAACAATGTATTGTTGAATGATACCTGACTTCCAACGACTTGAACAGGACTTAAGTTCGTGTAAAAATTAGCTCTTCAATTAATATGTGAAAGGCTGTCTGAATTGCATTCATATTGGGACAAGAGGGAATGCGCTTGCTACTTCTTCAAGTTCAATACTCACATACATAAAATGTTTCTAAAGAGATTAGCTCTAATATTTTAATTAAGTCAAATATTATAACTTCTCAATACACAAAATGCAAGAAATGAAATAGACCAATTATTCCTAGACCGTTGATTTGGAAGAAAGTCTGTATTTAATCTCAAACATGATAAAAATAGTACGTTTCTTATCAAACTGTCTCCTGTCGTACGCAGTTGATCCAACGATAACGCACAATACCAATCTTATTTACCCGATAACTGGAACATAACTAGGATCAGTTAGTTCTGTCTGGGGTAAGGAAAAGGCGTTACCCGTCTTCAAAACTACCTAGTTCACGTAGTTTTTAATTAACCTAAATGTAGATACGACGATTTCTACCGGTCTCCATTCTCTGTACTCGGTACTATCGAATATGAATCGTTTGTCATTTTAAATGTAATGCTAAAATTGTTCCTTCGCCGCCCGCCAGAGGTCGCAGTTTTCGGGAGTCGATAGAAGCAGAAAATCGCTTTCTGGGGACCTCAAGGTTTAAATCATATAGGAGCCTGTCTAACCCTGACCATGGTTCCTGTCCAAGGTCCGAAATTATCAAGACTTTTGTATTTTGATTAGTTCTAGTTCTGCTGCGGCTGATATTTACTGGTCATGTTCATGGGCACTAGGTGACACCTAATAAATTACTTATTTGCTTAGATTGCCTGGTGCTAGCGGGTGTGGCGATTTTAAATATATAGCGTTATTAGTGATCACTCTTGTCAGGTAATAGATTTATGAAGACTATTGACTGCAGTAGCGATGTAGAAGCGAGATAAGGGGAAAGTGCATTAAACAGGAATGTTGATGGACTAAGACCGAACCTTAGAGTTTATAGAGCAAGTATTGGTATTTACACTAGAACTACGAGATGTCGGCACGACTGCTTATGTAAATAATGAACAACAAAACACAATTTGGGTTAATCAATAAACATAGGAATTCAAGTATTTGAATAAGCCATAGAACTTAATGAAACGCGTCTCTTATCTACTTTATGAATGTTAACAGCTCAGAAAATTTTATGACGTGCAACAAATATTTCAATCTCGGAGATATTTCAAAAGATTATAAAACAATAAAATAATATCGAATGGAGACTTTCGAGTTCAGATGTCAATAATATAAGACAGTTAAAAGATAAAGTGGCAATAAAGTTTACAATTGAACGCACTTTGGGCAATCATAAGTATACTATAAACGCCTACGTATTTTTCAAAATGTCAGGTATTTGGGCGAGAGAATAGACCATTCGACTATGTATATAGTAGTGTGTAACAAAACTGTCAGTTTGTCCCATAAACTCGGAGCGCGCAATAAAAGGCAACAGATCAAATGAAATTCCGTCTGACAAAAGATTACATTTTAATTCAGTGATAAAACATTTTCACGGCACACTTTGTAGCACTCGATATGCAGAGAATGAAACGTGTAAGAAACTTGTATTAAACTTTTATTGTACTGAGCTACTTTCATGAATTCTCTAAAGTAACATTCAAAGTAATGACAAACTTTTCTAGTATAGGCTTGTAAGTGATATGGAATACATTTGTTAAATTTAAGGATGCATATCTTGTTCTTATTTACATGAATAAGAAGATGAAAAAGTCTGTTATTGTACTGTTAACCTTAAGAACCTGAGAATTCTTTAAATTGTTCTGAAATGATCCGAGAACCCTATTACTGGCTGTTCCAACAGAGAAGTCTTCAATAACAAAATTTATCCGATGCTGATAAAATACACTTTTTTGTTACGTTAGCTCTATATTATAGTATTTAATTGTAAGCTTCAAATACACACTTCAAAACATATACCTCCCAAACTGGCCTTGTAACCTAACTAATTACAAAAAAGACAATTCAATCCATCACAGCAAGTTAAATTTATTGTTCAAGTAATATATGAATGGAGGTTTAACATTTGACGATTTCCGCCAGCTACATGTGACGTCCAACTGAGATCGTCCACGACACTTTTATGGTTACGATTGAGAGAATAAAACTGTATTCAAAGTTACAGTATTAGACTCCACACTGAACTTTACTGGGGTAATCTTTTACCTGCAGACTTTTTAAACACTTAATAAAACTAGGAACATTTTAGTTTCTCGTAACGTTACTTCAGCAGCATTAAATAAATATTTATTAAGCAGGAAAGCTGATTATAATTTTTCGATACCAATATTTGTTTTCTCAGTGAATCGGAGTCCCCCTTTTCTGCATCAAAAGCTTTTTATATAATTGAGTAATATACAGTTTAATAGCTTAACCTAACAACAAAAACATCGACAAACAAACTGAACTCAACGTGTAGCATTTTAGACTACGTGTACTGAAGTTGAACTCAAAAATAGCAAAATTTCCAATAAGTACGAACCATTTCACAAAATGAAACAAAAATCTGAGATATTATCCTATTCGAGTAGGTACAATACAGACTGACATTTATTGTGAGTATTGACTTGTTCAATCTTATACAGACAAGTATTGCTATAAAGTGTGGACAGTTTAGGCTGTAAGTTATGTCGCCTTTGCCTGGGTGTGTTTCAGTTGACAACACTATTGATTGGAAGTCGTTAGAATGGAATATGACATTATTCCGAGTGGCTAGACACTTACATCTGGCAGCATTCTTTTGAGTGATTTAAAACACGTTCAGATGATGCAATTTTAAAGCTGTTCAGTGCTGTGCAAAGAAAAATATACAACTAGACAAAGGGGAAAAATTGTGAAATTATCTTCACCCAAATACTGTGTTTTATACATAATATTAACCTAAACAATTTGAATAACAACACTAGCAACATAATTATCTTTTTTACCTGTCTCAAGAAACAGCAAAAACTTTCCTAAGCAACAATTGAAAACCGTAAAACATGGCCGACTTTGAGCTTAAACTCGTAAAAGAATGCTCGAACAACTATTACATTAAAAGCAAAAATATTCTCACGTCTTGAACTAAGTTATAAGGCAGTTAGACACTGAAATAACATCTAGTTGTAATAAGCGGCAAAAGTTAGCTGAGTCGGGGCACGTTAAATAACTTTTTTACGATAATTCGTATACACTAACTGCCGTAGGCTTAGCCCGTAAAAGTTCAAGGTTTACACCGATACACTTTACGATGGATGCCGAATTAGCACAAAATGAAATTTAAGCACTTTCCTACAAGAGTTTAATGAAAAGTTCGAGTCTAAGAACTGTGTCGTAAAATGTTTGGAAGTTAATTAATGTTTGACACGACGATAAATCTCGAAAGAGTTAGAATATAAAATACAGTGTCGGTGACTTATTAATACTTTGTAAAAGTTTGTCATTTAGGTCGAAAGAAGGATAGGACTAGCTAGGAGATAATACAAGACCCAGACCTTTTAAGTACAAAGTATGCAGACACCTAAGAACGCGACGGATCACCGCTGCAATGGGCAAATGATATTTGCCACATGATCGAGAAGAGTGGAAGACAACGCTGAAAAATAATTATCACTGTGCGATTTTTCCAAGAACCAATTAAAGCCTTCGTGATTAGTATACAAATACACTTCCTACAATGCTTCCGAAGTTGATTAAATCTATAACGTAATTTCCAATTAATTTCAATAGAAGTCAAAGAGGGCTTTCTGGTAGACATCAATCAGCTTCGTACAATGTAACAATATGGTAGATATTCGCGATTTCTCGGTACAGTTCCTAGTTCGTCAAAGTATTCACTTTCTATTTAGATTCTATCTGACGGCACTTCAGCCAGCTGACGTAACGTTACGTGATTATAGTCTTGTTTATTGAAGTATTTGGAGTGTACTTTTCTTGTATTATTAGAATAGACTTGAGAGCTAGGACGGCTGCATACCTCCTTACATAAGTCAAAAATAATGATGTTAATCCTTGAATGGCTAGATCCCTCATGGGTTAAGCTGTCAGTTAGATACAAGAAAAAGTTCAATCAAATTGTGTACTTTATGTTCCACAATTTGATCTCATACCATACTAGAAACACAACACCAGCATCACAATTCACAATAATATTATACCAAAAATATCCCTTACGTAGTCGAAATAGTACATCATAATAAAGAAATCCGGGCTAAAATCTGCGCAGGTTCGAATAAAACGAGCTACTTATATGTAAGGATGCTCTCAGATTTATGCCCGGCCTGTTCTAGATCCAAGATAGGCGATATCAGATAAAATGGGGACGGAATTTTACGTACGTACTTTTATTTAATTTGGTTGGCAGGCTACCTAAATATGTTACGTCGAACACATTTGGGATGATCGTTACTACATACGTGGATAAACTTGGTGTTGAGCTTATTACTTGACTATTCGATCGACAACTACTCTGAATATCATTCATTATTTTGTTTATTTAGGGAAATTAACAGATTTCATTAAATGTTAATAATACATTAATAATAAAATCTTTATCCAAAGACAGTATCAGTACTAGTAGACAATTTTATCAATGTGGAAGGATTAGAGAAAACCCATTTTATTTAATTACACACAATTTCAATTAAGTATCAAAAGAAATTACAACATATTATATACTAGGGAATTAAGGAAAGAAATATAGGCTTTCGAAGGGAAACAGCATCCCTGATTAACATACTTTTATCCCAAGAAAAAGTCAATAGGTGAGAAACTTTAACAGACGCAGTCGGGCAGAAGCTGTATGAGATAAAATCAATACAGGACTTAGGGAGTACTGTTAAGTCAGCTAACGTAGTTATGTGTTTTAATGAACCGTGTAAAAGCAACTGTCGCAAGTTAGCGACGTTAGAACACTGTTAAGTATAACAGGATGGAATTTACTTCCTTATCTGAGTAGCGTTAGGTTTTCCAGTTTAAGTTTACAAAGGATGAGTTTTAAGCACCGTGCAAGCGGGAAGCCTAGCTACAGCCAAGTTTCAAAAAGGTTTTGTAGATGCTAAACTAATTACAACAAAGACTTTATAGATGAACTTTGTGAAGCTTTTTGTTTTCGCTCGGACTACTTACAAAGTAATAATTGTAATGCAACTAATTAAACTTTTTATTGTTCTTACCACAGGGCATCATGAACGGAAGATGAACTGCTAGATTTGTTGCTTACCTGCAAAGAAAAAAAACATTTGTTAGTACAAAATTCATCCGAAATAAATGTTGTTTTATTTTCAACCGCACAAACAACTAACTCCATTTCGAAAATAACCGCAGCTACCCAGAAGCATCTCATTTGAAATGTACCTTTGAAATTCCGACAATATTTTATACCTTCAAATCTCTTTGAGGTAGTCCCAATGATACAGCCGGTGACTTTATTCCCGAGGCACTTCTTCTTTCATCTTGAAGATGGGAGACTTGAAAATTAAAAACCAACAGCCCCTTGGTCTCAGAGTCCCCAGACACTCGAGTGATGCGTAACTCTGAAGGGCTATTAAAAATATCTTTTGGTTTTGATTTACAACGATACTGACGAGAGGACAATGTTCCGTGAAGTTTGAATAGACTGGTTTATAAATACCTATATTTACTTAGAATTGGGAAATTGTGACTTCTGTAGACAAAGTATTGCTATCCTTACCGAGACCATTACAATGATGTCTATAAGGAAGTCTCTAATTTTGAGAGGAGAAACAACATGCATACATATAGGTACGTGCTATATTTTATAAACAAATGTGGAACTGAAAGTATTATTCTTACATGAAAATTAGAAAGTTATATTTTCTTAAACATAATAAGTTTCTAGTAAAAAAAAACAGTCAACCCGTATAGCATAAAGGTTACATGTTCTATTCAAGAGTTTCTCTCATAAAATGAATACCGTTAAGTGTTCAAATTTCACTAATAATACGCCGGGAACAAGGGCCACACACAGACCTATTATAATATCTAACTAAGAAAATTCTGAGAATACATTCTTAGTATTATGACCGGCATTAAAACATAAATCGAAATAATATGCAGTAACAACTGCACGTAATAAATGCTCATTCATTAATGTCATACTTTTACCGGACATTGGACAACGTTTGATTCAAAATATGCTTTGAACTATACGTTCATAGAGTAACGAGAAAATATCGTAAACAAAATCTGACGAACAACTTACTAGATTATAAAGTGAGAGAAACCTTTACTCACCGGCAAGAATACATAGAACAGCAATTAGTGAGAAATACCATTTTAATAAACAAATTAAGTTTTGCTTTCCTAGCTTTTAATAAGTCTCTACCAAGAAATGTTCATAACAGCAAATTCACCAAATTAACTAAATTGCATTCCTCTGTCTTTGCGAAACATAAACAAAATTACATGCATTTTAATTTAGCAAATGAAGTTGGCGGGACTTAATAAATTTAAACGTAGCGGTGTGAAATATTCAAACAAAATAAATGTGGAGCGAGGTAGGGTCCGACAGACTACTCTAACTTATTCGAGACTTTTATTGCGACGCTACATCAGGATCGTATCGAATCGCCGAACTACGGCCGAGGTCGGATTGAAAGCGGCGATTATTACAACCGTATGTTTATATTATCAACTACATATTTTATTAAGGTCTAGTACGAGTGCGCAAAGAATTATGGCCTAGTTCAACTAGATTTGTAAGGGTTATTCATCTAAAACTTAGATACTAAAGAGAGATTTATATGACTATTATCGTTAGGTAAAGTTTTGCTCTTGTTTTACCCTATTTACTAATAACTGCGGGGCTGTAAGAAGATAGTACCAAAACATTTTCATAGATAAAATCTAGCACGAATAAATATTCATACTTTACGACAGTTGGCAAAAGAGTAGCAGAAATAAATAACATATTATTTTGTTTATGAAGGAATAGGAACGATCATTTGGTTAATTTGTTCCAGCAGATAGGAGGCACGAGGCTGTATAAGTAGGTCGTGTAGCGTTTTTTCTTTTTGATAATACTCATGATGATAATAAAGTCAAGCTGCCCGCTGTCCGCTGCCAATCGGACGTTATTCTAAGGTGAGTCGGATGCGATAGGAAAGTTTCGGGAAACTATCGTCCCAAGAGGGCTATGATTTGACCGCACTCCTCCAAACTTGCCGCTTTGTTTCCACACGCTTGTATGGAATAAATCCTCCCTTTTTATTAGCACTATGTACCTTCATTTATCTAGTTTTTTATTAGGTGTAAAATATGTCCGTATATTTTTCAATACTCACAAATTTCACATAGCCTGAAAATACGAGCTGGCTAATAAATGCTGTTGTAAATGACTATACAAGATAATACAATATCATATGAATGATTTACATAAAATGTAATAGTGATTTACGATCAAGTTCGAACGTATTACGTATCCCACACATTACCTAAAACGCCTAGATTTTATAGCATCCATCACAATATCCGCAAAACATATTTAATTTCCTCAAACTGGCGATTCCATGACGGACACATTCCAGTACACTAAGTTACGCAAGAACCCCGCAGAGGTTTATTCGCAAATATATTAGGCAAAGGAAAAGAGATTGGAATGAAGCCAGAAAGGGGAAAATCGATGACACTTTGACACAGGATCCGGACAAATTGTACTTATACTTACGAAAAAGCTGATCAGAAAAAACCGCCGGCGAAATATGATTTATTGAATGCCAACTTTGAATAGAGCTACGAATCCTTTGTGTAGTTTCAAATAAGAAATAATTAATGTTGTGTAACTTTTGGCACGCTCGTTGCTATTCAGAAATATTTTTATTTATCTGATGTTATGTCACAGAGCTACTGCTATTTATGCTAGGTCTACTTTGTTAGGAAACAAGCTATCTAGAATAAATAAATAAATGTCTAGACATAATTGGTGCCTTGTGTGGTCATTGTAATCTGTGTTCAAACAAGATAATCGTAATTTATGTGCAACTAGATTCATTAATTGAATGGTTAAGGTCGGTTCCATGATTTATTTCATTTTGCATATCAAATATAATATGAAAAGGATTGTATTTCGCTTCTCTATAAAATTGAGATCGTTTCATATTTAGCAAATTGGGTTTGACTTCACTTGATTGAAGGGTCTTTTATGAAGAAGAACTATAACAGGTTTATTTGCCTTCTAAATTATAATTTGAGCAGACAATCGTTATATTATTGCTGAGCTACACCCGGGAGTGTAACAGGAATGTTATTAATTCATAAGCATGCATTATTTGCTCGCGTTAATTAGTCGCCCGGCTGGTTGTTCCGACCCAATCAATATGCAGCTAACACGTGGCTCCCTACGTACGGCCTCTATTTATCATCTTGCAACCGTAGATTAGGATACTTACACATTAAACAACTAATTAGAAAGTTGAGATTACTCGCCTTATATTTTTTTAAGTTTTTTGTTCCTCTACTTTTTATCATGTGGTGTTGCATTTTGCATTCTATATTATAAAGAGCAGAATTTCTCCAGAATTATAGTCGTAATATACTACAGATTTTGACTCAAGGCACTAGGAGATCGGAGTCACACACGTGACAAACGATGGAGTAATACAGAAATCGTTATCAGATTTGTTTTAGTCTCTAATGTTTGTTAGTTTGTCCCTCTTCACTACATTAATTACTTAATGAATAGTGTCTTAGTAATAAAACATAGCTACCTATGTTAAAATCTTTATTTTACATTGTTTACAACATCCACCTACCACATCACACTCAAAAGCATACACATTCATCTCTTAAACACAAAAACGCTTTAAAACCGTCGCGCCACATGTGCAAGGTCCCTAAGCTATGACATATGAGCTCGACGACCCCGCCGAGACGCCTCGATCATTTAGCCCCGCGCTTCCGTATCGAGACTTGCGGTTTTTGGCCGCACACGAACCGCCAACCTTCCTTTATAAACCTTCCTTTATGAAGCTACCAAACAATGCAGCATTTCTTCAAACATGCCGTTTACTTGATTGTGTGCCACTTGGGATGGAAGTAAATTAATATTTATATGTCGGGTTGAGTTTGATCTTTGAGTTTGCTTGAGGCGTCTTTCTACCTTATGGCAGTATGGGATTTGCTTTCCGATTATAGCAACAACTGCTTCATTGATATAACGGTAGGTATAACTCTGCAATCTGATCGTCTCAGACGCTTATGATATTTACAGATGGGCTTGGATTGGATGGAAATAAACCAAATATTTAATCTTTCGGCAATTATTCAGCGACATAATAATTATATACATATTTTCTCCTACAGTTTATCTTCATTAAATATTTATCAATGGACATTTTAAATTCACAAATGAAATGCTAGGTTGTTCAACAGTTTATTTGTGTATTTGGGAACCTGAAAGCAAACTGAGTTTTTTATAAACGTTCTTGGACAAATGAACTCGATGAAACCGACATGTAAACCTAACTAATTGCTTGAAGTGTTTATAAAATAATATTTAATTCTCCGAAGCGAATGCCAAAGGGCATCGGACCCAGATACCAGTTACGTTTGACTAATGAGACACGTGAGAGTATCGTAATGAATAACTTACTCCAATAATTTGTATGGCTGACTTACGAGCGTGATGTAATATCCACTTATTTTCTTACTAATAGCATCGTATTTTAAACCTTCGTATAATTTTTAACATAGATCAGAATCAAATCACCATTAGGTTTTTTGGAACATGAAGAGTGAGCGACTAAAGTCGCTACCTACTAAAGTTAACTTTAAATTTTCAAAATCTCTAGTAACGTAATTTTTAAAAATACCTAAGCAAAATTAAGTGGAATTAGTTTTTATTAAGTAGTTATTGTACTGAGTGTATCGTCTGAAAGCTCTGTAAAAATCCGCTAGAGACTGATTGATTTTCTGCGATACTTAGAGGAGCAATCATTTATAACTTTAATTACAATGTAATAACTAACTTTCATTGCTTATTTAAGTTGTAAATCGTATATGAAATATGAATTAGCTCTACTACTACTACTCACTAAATGAAAACCCATCAAAGGGATTGTTTTTACCATAATAAGCGGGCATTTACGATAAAAACCAACCCTTTCAGTAACAAAACACAGGTAATAAGTAGAAAGTGTGATGTGAATTCCTCGTAAATCGTCTAGTCGTAATAGATGGTCCCCGACGGCGACGATTGCCGATCGCTCTCTTAAAAGCAATTAGTTCACTACCATGTGTTAAAAGTCACTTAATGTAAAGTCGTGTGTGGAGTTCCGTGAATAGTATTGCTTCAGGCTTTATTTCTATTTTAAGAATTTCTTTAAGGCTACTCTTACCTAAAAATTCGTGATCGATGTAAGCAACAACTGACGCGGTCGCTGCTTGGATAGATGACTACTTAGTATAGGATACATAATAGTAATTAAACTTTACTATTATGTAAGATATCACTAACTACAAAATTAGTGATATCTTCGCGCTCGAAATCAATTAAGACAGCAAGGTACTAAGCTGTGCCAATCACTGTTGGGTGGCTGCAGAAAACTGTCTCTAGGTTAACTACAAACACGAAATTGACGAAATAGTATTTGGTTCAAAACAAAATTTCAATATTATTTTAGTTTAAAAATAGTTTAAGGCAATAAAATAGCTGGTGGACAAACTGTTAACAGCATTACTAGTAAACACGTTAGCCAGAATAAAGCCATCAAAATAATTGCAGCAGTCGGCAATTCGGCATGGCTGCCATTTAGCGGCAATATCTAGACGAACGTACCCGCACGATGCAATTGGCTTGTTAAAACAATAAACTAATAGCCCACTATCGACCTAAATACGACTACTGACCAATTATAACTCTCCGTGTTACGACACGTTAAGCTTACAGTTAGCTGGCAAACTGACCATCAGCAACAAATTATTTACCCTCTATTACTGGCTATTAAGAAATGGAAAAGAAAAAATTCTTATACGCCACGTTACTTGAAAATTTAAGAGAATTTCATTTTTAGCCAACTTTAAAAAAGGAGTAGTGTTTCAATTCTTCAGTATTTTTCTGAAAAACATTTAATTACTTAGATACTGTTGAGTTTGTCATTTAAAATGTACTGCCAAAATAGTTCTTACAGAGCCCGGTAGAGGCGTTAAACAAATTTCTCCATAGCTAGCTGGTTGCCGGTAGACGATAGTAGCAAAGAATCGGGCTACTGAAATTTAAGTAACTTTTGCACAGTAGTCCGTTTTTCTTTTTAGCATTTATGATGTTTTAAATAGTCGTTACTTTAGTAAGTACCTACCTAATGAGTTTAGGAAAGCTATTGTTGAGTTTATCACCCACTGAAGGTTTTAGATCTCTTGCCAGATTGCAATATACACTTAGTAGGCTGACTCTTTCATCAATTTTTCTCTTGCCAATACGTTTGCGATTTCCGATCGGAAATGAACATCAATGAACGTAATGAGCAAACTCGTATGCTTGGAAAGAGTTAAGTATATTCGAGTTAATGCCAAGAAATTGAAATGTCAAACGTAAACGATAGAAATTTTGTGAAGAATCATTCTTACTGAACGGAACAGGGACCAAGTTGAGATAATTTTCAACCATTCTTGTATGGACCAGCAGGCTTATGCAACTGACGGTGGCTCGTATGATATGACTACTCGTTTTTGGAAAAACTTAGAATTAGTAATCATAATCTGAATAAATCCTGCACGTCAAAGCTCCCTACGAAGTTTTCAGAAAATAGAATGACACACTACACTACATACGACTAAGAGACTCGTAGTTAGCATTTTGTAATTAGTCACTTTGTAACCGCCACTTCGAATTGAGTGGCGTCTTAGTAAACAGCTGTTTGTTGAATAGTGTAGTAGTATGCCCACAAACTGTAAGCAATGTGTGTAATAGGGAATGTATCCTAAATGCAAGTGCATAGTAATTATGTCACCACGTAACTGTATAGTGTATGATAACCGCGTCGAGTTATTACGTCGCTTTTACCCACATTACGTGGAAAAGCAATAAACTGCAGGACATTGACTGATATCTTAAGTTTATTGAATTGTGCATCAAGTAAGTAGCTCGATCCAATAAATGTTTATGTACATGTACTTGAACAAAATTGGTGCGTATTACTTTCGCAGTACTCAGTATGATGTCATATTCTGTCGTTGTTTGGAAAGCTACTGATCAAACTGAGATTACTAAGAAACTTGCGATATTATCGTTTACTGCAACACAATTTAATTAATACAAATGTCATCGAGTTCTCATATTACAGATGCGACAGCTTTAAAACCTTGTTAAAGGCGACCTTTTGATCATAATTCCGCCACTAAACACGATCAACATAATGAGATTCTAACGACAAAAGAATCCCTATAATCCTTTTAATTCTAAAAACTCGTTTCACTAGTAGAACCCCGAATTAATTATCCAGAAAATCCTTGCCTTTTTAAGGCTACGTTCTAGAACCATTCAATTTCAATCGCCTTCCTCTAAAGCTTTAACACCTTTAAATCCAATCAACGGGAGCGCACCTCCGGTTATATTAAAGAGGGTTTAATTAGACCGTACAATAGTGAGTGTAGGGTTATGACGTCACGATAAAGGGAGACAGACAATACGTGTCGGACCACAATGGCGACGAATTTTAATTGTTCGCAGGTAGGCACAATGATGTGACACGGGTTCCCTGTATCTTTGAAGCTGATATTATAATAGTACTGCCGTATACCTACGTGTACGCTGTACAAGACGATCCTTGCATGAAAACACTTCGGTTGGAAAGATAAAAGTCCACAGAGACGAAGGTAATATCTCGCGAATTAAAATAAAAGAGGAATAATAATATCTACCCAATCGTCTAATCTGATTTGAATATTTTTATTTCATGTGGTTACCGGAAAAATTATGTGTCAAACTTGCTGAATGTTAGACCATAAAACATTTACTGTTATCTTTATAACTCATAACCAAAGTTATATTTTGTTTGTGATCGAGTTCTGATGGCTCTCAGACGAAAGCTTTCAGTGGAGAATTTATTGGAACTAGAAAAATATATTATTCTGTTCATCTCTTGTAAAAACAACTCGGTCTATGTCTTTTTGTCCATTAATCCAGCTATGATCTTTGGCGGGCGTCCAAAGTTCTTATACTTACCAATTTTTTTTTCTTTCAGTCTTCATTCGTAACTAATAGAACCAGTGTTAATATCGATCGTCATATTAGTATTCACAAAGCAGTGTTCGAACTATACCCACCTGAGCAAGAATGTTCAAAAACCTCCTATCTGCACAGTGTATGCAAAAGAAATGCAAATATTTTAAAAGGCCTGGGATGACCGACGCTCCGGCGCGCATATAAAAACTTTCACCGTCGAAGAAAAATGTTGACGATCCTTTTAAGGCAACCCGTCGGATGCGGCGCCGATCTCATATACTGTTGTACTAAATATGCATATTGATATATGAGCGTAATTAAGCCACACACAAGCGTCGTAACTGCCGACGTCAGGGAACCTATAACAATTCGCATTTACGAGCCAAAGTTACAGATATTGCATCGGAACTGGTCAGACAAACTTCTTGTTTATACACATTTGTAAAAAACGTTCCAGAGGTAAGAAACATTTAATTGGAAATTTGTCATGGCGGTCTGCGAAGTTTGCTGAAAGGCATCGCGAGTCTCGGCGGAGAGGCGAGAACTCGGTGCGGAGTCGGCGGGACAAGAACAAAATATCTAACATTTATGTTGAACATTCGTCTAGACAAAACGCTCAGAGCGAGTGAGGTGCTTTGCATTACTTCTTAGACATGTGCTGAAACGTTCCTTGTACATTTCTACAGTGCATACGATTTGTCAAAACCCTGAATGTGGAAAGTTGGCTGGAGTTTGACTAATGTGAGTGTAAAACTTACAAGTTACTTGTGCTGTTCTACCGGCAGGTACATAATAACACTTCCAACTTAAGAGTGATTATACAAAACCTCACGCCATGTTCTCCCTGCAGAGATGTATTACAAAATACACAATCATTATTTACTTACTCATAAATCGAAATCAATTTTACTTATAAGTCGTTTTAAATATGAAAGCTACATATCCATAAATACTTTAATAGGCTTCAGAAAAGTGTTGCTTTTAAGAATTATGTAAGATACCTGGTAAATACAGTTTCACATAATAAAGACATATAATAAAAATAAATTGATAGTTGATACCACTTGAAGTAGTCAGGCAATCAACATTGTACATGTGGCCTTTGCTGTAATAACAGTGGTTGTATATTGACTGCGAACTATCGTGGACTATGTTACAGCATCACATGTTTCAATCACGTGAACATCTATTGGACAATTGAGACGTCAATGTTGATATATCATCAATATCTATTGATCTCACACACTAGCTCGTGATTGATTTTAAGAATTTGAAATATTATTGCCTTTCTGTATTTGATTCATTTTAGTAGCCTCGTTTTACTAACTGTAACATTTGCTGTCACTACCAGTCCTACGCTACATTAACTACCATCCAACAAAGTGAGGTAACCGGCTATGAAAGGCTCAAAAATACTAACTGAACCATATAAATTCACCTTCGTCGATAATATTCAGTGTAATATTCACCGAACACTCGAACAGATTCCCTCCGTTTTCTACTTTATTTTCGATAGTTCTACACGAATAGGTTATGAGCGGGGTTCAACGGCTCGCCGGCAACGACAAATCCAATAAAGAAGCGTGCCTCCAAGAAATTTATGTTATTGACCGGATTATACCGAGTGACGTGTGAGAACTGGCTGCAGACCAAACGATCAAGACCCCCGACACTTCTTACGCTCCCTTCAACTCGCGAATTTATTATTAAAAGACGAGTTTGAAATAGGGGTCTACGAAACTGGCGGTGTTATTGATTGTTCTACCAAACACCTTTTTCGATGCGTCAGCGATCGGTCCCTTCGAGGGGAGCTCAGGGTGCTCTGCATATCATGTGCCAAATATATGCGTGAGTTCATGATTTATTGAACATATTCATTGAAGCGCTATTTAGATTACAATTTACTCAAATATTTTGATCTCAGGTTGAGATTTACGACGGACCGATAGCCACTCGTGGCCGCAGTTATTCTGATTTCCCTCGAGTGCCGCACATTTTTCGACGATGTTATGAAGTTTATTTCTTCTATTTGGGAACAATGTGCATTCTAAAATGAGATTGAATAAAAGCGGAAAAAATACATTTTCCTTGTACAAATATACCTGTGTATTTATAGAGGAACAATAGCTGTGACTATGTTAATCAATGTGTAAACTATGCATAGGTGGCTATTCATATCGATGAATTCCCAATGAGCAGTTATGTCTGAGGGAATGGGAAATCTCGAAACAACTGGCGACATGAATCAATCATGTTGCTCCATGCTCTGTATATCTAATTATAATTGGTAATTATGCACCAGCGGCGCAGACATTAACCTATGAGGGACCTGTATCATAAAGTACATCATTATTATTTCACAACGATACTTTGCCGCTGCAACTGATCTATTTTAATTTATAACTTCCAATAAATACATAAAGTTACGGAAGCACCTTATAAATTAAAATAAAATATTAATAATATCATTCTTTAGATGAAAAAAGGCGAAATATACATCACTTGCCGCAAAAATTGCGGGCAACAAAATCTATATAAGGGGCGTTGCAAAAACTCTCTTGAAAATATAATAGGAGCTCGGGAAGTGTATATCGGGATCACAGCATAAGTTTCCATTCAGGAGGGGTTTTGTTTAAACCTCCTTTCATGGACTCCGCTCCAAGTTGGCCATAGTTTAATAAATACTATGGGAAATTTCACCGTCACTTTATTTATGGCGTTTTCGTGGGGACCTTTTATTCCACTCGCGGTATAATGGCAATACTTGGACTTAGTTTTAAGTAAAAGTGCGAGTTTTATTAATCATTTGAACATCTAAAACAGTTTGGGGATTTTTATTACCAATTTGAGAAGTTTTTGGGAAATGGTTTTCTTGTACATACAACATTTGGGGCTGGATATTTTAAAGATACTAAAATAATCATCTCTTTGCTTATGAAATGGTATTATGAGATAGTACCTACCGAAAGCGACCTGTATGGACCTGTACGTTTAGCGTCGACAACAAGCTTAATCTCAACTGCCACAATACAATTCCTATTTAAGCACTATTTTAATATGCATAATAAAACAGTAATATAAAAGGCCGTTTGAATATAGCAGGTACAGAGCCTTTACTTCACTCATAATGGTTCACATAAGGTCTTGTTTTAAGCAGTAAACGTAGAGTTCTCATAGCAATCGTCATAATTCGGGCTTCGTGGGTGGTTCGTACACGAGCATTCTGAGAAACATTGCACTCAGTCATCAACGCTGTTTTGATACTTTACATACCAATTGTGGGAAATTTTATGTATCTGTAAATATATGTATGTACATACGTTGTTCACCTATGTGCAATGCACGCTTCTATCCACATAATAAAGATTTCTGAGCACAGTTCTAGTTGTTCACATGTAACACCCAAGCTTAAAAGTATTACGATTTTTGGTTTTCTGCAATCTACACTATAATTATTCCTTAAAAAAAAGGTTTATATTTCAATACCGCGATTTTCTACCACTACCGAAGTACCGACTACCGACAATCGACTAGCTATAAAAAAATTTTGTATGACAATGAATTCGCCTCTAGCGGGCGTCGCAGAAACTATTTTTTAAATGTCAAACTCTCGAAACTCGAAAATAGTAGAGAATCGTGCTACTGTATTAATTAAGCAATAGTTGCCCGTAGAGTTGTAGTAGTAAGCATACAACATAGAAACACAGACACAACTAAACCGATAGTAACATTTCAAACACCATTGCTACGTCACAATTATACCAACAAGCCTTCAGTTTAACCCAATAACGAACAGTAACCCAATCCTGGAACATAAAACCGCACGTGTCCATTTCACCCACAAAACTATCAAATAATTTAACTGCCGTGTCTAAATCAACGGACTCAAAGCATTCATTTGTATACTAATTTTAGTCGGTATTTTACGGTTTCCATCAGACGGGACAGATCTTCCGAACATTTGGTTTATATATCGTCGAGGTTATAAATCTTGCTAGCTTTGATCACGGTAGGTGCTTCTGTAGTGGGCAGAGTCTTATTAGGCAAAGAATTTGTAGGATATTGTATGCGACGAAAAAAAAATTAAATTGTATAGAATTCAGTACTGGGTACAAAAAATTTGAAACAAGGATTATTCGTTTAGATAAACCATTAGCATTGTCAGTTACCGATTCACAGTGTGTTATAAACCCTATTTTTGTTTCGTCGTCTTTTTATTGAATTAATCGATAGAGTATACCATTCTGAGGATTAGAGTAAAACTCCGGGCTCGCTAAGACTTGTACTTTTTTCGTTATTCAGTGTCAAAGTTCCGGAATATCCGACTATTGAAAAACGAAAAAAAAATAATTACAATTTAACGGAAGTACTTATTCCAGAATTTATTTATTCTATCGAAAGAAGATATAATAGCCGACCATTCCACCAATTCCTGAAGCTTTAGCATGAATAGGTCGAGAGATATGATTTTTTTTCTCATTTTTCGTTTTTATTTTTTTATTCATCTAAACCGCCGTAGTAGGTGGTCATTCCTACATCAAAAAATTGCTTATACTTTCTTTTATTTGCAGTATTATTTCTAAAACCTAACTCGCTGGTTTCCAGGAGATATTTGAAAGTTTAGTAATATCCGAAATATCCGCATATAGGGCTGCCACTTCAATCAAAATTTAATAAATTTATTTTTATAAAGTTTTAGCTTTTATATCACGACCATAACAAGATATCATGATTTTGTGGCTTAAAATGGAAAAAATTGGGTAATTTTATAAAGGAAATTAAAAAACAAATTAAGAAATTGGTATGATGTTGATTGATACATTTATTTGGAATCTGTCTATAAATTCTAACTCAAAAGACTCAACTTATAGTAAATGAAAGAAAATCCTTTCCGATATCTCATAAGTATACCTATAAATCAACATTCAACATAAGTACTATTACAACATTTTGTTTTTTTTTTCAAAATATTTTTAGTTAATTTATTTAATTTTACAAATACTTTTTAAATGAATTTCATATTATTTTTTGATTTACAACTACTTTTTTTAAAATCAATTTTATTGTAATTTTTGTGGTATAACAATTTTAAGAATAATTTTTAATGTATTTTATATATCTACATGAATTATATACCTATCTATAATTTTAAATCAAATTTTATCATGTATGTACATCAACGTGTCGATTTTTTATTTAAAAAATACGATAAAATTATTTTCGTCAACAATTTATTTATTATAATTTATACACATATTATGTAATTATATTTTTTGATTTTTTTTCTAAAAAGCAAAATCAATGGTTGTTCCATCTGGAGTTGGAACAATTTTAGGGGACTGAGCGCCAGTCAACCTTAATACCGTAACCGTACTCTGCACTTCAACAACCTCAGTAAGGCGTGACTGAGGTACGTCGTGCAGAACTACGGCCGGGGGGCTTGCCTTAACTTTTTTTTCAAATAAAGGTTTATAATCTTATATAATTTTCGGATACTCGAAAGTGACAACCCTAAGTAAAATTTAAAATTTCAAATATCTCCTGGAAACCAACGAGTTAGGTTTTAAAACTAATACTGCAAATAAAAGAAAGTATAAGCAATTTTTTGATGTAGGAATGACCACCTACTACGGCGGTTTAGATGAATAAAAAAATAAAAACGAAAAATGAGAAAAAAAATCATATCTCTCGACCTATTCATGCTAAAGCTTCAGGAATTGGTGGAATGGTCGGCTATTATATCTTCTTTCGATAGAATAAATAAATTCTGGAATAAGTACTTCCGTTAAATTGTAATTAATTTTTTTTCGTTTTTCAATAGTCGGATATTCCGGAACTTTGACACTGAATAACGAAAAAAGTACAAGTCTTAGCGAGCCCGGAGTTTTACTCTAATCCTCAGAATGGTATACTCTATCGATTAATTCAATAAAAAGACGACGAAACAAAAATAGGGTTTATAACACACTGTGCGATTGCATTTCACTATCTAATACATTGTAAAAATGAAAAAAAATACAATTTAGATAGTGTCGTACCAATACAAAATAACCAATCAAATACTGAATATTTGCCGCTTATTCCTGGCAAAACACAACTCAGTTACAACAAATGTAATAGCAACATAAATTTTGCTATGTGAGGACGCTCCCTGAAGTCTCTAAGACAAGGGACACAAACGAACTTTCTCCTGCGTGCGATTTAATCTCGGGATCAGGTGCGATTTAAGTTTCCTTTATAATTGATCTAGTACAATGTAATTTATTTCACAACATATTTTATAGTCATACAATTTGTTTCTTTTAAATTAAAATATTAGGGTGCCATAAAAAATGAGGATAAGGACGTTTCAAAACAATGGTAGGCCTAATCTAAGAAACTACCTGAGAATTAAAATATTTCCTTAATAGCAAGGCATATCATACGTGATTGTAAAATGCATAAAATTATTTTTATACAGGCACATACGTCTATTTAAAGATCATTGGATGAATTTGCTAAGAGACGTAGAATGGTATAAGGTTAACTTATCAATTACGTTTTCATATGCCCTTTTTGAATAGCAAAGGCATGCAGCGTGCATGACGCATTACGGTAGTAAGCCATGCATGACCTTGTTTGCTTGTTAAAGAAAATCTTACATACTTTAATTCAATGCTTATTTGATGCAGGCGTGGGATCCACACGAAAGGGAGAACCTTGAGACTGCGGGCAGGAAATGATTATAATTTTTGAGTAAAATTATACCTTGATTAAAAGAGTACGTAGAGCGAACCTCCGTATAACCCGCCCGAAACTCCGGAAATCAAAGAGATACCTTTTTATTCTTATCGCAAATAAGACCCGGTACATGACTGTGTACAAGTCGCGATAGTTTTAAAGTAGATTTTATCATTGCGTCCCAAAGTGACCCTGAGTAGCCCCGAGCTACCTACATTTAAAGACATCCCAATGTACACAAAGTAAACGGCAAGGGATTTTACAGACACGAATCAAATAGGACTAGCGTGGGAATAGATCCCACCAGATCGGGCATTTAAAATAAAAAAGTGTAGAAATTTCAAAATTAATTGATATACATTTCCAGCAAATGGAAAACCAGCTACGTTGAAACCATATTCATGCAAATATTAATAGCTAGTCAGACTACCGTTGCACGTTTATAGGAAACGCCATAATTGAGAGTTCAATTTGAAAGATGTCCTAACATCCTGTGAACGACAGCAAAATAGACATGGTGGCGGTTCACTCTGACCGTTTACTGAGACCGATTATGTAGCAAATGAATCGATAAATCGCTTACATTATCAGCTGATTGCGTGACGTAATAACTGAACTATCACGACGGATCTATTAGGGGCCGATTTGGTTGCAACCGACTGAACTACGACCATATTATGCTGGCCTGTTGTTTATTAATTTTGATGCGAAATAGACTAGAATGACAAAATATCCAGAAGAATAGAAAGAAGCTTGTGTCCACCAGTAAAACGAGAAGGGCCAGTAGAAACAGCAACTGTAACATCGAAAATATAGCCATCAACACATACGTGACAAAGAAAGCATACTACGTAATACATATTGTTTTTGGATGTACTGCAAAAATCTGGCTGAAAACGTGTGCAGAAAAGCTATGGTCGCGTAAACGTTAGAAAGCATAAAGACATTAGAATCTAAGTAAATTTCAAATATCATTTGATTGAAGATGACACTTCAACAATCGAAATACGACACGATTCTTCACAATGTTGCTATGTTTCACGCCTGTTCTAGCACGATGTAGAAATATGAGCATTGTACAAAGTTCCCAAGATGAACGGTAACTATTGGTGTTAAAGCAATTAAAATTAAGCTGTGTATGCGACATTGGCGATTGGTCTCACTGCGGGCGGTATATAGTCTGAACACGCAACCGTAGTTAGTCTAGAGACACAAAATGTAGGCATTAACTAATAATATCGGTTTAAATTCAGACATTATTGGCGTTATTTGCGCCAAACGATAGACTTAAAACGTCAAAGTTCACAGTATTAAAGCTAATATCATATAACGATTCCCTGCTACTATTGGAAATGGACAACCGCCTAGCTATCGAGAAATGTTGCATGACACATTTACATCAGCGCTTCTAGCGGATGCCGTGGAAACGAATTGTTCAGTACATTTAAATGTCAAATTCTCGATTACTCATTAGTACAGACAGACTGTAGAGAATCGCGCTACTAAAAACTTGGCTTAGAATTGAATAAATTACAATTTTTAGGTCTAGCTAAAGGAAAGACTGTATAAATAATTGGTTAACTGATAGACAGAAATATGCCTTTCTAACGTTTCTAATAAAAAAGTACATTGCAAGAGTTACAGGGCAAACGCCGGTTATACTACAAAGCCCACCATCAAAGCTAAACAAGCTCGTAAAATGCAAATAAAAAAATACTAGGTACTTGAAACTCCGCCGATTCAAAACACGACACAAAGTTACAAATTACAGGACTCGAATATAATGACAAATTGGTAGTTGTTTAATAATTACTTAATGCAGCCCTTATACAGTTTTATAAAAGGCCTTACGGTTAGTCATTAAACCCTGAAACCACTACGTTCCTGTATATTTTTAAACAATTTATGGCATCAAAACTACACGTACGTACTTTCCCGGGGGTAAATGCGGCAACGATTTAAATCGTTTATTGTTAGAGACTTATATTCGATTAAAGCACCTATTTACATAAAGCACATATTTTGATACTTAGATAGTGTTCTTCAAGAATTGTAGTTTTCAATAAATATTGAAGAAAGGCCATTTAAATTTAGGCCGCATTAGTGATAACTATAAAAAAAACTTTTCAACTCGAAAATAGACCGCAAAGTTTAAGGATTCTTAGTCACACATACTATATCGTATGTATTCCGGGACACTTCTAAAAAAACACCTTAACCAAAATGGAAAACGAGACGAGGAAGTAAGCAGCGGCATATCGTTGGACTGTAAAGGCATTCTTTTTGTATTAAAGTAGAATAGTGCTATAACCAAATATGATATCGTAGGGATCAGCACCAAATGGTTGTGCAATGGCGCAGAACTCAGGTTTTTGAGCAAATTGCGCGCCCCGGGGGACGTCGCGAGCTCTATTGTAATAGCAGGCTTTAAATACCACTATTTATTCAAGCCGTTTTATTGCAGGTTATGCTTTGATCATCACGGCGCATTTCGTAAGGCGAACGTGACGGTTTAATGGGTCAAATAAAGTATGCGACTCATTTTTTTTTGTCGTTCATTTCGTAAAGACCATATTTTTTACCTAAAGGCATTTTGTTCTCGATTCTTTCTTATCTTTTTTTGAACGGTCTAAATCCTCTTCCTATCAATTTTATTAAAATTTAAGTCCGATACGAAATATTTTGTGAAATAATAAATAAGTTTAAATAATAACACGAACTATGATTTCATTGAGCGTGGAAATACAAGTGCATAATGTGTAGACAATAGCAAGAAGGCGTATCTTTTTCTTTTACTAACTCCAAGTAAAAGAAAGCCTGTCAACAGATATTGCTACTTATTCAATGAAAGAAACCAAATACACATACCATTGAGTAAAAAGGCCATTCAACTTGTCACTACTGTTACAAGTAAAGTACAATGCAATGATATCACAATTCGTATACAAATAGATCGTCAAGACGTTTCTTAGAAGTCAATTGATCGAAACAAGATGTGATTGCACACATCAGTCTTAGATCACTCGTTTGATTAGCTATCTGCAATGTGATGACATAATTATTATGCACTCTGAATAATTGAACTATTGTAGTTTTTATACTAGTGAGTTTCCTACTAAATTAGGCCAGTGTTTAGCCTGATCAAAAGTACGTGCTTACGTCGCGTTTATTTTAAGCTAGTTTAAGTTGTTTGTTAGTGCTGTTCAGAAATGTGTATGGTTTTTTGAAAAAACTCTTCAGAATCTTATTGAACTATGCTTAAATTTCTAGGATCCTTTTAAAGCTTGCTAAAACTACATAAGAACAATAAAAAATGCAGTGATAGGCGAAAAATCTGTGCCCTTTTGAAAGGAGAGAATGTTCAAAAAAGGTTTTAATTTAACTCAAACAAGAGTTTCACATAATTAACTCTTATACTGTAACAAGCAACTAAATTACGCTAAACTTTAGCAAGAATCTGAATGTTAAAAACAACATGTATAGTATATAGTTACTTTTAACATTTACAACATCAGATTCCTGGACTTTGTGATCGCTTATCCACTCGACCTTTTCACGATAACGTTCACGTATCGATTAGTACCTTTACTAATAAAATATTATCTACCAGATAAGGATAATTTGTTGACATTTTATCAGCAAGATTGGAATGCACCATGCAGTAAAATTAAAATGGATGCGTCAGAAGATTATCAATTGGAACAAGCGATACGCCCTAATTAGCTGTAATTAGAGTAAAATTCTTCGTAATAATTAATCATACTTATGTAAAGATAAAATTGCATTTATTTATAACACAGTGTTATTCTACTGAAGGTCTTTTGACGCAAAACTGTTGAGAACAAAACAGTGCAACAACTTAGTAGAGGTATAGTAGGTATACAAAATTAAGAATTGGGAACATCGGTGATCTGCTGGCTTATGTAGCAGACGTTGCACTGTTCATAAAGCTGCTCTATTTTGAAAATACGCAGACATATAATTTGTAATATTAAGTCGGGGAAAAAGTCTTTCCGCATTATAGTATGTACGAACTTGTAATAAAATCTTTTCTCTACACAAAAAAGATCGATATTTGGGTACCTCACGAGCTCACTGAAAGATACCTAATGTACCGTGCACTCATTTGTGATTCTTGAAGCCAAAGAGATTGAGATATCAGACTATACTGTCATTATCTTTTTTCCTCCTCTTTTAGGCAGTAACGGCCTGTGCTCACTACAAAACAATCAAATGAAAACAAAATTCCTTACCTTTCTTCATATTACATCTACATAAGGAAGTGCTTACGCGTAATATGCGAAAATCCAAGTCAACCACCTCATGTTTATAAACGCAGCACTGTCAATGAATCATTACCTTTTGTTCTGGCTACATTCTTATAATATGACACCAGCACGGAATTCTACAAGTACCTGTCTTACTGACGTTGAATGCAATAGGTCAAGTTTCTTGCTATTACTTCGAAGTTTTCTTCAAGTTTAATGGCTGCTTTATGCCTTTGACAGCAGTATGTTATTGTCGTATGTCATTCATTGTGACGATGTTAATGAATTCCTACGTTAGGCGATTGTGAATCCTTAAAAATTCGGTGTGAGCGCCAGGAGCTCGATTTTCTACTGCTATCGACTACCGACAACCGGCACCGGCAGGTCATTGAAAAATTTTGTATGAAAATCTGATCAGCACCTCTTATGAGAATCGTAGGAACTATTTTGGCAGTACATTTTAAATGTCAAACTTTCGATACTCGACAGTACTGACTGTGGAGAATCGCGGTACAGTAATATTGATACATTTTCTATTTTTTACATAACCGTTTTACTGTTAAATGATGTCATTATTTTGATATTTCGAATTGATTTTTTGTATTACTAATATCAATAATTATTTTATGAGTTTATTGTCTGCTGCTTGCGCAATATTTCTATTTAAAATAAGTACCTATTTTTACGCAACTGATGTCACATAAAAAACAAGCTTGCAAAAAAACCGCAATCTGTTTACACAATTAGATTCTGTACAAACCCGCTATCATGTGGCCTTACAAGGTTAAAGCGGCCATCTTATCTAGATTCAGTCCTAACCGCCAAAACATGATGACGTCACACCGACGATTGTTCCCAGGCATTCTGCGTACGTGAGAATTATCACGAAACCTAACACAAGAGCTAAATCTATACCAATATTATAAAGCTGAAGAGTTTGTTTGTTTGTTTGAACGCGTTAATCTCAGTAACTACTGGTCTGATTTGAAAAATTATTTCAGTGTTAGATAGACCATTTATCGAGGAAGGAAGGAGGAATTTATCATCACGCTACGGCCAATAGGAGCAGAGTACCAGTAAAAAATGTTACAAAAACGGGGAAAATTATGACCCATTCTCTCTTATGTGACACAAGCGAAGTAGCGCGGGTCAGCTAGTTGAACTATATAGGCATTTCCACACCTCTTTCCGATACAGTTCTATAAGATACGATATCTTCAATGATTGTATCGTTGTGTCAAAGATTCCGGTTGTAAAGAAACGTTAGTACCGCATTCTTAAATGTTTTTGAGATATGCAAGTACTTATCAAGTGCGTGATAAGTAAAAGCATTTTGCAGTTTTTATGTTATCAGCCGTCCTAGACGTTGTGGCGGCAGTTTAAAGACAAGCCAGTGGTATATTTTATTAAACTTTATTGGTGTACTTTACTGTGTCCCAGTGCTATGAGAACCTTAACTTACTAGATACATACAAACTAAATTGATACAAAGGTGACTTTTTACGTACCCCGTGTACATTTTTCGATATAATATTTAAGCTAACTTGAAATCCTAAGTATCCTACTCTTTATTCTACCCTACTGCTAAGGACTGTCCCTTCAGATAGCTGTTTCTGTGTTTTTTTACATGGATACTTCCCATGATTAACACACAATAAGTGCTGTAAACCTACCACGCGTCCGTTACAGCCACTAAAATTCTACTACTACTCAACCATCTATGTCCATTTCAATTAACCTCAAGATCATACAAAAAGCGTCTTAGCAACAGCAGTACAATAAAACACAAGTTAGCGAAACATTGTCGTCGTAAACGCAACGTAAACAATAAAAAGAAAACTGCGAGATCTCCCGCTTTCCCATTTCCATAAATTACCTCAAGGTCAAAGGTCAATGACCTCCACCTCACATACAATATTAATTTCATTGTGCATAAGCATTCAGGAACAATATATCATGACAGGTCATTCTTGGAAAGTTTGAGACGATGGATAAGTAACTTTATTTAAAGGGCATAAGGTTGTTAATTACTTGAGGTGTGTTGACCACAGTAGCTGATAGTGTTACGAGGTCTGATTGACGAATGCTTGGGGCTGGTGAAATTTTAAATTAATAGTAGTGAACACACAAACATAGCATACCTACTACATACATAAAATCACGTCTTTCTAACAAGAGAATAAGTAGAGACCAAATATAATGAAATGGCTATGTAATTAAGTACAAGATTGTTTAATAATAAGTATTTTTTACATTGCTAGGAGGCCGATTTTACCATCATTCGTTTCTCGTTAATTTCTCTGATAATTTCCTAGTAACAAAGCTCTTTAACAAAAATAAGCACCTCAGTTCTGAGTATTCACATCCCAATTTCTCGGACACTACCACTCCTTTCCTCCACCTATATTTATTATTACAATAATAATAAGGAACACAGTTAGTTGTCCAATAACTATTAATTACAAACTCATATAAAGGGAAATCAATTAACGTTTACAACAGACGTGATTATAAATATTCATAGAAACTTTCTATAGGTGCGGGTAGCTATTAAAATACATATTCATCTATTTAGTTCGCTCTTGTTACTCGGTTTATTATTTTAATATTGATTTATTGACTTGTATTACATGGAGTGAAAACTTTGATTAGACTTACTAGGTTTATTGATTTCGAAGATAATGGCTTTCAGCTGAAAATACTGTATTTTATGGAAATAGAAACCATAAAACACCTTACCTTCCTTATGGCCTTAAATAGTCATCAGGCTAGCCTTTCATTCAACGATGTTATAGTCGGCCTTTAGTCTCACCGGATGCAGCTGAAAACCAGTATTTTACTATGATCCACTGCCTATCGGTCCTCCACAACCCAGTTACTTACCTGGATACACGATACCTCTCGGGCTGAGTGACTGACTGTTTGTCAGACTTTCAAACTTGTGACTACTAGTTGTCAGATTTGATTTGAAACTAATCATTATGATTATCGTTATAATCTTTAATATGTTTATGTTTACATCGATCGGACTCTATAATTACATAATGGTAACAACATTTAAAAATTTTGCATATACATTTAACCAATATACTAATTTTACCACCCACAAAGTGATGGTTACTTATAACGTAATAAGATCCACATTTAACCTGTTCATACCTATGTCAAACCGAGCAAAAGCCAAGATTAATCCATTAAATATCAAAATTACGGTACACCCGTAGCTTCTCTAGTTACAAAGCAGTATTTCTCATACAATGTTAGGAGCACAAAGTTTAAGCACTCAGCTGTACTTAAGTCCGATACTTTATTGCTTATTGACTCAATAAGACAAGGCTTACAAGTTATTTACTTAAAAGACTAAAGTAGTTGAACAAATTTTAGTTAAGGTGTCTGTAGACTTGCTGTTTTGTTTGTTTAACGGCTATTCACGACCTATCTTTAGATGCTAGCGGTATATTATGCGTCCCGTTCCAACTTCGGCTGGAGTGCACAGCGTTAAGCTTAAGAAATTATGCACAAAAATTTTCTTCAAAAATCTTTCTGCCTATTGGAAAAGAACAAAAGAAAATCCATGCACTCGGTTTGAGGTTATGGCGAACTGACAGACGAGACGTGAGGATCTTTTTTAATATGTAGCGGTGAGACATTTCTATTGATCCCATTTAAACAATTTAGATAAATTGCTATAATAAAAATGAGTGCACCTAGTAACTCTAAATTGCATGCATTATTGCATATTTCCCTCAAGATTCTTCAGTATTTTTAACGACGCTTACATCCAGGAATTAACATATTTTATATGTATGTATATAATATTTGTACTTTTATATTCTTAATTTGAAACTAGATTCTAGGACACATAAAAACATTTCCTTTGCCTTATGTAAAAAAACTAGCAGAACATGAAAACCAAAGAAAAAGGTATTAGAAAAAGGCGAGAACATCGCAGTCTGTCATAAAACAAATAAAAAAACGTTGGTATACAAGGGTCTTAACTGAGCGGCGCCTGTAAGTACTCTTAGGCACAAGTAACTACTTCACAACTTAAACAAGTACTACGTTGACATAAAATTAACACTCCAACACTTTATCCGATAGACTCTACTTATTTGTTTTGACTAAATATAGACTGATTAATAGAGGAAATAATAAAATTAAGCTTATTGTTATTTTAACTTAAAATGACGTGCTAAGATCCGATGCACGTGATGAAAGCCGAATTATATCAATAGCTAAAGCGCATTTATGAATTTAATGATTACTATGAAGAGTAACATAACACATTTGTTTAATCTAATTCGTTCCTTTGTCAATCGTTTAAAGACGAAACGAAAGGATTCCGAAATTAGAAAAAATAAGGAGTCCTACTAAAAATCAACCTATTTATCCTTTAAAAATTAAAGAATGAATAGTATAGTTTTCATTAATAAACAGTAGTTTGTCGATAGATTCCCACAAGGTAATGAAAGTCTGACTAGAAAGGCCGAGAATAAAATGAAAAGTATATCAGAAGATAAACCTTCCTTAATTACTCAAATTGTTCACCTTTAATAACGAAGGAACTCGCTGCCTTTTCTATTTACTTAATCCTTTCATCAGACGAGGCCTTCTAATTTGAAGTGCTTGAGCGTTATTGACAGCTGAAGGTCGTTATAAACAAACTCACGACTCAACCATTGAACAATCTAACTATTCATAACTACGAATGCATCTAACATATAATAAATAATATAAAGCCAGTCATAACAAACGTAATCCACGTATAGAATTCAGAACACGCACAGATAGTGTAAACCACTTAATATTTCGTAAACTCAGTTACTGTTGCCCTCAAATTCGGTATTATGAGGCAAACACTCTGTAAAGGTGTTTGAAACACACAACTGCTATAAATGATATATTTTGCTCCTGGACTGCCTGCTGTGGACTCAAGACCTAAGCCCTCCCTCATTACGGGACCCTTGCCCAGAAGTGGGACATTGATGGGCTAAATTTATTATTACTTATATTTTGCTTCTGTTTATGACGCTTATTCAAGCGAAATAAAGAAAACAAACCAATACCTTTCAGAGGCAAAAGAAATAAGCCGTAAACGTTATAATATCCTAAGGCGATTGGTGGAAGAGGGATTAAGAAAAAGGTTATTCTAACCTCTTACAAAAGTAAAATAAAAACACAGAACATATTATAAAAACTATGAAACATTTTTTGAGGTCAAGAGGTGAGTAACTTATCTATTTACTTGGTACATTGACTCCTTCTTTCCAGGCTTAACCGGGACCTAATATTAATACGAGCATTAACACGTTATCTCCTTTCAAGAGCTAAAAGCGTGCTTAACCAAGGGTTTTACGGTCCCATAATGCGCTACAATATTTGAATCTCTAACCTAGACGTTAAATATAAGTATCTATGTATTTTGTCTGACCTGCGGATTAAAACGTCGTCAAAAGCGTTAGCGGTCAGGGGCCGTGCCGACTAATGGAGCAAAGAGCCGACCTACGAACTCACAAATAATATACTTTCAAAACTTGTCCTTTAGATGTTGTTCCAGAATTTTCTCTTTTATACCCCCCATGAAAGTCGGAGTAAAGTTAATGATAGTTGTTTTCGTTTTATACTTAGGGATTTTGGCACAAGCTTTGAGTTTCATTTCAGATACAAATCTCGTTGAACTAGGTATATAAGGTCTCAATAGACCTATAGGGCACTTTCAGTATCCAAAATCTAATAAATGTTCCTATAGAGACCAATTAATAAATTCAGGTGAAAAATCTATTTATACATTTCAGTGTCAAAGCAAGTTGTTTATAAATTCCATTTAGAATAATTTCTCAATTGCTAGGTGCATTTTCTAAAAGAAAACGAGTTTCGAGACATTTTGCTTTAGTTTACGTTGAAATAGGAAAGCTGGTTGGTAGAGGAGCGAATCCAATTGTACAGGCACGGTGCGTCGAGGGAAAGTCACTAGGCTACCTAGTTTTATGGTGCTATAAACATATTGCAACCAATATTAATATATTTTATTTCTGTGCGTATTATGTACGGAATTTGTTATACATAATAAACTGTGCATGTAAGTAGAACCACATTTTCTTTACATAGTTGCAGCAACAATCTGTAACTTTCTAACCTTCAATATATTGTTAAGTTTATCTTATCATGTTCTAGAAGTAAATATTTTCATTGTTTTACATGTGTTCTCTGCAACTTAACTCAAAGACACCAATCCATATGTTTGCTAGTTGAGCTAGTAATGCACGCGTATTTCGGTATCGAAACGATTTCAACATTTTCCGTGACTCAAATTCCCATAATACTACTACTACATGCCGTTACCATACATTTAAGGGTCTATTAAAACTCAAATTCAACCAATTTTCATATAACGGCCGCATTATATTTAATAGGTTACCTTTTGAAACCGATGAAATTTCATTGTACTACCTTTATTGGAAATTCAAAGTTGTAAATTAATACGCGCAATAAATATTTTCTGAATGGCATCGACAAAAGAGATGTACGCGTGATGGAAACGGGACAACTTGTGTTACCTACTTTATTGATTCTTATGAATAGTTATGGTTACAAAACGTAGAGTTATAACGGTGGTTTTATCACTTTTGCGATCAATTTCGTTGAGATTTGTGGCTAATTATTTTGTGAAATACGAGGTAGCGCTGCCTGTCAATTTATTAGTATTAATAGTATCGATTTCTATAGATGTCGTCCGTGATCGTGAGCTTGTATCTCGTTCAGGGCTGATATTGTAACAGTGGGAATTAATGAAGGGAGCCGTGACGTTTTAACACCTCATTTGAATATTAAAAGCGGCCCACGTTAATAAGACATTATACCTCTTTGTTCATTGAACCAATTACAATTTATAAAGTTATATACCGCCTTTTATATTAGGTAATATTTTATATAAAACGAGTCGCTTCTTTGGCGGTGTGTGCAAAGATAGATGTGACTACCTGTCGTCCCGATTTGATCAGTTAGTCGCCTTTTATGAGCCCACAGGAAACGACGAGGTGGTCCTACAGTCGTATACATAATAAGCTGTCCATATTTATAGTCTCACTACATAAGTATATTATCGTAGCATAATATTAGTCTGTCTTGATTCTTCTTTGAAAATGAGAAAACCTTGGTTGAAAACATGACGAATATGTTTCGTTATTTAAAACCAGTCACCGGCAGTTTTCTCTTCATCAAGCACGTTTATATTCTAAAAATACGACGGAACCTGAGCGTATACAAAATTTTCTTTGTCAGACCATGAATGGAGTGAGCCTGTAAAGTCTTTGTTAGCGGTCTCATTCAATATGGAATATAATAATTCGAGGCACATGTCGTGTGGAAAATATATCAGGGCAAAGCCTCAAAGTTCCACGTGAAAGTGGCACCGCTGAGCGCGTCGCAAATCGCAAATTATCCTTGCTTCTCCCGTCTAGCGTAAATATTTGGTACAGAGAATGAGAGCTGGCGGACTTTCTTTAACATAATTGGAATATTAGAATGACGTTAGCATTATGTCATTTGAATTAAGCAGAACATATGACAAGCAGTGAGTTGGCATACGATATTTTTTATCAATTGTTCAGTATCTAAAACCCGAAGACCTGCATTCGAAATCACATGATTTCATTCATATTCAATTATCCATACTATATTAACAAATAGATTTAATGTTCATACAAGCATTTCCCTTATACGGATAGAACATGGTTAAATCAGATAAACTTAAGCTGAAAAAAGCTCCATTGCTTATCCGCTACCGCTCATAACTTGTAATAAAATATAGGTTGTAGTAAAAAACATATCGTTACATTATCGCTTCGGAACAGGGAACACTTGAACAGTATATGAAGGCTCGTGAGGTCACGACAACCACTGACACCCGTGCTTATACCGTACATTTCATTTTATGTCGGTGCGATACACTGAAAACTGCACACATACATATATTATATGTTAGATTAAGGTACATACATTGTCTTTAAAACTAAGCTAGAATGCATATAGGCCAGTTCACAAAAAATATCGGATTGATCACAACTTTTTAATCAAGGATATCAAATCCTTGTACTTACAAACTAATTAGGTATTGACTCGTACTATTGTCAAATGTTGATTGAATACTAAAATCTTTCAGACGTATTTTATTCAATTAATTAATTAAATAGAGTTTCTCGGCCCATTGAGAACTCCAAGATGACATAAAAAATGTATAAGAAATTATGCTCTCGGTCAAAACATATTCAAAGTGTAAGGGAAATTTTTGGGTCCACTCGTCCCCGGACGAGGACTCTTGGGCCCGGAAGAAAATCCTTCAATCAGTTGAAGCATCCCTTGACAACTAATCCTAACTCAAGCACAAAACTTACATAATGGTACTAAAACAATAGATAACTCAAACTGTGAATTAATAAAGCCTTTATAAGGAATAACTTTAATTGATTATCGCAGCACGACAATAACAATATTGGCTACAAAACGTCCATAATAGTAAAGATATGACAAGTTGTTAGCCGTGGCATTTCTACGCTCTAAACACCCAGTTTACGTAATGTTGTAATAAAGTTCAATAAACACATTGTACAGGTAATTGTTCCCAACAAAGAAACAAAGTTTCGTCTAACGATACTTGCATTACAAGTAGCGAGTGCATTGTCGTTGTCCTTTTCACACTTGCAACTAAGTCGTAAGTTAGAAAAGGATAAAAATGCGTTATGGACTAGGAAGTCTGTCACCGTCCATTTGTGAAGGTCCGCCCGTCGCGAACACGTCCGGGATATGAAACTTGTATAAGTTTTAAGACCGCCTTGAAGATCTATGGAGACGTTAGCTTTGTTGTTTTATCTACATTTACAACGTATTTTTGTTAAGTTTTGTAAAACACACAGAATAATTTCGTTGAAAGTTTAATGAAATTGAACGTGTCACATTTTAAAGAATTTGCACAAACAGCGACGGCAATGTAATTTGGAGCTGTTGTCAAATTCTTATAAGAAGCAACTTAATTCGCTGCAGACGTGATGAATTCAACAAAAAGCAACACTTTTACTTTTCACTTCTTTATATTGTTTGTCAAGAATCTACAAGAATTCATTTCTCACATGATAAGTCCATATTGTCTACAACAGATGGCAAGAATCTACAGAGGATTCCTTAAACACAGGAAAAATCGTACATATTACATACTACTGCGAAACAAAACTTTCATAATACTTTTTCCCTAATTAATCCCAATTTAAAAGCGACAATTTATTAGCTTGATTCTCTACCACTATCGAATACTGACAACCGGCTAGTCATCGAGAAATTTTGTATGAAAATCTGATCAGCGCCTTTAGCGGGCGTCGTAGGAAATCTTTTGGCAGTATATTTTAAATGTCTAACTCTCGATACTCGACAGTACTGACTATACAGAATCGTGCTACATATTAGATCGGGAAAAAGTATTTTCGCATCATAGTATGTATGAACTTGTAATAAAATCTCTTTGGCTTCAAGAATCACAAATGAGTACACGGTACATTAGGTTTCTTTCAGTGAGCTCGTGAGGTACCCAAATATCGATTTTTTGGGTAGAGAAAAGATTTTATTACAAGTTTATACATATAATGCGAAAAGACTTTTTCCCCGACCGATCTATCCTTTCAAGTCTTCTTACCGGTACTGAAATAAACTGCCTAGCATAAACAGTTGTCTATCAACATGTTCAAATCTGCGGTGGGTCTTTCCAAGTACGAATTTGATTTGATATCTCATTGTAATTAAGTTTCACATGGTAATTATGGGCGCCATGAACTCGCAATTAAACCATCACAAGCGTTATTATACTTTACAAGTTTATAATATGCAGCGATGGGATGGGCGCTCACACGATTTACTTAAGATAAACCATTGTTAACTATAATATGAAGTCTTTTGTACATTGCTAATATACACGTAAGTGTACTTTAAGTACCCACTTTATTATCCGATTCTGGAACACTAGAAAAAAATGTTTTAATCGTTTTTGTATGGCCGTAAATTAATTCATCGCTCTTTTTAGGGCCTAAAAAAGTTAAAATACCTTTTTTTTCGCAATGATTCTTTTTTTTTACAGTTTTACGTCGTATCAAAAGTTTACAAAATGCAGTAATCTGGTTTGACAGATGCATCGACGATAGTCGCTTTTAGGCACTTTGGCTGTAAAACTTATCGTCGTACATAATTAAAAGTAATAGACAGAATTACGAACTGTAACCTATAAGCAAAATAAAAACTTGAATTTTCAGTCATAACAACCGTCTCCACTGTGAATAGGATTTAACATCATCTGCAGTCAGATACTATGTGTAATAAACAACACATCTTAGCTCGCTCTTCAAAGCTTACAAGGCTTACTCAAATATGAATACGGATTAACATACTAGCAACAAAGTAAGCTAACAATACGACTGGAACGTTTCATTTACAAAACAGCATTAGACATGTCTTACTTATTACCTTCTAGATATTCACTATACAATCTTGATACAGTTTTAATGTAATATGCAAATATTTATCTGTAGCATAAAGAACATTGTAATATACAGTGATAATAAACAATATGATAACATGTTATATTCGCTGATATGAGATGAAGGGATTCGTTAGATTGTATTATGGAAATCATGGGATTGTGAGTCTTTGTGAGAAGGTTTAAGATTGTATTATACGTTTGGTGCTTGATGTTAAGACTAGGTACTTATATCGTTATAATGTGAATAGGTAATTAATAAAAGTATGTATGTGCTACCAAAGATGCTAAAAAAGACAATCATGTAATGTAACTTTTTTGCTACAAATATGTCTTAATTTGACATCGTATTCATGATTTTATAATAGCAAAAATTTTTGGGCAGCTTATTAGCAAAACTTAATCAATCAAACACGACAAAAGCTAACTTTCGAAAAATTAGATACGCAATTTCTAAAAGAGCACATCTCACGTCAAAACACATACGACATGTGACGTTTTCAAATTACTATTCAATTACTGCAACAGTAACATAAAATAAAATAAAAGCTATAATGTGCTAGCTCATAGACAGTCGGGGGATATTTAGCTGTCACACGAGTATTATTGAATCAAGTCAGCTAGACAGTTTGTTGTCTGCCGTCAAGTGCGACGGCGAATATATCAAACAACACCGTTTCATGTCATATTCGATTATATTCATTGTTTTGCTTTTGTTTATAGGAAACTTACTTTTGCTCGGTATTTTTTAGATTCTTTTTCTTTGGTCTCCTCCCGAACGAGGGAGAGGTTAGGCTTTGAGTCCACCACGTTAAACAAAGTGCGGGTTGGGGACTTCACATGACATAAATGTATTGAACAAATTTTTAAGCATGCAAAGTTTCATCACGATGTTTTCCTTCACCGTTAGAACAAGTGATAATTAATTCTAATACACACATATCTTCGAAAAGTTATTGGCTATTTTTGCTACTGAACAAATTTTAGGCATGCGAGGTTTCATCACTTAACATTTAGTTTTCACATTTCCGCAAAAAAAGCCTTTGTTATAAACCTCAATATTGTGATACTGTGGTTACTTTGGTCAACAGATTATCGAACACTCGACAACCACCAACTTTATATTCACGGTTTTTCAACCACGTCGGTGTTTTGTGGTTAAGAACGCAATGAGGTGGCTAAAACACGCCCTGTTTGACGCCTAAGAATAACAAAGCTTAGAACGCGTTCATTCGACAGGTTTTACTTACTTAAGAATACTACAAGCGCAGTTCAGGACATCAGATGGAACGTATGTTTAAGCATTTTCGTGCTTATGAGCACAATACAAAGATGGCATCCGACTTTAAATACTACTTAAATCTGAATGACTTTCCAATATCTTATAAGTTTCTCTATTCACTATAGTTCTGAAGGTATAACAGCAATCATAGACTTTCCCGTTACCTCTAAATAAGGTTATTTGATTCCATAACATGCCGGCAGCCATCACCATCACTCCTCATTATATTAAAAATATTACACATAGAGGCGATAAGCTCTCAACACCACCAACCACTTATGGCATTCAGTCTTTATGTTGCGTGTCGAACTCAAAAGCAATTTAACAAAACTTTCCATTATTCCCATATCCACTTTATAACGCGTAGAGTTTCCCGAATAACGTTCAAAACATTTAACCATAGGGGTATTGTATTCGACAGCTAAACTTCTCAAAAAAATAGTAAGACACATTCGATTTTGAACCTTATAGCTACCGTTTTAAGTTGAAATTTGTCTGAGTGGTGTTGAATAGTAAGTAAGGAAGCAAAATACTGTATAGGATCAATTTACGCACACGGTTTCTTAGTGATACGGGTTTATTAGAGCTAACTGAATAGAAATGCGTTGGACGTCGTCGGTCATTGGAAACGGTTCTCACTATATTATAAACATTTGATCAGAGATAAAGCTATACAGTATTGCCATTTTATGACGGCAACATGTTGTGGGCTGAACAGTTGCTCACATTTGCATTCGAGTTGATTGACTCGTGCTGGAAATACTTCTGTAAGGTATTGTTATTGGTTTTGTTATGTGATACTGTTTATGAAAAGGTGGGGATGTATTTTGACAGTCTGATACAACATTTGGTTATACATATAATATATAGTATAGACTTAGAGACTTGTATATGTGTATGTTTGTATGTACAGTCAGCACCAAAAGTCGATGAACAGAATCAACTTAACAAAACACCTATTCACAATAAAATGCCATAAGTTATAGTCGCAACTAGGAAACAAAATAGCCTGTACACCAGAAATTTACAAAATTCGTTAAACACGAGTATTTCAAAAGTATCTGTACACTAGTATTCCTAAAGTTGCTGTAGCCCTACCATGAGTTGGCGTAGTTAAAAACTAGAGTAGTTAACGTGAGAACGCAACTACAACAGTGGGCTCAAATAGGGAAAGAATGAACGACAAAGCCAATCTACATTCACTGTTGTTTAATTTAACTACACGTTATTAAATATGGCGACCCATGGTAGCAATTTTGGTACCTTAACTATCCGCTACAGGCGCTGTTCGAGTTTTACGAGAACTACAGTGTCTCCGGGAGACTATAGTTACCAACTCATGGTAGCGCTACTGTACACCAACAATCCAAATGTCGCTGAACATCATTGTATCAAAAGTCACTAAGCAACAGTAAAGACAAAATTATTAGTATATTTTGAACATTGCCGTGTGTTAATCTACTTTTGTCGCTTATCACAAGTCATATGAACAGAAATATTAATTAAATGTAAGGTATTCTTACGGTTCGCGCAAAGTAAATTACAAGTACCGTCACTATAATCGCTTCGTAGATCATTAGAGTTATGTTTATGTTATGTTTCATATTATAGATTAATATGATTTCTGACAATAAAATATAATTGTTTTGTGAATAAGTATTGAAATAGATACTAACGTGTTAACATACATTATTAAGGTTAAGCAAGCACTGTCCCAAAAGTAACTGAACAACATAAGCGACAAAAGTAGATTAACACACGGCAATGTTCGAAATATACTAATAATTTTGTCTTTACTGCTGCTTAGTGACTTTTGATACAATGATGTTCAGCGACATTTGGATTGTTGGTGTACAGCAACTTTAGGAATACTAGTGTACAGATACTTTTGAAATACTCGTGTTTAACGAATTTTGTAAATTTCTGGTGTACAGGCTATTTTGTTTCCTAGTTGCGACTATAACTTATGGCATTTTATTGTGAACAGGTGTTTTGTTAAGTTGATTCTGTTCATCGACTTTTGGTGCTGACTGTACATACAGTGTTAGAAATTTGTATATGTTGCAGTCAAAACGCTTAACCAGTCAAAACTACAATTGACTAGCAAAATCAGTTAAAGGTAGTTTTGACTGAACGATAATGTATGCAATAAACCTGGCGTGTTTTGCCATTAACAATGTTAAGCCTATGTTATAAGGCCTCTTGCCATTGCACTAGATATATTTTCGTAGTAAATAAAATATGACACTTTATAAACTCTCCTAAATTAGTTCTGATTGATCGATTACTTAAACAGCACATCCTTATTCCAAACCAAAATCCTAACAAGTGCCAATTAATATTGATTGCGTTAGGGTTGACAAATGTGTAGTTATTATAACTATCGTTCATAAATGCAGTAGGGCCGCAAGTTCATAATCGTGTGAATGTTGCGCCCTCTATTTGACACATCCGTCTTGTAATAAACCACCCGTGTACTGCGGGACAGCCCTGATGATGGAGTTCTAATAGGGTTGTCACTGTTATAACCTAGACATATAACTAACATGGTAGGTTACATATATTTGTCCCATTACTGGGCAAAGGTCTCCTCCCGGAATGAGAGTTGTTTAAAGATTCCAACCCAATTATATTTGTTTAGATTAGAAAAAGAAATCTACTGATGTCCTCAACTATCAAAGTTTTAAATAAATGTCACGTATCTGAAAAGAGCCCACACTCAAACCTAAATCTAAATAAAATACCCAACACGACAAAAAGCATAAAAATGTAAGCTTCACATCACGTTAAACTTTGTATAATTTTAGATTTTTATCAAACAGTATAGATGTACGATCGCAAACTACGGGGCAGTGACTAATCTTAGCAATCTTCTATCACTCCTTACACCGCGTCGCCTGCATACCAATGTACGCCAATATCCGCTGTATCTAAAAGGAATTTACCAATAAAACTCCAGTTAACTGCCCAACGACTTTGTAAAACAGAAAGACGTAAAAGATTTTGTAAAACAAAATATTCTACAATGTCTGCTGTAGAACAAGTTTATCTGGAATTTTTAGACAGATTTTTATATCATTTCGTCTAAGTGCTTTTGTACTTTTGATGAGGTATATTGACAGACTCCGTGCGCTGTGGTTGAAGTGGTCACCATGCCACTACCGCTGAATTGTCGGTCGTGGGTTCGATTCTTACATGGAAGTACGTTAAATTCATTATTTGTAAAGGTCGCCGCGGTAATTCATAATGCGGGAGTTGTCTTTAAAGAAAACGTAATCAGACATCATTAAGTAAGTTTTTAGTTTTATTTATTCGTAAATCCCAGTGTTAGAGGCATCCTTACCCGTTACTCAACTTAGGGTTGCTAACAATTTCGTAAAAGAAAAACCTAATTAGACATTCAACATATTTTCTGATTAAGGTATAAACCAAGAACTAAAATATACAGTTACATGCTCATTTAACCACACCAACAAGGTATTAAATTCGTACCTCTATCATCAATATAAGGAGTTAATCGTGAGTATTGAATGAATTCATTACTTGAATGTCACCTGCCTAATAATCCGACTGGTTTGTCTGAATGCACAATGAAGGCAGACAAGTAGACCTTGTTCGTCTGCATATACTTAGCTTACATTCTTTACTAGCATTAACACTAGGTGGCTGTTGAGATGACGGAACATGTAAAAGCAATACGGAATATCTATACTAATATTATAAAGCTGAAGAGTTTGTTTGTTTGATTGTTTGTTTGTTTGTTTGTTTGTTTGAGCGCGCTAATCTCCGGAACTACTGGTCCGATTTGAAAAATGCTTTCAGTGTTAGATAGTCCATTTATCGAGGAAGGCTTTAGGCTATATATTATCACGCTACGACCAATAGGAGCAGAGTACCAGTAAAAAATGTTAAAAAAACGGGGAAAATCTTGACCCATTCTCTCTTATGTGACGCAAGCGAAGTTGCGCGGGTCAGCTAGTTTAACATATAATTTGTTGATGAATGATTAGGGAAATATAAATTGATTTTTTTATACTATTTTAGGTTAACCTCTGACAGGCTTTATCCAACAAAAGGAAGTTTGATTTGAACTGAATTAATAATTCTAGTTAAACTCATATAGAAACTGCGATTAGGACTAGATGCTAGGTTCTCCCGCGGTCCTGAGTACAGTCTAATAATGTCTATGATTCCGCCCATTTTCGTCTAAATTGGTTGTAGGTTAAACCACAATATCGTAACAGATAGACTGAGTTTCTATCAACTACGATGTAAAAATAAGTATGTGTGAGAAGATATGAACATCAAAATGAGCAAGTCACAACCCTTAACTATAACAAACTGTATCCCTTCAGGGTCACAAACGAGCGTCCGTCAGGGCTGACGCGCGCGATTTGTCCAACACGGCTTGACCCCCCATCCGGTGCTGGCAATTGACACATTTGTCAAAGTGACGACTCTCCGAAGACGTTACAACATTCAACTTCTTATTTACGATGGGACAATATTATTTGATGACAAACTTTTTGTATAAAATTAATTGAATGTAAATTTTAAGACAGGTCATTAATATTTCTTTATTCATTAAAACAGACAATTCCCATAATACGTCACGTGAAAAACGTTTTACAAATAACAACGCAATTTCTTTTAGTCCTAAAGTGCAAAACTCTCAATATCGAATTATTTGTCGAAAAATACAGCTTAATTTTCTCAATTGCCAACATTTAAATAGTCAACAAAAACTGAAATAAAAACCTTATTTAAATTATTGTCACTCGACATCAAAGAAGTACAATACAGAATCAAACTCGCACAGCGTGAACAGGGAAGCCATTAAACACGGAGAGAAAAAGTATTTAAATTCAAAAATGGAACTAAGACTTAGGTCAAACGTTATACAGCCTGCACAAAGTATGCCGGATGCAGATAGACTATAAAAACTATTGGCAATACTAAACAGTACAATGACATAGGTTTTTGTTAATCGTTCGAAGTGGTCCGATCATTTCGTCGAATTTCAATTGGTGTTGTGATCACACAAAAAGTGTCTAGTTGTCCAGTAGACACGCTCCACTAAATATTAAGGCAATTATCAGAAAAAATATCTACTTACAGATGAAGCAAGAATTCTTGAATTTTTAACATTTTTTGGTTCTCTGAAGCAATACTGACCTGAAACAATGTTTTGAAAGAAATAAGTAAACATGAATAAACAAACAATGTTAAAGCATAAAATGATAATTACAGTAATCAAATACTTTGTTAACAAAAACGGTATTTAAATGCATTAAGAGAGTATTAACACACATGTCACGCAATTGCATAAAATGTACAAAAACTGGTTAAAGCAACTCCAGCCTCACGCTAAAAGGAATAATCAAATAAAAAAGTAGGAACAAACGTACTGGCTATCGACATACCATCATGAGCTCAATAAAATAAAAACGACAAAATGAAACAAAACAACACCCATCGCAAAAGAACCAGTTTCTTTTCCTGTCAACTTAGATCACCGACATTCCAAACGCATGAAACTGCACATGTATTACCGCATTTAAAACAAGACGTGTGTTTAATGTAAACTAAACGAGAAAACACATATTCAGTTTTAAATTCTTTGTAAACAAAATTACTTCATTTTTGTTTTAAAGACTCCTTATGCGATGAACGTGTGCTGTTGAGAATTTAACTAACAAATAACATTAAGTATGCTTACAAAGTACGACGACGCATTAGTTCGTCACATATTTGATACATTGAAGCATTTATATTCTATATATTCAGCTCTTAATCATCAATCTTCATCTAAATACGTCAATGAACATTGAAACTTTGAGTTTCAAATTGATTGAACTAACTTAAAATTATCAATCATCGTAAACGAAACGCAAATACTTTAAATAGCACTATTAACTAAGAACCTAACGAGGAAATATTGAGTACTAATAGCTAAACTAATCATATAGAAAGACTTATTAAAAGATGCAAATAAATGCGCAATGATTTTATAGGTTAGGAAGGCAGTGTCTACTCGAAGTGGGATAACCAGTCCGATCAACTTCGGATTTATACAGATTAGAAAATTATTCAGCATTTTCCCTGCGCCACTGCTGTAAATAATATTCTAATGTAGACGAGGAAAATAGGCTATGTTTTATTACTATCCGGCTTCTAGATAGAGTTGGAAACTTGAAATTGGATTTAGCTAGTGTATTCTAGTTGTGCTGGTACGATTACTGGGAATCTACGTCCATATTAATGGTCTTGTTGGTGGTCTGTTGGATAGATTTTCACGTATAAATTACCATAGTGTTATAAAGATGGTCAGGGTTATTGAAAATAGATGTATTTAATGTTGAAAGTATCATAGCTCCATCCGTCTCTCGTCCGTCTCTCGTCTCAAGAGAAATCCAAATACTATAAAAAGTGTAAGCACGCATTTTAAAAACGAACCCCATTACATATCTCTTTCGGATTTTTGCATTAATAGACAATGAAAACAAATTTTTAACGTTCTCTTTACCATATCATAAACGCTTGCTGAATAAAAATAAATATTTCTTAAAATATTTGCCTTAACCTATGTACTATTCATTGTCGGGATGAAAGAACCACCAATGAGAGTTGATACTTCAGCCGATTCACAGATTAATAAATAATCCAGCTTCGTTTCTTGATGCTACGATCAAGATCGTAAGTCTACTATATTTTACAGAGAAACTTCATCACAGTCAAAGTAACACATTAGCTTTTAACCCGCTAGTTTCACCGTAGCTAAATCTCATACAATAAGGATTTCAGACTTCTTAAAACATAATTTACGGTTTCTTAGACAACACTATCTTCGTTATCAATGTTAATACTATATTTTATAAACATCGGGCTATCAATTTAGCAACTGACGATAAAAACATCACTATTTTTCATACTTCTAAAATAAACATTTTTATTTATATAGTAACCCCCTTATTCATAAACACACTATAAACCTATTTAAGTTTAAAAACTACTATAATATGCTTTCTTTAATTAGCTAAGTAAATAGCTTTGATCCAAATTCGACCGCAAGCACTATCACATTTCTAACAATCGCATGTCGACGTATATTTACTTAATAGCCATAGTAATGTATCGAAAACCGTTTTATGGGCGAGATTGGTAATAATGTCACGTTATGGACTTTGAAGCATATGGGTATATACATAAAAGGCATTGGTAAGAAGAAGATTGGTAAGATCGCAGATGTCTAATTCGAAGGGATAGGTAGAGATGCACCAAATTAACCAGCCACGCCAGTACTACAGCCACACTACTATTGAGTATGAGATTGACATGTTAAGTGTGCTCGTATATTAAGTCCCCGTTTGAGGCACTGATCAGTTTTTTTTTTTTTATTTGTCTATAGCTAGCCAGTTTTCGATGTAGTTGGAAATCGTCCTTTTTTACTAATTTGAAACTTGGAAAGATGCTTGAAAACGTCTCTCCAAAACCAGGAAAAAAATATGATCAATTTATGTAATTTCTCCAACCCAGGCATGGAATCCGGTGCCCCGATATCAGTAATGGATTCGGATAGTGCGGTTCAGACCTCTCAGCGCATTGGGGTTAGTATTAACATTATGTTAAAATATTTATAACGCGACATAATATCAATTTTAAGGTGGTAATTGAGCGCCGACGTCTGCCCATGTTGTAATTTTGTTACAATATGAAAAAGAATGTGAAGATCCAACCCGTTTTGGAAGAGTTTGGTAAAATGTAAAAATAAACTTAAGTTTCGTGTCGAGTGTTGGTGAAATAAGTTTGTAAAACTTGTAGTATAATGAAATTCATTTGTGTTTGTACCTTATTACAATCATAAATACAGATTAGCTTATACAGCTTTGATTTAAACATGAAAATCTCTCTTATTATTAACGAATTCTTCAAACAAGACAAAAATTCGCGACCTTCATTAAGCTGCTTAGAAATAGGTACCAGTTACCTCTTAAAGGCAGTAAATAATTAATTTGTAGCTAGGTAAATAATACAACCACATTTTTGAATATTATTTGATATCGATATGAGAAGAGCTACCAACTAGTAAATTGAAACAAGAATCTATTAGGAAACCGTTAACGGTTCGGGTCATAAAATCTAACGAACTACTATCTTAATTGCATTTTAATCGAGAATTTAAGGACAAATCGAACACGTATTAAAAACTAAACACACAAAAGTATCAATTTCAGTGTATTAAATATGTAATCAAAAATAAATATCGGTGTGTGACCACAGACCACACGACGCGTAACTCGAGTGCGACTTATAATGGCCACACTGGGATATTATAACGTTATTCGACATTCATAATAACCGTTTTATATTAAAATATTTAGTTATTGATCTTTACGATATATAAATCATAACACTAATGGAATTATTCGTTCTAGAAGTTATTCCATTCAAGGTGTTGAAACGCGTTTCATTCGTAATGGATAATAAACTATACGAATTTAATTTGAAAAATAAGTGTGAAATTGAGTTAATTCTAATACATTGCTTGTTAAAGTATGGGGTTATAAATATCCTTATTAATCAATATGGAATATCTCATCGCTTTTCTTAATTTTAAGACGACCTCTGAACCAAAAGTACTATACATATACCGGATTGGGTAATTTTTTAGAGATAATTTAAGCTAGACATTTTCTTTATATGTTGACCAATAAGCAGTAGGTAGGGTACGTATCGACGGTTATGTATTTGAGAACAAGTAGATAAATAGCATTAAAAAAATACTTTCATAAGTTCTATTTCCAGGAAGGGACCAACTGTCCCTAGGTTGACATCAAAAATAATACGAACCTAATGTTTCGTTTAATAACGAAACGATAAAAAATAACGCCAAAATATTTCTCATAGGAAAAGTACATGAATATTGTATGAACATATCAACAAAATGATTCGCTTAATAAAATTTAATAGAAAAAGGGAATTAGGAGAATCGGGATCCCGAACGGACGACGTCCTTTGGTCCCAATTCCGGAGCGGTCCAAAAATGCAGTAAACAAAAAACGTAATGATATTTTCTGCTCTGTTTACTGCAAATATATTTTTTACGTTGGCAACAATAAGCGGCGGATATGACGTATATAAAGGCAACTTCCTTTTGTCTGTAGGTCACGCTACATGCTACAGGTTCTTTATTAGCTTCCCGGGGGTAACTCTGCGCCTTTGTCCGCTAAATACATACGTATTAGGTAGTCTAGACAGAGTCTGGATAAATTACGGCGGAATATTAAATTTAAATTCACGACGAGGTCGCTTTTGTAACGAACTTTAATACTAAATGGACCGTGACAATCTTTTTGTCTGGTGTTATTCAGTGTAGGAATAATTTAACTATTTTTTCTATTATCTTTGAACAAAATGTTGAGTAGTAAAAAAACTAATTAAGATATTGTGTCGCTTTTTATGCTAATCCTACACCCGATACATGTAGTGTCAGATTAAGCAATGTAGAGGTTTTCCAATTGAATAAATTCGTTATTCGTTTTTGATTGGAAACATAATATATGTCCTAATAAATTAATCTGGTTCTTAAATGTATTTCTCATTAGTATTTTTACGACCAATTAGAAATACCGCGACTAATGATCCAATTCACAGGTTACAACCATTGCAGTTGAATATGATCGTTGCTAGCTTGCACCAACTTATAAAGGTTCGAATGTTATATCGCAACAAGATTTAAAGCTACAACAATGACGACCATTTTAATTCGTATCGAACTACATACGAACATGAACTAATCCTGGCAGTTAGTAAATCTGGCAACACTGTTCGTTCGGAACCGCACTTTTTTTCCAGTTGCCAGTATCAAAATCCGCCCCTCTATGCGACGTGACTCCTGTTACACATTGAATTTTACAATTTTCACACAAAACCATTTTGTACAGCATTTTTTGTCTGAAATTGAATCCGTTGTGACAAGATTTTTAGTAAAAAAAAACGTCGACTATTATGTCGCCGCGTGCACGTTCCAAAACGAATTAATTTTTGAAATCGTTATTTTGTTTCGTTTTACGATTGAAACTATTGTAGAAGTAGGTACCTATATAAGTAAAAAATGTTACAAAAAACAAAACGAAAAACATTAATTGTTTTAAAACAGACTTTGAGGGCAGTGCAACGCTTGATCTCAGTATTACAGCCCCACAACATGATAACTAGAGATAAATGCAAATAAAAAACTGTTATAAAAGCGATAGATTTGTCAACATTATGTGGTAAAACTTGTAATGTTCGTATCTCATAACATCAATCATCTTGCTTCCTTGTTTAAAACAAGATCATTATTTACTATAAGACCATATTCACAAACATATTAATAAGAATCGCAAAGAATTATTTGTATCATAACAATTCGTTCCCATCATTCAGAACAGTGTTGCATCATGACGGACCACACGGACGGCTGCGCGTGAGCTGATCAATCATTCCGATCGATCACTCGATAACGCCAGCGATGCTCAAACTCAACTACTGTAGGAGCAATCGTAAAGCTGTCTGTAACTTTGTAACGGATACTTTTAAATCGAGAGTTCGTGATTCAAATATTTACGAACACGCGATACCTTTATTCGTTGAGTATTGTCAATCTGTAGACGATTTACTTGTTTGGTAAAGAGCATTGGACGTCCTTTTCAACGCTCTAAAAGGTAACTTTCTAAGCTCTATGCATGTAACTACTTCCTAGGCGTCAACATTCTAATGTAGTTGCCATTAGAATATCAGTTGTGCCAATAAACATGCAAAATTATGAGATCTGTCAAATAGGAATGTCATTAGCTCTACGGACAAGTTATTTCTGTACACGCAATTTTCCATACAATATCAACAGCTCGCATACTAGGCCGTTTAATCGAGCATCTGGTTGAGCAATCGGTTTACAAGAAACCATGTGTTTCGCGGAAACAGATCGGAGTAGCTGCAGTAATAAAGATGCGGAATAAATCCAATCTGGGCCATGTTTGATGATCTAGTTAAACTAAGTAATTTTAGTTTTATTGCTGACGGAAAATGCATTCACATTTTATTGTTACGCATCTACATTAATCTTAAATGGTATTACGAAATTACGGACGAAAGAAACGACTGTTTCATTCCAGAACAAGCTCCTTACCCATTTCAATGCATCATCAATATTTTCTAATGGCAACATTAATTTCGTAGAAAATTTCAGAGATTACAGTAGCTACTAATAGTACATAGTAATAATCATAACTTTCTACAATACCAGTCAAAAGTTAAAGCAAAATCTTATTAGATTCTATGTTTTCTGAAAGCGGCAAAATCGCAACTACTTATTACTTCACACCTTTTACTTTATTTAATTACGGTCTTGAATAAATAGAAATTTTATGGCCGTGGCTCATCATGGCCGGTAGATCTTTGCTCGTTTAAAAAGTAGGTTTATGTAGGTAAAGCGCCTGGTAAAGTTATGTATGACTACACTTTGTTGCACATTGTACTTGAACGTACGTACCAAAGCCCTGTCTATGGTGATTGCACCTCAGTTTAGAGCGTGGTTTTAAAGACATTGGCATTCATCGTCTTCTCTCGCTATAAAGTTGTAGCAGCTCAAAGGAGAAATGTTACGAACGTTATATCAGTCATACGACATGCTTCTTTTTTCACGGAATAGATTATAAATTAACAATGTTACCTTCTGTTGTTTAAACACTAGATACGTTTTAACACTAAACTTAAGCTACACTTGATTGCGAAATACATAGACACTTTGATTGAAGTCTCGAAGCAACGTAACTATTAAAAAGAGAAAAATATTTTAATCTTGCCAAAAAAATTGCTTAAATTAATAAATAATAGAAAAGTATGTAAAAAGTTTGAGAAGAGCAGTCCATAGATGGATATATTGCTATTTTATTGAAAGTTAATTGATGAATGCGGGCTGTGGAAATGTGCCACGGTTGCCTTCGAACAATAAATACTTCATTGTGATACGGACAAATAACCTAGTTCTACTTAGTTCTTTCGTATCGACAGCATGGTGGTGTATAGGGGTCGAGGCGACACAAACTGATAAATGGACTAGTTTAACTTCTTCGTTTCAGCAGCAAAACTTGAAATTGTGGCAGCCAATTTTGTTCAGCCGAAACGAATGACCAAAACAATTTACGGCAATTTTCTCATCGCCAAATTTGATTAAATTTGAAATTTCTTTAAAGTGCTTAACAGTCTTAAGTAGCATTGAAGTTGTTGTCAAGTCTAAGAATCTGTTTAATGGTCAAAATAAGTGTTTGCTCAATTTGACCGACGATGACAGATATTAATATGAATAATAACCGTAAGGGAAGGTTTCAAGACTTGCAGCAGCAAGAGCAATTGTATGAAAAATGAAAACATCTGCCAATACTCCACTTGAAAAGCTAAGAAGTTATTAAGAGATGAAACCGGCCATAATAATAATATCAATGTGAGAGTAACAGAACCAAAGGTCTATAGTTTTAAACTATGTACACAAATTAATAGTATCGCGTAAGAAATCTAGTCGTAACATAAGTGTATCTAGTTGCCGGCAGCCACGTAGACGCCACGCGGTCTTTAATCAGAGCGCTAATTCCAAGGTCGAGGCTAGAAGCTGGCTCTCGTCCGGTTCTAACCTATATTGTTTCACTTTAGAGGTCGTTTCTCTAGTGTTACTACGTGTTTGTTAGCCAACGACGAATCTTTTGACATTTGCTTTACAGGAATTCTTTGTAAATATGTTTGTATTCATAAATTTTGTAACTTTCGCGTTTGTATTATCGATGGGTTTAGATTTTTGTGATGTGTTGACTTAACAGAAGTGAAGTTGCTATGAAAAAGGCATCTCTAGGTAGGTATCTAGAAGTCGACTACGACTATCTCCACATCTGGTCCACTAGTTGGTATTCTGTCTTATTACAGGATTTGATGCGATTTACGCGACCGTTAAGATGTCATGTTATTTATCAGTCTTGAGACAATTAGCTGGGTATTGCATCAATTCTGCTCTAGAAAAATCTTGAATGGAAATCTTCAATTGATAAAAATTGCCTGTATCGTATGTACGTCAACTACACTTGGTGTATTAAGTATCATTCATTGAATCAAACATCTTCAATTTATATCAATAAATCGTCGGGAGCAAACAACAACAAAGCAATTTACACTCAATATAATAAAAACAGAAACCAAGTTGATATTTAACTAGCAACAATCTCGACACAATCGCGTTCAATTCTCACAGTAGAGAGGATATGTTTAATTCATGACACATTATAAGTGCACCTTTGGACGGCACAAAAAGGCCGCAGTCAGAATGCTAACACCGTTTTGGTAAAGCTCTCTCGATAATGCGCGGAGACGCGGAAGCGCGAACGCCCCCAGACATTGGTCGTAAAAGCCTTATTTATTGTAGAAACTTGTGTTGAAGTACTGTTATAGTTGAAGCATAGGATACGTGACGAGAATCACAACTACCCACTGTTACTTCACAAATGCGTTACTTTATTCAGCAGGTGCATTCGTGGGTTAATTATTTCTTTTCGTTTACTGGCTGAAATTTCAATATTTTAACCATAAGTTTGCGTGGAAATATGTAGAATATTCAAATGCACACAAAGTGCGGCGACGACGTTTTAAATTAACGGGCTGTGGTTTTGTGTCGATTCTTTCTTCCTTACTGACTTTTAACTCATGTACGTGTGCGAAAGGAAATGGCACACCACAAATCGATACTGTTACTTTGGCTGTTGTCCAAACAACATAAATACTGTGAAAGAAATGTGAGTTCAACTTAGCGGAACACAATTGTATCAACCCGGTACTTTGGATATCTTTAGTAGCCTGACCTCTAACGTCTAGATAGACTTTATCTGAAATCCTAGTTATTTGATTGCGCAAGTTGTCAAGTATCGATAACTAGTGCACGTCATATCATCTACTGTAGAAATACGAGGTATCGCTCTCGAATCCTTCACTACAGAGTAACACAAGTATAATGATCCCAGTTCACCTGGTTTCAATCACAGTCGATTCACAAGTCGTTCGGCACGGTTCAATAGCGATTCATGGCCTGTGACGAGAGACCTGGCGTGTTCACCTGATTGGGAACTCTACTTGTTACTGCATAGAGTGAGTGTTCTTTACAAATTGAATGACATGTTTGGAGAAGAATCGAGGAGTAGCAGATTTTAAGATTGTTGCTGCATTTTGACAAACAAGTTTTATAGAAAAATATCTCAATCACAGTTTCAATTGCAAATTCAGCAAGATCTGTATCAAATGTATTCTGTGTACAACTTGGCTCAAAAAGTAACTAGTCAGCAAAAATCTTGCAACATCTTATAATCAAACCTTATTTTCATGCCAAGAACGGTATCTATTGCCAAGCGGAACATAGATTCAAAACACCACCGATGTTCCAAACGACTGCACTTTGCAGAATACCCCTGTTTATACGACAGAGCGCCATCAGTACACATATTAACATGTGAGGTACACTCGTAAATTTTTATATGAGCGGGTAACACGTCACCGTGATGACGTGCGCGTGTGAACGATGGTAACACGGTATGGTAACACGTCGACCCGTTATATTCGGGAGAGGGGCGGGGGACGTGAAATTGCGTGACGGCCGTACAAACAAGACGGTGTTTTCGCACAAACAATGCACGCACGATTTGAAATATCTGTTTTGTATACATCATACACATAAACACGCGTGATAAGACTGACAGGGATTTTTGCCGCCTTTGTTCATGTTCCACCTGCTTGCGTAAGTTTAGTGGGTCAGGTAGCGACTTTAAGAGATGTGTTAGCGTCATTAGAGGCACATTAGAAGCTAAACTCTTCAACAAACTCGCTTCGACATTTACACACTTTCGTTTGTAATGATAATATTTTAAAAGCCCTCAATTAGTATGTTTTGTACACTTTCATGGCGTGCGAGTGACGTAAATAGTTATTTTTCTTATCGTAAATCGTTAGGCATTATAACTCTTATATTAAAGTGTTAATGATCATGAAACCGCTAAACTTTAATAAGTTTCGTATAATCTCAATAACATTTTACGCATTTACAACACTTAACGTTCCCACTACATTCCACTTAACGGTAAGTATTATACAGAAAAACTCTTTAAAATACTTGAAATACTCCTCTTACTTGGGTTAACTAGGTGCAAGCATACATACGCATTCCTTCGATATTATACTGTAAAATTATGAAGATAAAAGTATTTTTTGTATGACGGAAGTGATTGGTTTTAATAGAAACGGAGTAAACGTATGCCGTGGGACATTTCATTGCGATCAATCATTTTCAACAAGGTACGTAATAGGGCTCCGACAACTGACCAATTTATTCATCGAGGTTTAATTATCACTTTATACCATATTGGCTATTAATTGCTGGACAAAGACGTTATTAAGTGCATATTAAATGTCGTCAGTTATTTCAGACATGTCATACGTGTTATTTATTGGTTTGATTTGTATGTTCCTTCCTTATATTAAAACTGATCCACTTCATTTTTTACGAAAGCTAGCCAAATAAAGACAGAAAAGTCATTTATTTTCAAAATACTTTTAGTTCCCTTTATGAAAGTTTCACTCCTATTACAAAAACAATGATTCAAAATTTACAGTATCGTTAGCTGAAAGCGAAGTTCATAATGACTCTAACTGCATTTAACTTTATCATAAGTATAGTTGAGTCAATGTTTTCACAAACCAACTCCGTGTCAAGAGAGATTAGGAATGTCAAATTCCTTATCGGCCGTGATAACACCGAGACGGGCATGTCAGAACTGGGACATTAGTGAACTACTAGCAAATACCTAATACTTAAGATAGCGGTGAAATTCTCGATATTTGAGAGAATTTAGACCCTTCTATCTATTGTTCGCAGAGTGTAATGTAAAATTGAGACTGTTTTTCTTTTTCGCTTCAGAATACACATACATAAAATCACGCTATCTTCCCAGACGGGAAGGCAGAGACCAAAGCATGTTTACTAATACTACACTGCCATAAAGAGACGATACTTGTAAGTGGGAAACGTCTCATTACAAATTATCTTTCGGCAACAGAATATTTCTGAACAGCAGTATATAAAATAGAGAAATATATTGTAAAACAAAATAGATTACAAATTTGCCGAAGCCACTAAACAATTGAAACTATCGTCCCACTTTGCAAGTCTAAAAGGACAGCGGACAATTTGTAGAAATCAGTTTTACATTTTCTGTAACACTGTTAACAAGCCCCCGATTTACTACAATGTATCGAAGTGGGTTCCGACTGTAATACTGTGCTAGATTTACTGCTTGCCAATATTTTTCTAATAGGCAACACCGCAGAGCTGACACGGAACAGGGGCAGGCGCAGACATGACCACCGCGCTTAAGGTGCGTGTGCGTTTGACTTGTTTAGAATCTTGTAGTTGCGTTGTAGAAAATCTAGATTGGTTTTCCTGAGGAATTAGCCAAGAGAAGTGACTATTATAAAATACAAGTAGTTATTTATAAGAATAAATTGTGATAAAGAATATAATACATGTACCAGCTTTTTGATTTGAAGATGCAAAATCTTCGCAAGTTTACAAAATAAATACGTCCTAGTTAGATATCGTTGGTTTTATTACTTCGTTTCAGGTATCTGCGTCGGTCGATGAACGGTGTATAAGACTTATTTCGAAAACAAAAACGTAACTAAACATACAATGAATGTATTTATTAAAACAAAAAGACACTTGTTCAAATATCTCTTGACATTTAAGTAAGGCAGAAACATCTAGAAGTTTAAATACATTGTTTCCAAAGAACCAATGGTAAGATCATCTGTGTCATCGTTTCTTTCTAATGCCTTAAAAGCCTATAAAGAAATACGGTTACAAGTTTTTACCGAGTGAAATACCACGAAGGCCTAAAGTTCAAAGTAAAAGAACGAGCTGAACTAAGTCTAGACCAAAACTGCGCTAGCGGATGTCTATCCTAAGGTGCGCAGACGTCGCATGACCATTTTTGGTAGCGGTCGCGACACAACTGTCACGCCGCTCGTGATTCTTCGAAGAACTGAAGGGTTGCTATGTGCAAAGAAAAAAAAACCCTCTATTCGATACCGAGAAAGCGAACCTTTAAAACAAGTTTTGTAATTACAACAGTGAAAGATATGAAAGCGTGATATTTAGTAAAACCAGAAATTACAGAAACTCTCCCAAATGAAGGCACTGAGTCATCTACATAATACCCACATTAGTAGTCCGTGCTTTGTTCGACGTCCTACTAAAATATCTTGAGGAGAATAAAGCCTAGAAGGCGGAAAATAAGCTTTCAGCGCCAACAATAGACTTCACAGAGAGTTATTTGTGTTAAGTCTACGTAATTAATTCGGATATTCTGTGCGTATAATCCACGTATTATATGAACAGTAATAACTGTACACTCTGCAGAAATACATGCTAAACTTATAGAAGGCTAATAACTTACAAACGTTGATGAAATAGGATACGAGTGTACTGAATATACCTGTAATTAAAGAGTCACAAAAGGGCCCTTAGAACTGGAGATAAATTAATGAACACTAGATTAATTGATAGGTCGACATCCTCTGCTCGAAGCACACAAACCTGCAAACTTGTTTAACCACTTTGACTAAAGTGCAATGTCTCTCCGGAAACTAGTGGATCCATTTGATCTCGTAACAAGGTTTGTCTAGGTCTTTTGTCGTAGAATTTATAATTGTGGTTAATCAATTTAACGAATATTTAATACATGATCCCACTTTTAATGGAGTCATGTTAAAAAAAAGCAGATGCTTTATAATACATTAAAAAACGTACAGCGTTAATAATTCTTAGGCACCTTAATAAACACTAATCGACAGCTGGTATGCCCAATTCATTATGAGTCCTTCATTACTGTACTTTATAATAAAAACTCATATTTCTGGAAAACAAATGACTGCAGCTGCCAGCGCAGATATAATCACGTCATACAAGTAACAGGGGGCAACATGCAATGTGCTAAAAGTAATAAATATCCTCACCTGTTTTGAAAGATGGCATACATTTTTTGTGAAAATTACCAGTAATTTGTTAATAAGTACCCACACGGCAGGTGGGCTTAAGTGCTGCTGTATATCACTATTAAGTGCAATAAGGACAATCATAGTTTTTTGGTCGATTTATACCAATACAATAAGCCATTACATTTGATTGGTTTATTTATCAGATTCAGACTTGTCATTATAAAACCAGAATTTCAGTAAGGTGTTGTTCGTAGCGATCAAATTTAAACACATGTTACGAATTACGACATAAAAATATCAAACACATAAACAAACACTTCAGTGAACCGCGATAAAATCCCAAAACTGCCAAAAGCTGCAGTAAAATTTGTTCAAAAATCTTTCTTCGAAGACGATAATTAGTTCTTTAACGGTCAACTCTGACGTGATACATACGAATAAGCGGCCCAGCTAGATGCAGGTGTCAACATAGATACCGATCGTGTTGGACAAGTACCGGTGGGACACGCAAGATGTCAGCGATAATGTTGTCACCCATTAATAAGTTGTCGCGTGAGCAAAGGCATGCGCACGCAGTAAATGAGGATGTGATGGACTGATACCCGAACGGCCTTTTAGTGCTTGCTACCAGCGAGTAATACTTTCATGATTGACCTTTTGATACGTTAAGGCAATCTCTCTAATTCCTGTTTGTACAAACGTGAGAGATTTTTGTACGGGCTTGTTTGACAAACAGGGTCACTGTTGTCGACTAGACGATGTTGCTACTTGCTTCAAGGAGGAGGTGATATATTATTGTAATAGGTTTCAATTACCAAATTTGATAAAAACAAATGCCGAAGCAAAAATATTCTTGATTGCTTAAATAAAGTTAAAGATTTTCAAATCAAAAGTTTTTTAAAGTCTAGTGTCGATTTTAATATCAATCCAGTTTTTCACTGTTCAAGTAATATCGAATAAAATGGCTTCTGCAAAACGACTTCCAAACCGGTGGATTTCGTGCACTTCTAATAAAAACTTGATAGCTTTTTACATAAAAAGCCGAATGATAATTTCGCCTTTTATGACAAAGAACCGTTCATTACTTGACTGTGGCGAATCTGAGTTATTTTAATAGTATTCTATTCATCTATAGAACTATTCATACAACAGATAGAAAGGTACTTTAGTCAGTATTGTTGCTTTAAACTTGAACAATATTAGAGGATTATGTTGGCTCAAGACACATCGGGTGACCGGCGGGATCGCATGAGAAACACAAACACCACTAATCCTATAGCAAATATTGCTTCGCCCATTGTTTGAAAGTGAACGCGTGCCGATTTTTTTCTCGTTTTACTTTTTAAACAACTTTTTTCATAAACAAAGAGTTCTCAGACATTAAAAATAAATTCGATTGTTGTCTACGCTTTTTTGTTGCGATACAAATTACTTTTTTTAGAATTAGAAACCATTGTTTGATTTAATCTAGATTGGGATAAAATATCTTTAATCGCTGGTTGTAAACAGCACTAAGTTTATAATCACGTTCATTTTAGCAACTGATCCATTCTTAATAACCATCTCTGTTAAAAATTGTTTTTAATTAACAAAAGCTTAGTTCAGTTCATTAGAATTTTCGCAAACAAAAGCGGGATTAAAATTAAGACAAAGGTGTAATGCATATGAGGAAAATTAAAAACTGACTAAAATACACAACAACGACTATCTCATCAAAGATAATTAGTTGAACGCAGGAGTACAACTTCAATTATGCTCTCCCCTCAAGCATGATTCGCTCCATAATCTCGCTCGTGATCACGGCTAAGCTTCTAAACCCTTGATAAATAATTCAGATAGTAAAAACTCGGCTTTGTGAGGGTCTCGCCATAACTCTCAATGGAAAAACACCTGTCGCCACGGACCATGAGCACAGGTATGTCAACATTTGGACACCTCTACCTCGTGAATAAAGAATTTTTAACATACTTCCCTGCCCTCTCCCTGAATTGAATCATTTGGGAATTCTTGTGCGTCGAAAATTTTAATAACTGTGGCATTGCATTTAATAAAGTTGATGGGATCTCTATAATTATAAACTTGCTTGTCGCATCGCACCTTATATACAGTAGATATAAATCTGAAACACCTGGTACTGTTCACATTCCATGTGTATATCCGACAGACGATTGGATCAGGATGACCCTTAGAAACCCTTTGTACGTTTGTTGTGTGAGCTTTTATTGTCATACATAATACCTTGATCTTCCACTAAGCTGTCTAATCATAAGTAAAAGCAACAGAACGTCGAGAGCTTGTCAATCTCAGTGGATATTAGACGTCCATATTCGCTTTAAGGATGGGCCTTTACGAACTACAAATAAGTATGGTATCGTTCGACGTTTGCAAAGCCGGTTTCATTAGGGTTACCACTTAACATGTGTTTAAGTAAATGGACAAGCAATAAACGAGAACGGCTGTCGCTGGCCACTTTGCTTTACATGTTGACTCCCTATATTTTTGCGTAGGTATATTTGTAAGAAACGTTTTAAATACTATAAGAAAGTATAAGATGGTGATGGTGGTCCTCTCTGAATATTTACCGCTAACATAATACAGCATAAGATATTTCATCATTATATATAGTATACGTTTAGGTATAGCATATCTTAATTGTTACCACGCGTGCTCGATAAAGTGTTATAGGCCAAATTCTGAAAACAGAGAAAATTACGTTGAAATTCACAAAAAAAATTCACCTTCCATTTTCCGCCAGCACTAAACCATTGTAATAGTGGGCCACAACATGTCGTAAAATCCAAAACATTTGCAAAAAGGGGGAGGAAAGTATTCGATAAAAGCAATAGAATCCACCGCAGCAGTCGAGTGGATCAAAGAGGAAATAGTCTGCGACAGGCGGCCGCCGCTCAAGAGCGTATAACTCAGGCCAGAGGACGTTCACTGTTATTAGAGCTGGGAAATAACTAGCATGTCGATAAATTGGGTTCACTCTGAGCCCGCCACAAAAATAAAGCCTTTTTCTCTCTTTGTGTTCATGCAACTTAACATACGGGATCGCCCGTTGTGATAGTTACTTTACAATGCAGAATCCAGATGACCGATAATTACATCGTGTAGATTCAACGTCCAAATAATAAACTGAGAAATAATTTATGTCAATTGGTATTAGATTCTCATCCTGCCTGTAGGTACTGCATAGTGCGCTAATTTTTATTTATCGATAGTAATGAAACAGCTAACAGTGTGACGAAACGTTGAACCGCAGCGAAAGCAATAACACGTGGAATAATTACGGAAACGGTGTCGAGCTTTAGTTATATCTGAAGCTATTAACATAACACTACTACACCTGCGCTTGTTTATGCTAATTAAATTTCAGTTGCACGAATTTGAACGTTCGCATGTACGTTCAATTCTAATTACCCGAATTCACATGAGGAACTCCCGAAAATCGATAGGCAGGTGCGCTCAACACTAGACGGCGTGGCGCCAGTAATTTAATCCGGTCAAGAAGGGAGGTCGCTTATTGCTCAGTCCTTACATACATTACACCTCTCACTCGCTTCAGCCGGGTTGTATCGGCCATGACTTACGGCTGTGACGTCCCCTTCCGTCATAAATTTTCGTCCTGTGCAAAAGTACCCGCCCTAATTAAGTTGGGATACTTCTGAATATTTCAAACGTGCCGGGACTGGAGTACAATCGCCCCTTTGAACTTGGTTATCACCAACTATAATTACGTTGTAATATTTCAAAAGGTCTGAAACACTAAGCGGCTCGTGAATGGCTCGGCTGAGTGGTAAGACGGCACAGGACTATAGATCCGTGTAAAAGGGTCGTGTACTTATTACGTCAAAACTTTCCAGACTTTGCAGTAGGCGCTATTATCTACTCCTGGGATTATGTAAGCGTAAATTTATAATAGCTGCAATATACCGAGCTGAAGTCTACTTCCATTGTGTTTTGAAAACCTTCATTCAAGATTCAAGACAACAAAACAATTTACTTCACGGAAGTACCTAATATGAACAGCAAAGTTTAGCCACGTTGTTAAATTATAACATATAGTTTGCAACGAACTAAACTGGTGAAATAACACTATTATCTACAGTCTACATGCTTAGTACAAAAGGCAGACTCTACAACATTTTTTAACTCAACATTGAACTCCAACAAGCAATTAATATCAAAGACGTGAACGAGAACACACTGCAACAAAGTGTCGTACTAGTGAGGTGAATGTTCCGAGACATGTCACTGAGCATTTTCTCGCGACGTTTCCTCTTCCTGCGACCAATCGATAACAATATCTCGACGAGTGTCACCCGCACTGTGCCCGCACTACACACACATTTTTCATAGTTCAAGTATGTACTCAGCTGTAGTGTTTATTGAAGATCAATTGCTTTTATGTTCTTCGATTATTAAGAAATTGATTCAGACGTAACCGTCAAAAAGAGGCACGTTAAGAATAAGAATCCTCCAATTATCCTCCAATCATTGGCATAACCGACCCTGCTATCTTTAATTCTATTTATGTTATCCTTAGTACATCAAAGTTGTAAACAAACCTTAAAGTATGTTAAGAATCCACTTCCCTGTACACTAAACAAACATGAGTAAGAGCACATGTATTCAAATACTTCCGATATCTATCTAGCACAGCGACAACACATTTGCGTCATGTTTCGTAACGTGTTCGACTGAAAACAGTCCCATAGCATCTGACTTTACAATTCATATTTGACGACACCGTTACTCGAGTATACATTAAGCGACCATAAAACACGCGCGCTCAGTTCATAGTCCCGGTTCAAGTTCTATACTATTCTATACATCATTGTCAATGTTAAGAGCCAATAATCCTACCGCTAAGGTGTTGACTGCCGACCTTAAAGTTCGAGTTCAACCATATTCAGAACTTGCAAACCGAAAGGCAAGCAAAACTAAATATACTAGACGTCGAAATGTCTTTTAGAATTTGATTAAAGTTGTATTGCGAACATATTTCAAACTAATCTTAGATAAGACGAAATCAAGAAAAGCGGTCCTCTTAAACGTTTATGTGAAGTGCTCTCGACGTTTTGTCGCACGACGCCGGCGCGTCGCGCACATTAGGCCTACCCTTGTGATGTGTGAGCGAGCCCGAATAGGTAAAAGGTTTTCAACATCTGCTCCCCCGTACAATATTAAAAGTTGTGCAAAGTGGGTGCGAGTTTATAAAAAACGCAGACGGGGTGGAAAATATGCCGATGTAGATCATAAGAATGTGTATTGAACGAGTAATACACACTCTTTGCTCGCGATCCGGCAATAATCCCTCTGTACGAATTGATTTGCCGACTTTATATGGAGTAAAAGTCACGTGCCAGAGGCTAAACATTTTCATGTATTCTCACAGTACACCGCCACGACTACGCTCAGTATTCTATGATTGTCATATTTTCTGTATATGATAATAACGTCGTAACGTTTGGCAACAACTCTCCGTCGTAAAATATTAATGTCGCTGTTAAAGAACTTTGCGGTGATATAAGGAAACTATTGTTTTGAGGCTTATCTTTATATTTGTGAGCCTCAGACAGATGTGAAGGTTTCTAAGAAATGTATTTTAATAAGTCAAATTATTTTCTCTTTAGGAATTAACTTCAATTAATATAGTAAATGATTATAAGGTGCTGAGAGCAAACCGAATGAAACTCTTATAAATACAAATACTGATTAGATACAATCTGCCCGCCATTGATTCCTAAGTAAGCTTTGCGGTTAAGACCGTTGAAAAATTCACCCTAGAGGCGGCCAACTTCGCCCAATCCAATTACTGACGCGGAACTCTGGAAATTCTAAACCGATTATACGGAATTGAAAACATTAAGTACTTTACGGATTTCGACTGTCCTTCGTCGGGATATCGAACCTTATTTCGGTAGAATTGGTGTCACATTTTAACGGCGACGAAATGATTACGAAGTCAAAGATAGAATTTGGATGAAAATTATTTACGGAAAACTCTTATTTCGCACTCTGCGCAAAGAAAGTACTGATTAAGAAAGTTTTATAACTTGGCATTTTAGGGGACAAACATCGTTTCGATAAAAACGTGACCGAAATTGCTCGTTACAACTTTATACAGCTAACAAAATTTGATAGGCGATAAATCATGCAAGTTGACACAAACATCGTACTGTTACAACATAAGCTCACTTTGTTCAACAATACATGCCAAAATTTCATCGATAAAATATTTCCCAACAAATTATATCAAGATGTTTTTGAAACAATCACGTGGTTGCGCAACGTAATTAGAACGATGCTAGCACGATTCTGTGCATAGGTATTTAATCTACGATATCATCATTTATTATACAATTACTTAATCCGTTCCACATAAAGAACATTGTCAGCAACAAGAATATTGTAATAAACATTCTAAACAGCAACCGATTGCTATTAATTAGATCACTTGCACAATACATCAGAAAGTAACGGAACTGAAATGAATACTAGCGATACGAATTTGTACCTTAAGACACGGGTGCAAGAATATTAAATGCTAACGATTTGCAATTTATGACAGCAAAGTGACCCTAGCATTAGATGGAGGCAACGAAAGCTCGTTGTGTTGTCTTCGTGAGTCACGACTGGAAAGTGACAACTTACACGTACAGACACTGATAAAAGTGCAAATTGTATCCGGTTGTATAAAACCTTAGGACATTCAATCTAACAACAGTTTCGGCATTCTTAAACGTTGCTGTTTGCCGTAAATCATTCGTAATTCAATAGTTTACTCGTGTAATCATAGACGTTATTGTCCGCATGTAGACTTCACACGTCATAAACATTGTTACTTTGGCCTCTTCGTCATAAAATTGCAGCCTACCTCTTTACATCCTGCATTCTTTCACGTGTGTGAGATAGTTATTCCTATATTTTTTCCTGTTTACACCATCAATTTTAGGTGTTAGCAAATAGGTCAGTCATAATTATATTTTAACCAGCACCAGTTCGAATAAGGATCTATTTAGCATCAAGTTAATTTATTCCTAACCAATTTGTTCTTAATAGTACTTTCACTGAACAATGTTACCTGTATTGTAATCTGTATCAAAATTATTTAATGTCACTCTCTGTATGCTTCTAGTTAGTCGCCATGGACGTTTCTTGAGATTATCTCGCTCAGGAACAACTCATTCAATGACCGGAGACATTGTTACAATTCGACCTATTGTTTTTTACCCATATTGAATTACACAGATTAGATCTAGAACTTTCTATTTCCTTTCTTTGAAGGGAACAATTACATTTCGGTAATATTTTTTCCTTGTCACCTTTCTCGAGTGCCAGTGAAAGATAAGTTACAACTTTTAAAAGATGAAGTGGCTGTTGAATTCTTATCAGAGCTTGTAGATGTCTACTTAGTTTCAACTTATACATAAAGAGACATTTTTGCGAAAGTTGTCATGATTAATGTGCTGATAAAAAGTAACTCTAAGTAACATTTCCAAATGTTTTCTGTTTAATTATTTCTGGTTCCGTAAGTTGGCATATTAAAGCAGTCGTAAACGACAAAACCTCGGGACCACCTTTGGAAAATTACGATGTAAAGTTACGAACATGTACGTGTACCGAACAAAACGGCGAAGGGTCAAAGACAGGTAACTTCATCAAGCAACTCCCACATGGACTTTCATAACAGGCTGAATGCTCGTTTCCCGTGCCTTTACGTAACACATCGGTCGTGATCTTGAACCGCGGCGGGCCATGCTATTGTCTCATTGACTACAAACTCAATGACTACTGTCGTCTAACTGATAAAAAACTGTAAACCTCATTATAAAGTCACTTATTTTAGTAGTAGTAGTATCATGCATTTGACAGGTTTATGGTGTTTCACCGGTATCGGTAAATATTATCGAAGATTAGAAGCGTGATTCATATTGATGGCTTTACTACTAAGCACCTAATTATAACTATTACAACATTATCGAAATAGATCCGATAAAGAACGTGCCCTCATCTTCCTACTGACGTCCGGATTAAATTAGATTAACTCTGTCTTGCCGAATCTGTTATTTAACCTATTTTTACTCAAATAACACATTAAGTATGTTCATCCGCATCGTTGAGTAATACAGAATACTTTATATGCATCGATTTGGATAATACACGTTGAATAGTGCTGAAGCCAGATTCATATTTCAAGCTTGTTTCGAAATGTAAAGCTGTATAATGGTGTTATTAATAATAAGAAAGTATTCATAGGCTATTAAGACAGCAGTGATTGTCTGTCCGTTGTTATGGGGTATAAGTATGTATGGTGATGTGAGTCGGGTTGTGTCGCGATTCCCACCGTCCCGACGACAGTCCCACGTGGGATGTCGTTTGAAATAAACATGACAGGCTAGCTCTCTCTCATTATCATTGAAAACAGTGAACCAGGTGCCGAAGGCAGCGTCCATAAAGGAAGTCGCATAAACTTTGTTATAGGGTTTACGTATTTCAATAAAAGTTTCAACAGAGACGAAACTGTTTAACATATCGTGCGAATCAGTTTTGACAATATCTCATTAATTATAAGATTATAAAAGCAGCAACTTATATTTTAGCACATTATAAACTTAGTTTAAACTTGAAAGCAATCAGTTTTCAAGTGCAAACTTCAAACTAAACCAACAAACAATTGCTGAAACAGTTACAATCGTAGGTACGTCACAAGAACGACTTTTAACACGAACTGCATGTTAAACGCAATGCAGTGGCGATATGACGCAGCAATTACATGGCATTGCATCGCATTAGGACTCTTCGAGTAACATGGCACGTGATAATAATAGTTGGGACAAAATTCGACGCCGTGCGACAGACAGGGGAGACCAATTACATGGACTACCGAACCGCACACACCATCAGTAAGTTCATATATTTTGGATAACTGTCGTCTCGTACACTGGACAGCTGTTCGTTCCAGCTGCGGATTAAGTGATAATTGGGTATTGTTTATTTTAATACTGAATGCTGTTTCATTTCTGCTGATGTGATTTTTGTTTCTACAATTATCAAAAATTATGTCCAGAAACTAATTTGTGCTTGCAATCCAATCATAGGCAATAAGTATTTAGACTTAAGAGTATCTTGACGATAAGTAATGGTTGGTGAGACTGTTATTAGTTGAATGTAAAATCAGAATGTAATTGTAACGATTAGTGCGTATATTGTGGACGATGCTTTAGCACGACAGGGAGTGAGTTTGTCAACAAAGCCTGGCTAAACCTGTTGTAGTAAAATGCGCACACTATATCATATTACTTGCAGTTGGAAACAAATTATGTTTCCTGATATTATACTGGGAAATAATGATTTGTTTGCTGACTTCATTTACGAATGACAGACAAATGAGACGAGTTTCGACGCTTTGAGTCCGAAAAGAAACAATTGAAGAATGCAGAACAGAGCTAGAGATATTGGCTGTTAGCGATCTCTCTACTCATATATCACTTAAGCACACAATAATGATTTCTAAAGTACTTAAGCATGAATGTAGATGTAAGAAAAGACGAGCAATACGATACAAGAACTGCAACAACATTGTCTCTCAATGAAATATTACGACAACGTCGCGTCCGAAGGCGGTTGCTGTCAAAACTGCACACATTGTTAGGCTAGGAGCCAAACATCGCATTGTGAACGGTAGCGAGATGACTTCGGACAACCTCGTGACTCACGACCTCACTGTAAGAGTACTTGTAGAATACACGGGATGACAGAACCTGGTTTGTCTAAGAATACTGTCACATCAGCATCTATTCAGTTAGGACTTCCCGCAGTGGTGGAAGCATTCGAATTCATGAACAAACTGTTCTAATGTTAGGTACTTAATTACCTATATAAGTTGTTTAAACTACAGACATAAATACAAAAATGTATGTAGGTTTTACCTAGGCATCTGATTTAAATATCGATTGCGTAAATGTCTGAGTCAATCCCGGATGTGTAGGTAACATACCTAATTACTTACCTAGATTTAATTTTAAATTCTAACTAAAGGTTTTTCCATATTGAAGCAGAAACGTTCACGTTATATATCGCTGTGTAAGTCTTTGTTGGCTATCAGCAAAGTCAGCATCTAAACGAATGTACAGTCTTCTTTAATCAATGAAGAAAGTCTTACAAACTGTTTCTTTTTGTGGAACACAACTGCAGGCTACATTGTGAACTATGTCTGTAAAACGACATTGATTTTTGTTTACTGAATAAATACATATATGCATGTCGAAATCGGTAAAGAGATTGTAATGATCGCGTGGGATAACTTGAAAAGAGTTTTACTTTAACAAACTAACTTGACCACTTTAAAAATGATCCATAATATACGAAATATGTATTTTTAAATGCTATTTACATTACAAAAGGCTTTTTTTAACTAGGAATCTCTACACAGTCATATCACATCATCTCAACCGCATCCCACAATGACATGCTCTAAAATCAAGAATAAAAGAGACAAAAGTACTAAGGCTTTTAGGTGAAGGTCGAGAAGACAGGAAACGTGTGTGAGGCCGCGATGACGTCACTTCCTGGGCCGATGAACGACTTACATTATGCTAAGGCATTCGTAGCGATAACTCGAAGTGTAAACTGGTATTAGAGTGAAGTTTTCAACGATTAACGCACTAATTCTTAAGCTCACGATGAATGCTCCTATTGCTGCATTCTTTGAATCATACAACACAAAGAAGACAAAGTGTTCTGTTAAATCATTAATTATGGATTCTCAAGGTTGTATTTTTAGTATTGGGGTTTGGTACTTAAGTATTGAAAAAGACCTTAATAGGTGTAGTACAGTAGAAACTGACAATCAAGTCAGCTCTTTCACTTATTTAAATACTAAAGCATAAAGAGTTGGACAATGGACAGACCTGTATGTAATAGTGTGGTGTCAGTTCCGTTCTTCATTGTGCATTTTACAACAGTCGCCACCACCAAGAAGATCGATACTGTTAGTCGCAGACGTGTACCCTGAATTTGCATTCAACTTTCGCCTTTAACGCAAATTGAATTAACATAAAGTTTGCCATAACTTTGACTGCATTGCGAAAAAAATAGTTTCTTTCGCTGTTTTGTATTCCGCGCAGAAGATTAAAAATCGAGTGAGATGCGAACTTGGGAAAGCAACCTGCATTTTGAAAAGCAATTTCGTGAAAGGAGAAAATAATGAAATCTCATGCATAAGTTTATAAGATAACTTTATTCGTAGCAAGAAGTGGTAGAGATAGAATGTGTATAAATTATGTGAAGGCTAATAAATTGGCGCTGAGTGGTACAATCGTGGACAGTAACTGCTCCAATGTAGTTAAATTGATGTATTGGGTAAGAAATGAGTACTTGTACGTTACAAGTGAATTTGTTCGCCGACGTATCTATGCAGGCTGACGGCGCGGTTCAACGCCGAGTTTATCGACGTTCATAAACCCGTAAATAGATCGAATGCAGTAAAACGGAGCAACGCTGCATACACCCGAGCACCCAGCCACTGCCGCCTGTTTCCAATTTCACTGCATTGCGATCGATCCAATTTTATCGATGGCTAAGATACTACAAAAATCAAATAAATATCTCCTACTTTGTGTATCAAAGACAAAAACATTTTCAAACGTTTCCATAAAATTCACTGTTCTTAAAAGATACAGTCATGTTACACAGTGCCGTTCTAAACATAATTTATGTTATAAGCAGAAAACATCTTGAAATACCGGTACAATAACAGAAACATTGTAAAATAAAATACATCTTTATGTCAAGAAGCAACAGACGACTTGTAAATCGTTACGTCCGGAGTCTGGATTGTAGCTGGTATCTAATTACGGCAAGAAATAAAGGAAATATCTCAATACCTCGGTGTGGCATTTATCTAGACACATGGCAACCGGGCCTAGTCATTTGTCGGAAAACTTTCCAGTCGTTAATTAAGCTATTAAAAGTACCATACCTGAGTAACAATGTGAGAGTAAAGTTAGATTTAAATGCGAATGTGACGTGAGTCGCATAAACTTTACCTTGATTCTAGGTTTCACCGCAATCACAAATATAAAACAGTATATCATGAAAAATTAGATTAACTATCTGTTCAATCGTTTTCAATCTCAACCCCAAAATGAGGCTACAATATTCCAAAGTTCACTGGTACCATATCAAGAGTGCTCCAGATAAATGGATCACGTTACTTGATTAACCGGCGCACATCCCTTCCCCTTATCACCCTTGGGAATATTTAAATGGGCCCTGAATATATCACACCACCCTCTCGAGGTAAACGAGCGAGCCGCCAAGTAGACTCGTTTACCTGCGCCCTAGATTGACGATGTAAATAACGGTATCTTCATTAACTACTAAACACAAAAAACTGTCAACGCAGAAACAGTACCGACAAAATGTTACATATTCTCCCTTTTTAATATCTTCGTTTCATTGAACTTGTGTATATGCTCGTCACACGCGAATTGGAGCGACAATTTGTAACATACGTGTGATCTCAATCAACATGGCAATCACGCGCGGCGCCACCACAACTACTCCTAATGCGCCAGTATTGAAAATCAGCATTCATGGCGTCGACACCGCACTAACGCGCCTAGTTACACTCATTGATTTCACACAGAACTATTTACATGTGGTGATCTGGTCAAAGTGATAACGCGATATGACAACTTATCACACAGCCTCATCAACGTTTCATGATCGTTCCGCAATAAACGCCAATTGTATTATAATGCGGACACGGCTCTGCCGAAGTACCACTAAAACGTTTATTCCGCTGAATAAGTAGGCAGAGAGTAGCTTCGTACTGAGTCTTTCGAGCACTCGTAAAGTGTTTTTGCAGCAATAAATCCTGCCGCCTAAGATCCTTGTCTTCGAGCCAAGGTCTGCAAACTCATTCACAAGATCAAGTGGCAAAAAACTGGAGCAATGAACTGGGAGTCACGTAGGATTCTTATCAACTCTCAAAGCACGTAGTGGCGTCTAAACTACCGCTCATTGTCAATATTAGAGTGCTGTTCCGAGCTACTGGCAAAATCAATAGAGGCATTATCGGTTATTAGACGTATGATTGCTAGAAATTGTTTTACGAACTAATGAATAACAAACAATAGGGTTTAATGAAGTGCACACAATGGAATGAAACTTGTCAGCGCGGCGGCGTCTAGTGTCTTGAGAGCACGGCTACTCTATGAGAGACAGTACCACACAAAGGTAATCTAACTTGGAATGTCATCAACGCAAAGCGGTGAACACGACTGTATCACTCTAAGAAATTAACTTCAACTCATTAAAGGTAAACAACTTAAGCGTTCAACGTTGAAAGAAATTAAAACTTTAATTAAACTCTAGTCTTTTTCTGATGCCGACAATGTAAATTAAATAATCAATAAGACTTAGGATTAAGTCGGTGACCTCGAGTGTCTGAGTAATGTTGTGTTGCGTGCGTCTGAACAGTTGTACACACACGGCAAAGTGCAAGGCTACCGAGTGCATCGCCGATAAACCGGAGATGAAAGCGAGTGTTTATTTGATTTTCTGCTGCTACGTGCAAGCATAATAACTAAGCTTGGGCCAACGAACTCGTAGCCTGCATCATCTTTCTTTCAGGCCGTAAAACTGCCGCAAATTTGACGTTCGCACCACGTTATCGTAAGAACAAGACGAATCTAATTAACTTCGTCCGAATTTTTGTTTATTGGGAGGTAAAGTTTGATGGACTCAGTTTAATTAGCCATCACATCAGCGGGAATTGCTAATAACTTGTTCTGGAGTCGACTCCGACCTGTCTAATACTCATTTAACATAAATGTGTCTTCGCTCTACAGTGTTATTAAAACAAATAGATGTTCTGCGCCGTCTGTGTCGCAATCATTAAACAATAAATCTCGTAACGCGTCTAACGCAGACCTCACAGTGCGTCACATTCACAAAATTGAAATTGTAAATTACGTTTGGGAATGTTGGTACGCTGATACCTACCTAAATTTAAATTTTATTCAGCGTCGAATATTCGAACAGTTCAATGATATCAGCTTTAGTATCAAGTTCCGCCGAGTCATTGCATCACCAGTCTTGTCTTCAAGTTACGTCTTTAACTGTCTTAGGATCGACCTTGACCGACCACGATTTTAGTTTAAGTTATTGATGATAATACAAAATCATGGTTATTTAAGTAACTAAAAAACCTTGTGTTCTTTGAATAAGCTCACACGCAACTTTTGTCTAGGGAGAATGCCGGTTTCGCAATCAAACGGTCGAAGCCGGGCGCCCGGCAACCCATCAAACATTGTCGGATTACGTTTATGGACCATTTGTATGGGATCTGCTACGGTTAATGATTTTCGGCCGTTCCTCCGACTCTCGTGCAATTCTATTTCGAGACAGATACCTACTTAATATCCTTTTTATAAAAGCTTCCTCTATTTCCTTCAGGTTAGTTACTTAAAGGTTAGATAGGTTGGGATTGAGTCGGTCGACTAATAGTCGTGTTTGTTATTTATTGATGTCAATCCGTTAATTTTTCCTAGGCAACTCATAAAGCTTTATAAATAAAATACTGTCCGTTATTAAAATATAGCTGTATTCGGCGATCATAAATTCAAGGGCAGAAGTGCGAACCCTACAGTTATTATTACTACGGCAGCACACCGTTCCCCTATTAAATAACAAGCACCCCATGTTCTTGACGTAATGGCTACAAACGACAACCTTCCGCGAAAAAGTTCATAATTAAAAACTTATTTACGTTGGACACATTCTAATTTAGAATTACTTTTATTTACGATCTTTACTTTGCAGCGTGTCGTTATCGCCGGACGCAACCCGGTGACATTTTCACATGTTCTTATCTTTATGTTTATTTAACTAGGCAGTCAGTCGCGCTCATGCATTGCAGACGTGCTTGAAACATCTTTAACATTAGTGTCCTCACCGTTTATTTTCCTCATGCCGGCCCTAGACCTTCACTGCACGGCCAAAATCCTGCCCTCGGTATCGGCAACAACAAAACACACACACATACAAAACACCAACATAAAACTTCACAATGCACACTGATGTAAACATTCGTAGTTCCAATTAGGTTGTTATAGTACACGCTGGATAACCTGAGTACACTACTTTGATTAGATGATAAGGAAGAAAACACATAAATTGTTTATCACGATGCGATCTACACCCACGCAAACATGTTGCGACGCGCGTCAACGCCGCGTGACTGCAGGCGTGTCGCCGGCTGACACTTTGGCGCCACTGACAACGGCAGGAGGGAGAACTAACAAGCTTTCGACTAAGTTCACCGCTAGATGCCGCTGATCTACATCTAAGCGAGACGTACTGTTTACACTAACTACTATGCAATTTATTAACGTTACGCGGTGCTCGAAATAGTAAACAAACACGTAGTAAATAAGAAAATGTATGCAACTTTCAGCCACTATTGTTCATTTTTAATTAACGTCTTACCGAAATATCACAATGTTATAAGATGCAAACAAAATCCGTAACATCTATTCTAGATAAGGTTAAAACTTACCTTCTTTACTATCCAGGATACCGATTTACAGGAACACAATTATATAAATTCCACTACACTTTTCTCACAAACTCGCATTTACGATTTCATTGTAGAAACTTAAAAAAATCGTGTACAAATATTTGGAACATATCCTGTTTTAAAATCCGCATTGAATGAAACGCCGGTCTCTAACCCCTACAACCTATAAAATCACTGAAATACCACTGTTCTACACAAATTCAGTCAACAATGGGGATTTCCACTATTCACCAATAATAAATGCACAATTTGAACGCGGTACACCATGAATAGCGACCGATAACACTATCCATCACCCCATTATGCTATGCGACTTGAAGTTAGCAGCGAGCGAGCACGTCAAAATATACCATAAATAACACGGTACGTACTTGGGGTGCACCACCCCATCCCCTCCCTACAATGGTCTGTAAACAGAAGGTTCGGTTTCGATACGAATATTGAAAGTTCGAATTTGGAAAATTTTAAATCGATGCCGGCCGACGTCAGCGTGCGTGAACTGGCGACTATCATTGAGCTATGGTATTAGCTGCAAGGCGTCGGGGCCGAGGGGGAGGAACGTCGTATAAACTCACATTACAATACGTTAAATCGCCTCCAGCCCTCGCCGACTGCGGTCGTAACGCGACGGGAACTTCCCGGCGACATCCCGACTAGGCTCACGTACTATACAACCAATTAACTGCTACTTTAATGAGACTGTTCCATGAAAAAAGTTATAGCGTATGCAGTCCAGCCTAACGGCATCTTTTTTGTTTAGGGATTAACTACATTATTTAAAATCATTATTTATAATTCAGTCGTCGTCAGTGTAGGTATAAACTTTAAAAACAGTTAAAATGTGGTTTTATTCCTACAAGCTAACGCGATAAATGACTTATAGAATTGGGTATTGTGTCGTCTTCCCTGTCATCTTTCATATAAATATCCATTCGTTAAAGCCCGAAGGCGAAATGCGCTGAAAGGGAAAACCGACAAAGGAAGCCTTTTTAGGGATCCGGATAAGACGCGACGCGAAGAAAAAGAGAGCGACAATTTTTCCGGTTCATATCTTTCTGTACATTTCATTACTTCCGCTATGTATGGACGTAGATCTCGGACGAAGTCGGCTGAGTTCGGTTACGCTCGTCTGTCGTCGGGTAATTCCGGGAGACTAATCGATACGCGCTAGGCATGCTACCAACGTGCTACGTTACAACGTAGCCACTACGAGTCTACAACTTCGTAGCTTACGCTACGGTTGTGTTGTTGTTACCCAGCTAAATTTAAAAGTCGGCGAACTTGACATTATGAGTGGAACCGTCACGTCGTATACTAATCGGAGGCGTTGCTCGTTTAACTGTTTTCTAGTCAATCACAAACTGACAAGGAAAGGGATATTAGGTTTTATTTCAAGAACTATTATAGTTCTCACTAACTAGTGTTTTAGCGAATAAATAATATTCTCTCTCTTATTTATAAATAACTAGCTGACCCGCGCAACTTCGCTTGCGTCACCTAAGAGAATGGGTCAAAATTTTCCCCGTTTTTGTAACATTTTTCGTTGCTACTCCGCTCCTAATGACCGTAGCGTGATGTTATATAGCCTATAGCCTTCCTCGATAAATGGGCTATCTAACACTGAAAGAATTTTTCAAATCGGACCAGTAGTTCCTGAGATTAGCGCGTTCAAACAAACAAACAAACAAACAAACAATCAAACAATCAAACAAACAAACAAACTCTTCAGCTTTATTATATTAGTATAGATAATAATTGGAGAAGCATTCTTTTAGTTATCATTCGTGTTCAGGTTTTTTCAGCGAATCGTTATGAAAGCTTAAAAGTATAGTACGTAATTTAAAAAGGGGGTTAAAGGGATTTGATAACATTTCAATGTTTTTTATTAGAATCGGAGTAGGTATAACGTGGTTTGATACCTACCATCATGAAAATGGAATTATAGGTACTTTCTATTGAATAGTTTGTTGGATCTGTACCACGATAACACTGGAACTTTAAAATAATTGTACCTACTCCGTAATCACATGAAGACAAGTCCCGTATCTTGTAATGTGGTATTACTTACACTGTATCAATATTATAACTGCATTGTACTAATTTTACTTTCTTGATTAGATTATTACGATCCACTGCAAGTATTTTCTTCTGTATAACTCTACTATTAGGTGCTTAAATATCTAGGGTATTTATATGTACCTACATATAAATTGTAAAAACGTAATATATACATTTTAAAAGTGAAAACCTTAATCAATACTTTGGATAGATATCGAATATATTATTATGAGTGATAAACAAAGTTTTATAGAAAATCTACCATAATATAAGTTTTTTAATGTCCTTGGTTTTGATCACGAAATACTGGTAGTGACATCTTGTAGCATAGAAATTAAAGTAAACCCTACTTGTTAAAAATGTAACTTTTTTAATTAGATAAATCTACTGTTCTAATATTATACTTTAGAAGAAGAATAGAGCGAAAAACGAGACTAATTAATTGCCTAAAAAATATATTCTATCTTAATTCAGGAAAGGTGCAACTTCAAAAATCCTACAGATCAAATTAATTAACATAAACCGAGAAATTAGTTTTACTGTAGTATTAAGTCTGCTTGGTTATATACATTTTTATAAACGTCGTATATTCATTTGTATATTCAGGTATTAGATAAATATGTGTGAAATATAAGTTTAAATTCTGGCTTCCTCACAAAGAATAAAAGGCAGCCATTTTATTATAGCAATACCACTTCATTAGTGTCAAAAATCGTTCCAGTTTCAATCGTTCAAGATTGAAAACATTGACAATCATTTATCTCACTCGTTCATGTCATATTTCCTATTTAAATCTGTGAGCTATCTCGCTCTGGTCATAATTTGTAATTTGTCTGAACCATGTCAGTTTGAACAGACTGAAGTGAAGTTCAGACAAATCAATCTGATATAGTTTTAAAATATGTAATTTTTTGGTTGCAAGTGCATTGATCAGTGCATATTACTATATCCTTACAAGTTAACAGTATGGAGAAACCCAAGCTATTGTCGTAAGTAACCTGCTATTTATATGAATAAATTTGTTTTGCTTTACATGTCAACATTTTCATTTTGCGGTTTAATGGTGAAAGAAGTCCAAGATTGTGAATAAGTTTGCTACGAAGTACGTTCATTGTTTATAAAATATAGTTTAAAGAAGCCACTTACCAATTCCGGCTTTAATAACCAATATATTGTAGTAATATATGTTCATACATTTCTTTCGAGTTACCTTCATTTTTTCCCCTGAATTAATTGTTTTTAGACGTAGGTACTAGGCAAGGAATAACAATTTAGATGTCTTTAAATTAGTACCTATCTACGATTTATAGATAGCAAAAGTTAAGAGAATTTGTGCATTATCATCCCTTAAAATAATCTTTTTAACATTGGAACTTGTTAAAAAAAATATCTCCATTAAAATTGTTTAAGATATTGAAAAGAAATATTTATTTATGGAGGTGCAAATGAGCAGAACACAAATAGCTGCAGTAGAAAATTTTCAAATAGCACTCTTAGTTCAACAAGCCTCGGCATGCGCAATTTATCCAGATTATAATTCATAAATCTCCTTTTTTACAACAAGGAAGTAGCTGTATCAAACAGGCCTCAGACAATTGAGTAAGTCTGTGGATCACTATGTTCTAAATTCTGAATCATGTGCCCCTTTGTCAGCAGCGAATGTTGTATATAAACTCTCTACTAAGTTGTTGAACTAAAATAAATTTTTGATTTTGATTTTTGCACATTTACTAATCACAGCAAAGACAAGTAAATACTGAATGTATATTTGTTTTCTTATCTTTTCAGAGGTTATGAAATTGTAGCAAAAGGTGTGACAAAGATAGATGCTACTTTACCAGACATAGGTTTGAAAGATGTCACACCTAATGGGTCCTGGCTGGAGCAGAAGCAGATTCAAGCTGCTTTGGAAGCAAGGAAACACTTGATTGAAGTTGAAAGAATTGAAAAACAGTAAGTTATATGATACATAACTTTATACTTCGGTTTAGGGTCTTCTTTAGGGGATAAAAGTTTGTTAGGTGTGTCATTATTAAGTAAACATTATATTTTGTTACTAAGTTTGGAATAATGCAATATTATTTATAGGGATGATTCAAATATCTAAGGTAGACATTTAGAGAATTGTTTATTTTATTTACCAACCTGTGAATATGCATTAAGCCATTGCCATTACCCTTGCCTTATCATATTAATTTAAGTAATTGGAAAGTTAACCTATGAATTTTCATTATGCTCAGTCCTCACATTGTACAATTTCAGTGGTACTTTAAGTCAAGCTAAATGGTTAGATGGCATGAACCGAGCTCAAGTGACACAAAAGGCTGGTGGCTACTGGCAGTACTTTGGATATAATGTTGGAAAAACTCTGTATCTTATGCCTGAAGAAGCATTGTTTTTGATGGAAGTTGTAAGTTATAAGTCCACTTTTATTATTTCATTTGCATATTATGATGTTTGTTCAAGCAGACATTTCATGTTGGCTATTTAACAAAAATATTTTTCTGGGAAATTTAAAATGCATTTTATAGTTGCTTAATGATTATTTAATGTATTTGTAACCTGCCAGAGTAATAAACATAGTAAATTATCATTTTCAGAACTGTCTTCTACTTAAACATAATGATGTTATAGTATCACTACAAAAAGCATATGCTTTATTACTTAACGAAAATATAACAATAACGGAATACAGAGTCTATGCATCACTCAGTAGGCTTGGGTACAAAGTATTTAGGCATAAAAAACCGCCAATTAAAAATATAGACAAAGACAAAAGTACCTCAATTATTGAAAAAGAAATAAGTCCTGCAAAAACTGTATTAGAAACTCTTCAAGAACCGATTAGTTTGGAGACTCCTCTAGTAATAGATACAGAGAACAGTGATATTACTGAACAACCACTAACTGATTCTTCTGTAGAAATAATAGAGAGCAAAACAGAAAGCAGAAAAGAAGATAAAGAAGAATTGCCAATTGAAAGTATTCCACTACCTACAGTAGCACTAAACACTACTTGTGACGTGAACATAGAGAATATACCACTGCCATTTACAGAACAAAATGACAACACAGAAAAAGAAAGTAATAACACACAAAGTGATGAGACTAAAGATTCAAAAGAATCACAAAATACTATGGAAATTGAAAATGGTGCAGACAAATGTAAAACCGATTCTGATGAATTAAATACTGAATCTAATTCAACAGAATCTATTGCTACTGATATTAATGAGAATGAAGATAAGACAAGTAAAGATGTAATGGAGATTGATAGTAATGAAATAGTAAAAATGTGTACAGTTGAAGAAACAGCTTCTACAACTAAATCAGATGATGTAGTAAGTACTACTGTGGTTGAAAATGATAGCCTTACGCCTCCTATAGAAAACAATGATTTACAAGGTGTACAGACCTCTCCAATGGTATGTAGTGAGCCTCAAGTGGTATGTACACCACAAATTATGGAAGAAAGTAATAATTCTGTGGAAGTACACACTCCACCTATTGTTATAAGCAATGATTCCCAGGAGTTACCTGATTCTAGTAAGTTTTACTTCACTAATAGTTAATAAGAATCTTATAAGTTTGAATTATGTAGTTACAAACTTAAGTTTCTTTATTAGAAATTATTATCTTACGCTAATAACTAAATATTTTTTGTGTCACATAGACTTGTACATATACATACAAACAGCTAACATAATATATTTATATTTTGTTATGCCCAAAACCCTTTTCCATTCTGGGAAGGGGAGACCCTTGTCCTGCAGTGGGACATTAATTGGTTAATTATTTTTATACTGTCACTATCTGCATTATATATCTGAAGATGTAGACACTACACAGCTGACAGAACTAAGAAAAAAGAATATGATACAGTGTTAAATAAGAATCTTCATCCTTGCAGGTGGTGAAGCTATGGAAAAAGTTGTTGATAATAACAAAGACAGCAATTTAGCCATCGAAGTCGATAGTGTGGATTCTAATGTTATGGATTTAGGTACGTTTTTAAAAATCAAAACTTTAACTGGCGCATGTTTTGCAAAATTTAGTTAATAACAAAATTACAACCATCCTTTCATTCTTTCCAGATACACCAAAAAGTGGAGATTTAAATAATTTCGACGCATTAGACAAGAGTGCCAAAAAAATAGATAATTTTATCTCCGATGCTTTAATCAAAAAGAGAAATCAGATTTTCAACAATTACGTCAACAAACTAAAGAGTTTAACCAGCAGACATTGTAAACCTAGTGACTTTAAAACTTTGGAGAAGAACTTCGAAATAGTTCCCGATATGTTTAAAAAACTGATTGTTGCAGTGTCTGTGGCGAACGCTAAGTATTTCCCACCGGGTGTTGTAGTAGACAAGTTTAGCTATGTGTTAAATATGAATCGTATAAAGAAGATATCGTCCAGGTCCCGCTCACTGGATTCTCCTAATAATGTACCAGAGGAAGTCAATGGCAATCATGTCAGAAGAATAAGAAGCACTTCTTGCACAGAATTACCTCAAAACCCACAGATCGTTAACGCTACTAGGTTTCAGCCAAGGCAACAATTTCGACCAAACTTCTTTGTAACTCAAAATAATACACACTTTATAAATTTCAACTTGTACGTCCAAAGGCCGTATCTGCCAAATGTTTATATAAACCGTTTTCAATCCAACTTTCAACCGAGGCCAAATCCATTATTAAGACCATATCCTAATAACACGAATGTAAATTCCAATATGCCAGCGTCAAATGTAAACTCTAGGAAACGAAAGAGAAGTGCCAAAGCAACACATTTGCAGAGCATTAAGAATCTAGCTTTTAGATTAAAACAACTTATAATGGCTAGTGGCAGTCCCGAAGTACGGAACATTGAATCTCTTCATAGACTTTTGTCCGCATACAATTTTAAATACAAGGCCAAATTAAGATTAAGTCAGGCATTCGAAGTTGTGAGTGATGAATCTATTGTTGAAACTATTGAATTGGACGATGATGAGTCTAGTAATAAAAGACAGAGAACTGACAGTGATGACAATTATAATGGGAATTTGAATACACTAAGACAACTAGCGTTGAAGCTCAAAGATCTCGGAGCTAAAGGCAAAGTGACTTCAAAACATAAAAGAGCTCTGTCGAAAGCAATTAAAACGTTCAATAAGTCTTATGATGGCGACATATACATGAATAGTAATTTTGAAATTATAGACAGAAAATTCATTAATATCGAGTCTGATTCGGACCAAGACTGTGTCATTGAAGAACCTGAGAAGGTAAAAAGTAAGAAACTTAGGAATCCATTTAACATTTTAAAACGACGGTCTGAAAGGCGAAGTGGTGGCGTTTATCCGAGTACTAGCAAAGAAACTGTTAATATGCCAACAGATTCTGAAAATATGGATATTGCGAACTCAAGCCATCATACTCCAACCACTCAGGACTTGACAAAGATTTTTCGCGCTCACTGGTTACCACCTAGCAATGATTTTGGCCGACCGGAGGTTGTTCACAAGAAAAATATGAGCTCCATCTTTGCAGAAGCTGAAAAAGATAACTACATATTCAATTTCATGAAAAATCATTTCGATCAGTTCAATAATTGGTTTGAAGCGAAGATAGCGTACCTTCAGCATTTAGAGGAAACTGAATTTGCGTTTCAAAATGTGCCGATAGAAGTGTTGCAAGGTAACGATACAGACGGACAGACAGGCATGAGACCGTTAATAGATGCGGACAATTCTTCCGATATGCCATCCTTGCTAGAAAAACTGAGAATTATTAGGAATAACAAAGAAATGAATGATGCAACCAACCTTGCTATACACTTTGATGTGTACTATAGAGATGTTGCCAATTTCAAGAAAACAGATCCACCGAAAGCACATTTCAGAGTTGTTTGCTTGGAGTAAGTAGAAATACTATTTATTAATAACTTACGACATTATAGACAGTAAATAGATTCTAATTAGAATTTGGGCTCAAGTCTATCTTTCGTAAAAATGACAAATGATTCGGATCTCATATGGTATTGCACGATCATTTTATTTGAACATGTGTAAAAATCAGTTTGTTGACTGTATAACCCACTACTTAAGACGCCCATCGCAAAGAATTTAATTTAATTGAGTCATCAGTTCGAATAAAATTCACGTCATGATCGTGTAAATCTATACGTGAATATTTCTATATTCACGTATCTTCCTTCTGAAGGATAGAAGATATGAAGGATTTAATATTGAGCACACGTAAATAAACCCTATAACTAAAAATGTTATTGTACATAACTGTGCCTACATAGTCTTGCATCTCAACTAACTTTCTGTATTTTCAATTTCAGTGAATCATCAAGTTTCCCGCCAACGGCTGACATAAAGGCGCTGCACTCACAATACGACGACAACGTAGTCATCGTGTTCGCAGTAGTCGGTATCAGTTCTGTCTCATACTTACAAATCAACCCGGTAGACTTGCCAGTGTATATCCCTTCGGACCATTCAGAATAATATACTTTGATTTTCCATATTTACAAATATTTAATTTACTTTTATCGATGTTGAGTACGAAAGGTATATTCAATTAAATGTGTACTTATATGTATAATAGAAAATTGGTCCGGTATATGACAATAGGCTCGCCCTCTATTACATGGGACTAACATTGTTAATGGCGAAAAATGCGCGAATTTCATACAGTTCTGCCAAGATGAAGGTGTCCTTCGGGTATAAAAGGCGTGATGTGTAATAAGGAATTGGCTCCTTGAGTTATAAAGTAGGTCTATATTCTGTGAATTATATGGAGAATTGATCTTGCGATTTACATACTTTTATGATTATGCATGATTCGACACATAAATATAAAGCAGTAAACAAATATTTTAATAATGTTGTCCTTCAAAAGTAGGGTCGTAATATTTACGAGTATCACTATTTTCTCGATGTTTCGGCCCTTTTGTTAAGTAAAGTTTGTTTTTATTAATTTCGTTTTTGTACTCCCATTTTTAGGGTACTTCTTTGGGCTAAACCCAATTTTAGAATGTATCAAATACATCAACTTATTTTAAGTAACTACTGTACTGTGTACTCTAGTCGTAGTAACTTGTACATATTTATTTATAAAATAAAAATACCTTCAGATGTAAGCTGTAATCTGTAAAAATATGTACCATCTAAAAATAAAATATTATTATGTTCATGGTTCCATGAAGAAATGGTTTGTATTTTTTTTTCATCCTTTTTCACCAGAAATAATCCTAAAGGTATTAATGATACAATTGGTGCTCTTTTATATCATACTTATGGTTTTGGTAGTAAAATATGCAATCCTTCGTTCGGGAGACCCTTGTCCAGCAGTGGGTTTAAAATAAAAAATCAAGTTTAACTTGAAGGTAAAATAAATCTTCCGTTACTTTTGGTTATCTAAAATAAAAGGTCATTGTATTATTAATGCATATTTATTTGGAATAGTCACAATGTTGAAACAGCCTTATCGTTATTGAGCTAACTACAAGCAGCTACATGGCACAAGTGATATGGAGGGCTCGGTGCAAACGTATACCTAGCCTACCTCTAATATATTGCATTTTACTACATTAATAAACTCTTTCTTGTGCAGTTACAATATTTTATTCCTCTCTAATTTAAAGACTAGCTAGTTTTCATTGCAAATTTTTTGTAGCTTAATCTGGGTTAGACTGAAAAATTACAAAGCATTATGGAAATTGGGAGCTTGCAGGGTTAATAGCCAATATATTAACTAATGTTAGTATCCAAGCTTTTCTATCCAGATTCCAAGGTAAATCATTTGAGCCCATTGCATCGTACGCACTTAAATACGTTTATAACGCGCGTATACGTGCATGATGGTATACGCAACAAGTGAAGATGTACCATCGTAAGATGTCGCAATAATATATTTTGCTTTTCAAAACTGCACAAGTAAAGAGCAGCCTATTGAAAAAGGCTTGTATAAAATATTGTGTATAAATTACCTACCTACATTATATGGCACATTATACCTACACTACGTCGCAGATTCGTTCACAAGACACAACCATCGTGGTAATAATAATACTTATAACACACCTTTTCTATAATGCCAAGTACAAGTAACCGATTAGAAGAGAATTGTAGTATGATCTGCATTAACATTTTTTAAAATATACTTAAGTTAATATATCTCATTATTTTTATCAGAATATAAGGCATTGTGTATGGTAAGAATTATGGCCAATAATTTTATATTTCTGGGTACATACATAAGATCACGCCTTTTCTCCATAATTATGAGTAGGCAGAGCATTTAAAAAAAAATATTGTTTTTTTTTATGGTTATCTAAACAGGTTACTTGGCCATTATAAAAAAGGCGGTCCTTAATATTACAGTAGAGAATAAGTAGTTAGCAATAGATAACGAACTTAACTATCAACTTAGTGCCTGATTCACAAAAGCAAGTTTTAAAAATAATATGGAAGCACGAGATTGAAGACTCATCGTTGCATATTCGATGACTTTCAGAAGAACATGTAAAGAAAATTCACTTGACATTTTGTGGACCAGGTTCATATAGCCTGAAAACTTAGTAGAGAGCCTTGGAATGTACGATTTATAGATATTCATTTATAATTCTGTATTCCTAGTTAAATAAAATAGTTGTATTAAATAGGCCACCGTCAGCTGCATACGTGATACGCACGCAGGTCACAGATGTCCTAAATTCAGAACTTTGTATAACTCCTGGCGCGAACTTCGCGTACAAGGCTTTCTAAGTTGTCAGACTATTACACATTTAGTTAAAATATCATATTTATTTCTTATAATATGGACTGATTCATAACACCAAAACATTCACAATCATACAACGCGATAAAATACAGGAATATGTTTGTTAAAACCTCATAATCGTATAAATTATGAAGCCATTATAAATGATATCATTGGAACACGTCTGTAAGGAATGTGCTATTTTGAAGCAACTACCCGCTTAAATATAGCTTAGTATTAAAATTATTATACTTAGGAATATTAGCTGGTAATATAGCATTTTAAACTTAATATTTTTTTGATCGAGCTATCTAATTATTGGCAACACTAATAAGGTGGTATTGCCAACATCGCGAAAAAATTAGAATTAAATTTTTGATAAGTATTTTATAATAGTAATTGGAAGTTTTACTTAAAGAATAGTAGCTAAAGTAATTACTAGTAGTTAACTAATACATAAATAATATTTTAAAACAAAACTTAACAATACAGTAACACGAAGGAACCATATTAGCACTAGATTTACCCTAAACTAAAAAACTTATTAAGACCGTAGGTATGCTTGTATGCATAAATAACAATTTTAAATAATGCTTAAGAGTTCAAAATTCCCATTAGCAGCGTAGCATAACATTCCTTTATATTTTCGATATTTTTTGCAAATTAAATGCAAAGATGCCTTATCCTCACTCCTTAACAAAACAGCCGTAGAAAACTATGGTTGTTTTGTCAGTCATCCTCAAAGTAAAGTTAATTTCACCAAACCGACCTATTAAATTTGATACAACTTTTCAAATGTTCTTCAAAGCTTAAAGCCGCCAAACTCATAACTACAAAATGGTCACCCATCATAAGGCAGACCGCACCGCACGTAGCTTAACTTGCACATTAAAACCTTTAAAAATCACTTCATTATGTCCGTATACGTATCAAAATCACATTTAAGGCCATCCAAAGTTGATGCCGGCTAGTTGATAGAACCTTTCATTGAATGGTCTGTAGAAGTCTCTCAGTCTTTCGATGGTTCTCGGGTCGATGTATGGGTGGCTCCTGCCTTTAGTCTTGCCTAAACAGTGGGGAGTACCACGGCTTTCTGACTTTAGAAGGCAAGGGAAGCCTTTGGTAGAGTTGAAGTAGAAGTGCTTTTCTGTTATCACCCTTTTGAGGCCGAGGAATTCCTGTAAAAAGGTAAGATGTATTAGTTGGTTTTGTAGTAACAGAAGCTTGCTGATTTTGCGTAATTTGTTCTTTACACCTATGAACCTCAAATTTGAAACGTGCGGAAAAGTAGGGTGGTTTTTTAAATTTATGACAAACTATTCTCAACTATTTACGACAGGTGTCTATAGCGCATCTTGAAAAAGGCTTCAATAGTAACAGAATAACTAAGATTTTTTTGTCTTAATTGTAAAATACCTATCTATGTTAACCAACCAATTTCTCAAATACTTAGTCAGTAAAAGTAATATTTTTTTATTCTGGTGCATATTTACTGGAAAATATCAATATAATGTCGACAACATAATGTCATCTACTAATAGTTTAGTAACGATGGAATAAGAAAATGGTTTGATAAGAATAGCTTGTTATTGAGGCCGGTTCCGTTATAGATTACCAATTGTTAAGCGGTCGCATACCTGTACTCTAGTCATTTCAGCCGCCGGATCCACAACCAGTCTCTCCCCATTGATGAGCAGTAACCTCGACCTGGGGAACCGTCGGAGCCATCGTCTTAGAGGCCTAGCGTATACCCCGAGTCTCACTGGTGGCCATGACGCGTCTACTACTGAGAGAGTACCCCAGCCCGCAGAGTTGTTGACTAGGGCGAGGTCCTCGAAGCGAGGGAGTGACGGTCTTTTACTAAAATGAAAATAAGGAAGTTTTATAGATAGGTATTTTGGGATGACGAGACGTAATGACTGTTTCCTAGCGAATCATTAGATTTACCCGGTTCTATTGCTATCGGACTTATATTGCGTAGTCTCTATATTAACAGACATGACTTCCTATTTCTTATAACCTATTAAGCCTACAGTGAAAAGTCTTGAAAATATAAATTTATTAAGAGATAGGTATTTAATTTGCAAGACGCATTTTTTTTTAATGGAGACCTTCTCAATAAGTTTTTCTGGACCAAGAAGTATCTCATATTTTTATATTTTCACGTATTTTAACAAATAAGCTTCCCTATTTTTTACCTGGCCGACTGCGTATAATCACTGATAGCTCTTGTAACCGGATCCCGTACAACAGCCAGCAGTTTGACGCTTGGGTTCATCGCATACACTCTCTTGGGCGCTGATCTTGTTACCCAGTACGACGGGGTCTTCTCCATCGTGATCTGACCTTCCAGGGTCGGAGGCATTTTGTCCCTGAAAGAATAATGAATCTTAGAATAAATGGCTACTATAATGTGTGTGTCTGGACACGCGGTAGCATGTGGAGCCAAGGAATAATGTAGTTTAACTAATTAATTTCAGATTTTTCCGTCAAGGAACGTTATCTAAACATAAACTTGAATAGTAATATAGCAATTTTCATGTCTGTCTACCCTTGACACGTGTTCCAATGTTGAAGGAATTGAAAGTCAAAAGGCATGTGTGCTGCATTGCGACATGCGACAGTTTTTTCTGTGCCTGAATGATGCCGATTGCAGTAACTTGTAGTATCGATCCCTATTTTATGGTCAGGTAAGTCTATAGCAGCAAGTCGGTATCGTTTTTGAATTGGCGTTTATTCATTTATTATGTAGGTACATGCCGAGAGAAATTGCCCTACTGACGTTAACCTAGGGTCAAATTTGGGTACCCAACAATAAAAGAGAGACATTAAAGGCTGCTTACCTGTACCACTCGAAGCCTTTATGATAAAACTTATCGAAGAAATGTACCTCTGACCCCGCCGCACGCACATCTGGGTGTACTCTGAAGTAATAATATTATTAATCAATACTGTGTTACTAGGTTATCAATGTTTTTAAATGGCTACAAGATGTTTTGATTACAATTTACTGCCACATTGGCCTAGCTTTACACACGAATTGCAGAAATAAATACGTAAATAGGTACCTACTGTTTATCACACAATGGGAAATCATTTTAGTTTGATGAAAACTAGAACATGAGGAAACTAGGTACCTAACTACCTACCTATCTACGATTTACTTTGCACGGCCGCAGGTTCGAATTTAGAAAAAGAGCCTTACAATCCATATCTTACTAATATTATAAATAGGCTACGAAAATTTGTGAGGGTGGATGTAGCTATGTATGTTTCTTACTCTGTTACAGACACACATAGTTTATACTTAGCTTGGATTAGCATAAAGGATACTTTTTACCCCAGTGGTGAAATAATCACACTGTCCCCTACTATTACAATTGAAATGAATTGGCTAGTGAAAATAAAGTTCAACGATAGATAAATCATTTTTTACCTTAGAAACTCCAACAAAGCCCTCGTCCCGCATTTCTTGACGCCAATAATGAGTGCGTCAGGCAGCCTCTTCACCGGCACTTCGTTCTGCTTCAGTCTCGTGTATTGATAGTCATCGTCGAAGTTAAAACCAAACAATGAAGCGACCCGCACTCCCACCTTCCTGTATTTTGATATATGCTGCTTCAAGAATACGTACTTTAGAGTAAACTGGAAAATTAAAAAAATAAGTATCTGATTATTTTATAGACGTTAAATTGCACTTTTGATTAACACCTCCAAAAATAAGTAGGTATGTATAACTACAGGGTGATGTTGCTTTAAATAATTTATAATTAGGACCAAATTATCCTATAATTTAAATTTAATTATTAAAATATTTTTTGGTGCTTAGGTAAATGAAAATAAAATTCGCTTACGCGTTGTTAATTGTACACAAACATATACACTTGCTTATTATAAAAAATATTAACTTAGTTAAGACTCACCGTTTTTTCGTCAACTAAACAAGAATTCAAAGCATAAAATAAATATAATAGAAATAATAATATGAAATAAATAAACAAAGTTCGCTTCGATAGCACTGGTATCCATCTCATTGCTATTTTTCGGATTCATTTGTGGTGTTTTGTTTTCTTCTTTCGTCAACAAACGAAATACATTTAATTAAATTTTAATTAACTACATTGTTATATTTTAAAAACATTGTTTTACAAATTTCTCGCACTGCGCGTACTCGTACATGGTTTTATAACCGTTTGATATGCATAATACAGCAGAGTTCACACTGAAGCGAGCAATGTTTACGAACGATCGATGTAATTTTCCGGGAAAGTGTGGGAAGTTGCCCCCGGTACGCGCAATCGCTGTCGAATCGTCACGGAAAATCGCATTTCGCGCGAACTAGATAATTTACCGCTCCACCTCCCCGCTACGGCGCTATACTAGTGCCACTAGCGCACTTCCGACAACCTGTGGGAATCTTTTACGTATCGATAATACCTGTTTCTGGATTTAGAGAATCGATTTATTTTGAATTATTTTATAATTACAAATTGTCGGACACGCGGAGATTACTTTTAATAATCTAAGATAAACAATCAGCAAACAAATCGATTATATCTTAGATCTAACGATTTGGTAACAAAAAGGTATTGAAAATAAATTGGTTGGTACAATAATTATACCGGAATTATTTAAATACTTTTTTATTACTTAAAGCAAAAGGCTCCAAATAACAAATTATTTTATTTACTATAATATGATAAATTCAATACATGACAATTTTATTTCATGGTTTATGGTTCGTGTAACAAAGTTTTTTTCAGTAATGCCAACCTAAACATGTCAAACAGAATGACAGAAGACAGCTAAAATAAAAAGAAATTTGATCGCGTTGAACTTTGAAGCAGTGAAATAAATTAAAATGACAGTCCAACAGATTAACTCGAATATTTCTGACGACTCGGATGATATGGTTAGCTTACCATCTGAAGAGGAAATTTATAGGAGAAAATATCAATTGTTGTTGGAACGATGTGAAGTCTTACAGCAGGATAACGAAAGAATTGTAAATAGGTTGGTGTTTTGAGCTTTATTTTCGATGTTATAGCGTTATCCGTGGGTGAAGTACCGTTTATTATGTTTACAGAATACATGAAGCTAAAAAAATAACCAAGCGTTATCGGAAAGATATCAAGTTATTAGTTGAGAGGTTGGATAGCCATGGAGATCAGTTTAGAACAGCCTCCTTGGAGGTGGACACAAAACCCGAGGTAGTGGTCCGGCCACCTCGCGCTGGAGGGAAAACGCCAGCTGTGACTAAACAGGAGAAACCTAGTGCTGCTAATCCTAAGAAACCTGGTCCCAAGAGGAAAAGTAAAGCAGATAAGGTAAGGACTGCTTTAATGTGTATACATTTTAGATCCATCACTACATCAACAGGCAGTATAACCTGTAGAAATGCAACACATAGAAAAGTCAGATAATAGCACTTAAGTTTTTTTAACAACGCTACATGTTACTAAACTGTATAAATTCTTATCATTTTCAGCCTGAGAGAGATCCAAATGCTCCTAAAAAGCCTTGCAATGCATTTTTCCAATTCTGCCAAGAGCAGAGACCACTGGTGGTAGCTGAAGCTAACTCTGAGATGGGTGCAGAGCCGTCCAAGCAGGAAGTCACCAGACAATTAGCATCCAGGTGGAGAGCACTTAGCAATGATGAGAAAAGGGTAAGATACAAAAATATTGTAAAAAATATCATAAAATACCTACTCCTTCAAAAGTAGACATCATGATTATTGTTCCAGTAAAAGTTTTCTCTTCAAATATTTAAACTCCAGGTATCTATATTGCTGTTGCTAACTGTTCTCAAGCATTTTTTTTACATCAGCAAAACTTGATTTGCCAAAAACATGCCTACATTTATATTAACTACACATGAAACTATCTGTAATTTTTCTTAGGTATTTTCTCTTAGTGCCAAAGTCCTCCCACAAGAAGTTTATTTCAGAATGTGTGTTTATTTTCTTATCTATTTTCAGGTATATGTGGCAATGTTCGAAAGATCAAAAGAAAAGTATGCAGAACAAATGTCAGCCTACATCAAAAAGGAACAATGACAAATACCAACACCTGCCAGCACTAGCTCTTAGTTTTCTTGTGATCAACAGCTTTAAGATTAGGTTAACTATTAAACAGTATTTTTTAAGGACTTCTGGTTTTAATTTTACATATTCTTTTGGAAATACATACAAAAATATCATGCCCTGTTCCTATGGTGAAGACACAAACCTAAAAATGACACCTTCTTCAAAACTTCTTTTTTGATACACTCATACATAGACACTGCTCGAGTATAAACATTCCACCTTCCTGAAGAACATCACTTCCGTAATAAATGTATAACAGATTTTGGTACATATAAAAACTTTATTCCCAATAACAAAAAAAAACCTTAAGTCCAATAACAATATTTGCTTCTCTCTCTTCAATATTAAAATTTAGCCTTTGAAGTTATCTTTCTCCTGTCTGATTCGCTGCATAGTTGCAACAGCACATTCCTTGCCGGCATGAGCCTTTACTGCTGCAGTCTCCACTCTCATAAACGGATTGTATAGTTTCTCTTCACGAATTGTTGATGGTACCTGAAATCGTAAAAGACTAATATAGTATTTGTCCATAAACTGAGGCCATTATTGTAGAATTAATTATGCATGGAACAACTATAATAATATGTAATTACATCCCAAGGTTTTAAGTAAGTAATACTAGTAAGATCAAATGCTTGCACTATCAAAGTACAAACATATTGTATGACAAAATGCTTTGCACCTATAGTCTGACAACTAAGTCTTGGCATAGCCAATTTATCAGACATGCAACCCCTAGATGCATAAGCTTGAAGACCCTTGAGTGCTAAATTCCAATCCTTGCATTCACGGCGCTCTACTACGTTTTTGGATGTATAACATATCCATAAAATGAAAGAACAGTCAATGAGAAATACTTACTGTTGGTTTCCCTTCCCCTCGCCTTTCTGTTGACCAAAGTATTTTCTTTTCAACATCTTTATTTTGGGGCTCGACATGTGCGGCAAATTTGAGGTTCTGCAATGTGTACTCATGGCCACAGAACACCTTCGTATCTTCAGGTAGACTGCTCAACACATTGATAAGTGCATGATACATCTGTTCTGCTGTACCTTCAAAGAATCTTCCACAACCACCCAGGAATAATGTGTCACCTGCAAAAAATATAGTTAGTATAGTTTCATAAATATAGTATAAAATCAGGTCAATGTAAATGCTGTAAATGATAGATAGTAAAATAGAGTATTAATTCATTTATAGACAATCATTTTTATATTCTTAGATACATAAAAAAAAAATGTCAAGGCAGTTGTTTATAGCAGTTTTCAGATTAGAGAAAAAAAAAATCAGATCAAACTATTTGATTACTTAAGGCTTTGTCATAAATAAAGACTAAATTCATGTTTAAGAACCACAGAGTTCAAATGACATGACAGCACCAAATGCACATTTTATTATGGTAAATATTGTTAGTTTAACAGCTCTTATTTGTATAGTAAATAATAAAAACCTACCAGTAAAAACAGCAGTCTCATCTTCCTCTTTGTCAGTTGAAACATAGTAACAGATATGTCCAGCTGTATGGCACGGAGTGAAAAGGCACTCAACATTCAAGTTGCCAAGATTAAACTTATCATTGTGCTTTACTTTATTGGTGAGTGCTCCGATACGGACATCACCACCATATACTTTGAGCCCAGGGTGCAGTTTTACTAGCTCATCATTGCCTCCTGCATGGTCCCTGGAATAGAAAGTAACATAACTACTATCAACTGCTTCTGTAGTATGGGTGCTAGTATATACAACTGTTTACGGTTGACCACAAAGTTTCGGCTTCAATTCCTGGGTTTGTAACATAAGAATATTTCTCAAAGTTAGCCAGAAGTTTTGGCCCGGTATATATCAATAGGCTTGCGCGCATTACATAGGGCTAGCATAATAAACAACAAAAACTGGCCTTATCTTCATTCAAGCCTGCCTGCACCTTCTGGTATAAAAGGTGTAATCTAATGCTAATGAGAACTTATATATAATAAGTACCTATCAACTATTTACCTAAGTAAGCATTTAAATGAATACTCATGTAATACATAATTAAATTCTTGTTAGATATTTATGCAGCATTAAAACAACATGAATAAATCATAGATACTTGTATGAATAAATTAATTATAAACTAAAAATATTAACCAATGGTGGTGTGTAGTCAATACTGTGGTAAGATTGACTCCATTCTGTTTCACAGCTTCGAGAACAGTTTTAGGTTCCACTGGATCAACTATAGCGGCCTCTTTAGTTGCTTTATCTACGATCAAGTACATATAGTTGTCTTGAAGTGCAGGCAATATTTTCACATCCATTGCTTGATAATGATGAGCCTCTTGAGCGCTATGAGAACCGCGTTGATTACGAATTAGGACTGAAACAAGCAACATGTTATAATAACAAGTATAATAAGTTATATTTTTTTATTAGAAGTGAATTTAATAATTACACTTTTTCTGCTTTCCTATCCCCATGATGTATCTTGGTATTCTGGCTGTCATATTCATAGGAATTTTGGGTAAAAGTGCAAAAAGGATAAATAAAATTAGATTTATCATTTTTTTGCCTGTGACAAGAACTATCATAGTTGGTTTAGATTTATGTGAAGCCAGTATCTTCTTACCTACATTCTATTCATAACTTATTTGCAGAGATAAAAGTTATTGTCACCGGTAGATAAGTGAAGTAGGAATATTATTTTGCTGTGTAAAAAATATAACGATACATAATGGTACCTACCTTGAAAGTATAGTCTTGTTATTTGTTGCGATAAGCCGGATGGCAGAGAATTCACAAGCCTGGCGAGCATTGAGCACTATTTATCATAAAATATTTGGGGAAATAAGCGTGATGGAGTAACTGATAAGAGACATGGAAAAACAAAATACCTTATCAATCAGCTGCAGAGAGGGAGACTGTGATTCTTTCTGATTTGTCAGTAAGTTTGTGTTGACAGACTTTCAATATCTGTTACTGAAGCAAACGAATATAATACAAGTTGTAATAGTGTATCAGCATTTTATAGATAATTGTTATCAGTTTACCCATTTCATTGTTTTGTTTAAAAATATTTCTTGTTTGCTTATACAACTTGACCTTGCCATTTAACATTACATACATGGTAACACCGTTACTAAAACGTCACTGTCATGAATTGTCACTGTTGTCAAATGTCATGTGCAGCTTGATACATCGGCATGTGGATTTATTTACTATTTTCAAAAATTGTTAAATGATATTGAATGAGCCTAAATAATCTGATACAAGATGAAAAGTAAACCTGTTAAACATAAAACGACGAATACCTTTCGGGTAAGTAATAAAATACTTCAATTTCGAATGAAATGATGTTAGGTTAAGTGCGCTTTTCAGTTTAGCATTAATTTAAGATATTGTTATAAGCTGTAAATTAACACTAATAATAGGTTACAGCTTAAAAAATGTGTTCCTATTTCTAAATTACTTCCTCGTGTTAAAACCAAAAAGTTCAAGTTCAAAGAAAAGTACCAAGTTTTCAGTGAATGTATCATAGAAAAGTTAACATAATAACTTATTTTTTAGTTCGTTCCTTTTGCTGAGAGGATCAATGGAATCGATATTCGTCATGCAGCTCTCTACCACATTGAGCATGCATATGCACAACAGCCTGATGAGAATGAAACTCATTTCTTTGTGGCACTGCAGAAATGGCATGTGCTCAACTTGACTGAGAACTTTAAAAAGTTTAGGAAGGAAGTCTTTGGCATTATAACTGTGCCTCAGTTAGTGCACAAGAAGGAGGAGGTTCTAGAAATATTGGAGAAATATTTGAATTTAGAAGATCAGCTGTGTTTACAACCGTTATTAGAGTGAGTATTTTCTATGACAATAGTTGTTTTCTCTAGTTATACTATACGCCATTGCAGCATTTTATATTAATGAGTGTGTGATAGTATTGTTTATTAATTAAATAAATAGTGTTTGACTCGCAGCCTCACTAAGGTTCTCTGCCTTCGATTTCTAATGACCTTCTCCACTATGAGCTATACATTATACTATATTATGCTTATGCTAGTAAGTTACTGTTACACTGTCTGTCATTAACCTTTGTACAATAAATTAATTTAAATATTATTTTGTTTCAGGATCCTGGTATCAGTTGCAAAAGACTTAAGAGAAGACTTCTATCCACACTTTCCAAAGTTTCTAGACATATTGATAAAACTACTAAACACCAAAGATGCTGAAAGACTAGAATGGACTTTGATTTGTCTAGCATTTTTGTTCAAAGTATTAAAACCTTATTTGAAGAAAGACATAGCTGTTGTACTTAAGAGGATTATACCACTCCTGAGTGAGACACAGCCACAGTATATAAATAATTTTGCAGCTGAAAGTTTTGCTTTTGTGGCCAGAGATATAAGAGACAAGAAGAAGTTTGTTGGACTTGTGTTGAATTATTTACAGACCAATGATGATGTAAGTACTTATAGACATCCCTCTTTTTTATTAATTCATTTAAAGAAAAGAGATCTTCTTTTTCGGCCAGTCCTTCTACTATAAGCTCTGCCAATGTCATATGATATTGATTCTTCCTCCATTCTTCCTTTTCTGATTCTTGAAATATTTTTTGCTTTTGTAATTTGTCTTTAATATTTCATGATAATACAATTATTGTTTGCCACCTTATTTAATAACATATCTAATTGTTTAATGCCCATTTAATTGACTATTCAATGTTCTCTTTCAGGCTACAACAGGCTGTGGTCATCTAATATTTGAAATACTAAAAGGAGTAAGTGGCAAGTTCCACAGTTGTATAGAAACATTCCTACCTTTACTATTTGAATATCTGAAGGACAATAAGGAACATCAAGAGATACTTTTCAAAGTGTTAACACAAACTATTGAAGACAGTTTAAACAGTATATCCCATAAAGAATATGGAATATTCTGGAACACTACTATTAAATTCATAGAAGAGATTTTGAAGATTGATGATGAAGAGAGTAAGGCACTAGAATATAGCTTGAGACTAGCTGGTCAGGTCATTGAACATGAGCAAGGCAGATACTTGACAAACCCTCCACAATTTGTTCTACTCCTGATCAAAGTTATCTGTGAGCAGTCTTCAGAGACTGTTCTAGAAGTTTGCTCACAAATTGGAGCAGTTCTACTTCTATCACCAAATGTATCTCTATCACAAGAACATGCAGGAATTATAGTCAAAGTACTACTACCACTTCCATTCCCGAATATACTGATAAATTTTGTACAAAATGTCATTGATTACTCTCAATTTGATCTACATATTCTACCACCTTTCATAAGGTTTGTTATACAATCAAATTTTGATAATGAAGCACTGGGTACATTGACAAAAATATGCTTGAAGAAATCACCTTTATCTATGAATGGGATTAAATTGTTTGAGTGGGTGAAATATCCTATAGACTTTGGGAAAAACTTATCGAATTTTATGAAACATTTTGATAGCTTATTATCTGAGGACATTGAACAACATGTGGAGAACCCAGTAAGACTGACTAACATGCTGTTTTGCTTACCACATGTAGAGAAAATTGATGTTGATTACTGCATAAAGAATCTTAGTCAACTCATATCAAAGTTACTACAAACTCTCACCAGTTATAATTTAGAGAACCAGCCTAAAGAGAACAAGTTTCATTGTGATACTACTGCTTTATCCAGATGTGCGAGGAAAGTCATGTTTATTCTCGCTGTTGCTATGGAAAGTGCCATTCATATATCAAATTGTAAGAAACTGAAAGAGATCTGTGATATTGAAGTATTGTTGCCTGTGTTACTGCCCTGTGCTGCCGATCCTAATTATCTTTGCTCCCTACATTTGCTGGATTTGTATTTGACAGCTTATGAGCAAGAGAATGGGTTGACCTATCCCTACTTGTCGCTGGTTGACTCCTATTTGAGGTGTAATGTTGCATCGCCTTTTCATGTGGTGAGTTTATCCTGTTCATATTGTTTTATACGTATTTATTATGTAGGGTTGTTTTAAAGAAATCTTAAATACTATGACTATTTTCTGTACCCTAAATGTACCCTTAAATTGTACACTTGAGTTATTTATAACACTGGTTTAATGGTCATTGAGATAGCTTTCCTATGTTCCCATATTTTTTTAAACGGTCTTTTTTCTATTCAATTTACAACTCTATTCCACAGTTTCCTTTTAAGACATTCACATTTATCGCACATTTCAGGTTCGTCTGCTCACCACACACATTTACAAACTATTCGAAAATGTCGAAGAATTGAACAAAACAGTAGATGTTGGTGGCACAACAGAGAAATTCGAAATATTCAGCCGATGTTACTCAGTCGAGTCCATTTCGCCATCTATTCAAGAATACAGGTCTCAGTTAAACTTGCTACAGAAGATGACATTCAACACTACTCAATATGCCCTAGCTAAAGACACTGACTTCCATCTTTACGCATTAAATTATATGCTAGGAGTTCTCTACGTAAATTTCAAACTTCTCTGGGAGCCTGTCACTGAATTCATAGCAGGATACGGCAACGCGTTAAATGTTGATGATTTCTGGCCTACCTTCCATTCGGCTCTAGAATCTTCCTTCTTAAATGCCAAGAAAAACCTAAAACAGTTCCATTTCGATGAAGAAATTGACACAAACTTCGAAATTCTGAAGGACCTATACTCAGATTACAATAGCATTTCTGAGAGGCCTGACTTGTATAACTATAGAAATTTAATACTAAAAGTTATGACCAATTGCATCCAAGTCTGTGAAGCAAGGAATCGTGATGTAGTTGTTTTATTCTTGAACTTCATTGACGAGGAATACAGAAGGAATGATAAAATGAACGCACTTAGAATCGACGTGGAAACACGCGATAATAAAATGGACGTAGACGAAGAAAAAGAGGAAGAAAGTGCTGAGAATATTGAAGAAACAATTGATGATATACTAATGGAAGACTCAAAAGAGTCAGTTTCAGGAAAGATTATATTCAAAACTCTTATCAACATTATGCAAGTTCTAGCTCAATTCAAAAACCCGAGAGCTCTTCACAAAGAACCAGTCTTCTGGGAACTCTTTATGGAGTTTCTGAAACACAAAAATCCAGGACTACAAAAATATGCTCTGGATTGTGTATTGAACTATAAGAATAAAGGAGTGGTACCATATAAGAATAATCTATGTAATTTGGTAGACGAGAAAAAGTTTAAAGATGAACTAACACAGTTTAAAATCACTGAAGATTCGCAAACCATTCATCCTGATGACAGAGAACATGTAGTTCCTATAATACTTAGAATTCTTTATGGTAAAATGACGGCAAAACTCGCCGCAGACAAGAAAGGAGGTGGACAAACAAGAAGGTCTCTTGTAATGAGATACTTAGCTGGTTGTAACGAAAACGAAATTAAAATGTTCATAGAAATGGCTTTCTCTTTCCACAAGCAATATTTGGACATGAAGCCTCGTGAAATAATGGAGAGCATAACTTCTGAATTAGATTTAAAGTCCATCACTAGTCCTGGAAAGTTGCATAGTATGTTGAATCTATTTGAAGTGGTTCGCGAATATTTCGGTGGATACATGAAAGATGAATTGCTATCAAAACTGTTCAATATATTTTACGCTATATGTTCCACGGTATCTGCTGTGTTAAACCAAGGAGATAAGGTACACGTGGGCTATGTGAAAGTAATGAAAAACTTAAGAACACTGTCCTTGGGGACTACAAGGAAACTATTTGAACAGTTTATCAAATATCCTTGGAATAAAGACGAGTTATATGTGCTCTTTGAAACTTTGATTTGGCCTTTAGTACCAAAGCTTCATATTGAAGGAATTCACAGTCCAACAGCGCTTTTGAGGCTGTTGAATGCATGGTGCCAAAACCCCAGATACTATGTTTTACTAGTGACTTATGTGGATAAGGATTTCACCAGTCCGTTACCAGCACTTTTCAAGCTATTGCTAGCTCCTAAAACTAGTCCGGGAGTAGTCAATATGATCTTAGATATGATTGAAAAACTTTTAACATTAACTGAAGATGATGAAGACAAAGAAATCATATCTATTGAGTCGTTTAACATCCTACCGATAGAAAACTCGGTACAGAATATTAACTTTGGGAGTAAAATTTTGATTCCTCATATACCGAGCATTCTAGAAGTAATGAAACGACGAATGGCGAACTCTGCTAAATCAAATACAGTGAACAAGAGAGACCTGTTGATTCTGTCTCGAGTTACAGAAATGGTAGCGTCTCCGGAACTTTGCGATGAGCTGTTGACTTTATTGTTACCTATACTTGTTAAGAAAGTGTGTATGAATATGGCTGAAGAAAATATGGAGTTTGCTGTAAACACTATCATCAATTTATTGGGACATAGCTCGAATCCACAAGTTTACGTTAAAAATATAGCTGTACTATTCAACAAAGTTGGGCCTGTTGATGTGCGAAAATTGCTCATCAAATTACTAGATTCCATAGCTAAGAGTGCTCCTAAGAATAATGATATTCTAGCCCGCATGGCTAATGTTGTAACAGAAATGAATGCCTTCAATAAACGATGGATCGAACAACCAGATTTCGATAGAAGAATCGATGCGTACAAACAAATATACCAACTGTTAGAGAAAGACGAAATTGATGTTGATTTAGCGATTCTTATTGTTAATAACTGTTTCTATTTTATACGTACTGAAAAAGACATTGGTTTACGAGATTCTGCAGGGCTATGTTTGAAGAAAATCTTGCCTAAATTACTTATGAAGTATCGATCAACGAATGATGGTATGTTTTTAGTTCGAGACACTGTGTTGTCGCTAATATCTACAGGTATTAGAGATACGAAGAACGAACTTTTACGCAACGAATGTATCGCTTTACTCGGCGAACTGGCAAGAGAATGTCCCGACGCTGATGTAGTTTTATCAGATTTAGCGAATCTAACAAATAAGGAAGACATGGAAGTGGACTTTTTCGAAAACATGTGCCATTTGCAAATGCATAGACGCGTAAGAGCGTTGCTAAAGTTTTGTAAAGTTGGTAAAAAGATGAACAAATGTCCTACACCTAGGACTTTGACGAACTTTATTCTACCTTTAGCCACTGTTTTTATTTGTGATGATAAGTATACGGATAAGAATACACTGATCGATGCGTGCATAGATGTAGTGTCTACCTGCTGTAGACTATTACCCTGGTATCATTACGAAGTGATACTAAAATTGTATTTAAACAAAATGCGTCATTCGTCCGAACATCACAAGCAACTTACGCGTATAATCGTTGGTATTATGGATTCCTTCCACTTCGATTTTTCAAAAGTGAAACATATAGAAATACCTAAAGCTTTAACAGCAAGTGTGCATAAGTTTAAAAAGATTGATACTTCTGAGAATAAGGAGAATTTGGATGTTTCTAATGTTGAAAATGCTGAAAATGTTGAAAATGATGCAGAATTGAAAGATAATATTGATGTTGATGAAGAGAGTGAGTTACAAGCGGCGGACGATGAGGCTGCGAATGAAGAAGTGAGCAAGGAAGTGTCAAATGTTCCAGCGTTTGATAGAATAACGCATGTGTCGCCTTCTGTGGCTAAGAGAATTATCAAGTCGTTGACTGCTGGTTTACTGCCGCAACTGAATCGGTAAGTTCGCTTTATAATATTGTGTAACATTTTTCATCAACTTGATTTTATAGTTTGCTGACACTTTATTGAAATCTTTATTAAGGTTCATTCTATTTTGATATTAACTCCGTTGATAAACAACTCGCCTTGAATAAGAAACAGTTTTTGAAGAAGTACAAAGTTCTCAACCTGCTCTAGGTTAGCGTGATGGAATCAATTTAATGATAATAATAATGGACTGAATCTACTTTTATTTTTAGTGGAATTATTATTCTAAATTCACTTAACTTTTTTATTTGCAGTGCAATAGGTAAAATGACTGAGCACGAAGAGTCCCACAAGGTGAATCGTCGCCGCACCGGCTTCGACAGACAAGAAGAAGACATGCTACGAGTGCCGATAGCATTAGCGTTAGTTAAACTTTTGCAAAGGCTCCCTGGTGATCTACTCAAACATCAGTTACCTGGGTAAGTTGCTACAGATCCATATTTCTCTTACTGTTGGAGAACACTCTTGCTAATGTAACCATACTAGAATACATACTATGTGTATGGGCAAACAATAGTAGGTTATTATTTTTTGTGTGGAAATATTGATTATATTATTTTTGCGGATGCATGTATATACCTGACTGACGTTTTTTGAGGCGTATTTGTAAAATTGTAGTAGTAACTTAATACCAATAATAGATATTGTATACTTACCTACCTTTTCTCCGCCCCCATCTAACGAGGCATCAGTTATTGATATAAACAATATTATTGAACTAAATCAAAAAATCTTTGTTTCCAGGATAATCATAAAACTGTGTTCCTTCCTAAAATCGCCTTTGAAACAAGTAAGAATCACAGCGCGTGACATTGTCAAGAAAATTATGATGACCGTCGGTACTTCTTACTTAGGAGTTTTACTAGAACATCTTACTTTGTTACTAACTAGAGGATTCCAAGTACATGTGTTAGTGGCCACAATACACACAGTTTTAGACGCTTTGAAATCCGACTTCAAATCAGGGGAATTGAACGATAATCTTCATTACATCTTAGATGTATGTACCAACGATCTTTTCGGAGCATTATCCGAAGAAAAAGAAGTAGACAAACTGCATTACAAGACACCAGAAGCAAAACCTAGCAAGAAGAGCTATGTAACATTGATGATAGTCTCACAAAATATTACAGAACAGTGCCTAATAAACTTAGTACTGCCATTCAAAGAGGTGTTACAGAAACATCACTCGAAGAAAATTGTATTGAAAGTACAAGAAGCGCTTATGCATATCACCAGTGGCTTAGTCACCAATAAGTTTATAGATATAGAATCTTTGTTCGTGTTTCTACACGGTGTGGCTTCAGAAAGTATCCCGGAGTTTGTACTAGGCGCTCCGAAGAGAGAGTTAACAGAAGCACAAAGAGAGAAAATGTTGAGAGCAAAACCTGATTGCTTTATTATACCTGAGACACCTAAACGTAATAAGGAAGCTCAGGCTAAGAATGTAAAGATTTCTGGCAAAGCAAACGCTCATGTTTTAGTTGAATTCAGTTTGAATATTTTGTACGTTATTCTTAAAAGAGAAAAGGTGCCTAGAATGGATTGTAGGGCTTTCGTAGATCCGTTAATTCCTTTGTTAGTGGATGCATTAAAAAGCGACCATGTAAAAGTGACGACTGTTGCAATGAAATGTATATCTACGTTGTGGACTATTAGAGTTAGCACGCCTACGTTAGAAGAAATGATACAAGATATTGTGAAAACGATATTCTTAACCTTACATAAGTATGCCACGTTTGAGATCAGTAAGCAGAATGATAATTATCATTTAGTGAGGAATGCTTTTAAGGTGGGTACTTTTATATGACATAAAAACCCCAAAAGGTATTTACAGCCCAATCTACTTGATTCATATATCCATAAAATAGAGCACAAGACTTTTCTTCTTTGCTGTCTTATTTCAGTTTTGCTACAAAAAAAGTCGTTACAGAATCTCCCCGTATCTCTGATTAAATCAAACTTAAGACCCCGTGAAATGAAGTTTTTTTTTAAGATAACTCCCGCATTTATTATTGGTCTTGTGTCGCGGGGACTTTTACAAACATACAAATAACGGACGCAAATCACAACCAGACGGCAAATAAACGATTCTGTGCACGATGCGTAAAAAATGAGTTCTGTGTTAATAAAATTTATTTTGCAGGCCGTAACAGTACTGATTCGCAATGTTAAATACTACAAACTTGAATCGGATCAGCTCAAAACTCTTCTACTATACGCAGAGGAAGATTGTCAGAATGATGACAAACAAGCGAACTCGTTCTCTTTACTTAAAGCTATATTAGAGGCCAGGCTTGTGAGTACAGAGTTACATGAAGTTATGGAAAAAGTGTCCAAGATCTGTATATTGAGTGAATCGGCAAAGTCTAGGTGAGTGTTTACGTCTGTAAAGACATGTTTCTATAACACAAACGAATTAAAACTCCTGACAACAAAAGCACTTTTATTATTTTTTATTATAAGCCCGTATCGTCCCACTGCTGGGCAAAGGCCTCCTTCATAGATTTCCATTGTAGCCTATCTCCGGCTGTCTGATACCATTCTGGTGTGAAGGAAAAAGAAAAAAGTGAAGGAAAAGAAAAGCACTTTTACGACTTCCAAATCAGCAATAGCTTTTGCCACCAAAGGGGTGATTTCTTGCCTTTACCAAGTTGACTATACAGAAATGTTAATAGAAGACTGATTAGCACCTCTAGCTATCTCTAGCGGATTCTGAAAGTACTATTGACACTATTGTTGATTAATTAATTTTAAGTAGATGGCGACTTTATACAACGGGGATTTTATAGTACCTTGACTGATTTAATGTGTAATTTCAGGGAGGAAGCTCGTGTAATATTCGTGAACTACTTAACGCACTATTCTCCGGGTAAGCGATTAGAGAAATACATAGATTTCTTCGTCTCACAACTCAACTATGAATTACAGCATGGCCGAGAATCTTCACTCAAATTCTTAGAGATGATCATTAATAAACTGCTAGTGGTAAGTTTAATATTTAACTTGAAACGATAATAAGACTAGAAAACTAGAAATATACGCATATAAAAATATTATGACGTGATATTGATTTACTGTATATTTGCGCAAATTTGCGTAAAGGCGGGAGAGGTTCGCGCAAAAAAAAATTGTGATGATGATTTGCGCAAAACGCATCTTGACAGCTCTGTTAAGCCTGCGAAACTTAAACTTATTACATTGTACTTAATATTATTATCTGGATAAGCAATCCAGTCCTTACTCCCTAGTAGTAAAATAAAAACTATTTAAAACTTTATTCTAAAGCTCTCATTTATTAATTAACCCTTTCTATATTTGTAGGCGCAACTATCGAAACACGGTGCGCATCTCCTGTTAGCGCTAGGCGCATGTATGCTGAACGACTCAGCGCCGGAGTGCCGCGCGGCCGCCGCACAATGTATAGAAGCGATGCTGAAACGATTCCCCCCTCTCGAGAGAAACAAGCTGTTTGATCTGGTCTGCACGTTCTTTCAGGATAATCAGGTATGTACCTACTATACTATAAGTTTTTGTTGTATTTTTGATGTAGTTCGTTTTTAAGACCATCCCGTCGTTTGTATGCAAGGTGTGGTTATATTCCTGTATATCTAAGCACAGCCTAATAATTTAATTGTTGAGGCCCACAGGCATAATTCAATTCATTTTCAGCAATTAAATCTTCTGTGCAGTTTGAAAATAGTCACACATTTTTTTTGTGCACAATACTTTTATTCGTATATTATTTTTACAGCCCGTTCATTTCGAACTAGCAGCCCAACTAAGTACCCGCTTCGTGAACGTCGAAGAAGACAATTTCAAAAGTCGTCTCAACACTATTTTATCTCTAGTCAGCGGCAAAATACTACTCCTTAGCAACGACATTACAGAAGGCAGATTCGTTAAAATAAAACTAGATCAATCCGAAGACAAATCAGATGAAGACAAACAGAAAGAAAAGGACCACAGTTTAATACAAATCCTCAACCTTATCGACAAAATTACTATACACTGCGCGTCTAGTTTAACCAATAAGAAGTACGTACAAGATTATGACGAAATAGGCCAGCAATGCAAAGCGTTATTAGCGTATCCTCATTCTTGGGTGCGGTTAAAAGCTGCTAAGATCTTGGGGCAGTTGTTATCGGTGGTTGATGTGGAAGAATTGGACAATATTGTGAAGAAAGAGGTGGAAAGTGATAGAGGCTTTATTTATGATGACACTGAGGAGTTCATGAGGAGTCTCGTGTTGGATCTGTGCGCGCAGTATACTACTGGAGCTTCTAAGGAAATTGTTGAGCAGGTGAGATGCATTTATTATTGTATCGGAGGAAAGATATTTTAGATTGAATCCTATAGATTTTAGTTTGAGTCATTAACCCGAACTTCAAACACGAGGCAACACACCAATGACTTTTCAAGTTATATGTGTATTAGAAATAATTATCACTTGCTCTAACGGTGAAGGAAAACATCGTGAGGAAACCTTGCATGTCTAAAATTTGTTTAATGCATTTATTAAGGGCATGCAAGGTCCCCAACCCGCACTTGGCCAGCGTGGTGGACTCGATGCCCAACCCCTCCCCGTCGCTTGGGAAGAGACCCTTGCCCTGCAGTGGGACATAAATGGGTTATTAAAAGAAATACTTTTTTAACTTAGATCTTACAGCCGAAATACTTACCACCTATTTTTCCAGGTGACAGCAGTATTATTCCAAATACTAAAGATAGTCCACGCGGTGCCTAGCTTCAAGGTGGATAAGAAGACACAAGACAGTGACGAGGCTGAGGGCGGCGGCAGATTGAACATACGGTGGATACTGTTTAAATTGAGAAAGGCTATCAACGTCGAAGTGGCTAAGGCACCTACTTCTATGATTATTGTAAGTATAAACGAAACTCGGTACTAAAAAATGTAATGACTTTGAAAAATTTTCTGATCGATCTAAATCTCAGCAATGCCTTGATGCGGCTGCCGTGTTATTAATGTGTAATTGATGTTTATATCATTGCGAATGAGGCATTGCAAGGTATCATTAAAATGAAGATTTTCTTTGAATGTCTACTATTTTGCTACACCTACGCGCAAAGATTTTTATGCGCAGAAAATTGTACACTTAAGACCGGCGCGAAATCTTTAAGTGCTGAAGATTTGTGCAAAATAATGTACTTTGCATTACATTATGGTGGTCCCTTTAAAGCGTGCGCAGTAATCGAATTCCTTCAAATACACATTTGGTAAAAAATAAAAAAATAAGAAATTAATTTTAAACTTTTGATTTCTTATTTTATAGCGAACATCAGTATTCACAATGTGGACACACGTAATCAGTTCTTTGGAGGGCGACGAAGTGAACAGAATAATCGACGTGATTCTACCGCCGATCGTTCGAGAACTTTCGACGGGTGACGCGGCGACACCCGCCACGGTTGCCAAGCAACTGGCGGGGAGACTTGGCAAGAAACTGCGGCGAAAGATAGGAGATATTGAATATAGTAAACTTGTGGCTGAAGCACAGACTAAACTTAATATTAAGAGAGCGGAAAGGAAAAAGGTTGGTACCTGCTTTTTATGTAAATTTGTGAGAGCAGGGTAGTTCTTTGGTGTGGTTAAGCAACGGAGCAGTGTTTTGGAATTGGATGGGTGATCATTTTTGATATTCGGTGTTTCACTTTGAAACTGTTTGGTGAATATTTAAACTGTTATGGAGTTACTTTTTTATTTATCTTAACATTCAGAGTTGTAGTGTTGCAATCATAAATATTGTATTCATTTTGCTGTAGTCTTTCATAATAAACTTTTGGCGTGTAGTCCATCACGCTGATTAAGAGCGGGTTTAGAATTTGACTTATTTATAATATTATAATACTAAATATATAAAATTTCTTACAGTTATTACTCCAAGAGAAAGTAAACAACCCAGAAAAGGCGGCCAAGAGAAAACTTCAATTAAAAGAAAAGAAGAAACAGTCTAAAAAGATGAAAATAGAGATGTTACAAGGCAAGAGGCCGAGGCCGAAGAAACGAAAGGCCGAAGACATCGACATTGAGGACGAATTACTGAGGGACGATAATTAAGTGAACTGATAATATAAGTACAGTCTGACAACTTCGTAGAGAGATTTGGCGAGAAAGATATGTCTAGATTATTATTAATCATTCTTTGTATTTCCAAAATAAAGTAGTTCCATTAAACAGACCACTGTTGATAGCATAATTTTTCGGGCGATAATGTTCTAAATTCAGAATTTTCTTTACTTCCGCCAGTTGCAAACCTTGAATACAAGACTCTACAGTCTCTACTAAGTTGCTGGATTATAGTATAAGTTAATATTCATATATCTAAGGATATTTTACAGCGCGTTTCAATAAAATGATTACAGTTCGTTTTCGGTATCATGTTGTGTGTCTCTGTCCCTCAAATAGAGTGTGGCGTATGTTAGAAAGAGATGGAATATGTTATGCTGAAACATTCTGTAAGTTTTTTATTAATAACGTTAGTTTTCCTTTGTAAATATAGGCTAAGATGTTATTGGAACGAATAAACTATTTTCCAAATTAAAATGTTGTTACTTGTCTATCTTGTAAATTAAGTAATAGAGCCATTTTCGTCACCGGAATTTTATTAATAGCCAGAGCTTATATTATATCTTAATGTCAAGCAGGTTTTCTAGATAGATGCAACTGATCATGTGTGCTAACCAATCAGTGCTATCCCTAGCCCAAGTTTTGATATTGACACTAGTCTCATACCACAACAACTTAAACAAAACAACGCATTTTTATTTTATCTGTAATACAGATAATGTAAATATCACTATCGCATCGACATGTAAAGCGAAGATCGATCCATAGATAACGCAGAGCCATTTATAACGTCCACTCAAGTGTGAGCTGTCATGTAACGAGTTAAAAACTGTAATTAAACATTATTTAGTAGCCCAGTGACCTTCATTGGGGTAATTTATTTGTCCTTGCTACCCTAAGTTTTGATCATTAAAGGAAAAGATTGATTATACCAACTTTGTCATTGAGCGACGTGATCGAGGTATAATATTATTTTGATTACTTATTCATTTATTAGGGAGGTGATTATAAAAATTACTGTTTTTTCTTAGAGTTAGTCTTGGTTAAAATCAGTGCAATATTTACTGTTTTATTAAGTAAGGCGTAACTAGTAGTAATTGTCGTTGATATCCCTACTCGTCGATTAATTTCACAGTGTTTTGTCTTTTAACTCATCCAGTTTCATAATAATTTATTGTAAATGATAAGACACTGTATAACTAATAAGAGCTTACACGTCGTTATTTGTAACAGTTGTTAAATTTAGAAATAATATAGATACTAGAACTACCTGGACTTCATAGCCTTAATTGTGATTGACAGATAGGTAAAATTTAGCATGAAAATGGTTTCATTGATGTGCCTAATCCTTGTATAATCTTTAATCGTATTTCAGTCCGTCTATATGAAAAGGTCATTGTACTCAATAAAATGAAACAACGAGCTATAAACAAAATAAATATATTGCTTTATGCTTCCAAAGTATAAAAGAACAATCAACAAAAACACCGACAACATTCACTTGAAATGAACAACATCACAATGGGATTTTTATAAAATGTGCTTTTAAGCTTTTCAAACGTTCAATATAATTTATATGCAACTGTGTTGCTATACGTAAAATTTAATTTCGCCTACAATATGTAAACTATGTTAATTTTTAACAGGTTTTTAAAGTTTTTTTTTACATTTTTGAGGGCTGGTGTCATTACAAACTAACTTAGGCGGAGGATTAAATTAATGTTGCAACTGTAATCCAATTTTTTGTGAGACCAACCCTCATTTTTTTACATTGTTAGGATTCGGGAGTTCGACTTGGACAATCAATAAGTAGGGGTCATCTAGAATTCTGTTACACACTTCTATACCACGACTATTCTAGTAAATGCTAGAGCGATCTTTAAATTTCTGTTAATTACAATTAATTATGATATAGAGCCTTGCGAACGCAATAGCCTGCCAGCTTTCAAAAATTATGAGAAGATTGGAAATTCTAGATTCTGGACAAAACTGGAACTGTAGCAGCACGTAATAGAATCATCTATCACTTGTTACATATAGAAAACGCTGCTTCCCACAATAGTTGGTGCCATCAATTACTTCCAAATACAGGTCACATTAGGTTTTTGGCAGTACTTCCACTATTTAAGTAACGGACTGTCGCAATTTTCCCGTTGACCTAAATGTAGCGAGTGAGTTTTCTTAGGAAGAAGTCGATTTTCGTATAATTAAAAGTAAAACATAAATTCACAGAAAACACGTAAAAAAACAGCAATGTGCGTAAATTATATTTGGTCAGAAAGTACCTAGGTACTACTGGGAAATATCCTATTCGTATCTCTAATACATAGTAAATATTTAAATCGTACCAGCCGATAAAGAACTTAGTTTATCAGCTCTTTCCTTCCCTACTTTTTGACCTTTTGTTGCTAGTTCGTTACTATAGAGTTAAAAGTTTTAAAATCAACCTGTTGTTAATACATGGTGTTATTTTTCACGTTTATACTTTTTTAGTCACAGCACCATTTCCTTCCAAATCATTCATCAGTTACTAATAAAATTATCTGTACTATTTATTATGTTTATTACGGTATATTGTATTTCGATACTATTATATTTTCTGTTTAGCTTCGTGTGTCTACAACTACCAACAGTGAGATATTGAAATATTTAAACATTAGGCCGGGAGCTGACACGTCAAACAGCGATAATTCATGAATTAATTTATTGTAGAGAACTTTACTGACTACGAAAGCTTCTACTGTATTTCATACTTCTGTAGAATAAGTAGAGCGAATAAAATATTTATTTAAACGTTTATAAGTATGTAACATTGTATAATTTTAAAGTAGCAATATTGTTATCGTGAATTACGAAAAGTATAATTTAGAAAGAAGACGTAAGTAGGTATAACAATAACATTAATAGCAATGGACGGCAGCAAGCTCGGCGATTATCTAAAGCTTATTCAAATTCAAAGCGTAACGTCGGAGTGAAAATAATTCGTAGAGTTTCTGGAATTGTAAGAGATCGGGAAAGGATAATTGTTGCTATTTTCTACGAAGCTATGCAGTATGTTGCAAATAATATCACTGTGAATTTGTTTTCTTTCAATCCTTAAAACTATTTATATAAAATCGTCAAATGAAATCTTCCCTTATACACGGCTACGTATGCTAAACAAATTTTCAAATCCTTATAATTGTTAATTGACTATTAATTTGTTAGAAATAAATTGTAGGGAAGATTTCATTCGAGTACCGATACAGATTTACAACAGCATAGCAGATATAGGATTGTATCTCATAATCTTAGATAGTAATATCCATAGAAGGGAGGTGGTAGTTGCGAGGGCTACGCCGCCCCAGCCGAGTTCTAGGGACCAAGATGTGGAGAACTCCCTCGCCGAGAGGAGAGGCATGGCTGGTCCTCGAGGCCCCACCACGCCGTCGTCAGTGCCGTCGACATGCGAGCTGCCACGTGCTGATACGCGTTGGACACGTTTAAAGTGTATTATCATTAGAGTAAACATTGCAAACAGCCCTGGAAACAAAGTACTGTATCAAGTGTTATTCTGTGTAATAGAATATCATTGTGGTTTTCGTAATGCTTTTTACGTACCAGCTAACAGATACATGACGCCAGTGATGAGCACGGCGCTTATCTGATGTTTGCAAATGCCGAAGGCGCCCACCAACGCCGCGCTGCCCAGAACGATCAGGCAAACGAGGGCGCATGATATGGATAGATTCTGCATACCTATAAGAATAAAGCACCATAAATATCTACGTAGTAAATTAATTCGTTGAAAGTTGTTCCGCCGAGACGCTCAATTTAACTTAAATATTTACGAAATACAGCAAAGGCTCGAGTAGTGACCCTCTTCAAAGATGTAAAGGGGCAGAGCGACGATTAACGCCAATGCAGAATATATAAATTTCCGCTTCGCTTCCACCCATAAATATGGCAGGTTCATTAATTTCCAGTTTCACTGTGCTACTAAAATGTCTTCGGTTACGTCAAAATATTTCTAGCGAAAAACATTCATTAAGAATTCAAAGAACGTATAGTACCTTTTCATGACTCTACTATGAAAGGCTTTTCAAGAAATTATGTAATACTGGTTTTACTTTTAGCCGATAAGGTACTGAGAGACTGTTAATGCAATGTATTTGCCTACATAAAATGACTTGCTAGTAGATTCTATTACTTTCCGAAAACTTTTACTTTATCACTGAAACATTTGATAAATGAATTTGGCCGAAAGCAAATGGGCTTTACCAAGGTTAACTCAACGAGGGATGAAAAGGGCGTTGTTTATGCATACCTTGACTTATGGCTCTTGAATATTTTAACATCTAGTTTTAATAATAAACACTGGTTATATTAAAAGAAACAGATAATTGTGACAGTTTTATGAAGCGTTAACAAGGCTTTATTAGCATAAAGAAACTTTTTGAATTAAAACTTTTAATACCCTGTCATGTGTTGGTGCTGGTTTTGCATTTATAATCTGTGTGTATATATTTAAATGAAAGTTTAACTTACGATGCTGCCAGTCAGCTCTCGGTTCTTCATCGTCACTGTTGGCTAAATAATTTGTGCAAACAGGCTGGGAGGGGAAACCAGCCCTCGACAGTATGGACACTTCTTCCTCTGCGAACAAAAACAGACATTAAACTGATTGCAAAACTATTAATAAACACAGTTAAATGACAATAACATACCGTCTAAAGCGACGCACATTGTCCAAATACCGCCGTTCATAGGTACTAGAAATGTCCCCCCGCCTTTTCGATTACTTGAGTCTTCGATCTGAAACAAAAATTACTTCGTGAACATTTCTTATTTATTGAACAAAGAGACAATAAAAATATCACACCTTCAGCAGAATAAAGGCTTATAATAAAATTGAAATTGGAGTACTTATGTCGTTCTTTTTCTGAAGGTACGAAGAGAAAAATTGAATTATGTTGACGATAATAGTAACGTGGGAGTTTTACGTGACTGTTTTAAAGAAACAATGAAAGGCTAGCTCTTTGTCTATGATTACTTAGGTTTGCTTTTTCTAAAGGTGTGTTAGTTTACACGTGTTTAACTAATGAATGCTAATTCGTTGGATTAAGGTAAACGAGTAGGTGTACCTCTTCAAACAGTTAAATCGTATTACTGTGTTGTTCTAGGAATTCTAAGGGTACAGTTTATATTTGAGTTCACAGTAATCACACTGTGTAGGTGTATCCGTACCACTAAATTCTATAGTATCGTTAATTATTCTAAATCACCTTAGGTATTCCAACATTATTAATTACTTTCGATAATAGTTGGAGCAATTGTAGCAGCCGTACACGTAGCAACCTACGTACCCGCGTAGCAACTAATAGAAGAACCGTAGATGTCTACGAAATGATTGCTACGCAGATGCTACAGAGACTATAGTTAGAAAACTTATTAAAGAGCTTGGACAATTTAATCTAGATTGTAATTGATAATTGTACGTTGTGCCAAAATAAAGTAGCTGTATCAGACAGGCCACGGTCAGCTACATAGGCTAGGTAATGTACTATATTCAAAATTTTGTACCCCTTTGCCAGCCGCAAACCTTAACTACAGGGCTCTATTAACAATAGAATTTAAGAGATTTTAATCACTAAGCCAAAGTGTTGTCCAGTTTTCCATTAAAATATACCTTCTAGTTATCCGAGAACAGCAAAGTTTTGAACCGGTTTCCGCAGTTATTCACGAGTGGGCTTCTAACCCATTACGAGGAATACTTTACACACCCACATTCTCACCAGAAATATGTAAACGATGTTCAGTTCTGACACATATCAAGACATTATTTTCTAATCAAATACGACAGGGACATTTATTTTTTGCCAAGTCCACTATTTATTCACACTTATTCTTTAGTACATTTTTCACTTTTTTTTCTCCAAATAATTGCCGGTCTATATTATTGTTATTAGAAACAAAAGAAAACAAAACGAATGGTACGTATTTTATCAATACCATAGTCTCATAAATCTATATAGAACTTATCTCTTTGTATCATTAATCACCCATCGAAGCGTCCCGGGGCGACTATTTGTCAACCTAGCCAAATTATGTTTGCTCTTTCGACCAGCTATCTAGGGGCACATTTATTGAGTACAGTTTTCTGTGTGACAATTCATTTTAATGACCACTTTTATTCATAATGTATAATGTCTTAGTGAATGTCTTAACGCTCTCAAACTTTTTTCAAAGCAAGAAAAAAGGTAAAGTGCTTTTATGCTCATTCCATCTTCAAGTAATTGAACGAGGCTCAAGAACTTTTGCGCGCTGAAAAGGAACACTCTTTTCATAATCAATTTGATGTTTCCAATCTAAAGCACGTAATAGCCGCAATATTAACCAACTTATAAGACGTTCGCTCAACATTTGCTCAAAGAAATTCGTGTGAAGAAATAAGTCTTGGCGAAGTATTAGAAGATTAATATAAGCTATCAATGAAATATAGGACGTCCGACGAAATGAACGTGTATTTCTTCAACTAATAATCCGCTAGACAGCTTTATAGACGAGCTAGGCGAAATTGACATATTTATTGATAGAAATATAAGTTCATGTCTCAATCAATCATTCGTAGGCCCATAGAATAAAAGCAACGATCTGTCTTCACGATGAAACGAGTTATTGTTTCAGCGGTTCTATCTTCACGGAATTTGATTTGGCCTCTCGTGCAATTTGCGTGTTTTCCGCAAGGAAAAAAATACCTAGCCTTAATATGGTTCAGGATATATCGTTGGCGCCGGAATATGACATGCTATTTATCGAAACTGACGATCAGTCGACAGCCCGTTTATTTACATAACGTCAATATCGTAATGTATAATTCATAGCTCTGCATTTGTTTTCCTTTGAGGAGTAATCAGGTGAACATGCTTGTACGTTTTGCCACGCATGGTTTCCACTTCTATGGCGTATATTTAAGTAAGTATGGCCCGGTATTAAACTCCACTTCGGTACCTAATTTCAGGGCTTAACAATCATAATACCACCCTCTACCTTCACACCTTTTCTACCACATACAAAACACTGCTTTACATAAAACGAAAAGATTCTTAAATGATATTTTCTATACATACTTTCTAACAAGTTATATCATCCTACCAATTTACACCGAGAAGCAATAACCAAGCTAAAAACGAGCATTAAAAGCATCCAACACGTTCAATACAATCAGCACTCGGCATCAAGTTCGCGTGCAAACTTTGGGTGCAGTCCCCAAGGCAAGCGGCGCCTGATTCACCCACCGCATTGTTTTATTCGCATTCGTGGCCATGACCCAATAGCAGCTCGATATGACCCCCAGTATCGACGACGTTGCACAGTCATAACTATAAGGTCACATGGAAGCTAAAAATGGTCGCTTTATCGTATTGGGTGTCAATTTTATTTCATAATTTTATTTGGAAAGTATTTTCTTTAGCATTTTGAAAAGGCAGCTGGACATAGATACCCTTACCTTTTTAAGTTTAGAGGCTGTACAGACAATCAAACAACGCAACTAGGTATCTGTGGATTACACAGACTTTGTTTTTGGTTTGGCAGTAACGGCACAACGTACGGACTATGTTACTTATGGAAACTGCTGTTGGACATCACTAATGGGGAATAACTTGAAAATTAATGGTTGTAACGCAAGAAAAACGACTAAAAGTATTCGCCGATTTGTAAAGGTAATTCTAGTCTTAACAATGACATGCTATCTAATGCGAGTGCAAGAGCTCTCTATAAAACCGCAGCGATTGTCATTGTTAGATAATAGAAGAAGAAAGACCTTTTGTTCTGTGCTCTCTAGATTCCATTGTTAGATTAAAAGTGTCCAATTTCAATTGCATAGTGGTGTACTGGCCTATAAATAATACAAGCAGATTGACAATTTATATTCTTCTAAATACGATACTATTCGGCGCTTACCAAAAAAATCTCCATTTTTATTAGAACGCAAGACAATGTATCTTACACATTGATCATGATTCATGCACCTCTCTCGCAGCCTCATGCATATAAAGCAGATGAGTATTCGCCATTGTAAGCAAATACAACACCGAATTTCGCCCTCTGAATGTAGCTTCAGCTTAAATAGGATGTTTAGCATTGTGACGATCAAATTCCCAACCACTTTCCACTTATGGATTTGCATCAGTAAAACGAGCTATTGGCTTGACTGTGATAGGTATTGCACAGTTCTGCATCGAAAATGTTCAAAATTGGGTTTCATGCTTCAAATCGAATTTACTGCAATTGAAATGAAACAAGTTGATGTTTTACGATTGCAAAACTATGAAGCTTTCGGTTTTAACATTCATTCATTTTAGTTCGACAAATCACAACGATATTCACTTTGTTAAATTGAATTCACGTGTGTACCGTGTTCAGTGGAATGAAAATAATCGCTTTATGTCCGTGCGAAACGTTCCGTTCACAATTTAAATGTTGCCATAAACAAAACTCTACCATGTTTTTATCATCGTGTTAGCAACCACTGACATAAATGCACGCTCTTCCCGCCTAAAAGCGCATTAATTATTTCAAAACAGCTGAGGGTTCGCTCCTTTTTCCCCAAAACGAGGGAATTTAAGTAAATTGGTACCGTAAATTATTATGTGGCTATCATTAAAGGTGATTTTTGTTGTGTAATTGATTTGATGGAGGGTTTTATTGCGTGTTAAAAGGTGAAAACATGAGTTTAAGGGCCGTTTGGTGGAATATATAATTCATTCAGTGTTTGGTTGAGAATAAATCGTGCGTATTCGACATTTTTGGTAAACCTTGTTTACTTTCTAATTGCTTCATTTTTGTAAACAATCTGAAAATAAATTTACCTACAGCGGAAGATAGAGGTTTTTACTCATTCGCTGCCTTCCCTAGAAAATTTATTCAATGCATTTGGGTCGGCTTGAACATTTTTCTCATTTAAATTGACCACTGAAAAGTTTCTAGTCCAATTACTAATTACAGTAAATATTAGTTAACACAACCCCATTTACCAACTTCTAAAACATTTCACATCCAACTACACTATTAGTAGTTCAATTTACATGAACAGTGCATTACTCAACAAAATTAACATTTAGAGCGCAATAACAAAAGTAAAATACATTTTGGCAGGCAACCAATGGAACTCCCCAATCGAATTATAATAACTACATCCAAAGTAAAACCAATTACTTAATTGGTGAGTTAGTAATTTAATTAGTGGCTTCATAATCAACTCTGGTAGATAACCGTGCGCTTGTATGTGTATCTGTATGTATGTTCATGTATGTAAGTGTATGTCCAACACGGTCTGTCTTGTAAGCCCCGTGAACCCCACATTAAGCCAGTGGAAACGAGTATAATCCTTTTTGCTAATGAACTGTAAATTCGGTGTAGTTTTCATGTTAATTGCTTTTGAAAGTGCTGGTTATAAGACTCATCGTTTTAGACTGTTCATTTCAAGAGAAGTGTTGTAATTAGGATTATTGAACACGGTGCTAATAAAATTATTTCAATACGTACAATTTATAATATATTATAAGAAGTAAGAGTCAAGATTTTTTCTGATGGGTGAATAATTAGTCCTAAGATCCCACTTTCGGTTTGTCAATGTCATAGTATTGGAGAGTTTACAAAATCACACACTTGTTAAGTAGTTATAATTGACACAAAATCTTTTGCGATTTATATACAAAAGAACAAGAAGAATAATACAATACAATACTAAAGATAACATATATATGTTATCTTTGGTATTGTGTTTCTATGTATTTTAGCGAACAACCTTGTGCCGTATAAAGGCTAATGACATGCTGCGACATTGAGGTGACACATATCTCTTGAAGCGTGATCGAGAACGTGTACCAAAATGTAAAATAGATCAAGAATTCGACATTTGAAGAAGCTAGTTGGTATTTTGTTAAAACTTTGCATTTTGAACTTGATAGTAAACCTGAGTAAGGATTTGTTCACTTTTTAAATTTGCTATGGACCTAAGGAACAACTTATAAATACAGATTACGGTTAAGGTTTTAGCAAATTTCCAGTAAATGTACAAACATATAATTTCTGTTTCAAGTTGGGCGTGCTTCAAATTATGGTCAATTCGCTCAGGATTTAATCGATATTACTCAGTTGGAATACTAGGAATAGTAGTTATCTAAAGTAATTTGCCGGTACTAAGTCCCACCAATCAAGGCCGATAGGTTAATAGCTACGGAAGTTAATAGGTATTCACAAAAGCTATTTAAAATAATGACTCGACGACTCGACGCCCTTCGTTTTGTAGTGTTCTCAGTAATCCATATAATCACTGGAACAATAAAATCAATGACGGAATACCTGCAGTAGTCGATGGGCGAGTTTCAATTGTGTAACGTTCTATCGGTGAATCAAAATCACGAACGCAATCAATTTTGGCAAGCGTGCCTTTCCGCATTGGTTAAGGCACACGTAAGCTCTCGAGGAAATTCCCGAACAACGTGGGCAGATTCTATAGTCAATATGGGAAATCACACATCGTATTAAATGTACACCAAGGGACTTAATGCGGCCCTAGGTCCAAATGTCAACTCAGTACGTTTGACATTTAGACGATACAAGTACGATATCATCATATCAAATCTTCATAATTACTCTACTGGAATAATCTGATACTATAGTGTAGCGGCTGTGGGTAGTGCGAACTCAATTATAAATACGTAACTTAGTAGAAACAACATCCATTATCGAATTATTCGTCTCAACGCGTCGAACATTCCTGTAAGCGTGACTGTGTTAACACGCTTTGTATGAATCAAGCGAGCCGTGGTTAATCTCAGGCATTAGTACTAGCTTGCTCAGTGGTACACTGTGATATGGTGCATGCATAGTTCGGTCAAGGTGACGTGATTGTATGGGGTGCAAGCCGTGACCTGTAGTCTACATAATGCTATACGAAGATTGTATCAGTTTTGGTGCACGTGTTGAGTCAGGGTTAAACCATGTGAAGTTTTCGATGTACGATTCGAAGGCGCAATAGATTCGATGTATAGGGGAACCTGTTGTACCTTGGCACTATGTGTACCTAGGCCACTGGGCTCGTTTTCAAATATTCGCGGGATACTAAATTCTACTGTTTATTGTATTCGATACGTCACTACAGACTATTCAATTGGAAGTTATTCGCATACCGCCATTAAGCCGGTGTTTGGTGTTATCGACGCTGAAACTTTTTTGTGTGAAAAAGTAAGTATTTCTAATATATTTTGAAGTCTAATAGTTTTAAAAGTTTTCTAATAGTCACTTAACTGTTATATGCTATCGGTTCTTTGATTTTACAAGTCTCAACACAATAAAAAACTTACGAGATACTTAACCTATAAACTATATAAAATCACCGTTTTAGTGAAGTTGGAGTAGTGTTGTACCTCGGTCACTGTCGATCAGCTGTACCTTGGCCAGTGGCCAAGGTACAACCTGGATATTACACTTTGGCCAGGAGAATGTTTTATTAAATAATTTCACATTTACGTAATAATATTCCTAATTAAATATCTTTATTATTTCAGAAATCGATGCAAAAATCACTTAAAAACTGGAAATGGCCTGAAAAAGAGGAGATTAAAAGCCCGCAAAAAGTTAACAAGAACAGAGAAATTTATTATGTTCCAGAGATACAGAAGTACTGGGATTTCTACTAAATGCTTAAGGCTGAATAATATATCCACATTATTGATAGTGTTTTTATAATAGCTAGTCCAAATGACTGATTAAAATTTAAGAGAGAAATAATAATTTATATATAGGTAAAGATAATCTATACTAATATTATAAAGCTGAAGAGTTTGTTTGTTTGTTTGTTTGAACGCGCTAATCTCAGGAACTACTGGTCCGATTTGAAAAATTCTTTCAGTTTTAGATAGCCCATTTATCGAGGAAGGCTATAGGCTATATATCATCACGCTATGACCAATAAGAGCAGAGTAACAGTAAAAAATGTTACAAAAACGGGGAAAATTATGACCCATTCTTTCTTATGTGACGCAAGGGAAGTTGCGCGGGTCAGCTAGTTGTTTCAATATTTTGTTTTCCTTTGCTATGCTATATAGGAATATTGATTTGCTATATTATATTATGTGATATCGTCGCTGCGCCTGCCAAGTTCCACATGTGTCTTTTGTGAGATTTTAGAAAACTTTTTTTTTTATTTGGGACACAATATTCATTTTTTTTAACATCAAAATACACATATGGAGTTTGGCAGGCGCAGCGATGTGATGTAACGAAACGGTGGCCAAAGTTAGTTGTTTTTGTTTAAATATTTTGTTTGAAAAGCATAAAAAAAGCTATGAATATTATTTTAATTTTGATCATTTGAGAATTTTTAAAATGTTTTGTTAAATACTGTACCTATACTGCTGTAATAATACTGTGTACTGTAATAAATCAAATAAATGATTTTATTTAACAAAACTTGATAATTTGCTTAAATTACCCCCAAATTTCAATGTGGCCTAGGTACAACGTACTACTGGCCTAGGTACATAGGGTATGTTGTACCTTGGCCACATTTCCCATTTTTTTTAAAATTTAAAAATATTATGTAAGTATTAAATATACATTTCTGATATTTTTTTGGTGAGTACCCAAATAATTGACATTTCAGAATATGCAAATATGATTTGTGTGCTGCACGTCAAATCACAATAAAAAATATATTTCTAAAAAACCGGCCTAGGTACAACAGGTTCCCTTACTTCAAACTTTTAGTTTACTCGGTGCAGTGAAGTTTATGGTCTGAAGAGAGTATATTTCACGGGATAGTTTTATAAGTTTGTGTAAAATGACATGCGCATTGCAATAATAATTAGCGAATGGTTTTGTCGTTTAACAGTTATTCTTTATAAACAAAATTCTAAATCAATATAAGTGATCCGGAACTATCATATTATTTTAATATTAAAGCAAAGTAAGGTTTAATTAGATAAGAGCCCCTAAAAAACTTGTTGATCGCGTTTGCCAAATATTAAATTTAAGTTCCAGCTAAAACTGATCTCTAAGCCTCAAGAGGATAGATTAAGTGTTGTATCCAAAAAGCTTTTTATTTATTCCCAACTACATACATACATATTTGCATTCGTAATGTACCGAAATGTCTAGAGACCCACTTAATTACTTGTTAGCTCTGAGGTTTCACCAGATTTATCTTCGTTTAATTTTCTTTACTCAGGATAAATAAACGCAAGATATTTTCTTTCAAGTAATTGGGTGAGACCGGTCTTAAACAGTAGGACAGTACCAGTACATATTACATGTTTAATTTAGCCATGAATAAATCAGGTCATAGTCGTGCATTTTATGTCCTAGTCTAGTAAAAGCTTCAAGTAAGTTTATGTGAGCCATGACACGTGTTCTTGTGGCTCGCCATTGGACGAATGCACATAACTTTTGTTTAGTAGTGGACGTAATATAAAGAAACAACGTAAGGCATGTTCCTAGATGGGATTGCATTCTGGTAATATGTTGTTTTAGTAGTGCTGTCACGGCTGTTATTTTAGAGAGAATTTCTTGGTTCTTGGACATAATATGTGGTTGTTAGCAGTGCGGTAGATATCAGATTTTATTACAAATGAAATGTCATAGGGATATGTTTAGCCGGCAAATAAACTAGAGTAGATTATGACGTTATAAGAATTCGATAAATGTTAAAAAATAATTTGATAAATGGAAAAAATACTCGAAACTTAGCTTTATACATTATGGTGTTGGTCTATTAGCATAATTCAGATGCTAGCAACGATCACACTTGAAATTTTTCAAGCTCAAATCACAGCTAAATATCACTAACTTCACTTCAGCTTCACTAACATTTCCTAATTGAATTTTATGACAACAAAGAACAAACCTTAATATATCTTATACAAACGTGTAGTATTTCATGGTCCAATTACATCACAGTACATTACGCGCCAGGGTTCCTCCTAACATATTACATATTAGATATTCGAGACGGCTATCCCGCAAGGGATTACTCTATTTGTATTGTAACACTACCACTGTCCACTTAGTAATGGCGTCCCTAAACTAGGGGTCATCTTGGTGTTTTAATTAGTGGTTTGTTAGAATGTTATTGTGGTGCTTGGGGAAAATGGGATTATGTGGACGTTGTGACGGGAAATTTTGTTGGGAAAATGTTTTCTGCATCCGCAGGGATTACAATTTAAGACTAGGATATTCTTTTTATACAAATGTTTGCTGAAATGACGAAAACTCAGCATGGAATTGTGGTATAGTTATAGTATTTTCTTGTAAATTATCATAAGTTAATTGATTGATGTCATTTCATAAGAGAGTAAGCTGGCAAGGAGATACAATTCAAGTGGAAAATGTAGTCATTGAAGGCAACCACAAAGAAACTGAGAAGTGAGTATCAAGCGACAGTATATAGAATAACATAATACGACACACCAATCCATTTATAACTGCCGAAAATCTATACGAATCAATACAAAATTACAATTGTAAAAGCAATTTCGTAGACATATTAGCTCCATTACATTACCTAGTGCTGTACTGAATACCTAACAAGGTCGTCAGCTAAATCTATTCTACCTTTAATGATATTTTTTCCTTCATCAGACACCTTTTATTCAATGAAAATGTTGCCGCCAGACAGATTGGCTGCCTTCGCTCTTATTGTACGACGTACTTCCAAAATAGTACGTAAGCCGAAGAAATATGAAAAGTAATAAGATGTCGGTGAAAGTTTCGTGCTCGAAATGAAATATTTGACGGAAATAAGTCCTTTTGCAGGTTTCTAGAACGTATTAAGATAAGTTTCTACTAGATATTTTCATTTTCTAAGAAGCTAATTGGGTGTTCGACTGGGTTAAAAAATTTACTTGTACTTGTAAAAGGTTCATCTAAAATGTTTAGGCTATGTAATTTTTTCGTGAACAATGCTGAAATTGTAATTATTACAGCCTGAAACATTTTATCAGGCACTCATTTGATACAAGGAAAATATGAAACTCTGACGTCACTATACCGTATTTCTATACTAAAATATGTTTTAACATTTTATAAAGAGTAGCTATTTTAACTGTTGTCAAGTACCCAATTATCGCAACAACACTTTGAAAGTACACAGACACAAAGTAGAACGGGATTTATAAATCAATTTTATTTATTTCTGGTGGAAGCGAATCTTACGGCACCCAGGACAATACCCACAAAACCATAAACTTGTGTTACTTATTTACTTACAAGCAGTTCATGGTTTCGTATCCATTTTCTTTGCCAAAATACAGTGATATTATAAAACTCTTGCATTTTAAAGATGCTAATACACTCTCGTAAAAGAATATGACCCATATTCTGCGTGCATTTTATCTCGGTAAGCAGTACCCAACTGGGAATGCTCAATTTTCTTCATATGCATACAAATCTTGTATGAACGCGCCATACACAATGTTATGATAACGATCCAATTTCTTGTTGCAAATAAAATAGACGTATATGAAATGAAATTGCATTTTTCTTGCATCTTTATTTTGAACACAAAATTACTTTGGTTTGTTCTTGCTCCATTTTGCGGTGACACAGTCAGAATAGTCAGAACCTCAGAAAGTAGAGTTAAAACCCTGATCATCTCGCAAAAGTGCTACTTGACTTACCCCCAGTTTCTAAGGTACATTTAACGGTAGTTTATCGATTCAATAGCCTTAAAACTCATATAAGAAAAGCGCTATTAAATAGATAAACTACCGTTAAATGTACTCAGAAACCGGGGGTAAATATTTTATGATGAGATGCGAATATCTATTAGAATACGTACCTGAATACTTTAAAGTTTCAGGTGACATAAACGGATACGGGTACAATTTCCAGGGAGAACGTTTCTTTAGTTGATTTAGCAGTAAACAAGTGCACATTTAGAATTGTATTTAACTTAGCTCTAGGAACGTGAATCTAGTTCAGCATCAGGTGGGGTGGAATCAGACCTCTTTGCTCCAGTTACGCGTGTGTGTGGGACTAATTACTGAAGTTCATTGAACTTTATGACGTCATGCTTGTGAACGCAGGTGCTGTGGGAAATACTTTAGAAGTTGAGAATATCTAGTCAGTTTTGTTATTAGATATAATATAAATTTACCTGTTTTTGGTTGATTGGATTTCCTAGTAATAATGTTTTTTATTTTTAGCTTATTCATTTCGAATAAGCTGTGGTTAGTTTCCCCCAAAATTATGATCTAATTTTCATCGTTAAATGTCTGAAAATAGCTTTTCTCCTAAATATTAATGATAGCTAGAAGCGAAACGATGTAACCGGCTAATGATCGATCTATTCTAGCTAAATTAGACAGTACGGTAGCCAAAAGTTTCGTTAACAAATTGCAGAATAATTAGAATATTATATTTTCGTTTTAAGTCAACTTTTCTTTTAAGACCATAAATAACAGGGTTTTAAGAGCTGCATCATTATTGATTTAGATTTTATTTGTAAGAAATTCGAATAGTGCTATAAACCCCGTCGTTACTCTTTGTAGAGTAACACCGGGGTTTATAACTATTTTCACGTAAGCCTTTAGGTTTAACTCACGGATATGTGTGTGTCTTAAATATTTGCTACGTCCCATCTTTGCCACAATCTAGTCCCGAAAGGCATTATTACGAAATTATTCCGTCCTCGCTAAAAAACGAAAGGATATCAAATTACAAAATTAAAAAGTTCGTCACGAAACGTGGTCTGAAATCATGTCCGAATTAATCTAAAACTTTGGTAGCCCTAGAGACAAAGGCGGTACGAGCCCGCGTCAAAACAACCGCTGCTCAAGGTCACACCGACGATTTAGTTTTAAACCCGTTTTAACTTTGACATTTCAGCTGACAGCCAGCCCTGAATCGGGTGTCTACGAACAGAATACACTTTAAATTGATTTTATAATGTAAGTAAGTACAGAAATAGAACTCAAATTAGAAATTAGCTGTAACATAAAGCTGGAAAATATACATACATAAAATTACGCTTTCCATACAGGAAGGCAGAGACTAGAGAACGCCACTTGGTACGATTCTTGCAAACTGCCTTTGCTCCATTTACATCCATACATCTTGTCATAAAGGAAAGAAAATATGTTTCAGTAAAAGTAATTAACTGAAATCATCTCCAATTTCTTGGAACTGTTCTTTCTTTAAAGCTTCTAAAAGAAATAATAAATCCTGCTAAAGTAAATTTCCTTTGAAAATTGAAGTCGGCTCAAATAGTTCTCGGAACGACTGTTAGCCGACTCTGGAAAACGATATAAGATTCCAGCAATCTAAGTTTGTGCTCGCTCGGTGTACGCTGCGAGTTATTTGCGATGCAGCGTCCGAAGTTTACGTTATATGAACCTTACCTGCTGCATTCGTGAGTTTGAGAGACTGAAGAAGGATTTTAAATTTTGTTGGTGTTATTTTTAAGTAAGTATATGAATACCAAAAACACCTTTAACTAAAGAGTTGAAGGTGTTTTTGGCATTCATAAATACAACGTAAGAATAAGTAAAAAAGGCGTTTTACATCATGATTATCAAGTTATTTCATCAGTTTTTTCTACCCGAGACTGTATCTCTGATATGCAGGCATCTCCTACCGAACGAAGGGTGAGCCCTGAGTCCACCATGCTGGCCAAGTGCGGTATAATGATAAATTGTCGTACTCTGGTACTAAAGTTATACCGAACGCCACCTTTGCACGCTAACATTTTCAGAAAGAATTAAGACTGGCCCGCGGCTGTAGTTTTATTGTAAAGTATTTATATCGTTCCTCTTTAAAACTTAATAATCATTTTATAGTTTGCCAGCTTTATAGATTTCCATAGCCTTTTAGCATTATAAGTCTGCATAGTAGCGTTAACGATAGCTTAACATGACACGTGCGGCACGGAGATGTCTAGACAAATAAACATCGGTCACCTACCTATAATGTTGGCTGGTATACAAATAAGTATTATTTAAAATTCTTAATTTATATAAACGTAATATGTATTTAGAATCAGTGAAATATTTTTATAAATGATTTTGACATAAAGTTAATTATTTTCATGAAAATTCTTCTATGCTTGTACTATTTTTCACAGTTACACAAGAATTTAATTATCGAAATAACTATTTACATATACTTTCTTTTACTCATATCAATATTTTACCTTTAACTAAATAGGTATATTATTTATTATCATTGATCATAGTTTCAATTCAATAATTATTTCAAGTGCCATAGATCGTTAATCCAATAATTTGATTAATGTTTTTCATATTCATAACTTTGACAATAAAATATTTATGTCCATTAATTTCACTGAATAAATTTTTACAGCACCGTTTTTGTGGTCGAAGAGATAATTAAAACGCAGAATTCGTTTTTGTTTTAATTTCTTCCCTTCCCAATATTTTCCATCCTGTTATTCTTTTTTTAGCTTTTGACTATTTTCAAAGCTGTCACCACTGGTCTAAAGTTTCTAGGCCAAAGTTAAACTAGAATAAAAACACATAGATAGTCAAAAGATCGATTGACGCAGTGGGATATTTGCCGCCAGCACTGCGAAAACTAATTAATATGATTTACACTAGTTGCAAACGAGAAAATATTTTACTATTGCGAGGCTTACATGTTTAGCAATAAAAATATTTATTGAAGGCTAAGTTTTTATTACAAACTAGTATAAATCGATGCTATAATATAACTGATAAACTGATGAAATATTCAAGTAGTAGGTAGCAAAGAATACCTACTACCCAAATAAAATAAATATGTGTTGATAATTTGAATCTAGGTTATTTTATATTAAGGTAAATTTTGTTACATTTTTTGGTTATATTGTACGAAAATATTTGACTAAAATTTTGTGACCTAAATATAACCAGAGATATACTTTCAGTGTTTCTAATTTCTGTGTAAATAGAATTTACCTACAATCCTACAATTTGCCAAATACACGGTTAACATATTAATGTTATTGAAACAGTTTATTTCATTAAATATATTGTGCTTTGAACTTCAGCTTTCGTGTATTGTCAATAAATCATTTAATCAGTCAATTCGTGTGAACATAATTCGTAATTGATTTCACAATAAATTCTCGTAAACGAATCAATTATGTCACATGAATTGTGATTTATACAATTGAAATGTTCCACAAAGGAATTACTCGAGAATTCTGATTTGTTGCCCTCAATAAAACGAAACATGAAACGTCCCTACGATATTATTTTTTCTTTCTTCCCTTTTGCGCTACGTGCCGACTTAAATGATTTATTTAACGATAATTCATTAGTATTGCTTTGCTATCCAACTTTTCCTGTAATATGGCGCTGTGCCATACAAGTCACAGTTACATAACATACTTTCAATGAATAAAAATTGTTACCTAAATAATTTTATAGATTCTCCAGAATGCGACCTTTTCATTATGATTTTGTAAGTACTGGCTGATTTCCACGGAAAAATTACAAAACGCCATTAAAGTTTTCTTCTTAATTCTATTTTTATAAAATTAATGGCGTTTTGTCATTTTGTTTTGATAAATAGTGGCCACGATGCTTTTTATTTATTACTTTACTTGCAAACTTTTTAAACAGTTGAATCGTTTAGTAATTTTATTACTAAAGTATTTATTTCTTTTATAAGATAAAATATGAAAGAACTTCGTTTTCATAATCGATGTGTTACATAATTATTAACTTACTAGGTACAGCATATTATTGTGAAAATACGTGTATATATTTTCTTATCCGTCTTTCTTTTCATTTCTTTCAAACTTCGTCACTTCTTGTTGAACAAAAACTAAATCGCTTAAGGATTGGGGGCTAACAAATGGTACAAGTTTAGTATGCGGGCTTCGATTTTCTTCCCGGACATTTATATAATATGCTTGCACGTTTTACGAGGTTCCTTTATGACGTCATCTAGAATATTAAGCAACTTCCGAGTGTTGCCCGAACGTGGCATTAGCATTAATGATGTTGGTACACCGGCAGTTTTTTTCTTGGCATGTTTCAATATGACATATAATATCCTGGCTTGCAATAGGAGTCAGCATTTCAATTCTAGTTTTTTTGCTAAACCTTAGCGCAGGAAGGGCTCTAGCTAATGATTTAAAGTGCCAGTAGCTGTGTCAGTAACTAATGATAACCAAAATTTAAACTTCCTCTAACCATACATAATTGTTTTAAAGGTTAGTAAGTAAACAAACAAGTCTAAGCAAATAGCAATAAATCTCAACCCCTTGCGAGAGCCCTTTAATTACTTCGACCAGAAGTGTAAATTTCAATAACAAGTTTGAAGACCCAACTCCTTATGAAAATGTGTAGTCATTTGTTATAACAGACAGGCGATCATGTGTGAAATATATTAGGGTCGAGGAGAATCGTATTTGATCCCAACTCGCTCTAATTGGAGCCGAAGATAATGAAAGTCTCGTTGCTCGCCATTCCATTATCGAGTAAAGGGGAATCTTGAAATATTGGATAGTTAATTGTCTAAGACCAAAACTTAATTTTGCTTGAAATACTAATTAAAAGATATTAAAGCGCCTAAGAATAAATTATATCGCTTCACGCCACTTTCATTTAGAAACCAAAACAGGGATTAAAAAGAAAAATATTTTTTCAGCCGATCATAAAAAAGGATTTACTAATTTATAGCTCAAATATTACTGCTTTTTATATGGCAACATTTCACGGGGTTAATTCGGAAAAAAATCGCGACGTTATGGTCTAACTGGCAGTGTTGCGTGAGAAACAAAAATCTGTCAAGGTGAACCTTAAAACTTTTACAATGTTAATAATGGGCTTGCGAAATGGCTTCGTCGTTCATAAGTATATCGATAACTAGTCTACAAGGATATACGAGAAAAAGCTGAACGTAATATTATCTTGGCTGCCTTCTTAAATGCAAAACATGTGTAAATTTTATTCTTATTGAGCAAATTTCATTACCGTACATGGTGGAACGAAATTTGGCAGCCTCTCCCACGCCGGGAATATTGGTTGGTTGAACATGGCACGCGAACAAAGCAACGAATGTAGTTATGTAATTATATTGTTTCTGCTTTGTCAAAATAAACTCAGACTATTTCAGTATTTCCGCAATCTGCCACGACATAATCCAGCAGTAATTACTTAATTGTCTTTAAAATAATCCAGATATTATCGTTTGCTCGCAATCTTGAATAAGTTACCAAAGCTTTACTTTTTTAAAATTCCTAGTCTCGAAATTCATTTATAAGGTTTCTTATTCATTCAGTTTATTTTTATGCGAGACTTAGAGTTATTTTTTTTACGTTTAGAAAATAAAGGATAATTTATTATCCTGCTAACGATAAAAGTATTAAACTTTGTAGTGCTCTAGAACGAATAGAATTAACTTAAAACGATCATTAATTTCAGCCGACCCATCAATTGAAGGTCGGCTCACAAACAGAAACAGAATAACACGATTACTTTCAAAATGAAAAATATACTTATACACGACAAGTTTTATACTTATGTAACAGAACATTCAGTTTGGCAAAACTTTATTTTGCAACAGCAGAAATACACAAAAGAGGGTCTATGGTCCACGCATAAACAGGCAAAGGTATGCTTTTGTACAGCCACATTTTGGCGAATGGACGTGGTTTTTAGGCCCGTTGTTAGACACAACTCTCTTTTGCGGTTAGCCGACCTAAAGTTTAGTCCCAGCCTCTGAATATTTGAAATTGTAACTAAATCTCAATCATACTTTGCATTTAAATTATATTATTTCACTAACATAAATGCGTAGGTTACGCTTCTGTGTTGTTGAAGCGTTTTATTCCAAAGTTCCGTTTCGAAATTGAAGATTACAAGAAAGTAATTAAACTTTTAAGAGTTTTCATTGACTTTGGATTAAGGAGCGTGATCTTATTACGTGGGTGGTGATCGCGGAGTGGATAATGCTTGTTAACATTAAGCGAAATAAATTAACTTAATTAACACTTATTAAGTACGGTTAAAGTTATTTTGAACTTGAAATCGGTATCGGTAACGTCGAGTTATTTTTATTCGTGTTATAATCATCTTTAATGTAAATCTTATTTTGCTCTCCATTGCCTCCACAGTCAAAGATTTCAACTAAAGAGGCTAATAAATTGGTGCTTACGCGTGTTGTCTGGTAGACGAATCTGAACCATTAGGTACTTTTAAGAACAAATAGGTGTAATTTTTTTTCGTGAAAATGTTCGTCTCAACAAAACGAAGGTCGTTAGACATGTGACAACTTCAAACAAATGCTGAAACTGGCTACTTTATACCTACGAATTTGTCCTTCAAGAAGTGTAGCTCGCATGAAAGTAAAATGAAGCAATAAATTGTCTTCGATTTTGTGAATTTCTTTTGATATAATACAAGTTCATTTTAAAGTTTGTTTAATGTCTTCAGTTCTTGATTTACGGTGTAATGAAAACGCAAATTATCTCACGAAATTTAAGCTCGATCGATCGCTTTACGCCATCACCATTTGTCTGCCAGTCTCGTGCTAATCCACAGATTATACAGAATGAATTAAATCATGTTTTGGCAATAAATCTCCATTGGATTACTAAAAATAAACTCGCTACTGACATTTACATGTACGTTCAAAAAGTATTGTAGAATTTCATCGCAGAATAAACGTTATTCTTTGTAATTCCTGTCAGGCACAGATGGTGAGGCGCCATTTATAAACGCTTAAGCAAAAAAAGAAATGTAGAGTTTTTAATGAAACGCTTTTGTTAATAAAAAGTTTGGGTGTGTTTTGGACAGTTGATACTACGATATTGCAATGCCTACGTTTATTTAAACTACACTTTAGTTGAAGTAAAAATACTTTCTTTTACAATTTTAAAAAGTGTTTTTATTAGGCACTTAGTAAAAAACATATTTTATACAGAAAAGTAAAAAGACGCCTAAGTAAAACGAGGTTTGATTTTATCCTAATGTATAGATTCATAGAGGGAGGTACCCTACAGCGGTCAAGCCCTTTTATCGAGCATTTCTGCCATAGCATTCTCATAGCAATCCATCCATCTTTATTTATAAACCCTTTTCCTCCAAATCTGTTCTCAATATTCTTCTCATCCTCTCATAATACAGTTTATCTCTTACACAATATGTGACGTATGTTCCACTCTTCATACACGAGAGAAAACAACGCAGTAATGAAACGCAAACGTTGACTGTGAAAACTGTTTGTTATGTATAAACCAAATAAAATGTTGTGTACGCAACAAACTCTGATTAATTGATAAACTGACAGGCTATCACGGGCTATTTACAACCTGTCAGGCTGTAGCTGACCGTTTTTACATTTAAAATTGATTACTGAGTCTAGGCTTTGGGCACGTTAAACTATTTTTCTTCAAGTAGGACATTAAATAGACGACTCAAATTAAGCGGCTCAATGTTGTAGTGCGATTTCAATACAATTGTGAAAACTTCGTCTCTAGCAATGAATGCGACGGCATTCGGAATCGCTCGGCAGAATTAGTTCTTCTACAATACGCCAAAGTTTTCATACAAAAACTGTCTTGCTTCTTGCTAATTATAGGAAGTCGCCCTTTGGAAATCGATTGTACCATAGTAACTATTCTCGAAGCTATTATCGACTTAAAAAAGTTCTTTTACCGGATTTGAAAAATCAACATCACTACATTTTTGTAGTACCTAAACCAAAACGTCAAAATCTCGACCCGAAATCGAAAATTCAATAACAAAACTATTGTTTGTAATCGTTCAACAACCAACACAAATACGTATGTATTTTTTATAGCACAAGCCATTCCTTCGGCATTCACACAAACAATTCCAATTACCACGAGTTGAGTGTCACGTGAGAAATAACATCAGTGAAGTGAGGAATTGTTCAAGGGTTGAAAGTTTCCGCCATCGCGATGGAATTCAGATTAAAGTGTGTTACGTAATTTATTGAGCAACGTTTCGACGTGTGGTGTAATTTTTTGTGTGGTAATGAGTGCAGGTTTGACAGTTTACTAATGTTTAGGTTTATTTTAAGACGATGATGGGTGAACGTGAATTAAATATTCACTAATACCATGCTCGAGAAACATTTTATTTATTGGTGAAAACTGCATAAGATTGTTTTCAGTACATATTGAATTTATCGCGAAAAGACAGACACATGCGAGGAGGGAACTTGATTTTAAAATAGATTAACTATTTATACACCTACAGCAGGTGAAACAAGACTTTGTGATATTCTCTAATATTTGATTGTATTTCTTGATATTTTGATTAATTTTTAGGTTCGGGTTTTGGAACTCGAATCGAATTTTTGACCAACCAGTTAAGTTGTTGTACAAGCAATAAAGCAGAGACATTAAAATTTAATTAATTTATATTGTTGAACAAATAGCTTTTATCAATGCTACACAAAACACATTAAACAAATCCCAAAAGCTAATATGGCTCGCAGGACAGTTAAAAAGGTAAACAAATTAAGGTAATTATTTACAAGCTACAAGTTGTCCAACATGTTGGACGACAATGTCCATCGTGTTTGCAGGCATTTATTATTGAAGGCAGTAGTACTACCAACATGTAAAGAGCAAAACATCAATTTGAACTTTACCAATTTCATAACAAGTTTTTGCCCTTGATGATTCTCATGAATACTTTTTTGTTTTGAAATATGTTTGTCATGCGATACTTTGTTTTAGTGTCTGCTTCTTTATTTATTCATATCAACAATTTAGAAAGAATTGTAATAAAAGTACAACGACGCAAGACAATTGCTTGACATACAACTGAATACAACTCACTTTTAACCAACCAGCTCTTTTTAGAATAATATTATTCATGTAAGTTCTTCGTAGCGTTATGCTACAGTGCTACGTCGTAGCAAATTTCGTAGCAATGAATTTCCATTTTTACAATACTACGAAATGATAAAGTACCAAGAAATACAACTTCTAACTGAATTTGTGGATTCTTGTTTAAATTATGTACTGCGGGAACTAACACGTGATATATTACATAATTTAACTTCGTACCTTCTCATAATAGTAAACGAACTTACTAAAGGTAGCATACTAACCTAGTTAGGTTTCTATATTAACTGAAGTAGGAACTTAAACTGGAGGCTTACAATGTGGCTTCACGAATTTATAGAGGAATTTAGAATGCACAGTTCGCGCTTGCACGTAGAATCGTTCGAACACGTTCCGCGTCTAGCATCTTACATCTACTCTGCACAGATATTTTATACGTTTATATTGGATACTGTTTGATGCTGACTTTTGAATATTGAACTAACTGACCTTCGCTGCTCCAATACATTTGATTCTCGTAAAATGTAAAAGGTTCTTGAAGACGTTTCCACCTTTGAAAATGGCACGCAAATGATTGCAGTGGTTATTGCTTGCATGAACTTACATTCGAACAGTCTGTGACGTCATACAATTCTTACGACATAATGAGAATGAGTTACGTAACTTTATTCTTTTTGAAAGAGTAAGGTCTTTATGATTGAAAAATGTGCGATATTCCCGAGAGTGTGGCACGTGTATGTCTGGGTATTCTCAAAGACACGGTATGTTTCTGAGATGAAATTAATAAAACCCACTGGGATTTATCCACGTCTGGAAGTTAACTCGTGCGATTGAAGTTAATTTCTTTGATGAAAAATGTGTAGGTTCTTTTTAATATGCTTTTATTTTATTCTGCCGCTTAGATTTTTTAACAGAGATGATATAATGAATGTATTCGTAAGTTGAAAATAAATACGTACAGCCGAAAAGTTTAACCTTGACGACTGCAAAATACTCCAATTGGAATTGATTTTTAAGTAAATTATGTAGAGCATTAGGGTTAGACCGAACGATAGTTTAATCGAAATAATTACAAATCCTGTGGATTAGTTAGCACACCTTCAGGAATCAACGGAATGATTATAGCTAAAAGACAACATTCCTTAATCTTCAATGTAGTCAGTCAGTCAGTCACATATGCTCTGCTTACCTTGACGACTTTCTCGTCGAGCAGCCACTGCAGCGCGGTGTTGGAGGCGTTGGCGAGCGCCGCCAGCGCCGCGTGCTCCCACACCACCTGCTCCCAGTGCTCTGTCATGATGGCCGCGCATAACATCGCCGTCGAACAGCTGCCACAAACAAAAACAATATTACCTTAGTTCAGGATATTAAGGGCCAGCTTCGCGGCTTACGGATAAAGCTACGCGAGAAATAAAGTGACAGTAAACGTGTGAAAATAACTGTCCAAATGCCACTTGATTAGATTACCGACTCTTATTCAAAAGTGGTGAAACCTGTGCTAACTATTCACGGAGATAGATACTTATGCAGACACTACTTAACGTAAACATTTTCAAACGTGTTTTTGTTTTCAAGGTGTAGAATTTATAGTATGAGGAATTTCTAAGCTGCACTATTTTCCAGAAAGCACTTTAAAATCGATTAAGGTCTAATGCTCACGCTATGTCTTCAATCTATTGCATCTTGCAAAAAGCGTTGCATGTAGTCTCGAGATATGGCGCCAGATGGCCACGTCCTCAAGATAAATGATACGAAAACTGCTGTAATTTCTCAACTGCCAGCACAAATTGTACGCTTGACATGAAATGAAATTATTTATTATAGTTTCAGCACTTTCAGCATTTCTACGGATTCCTTTCATTTCAGCTTTGGAATGGATTCTCGAATACATTGGGGAATGAAAACGCAGGATTTCATCACGCTCCATTATCTCGCGTTGTTTGTGAGAGTCGATTTGTGGAATGGTATTCCTTGACTTGATGACTTGACCGTAATTTAGCCCATTTGAGATCCTTCATTAGCTCGCCAGCGAATAAATGACTTGTGTAAGAGGTGTTAATGGATTCGCAAATCGTAAAGGTAGTAGTCATTCCGTCTAATGTTCAGTATAATAGTAATGTAGAGTACCTACAATATAAATTGGATTGTAAGCGATGTTTCAACAAGGATTAATCTAAAATATTCTGAAAGCAAAAGGTGCGAACTCAATTTATAGTCGTCGCTATAACAACATTTCTTTGTGACAAAGAAAGTCTGAAACAAGAGAAAACTCGAAGGAGTTGGCGAACTTCCAAAAGATGTTTCGATTTCAAAATTCTGTTAACTTTTTCACTGAAGTTAGCTTCGCGGAGTCGCTCAGACAATGTGTGCATATTTCATTGCTCTAGGGGCAAGTTCTTGCAGTTTAAAATATTTCTGTGTGAAGATTCAATCTGTTTGCACGATGTACGCTAAGCTAAAAGCTTTTACGGTTGGTACTTTAAGCCACTCTTGGTCGTTAAGACGTTGTGCCCTAATATCTGAAACGTGGGTGGAATACGGAAGACGGGTAAGACGTTACAATTAGGAACGATGACAGCGGTTCTGGTGCTGAACTCATGAATATTAAGCAGTATAAAAGCCAAATGGATCGGGAGATGAGACCTTCTAGAACGTAGCGAAGTCCGAATGACTATAGATCATAGGAGAGTTTGCTAAAGTATCGGTATTTCGAAAGTCGTAAAATATATTTGAGGGTTTACAGCCATAAATCCTTAGGGAGCGTGGAGCTTATATATGATATAGTTTCCATTTTATCTCGGTTATTGTTCTACGCAAGATAGTTTAGGTGTTGGTAAATAACATAACATACGTTGTTTTATGTGGGTCGATACTTCCTCAGTGCAGCCCGCCGGAGATAAAATGCCAGTGAAACGGGCAAAGGTAAAAAATATTCCGGCGTCGGAAAATATTGAACATTTGGTTTCGTATCTCCGCACATAAATATGAAGCACGTATTAGATAGCGGTAGTTTTTGGACATTTGTGCTATAAATCACAAAAAAATACTGTTGAAAAATCATTTTAAAGCGATTCTCCGCTACTTAAGCACTTTATTTACAAAGAATTTTCTCATAAATAAGTAAAAGTACCTAAATAGTACCTAAATGTGTTTAAACTCAGAGAGAATACAAAGTTTTGTGTTCACACATCGTTAACGAGCCCAAGTTAGTAGTTTCGAAAGCTCGGAATTAGACTCATGGCGATGTCCATTTTCACACAAAGCGAATAACATGAAGAGAAATACTAGCGATAACATTTTATGTTCATACGTAAAAATAATGTCTAGATATTGTCTAGGAAAGTTCGCTGGCAACAGTGCGATGGAATCGTTTCGTAGAATCAAGCTATTTACAGAAGAATATATTTTGTTACAGTTCACATGTTTTCAAAAGTTTGTTTGTGTTTTAAAGTAGGTGGTTCGTTTGCGGTTTTAAAGGTTATGCAGAAAGAATTTTTAAGTCTAGGGGTGTAGATTCATGTCGTCTGTCGATACTTTTACCATGTTATTATAACTCATTATCTTTGTTACAATACTTCTAATTATATTATTCTCGTGGGCACTATAAGGCTTATATAAGTTATCATATTCACAATAGCGAAATCCGCGTTTAAATTTTTATACACTATAGTGAAAGCAGGATCTTAAATTTTTTGGTGGTGTTCGTGTATTTACTATCAGTATCGTTGAGAAACCTTGACTATCCGCTGTGTATGAGTATATTTGCATTAGTGCATTCTTTACCTTAAGGTTAAAAAAGTGAGGTTATATTATAAGCTACATCGATTAATTTAAGGCCATACAGTTTACTTATGTATCGCATGACTTTCAACCATTTGTAATAGGTACAAATATTTGTAGATACATTTATTATAAAGTTTACTATTGCTGTAAATTATATAGAAATTGTACTGATGTTTTATTCACAGTTCGTGATTACTGTATGAAAGTAGATTGGTATCGGAGTTTCATAAATCGTTTTTATTCTTAAAAAACACATTAGGAGTTTTAATGTCTTTGTCTATTTACGATGTCGTTGTGATTTGTGTTTATGAATATTTTATTTTCATGTAAATGGAGCACTTACTACTTTGTTAGATTTCTATTCCTTAGCCTAAAACTTTCTGTACATATTACTGAATTATATAGTTTTATTATAAGATTTGGACTTTCTAGTAAATTAATACACGAACTAATGCCGGCTCAAAAAAAATCCATCATTAATTTGTCGGAAGTAAAATTTTAATCCGGCATTGCAGCTACATTTCAATATCTTCAACTTCATCATAATTTTAGAACGTCAAAACCGTCTCGCTTCTAATTTTCAGAACACGGCAAACTTCTGCCAAGTATAAACTACAGCCGGTAAAGTAGAGCGGCATGCAAAGATACTAAAAGCAATGGAGCCACTCCGTCATAAATGCCGTATCGAACTTCCTTCACGGGAGAGTTTCTTTAAAGTTTCCTGGCAACGTTCACTGAACGTTACATAACGTGATATTTTCAATACGACGTGAATAACAAAGAAAAGAGAACGTTGACACAACTTGCAATGAGTAACTGAAAAGCACAATGAAGAAACTTGTATTCTTTTATCTATACTAATATTATAAAGCTGAAGAGTTTGTTTGTCTGGTTGTTTGTTTGAACGCGCTAATCTCAGGAACTACTGGTCCGATTTGAAAAATTCTTTCAGTGTTAGACAGACCATTTATCGAGGAAGGCTATAGGCTATATACCATCACGCTACGGCCATAAGGAGCGGAGTAGCAACAAAAAATGTTACAAAAACGGGGAAAATTATGTCTCTCTTATGTAACGCAAGCGAAGTTGCGCGGGTCAGCTAGTTCTGTTATAAAAAGCGAGCTGAGATTGTTACAAAACTTGGAAGTGTCGCCGAGTTTAAACAATGTTGAGTAAGATATATAAGTGATTTTTTTTTACGTAATGGTCTTTTATGGACTGAGTGACAGAATTCACATAATACCTCCTAAAATCGCAAAAAAAGCTACTTATAGAATTCTAAAAACACTTTAGGGTCTCCGAATCATCTTTCGTCGTCATCTCCTAAGTAAAGAATTAAATATGAATTTCCTTTGTTGGCTATTCATTTATCATCGGATCAAAAAATCTGCCAAGATTTTCAGGATAGTGTCACAATGATAGGATTAGAACTGATTTATTGGGTCTCCTCGGTATTTTGATGCCAAATTGTTCAAAACTCTTTTGGCTATAAGAGGCTATCTAAGGATATAAGGTACGATTGCTAAATTTTATTATAACTATTGCCATAAAATGCTTGTCAAATAGAAAATAATTAATAATATTTTTTTTTATAAGGCTTGTTTAGTGAACTGTGTTAACTAAAACACATACCTATAGGCTAAACAATATTTTTATAGAATCACTTAAATCTTGAACCGTGAAAAAAATCTACGCTAATGGCGCATTGACCTTTTTTTATAAAAAATAAGTAAAATCTAGGTCTAGATCGTTACGGATACATATCTCAGCGCAATGGTAATTGCTTGCCGTCAGGTAGGACAGAATTTTATTCTTCCAAAGATAAAATGAACAAAAAAGATAATACTTTTACTTTTACGGCCAAAGGCCGGTGAACTTTATTTTTTGGTGACATTATTGCTATCTTAATAAGTATCGTGTAACACCGTGCCTTTGGGGAAACCTCGACGAAAGAGTGGATACGTTATTTTATTCAAGCCTCCTTGAAATAAATATACGACATACACATTAATATTCATAGCTGAAATATTGTGGTCGTTTTCCGAGGAATAAAGGGAAAAACTCGAAAGAAAGAAATTCTCTGGCGGAAGTATATTTGATTTAGTAATAAGTAGGCCGTTATTCCCTTAATTTTTTTGCACGTTGAAAGCGCGTAATAAAGTTGTAAGCTCTCCTTTTAGTGTACAATTTGTGTAGGGGTTTCGTCGGTAATTTCATTACAAAACTTTGTAATATTACCGCTACACGGGTTTGAATATTCTACTGAAATTTAATCTCTTATTGACTGACGCTGTTCGTTTGAGACTGTTCAAACAATCCTGGTGGCCATTCAGACGAGTTCAGGTATAATGGCAGGGATTGTAGCCTAAAGTCGTAACTCCAGATATTGCTCAGTGTCGATAAAGTCCTGTTTCAAACGTGAAAGGGGTTTACTTGGAACTGTACATAGAACCAAGTCGAACTTTCTCTTTAGCGTCTTCGCCTTTGTTTTCAAAGTTTCCCTTAGGCCTGATTTATACAGGTGAACTATAGTCGTAAAAACAAAGTGAAGGTATACCTTTTCGTGCAGGATTACCCCCGCAGTCCCAACAGCCAATTTAATGCCACGTAAACAGAAATCACCGAGGCACGGCAGTTTCGTTGAATTTGAATATATTTCTCCATTTCGGCTACAATCGATTTTGGGACCTTTTGCGGAATATTTGATATAAATCCCTCAAAACATTTTTGTATATAAATATATTGTAATGTTTTTGGATACAACAGGTCCTAAAGAGGTTAATGGGTAGGGTTTGTATTCTATTTTTTTTAATTCTGATTGCATTTTGTTTCAACGTATTGGGTACTATGCTCATTTGTTGTTTTCAGAAGCAGTAGCGCGAAACATAGAATAATTTGAGTTTTAGATTTTATGATCAAGATCAAATAATATATCGATACGAATAATTCGATAGTTGCATTCTTCTATCTGGGTACTGTATATAATAACATAAAAACTAAGCCTTACAGCTTACTTCGAATTATATGACAGAAAACCTAATTTGGCGTGTGTTGCGTGTGAAAACAACAGCATGAACGAATAACTCAACACGCCTATGACCGATAAACCTAAGAGAGTACTTATTTATAACATCATAATAATTAACAACACAGCCTATTTTCTGAAAGAAGGCTTACATCGAGCGTAAGATAGTAAATAAAAAAGGTCGAAAAATACCGTCTAGATATTTTTTCACTAACCTTTGAGATGGTCAAACGAAGATAGATGATAGGCTCAACTTTCAGCCTAGATTTATATTGTGTTTGCAAAAAAATATTAGAGCAATTACTAATTAACGGCTTTCGGCGACACGAGGCCATAATTAGTGGCGACATAAAGTTGTTATGTTTATAACTTTGTATAAATTAGTTATGTCTAGCTCGTTCGTGTATTAAATAATAATTTAATTAGGTCACGTACTAAAAACTGTGTACCTACTAATGTAAAGGTGTTTATGAATTACGTGCGCAAGCTTTAATGGCCGTCTTAATTCTTATCCATAAATGCTTAACACTACTAGTGTTTCGGAATCAGATTACTAGGTGCTTACATTTTTTTATATTTAATCGACATTGCGTCGCCGCCACGTTTTCATATTTTTGATACATTTTAAAGTAAGGATTTCATGTGGCACTATAAGCTGGTTACACTCACCTGTCAGTAAACGATGAAAGAGTTATGCAACATTAGCACGGATATTCCATAAATGGGTGGCCGCTTTGTATTATTTGAAAGTCACATAAAAAGACGGTCCTAGTTGTGGTCAATTAAGATAACAGCCGTTAAACCGTTTAAAAAGCTTTTCGAGCGTCCAGAACAACTTTGACACTGAGGTGATTATTACGTACCTATACCATAAATAAATAATAAGAACGATGTAAACACATTCTGTAATTCTTAAGTATTAAAAATATTTTAAGTAATAAACAACTAATTCTTATTATTGTCTTGTAGTTTCAACAAGTCAACAGCATTTTTGTAATTATGTTGAACATAGACAAGCGCGTAGTCAGGAGAATTTAATATTTGCGTAACTAATAATGTAAGTAAACGTAGCAAAAGTTTAAATGTCATTGTGTTGAACACCGCCAAGGGAAATCTGGCGCCACGTCTTAAGGTTAACTCGAGCTAATGAAATTTAACTTTGTAAACATTATTTCGGTTAATACATTTCTTGAGAGCATGCAAAGTCTCCAACCTGCACTTAGCCAGCGTGGTGGACTCAAAGTCTAACCCCTCCCTCATTACGGGAACAAACCCTTGCCCAGCATTCGGACAGTAATGGTTTAAAAAAATGATTTTGTTATTCACATACTTGTGAATTTTAATAATTTTACTTAAGGGAGCGGTATTTTGTAAAAAAAATGGTACATTTAATGTAAATATACAGAGTACCCTGACCGTGGGCCGTTAACTGACAGTAAATAAGTCAGCTTGTGACCGCGGCTCTTGCACCGAAACGTCAAACTCATCCAATGAAAATGCATGGTCGCGTTTAGTTTTACATTATATTAGGTTTAAGTTTCACGTTGGTTAAAGCCAGACAGATAATAAAAAAAATAAAAATATAATGAGTGTTACGTACAGTACATTGAAGAGTAATACGTAGGTCTTAAGCCCACAGTACGCGGCTACTAATTATAATACTATTGTTCTCTACATTTTAAGCTCCCTACTTTGTTGGTTGACAGTTATTTACGATGTTACGTTTTAAGTTAATTTTAAAGCGGAGATAGCATTTACATAATCCAAATGTTGGAAGGTATGCTAATGTCCACGAAAACAAATTGAATTGTGTTTTCGTGTCCATATTTCTTTCATAATTTATGTAAATCTGTGGCCGCAAGCATTACGAATTTATTTCATCAAAGCTTTGACGTAAATAATATAACAAGCGTCTACAAAATGGTTTGAATAACAAACTTTATAAATATATATTCACTAAATATTTTCAACTCAAAGTAATGTTTTATTGTATCGAAATATCGTCATGTGTCTCGTAGCTGGTCTACGCAGATCTACGTCGTAGCAATATTGCTACAGACCTCTACGAACGTGGCGATTAATTTGTAAACGTAATTCATGATTTATGTTGAACGAAACCGAATAAATATTCATAAGTGAATGAATAAACATCGAACTGGCTTTTATTTTCCGACATTGCCTCCGGGTGTCCGCCCGTAAATCCTGTGCAGATATAAAAAAACAAATGAAATTTAAGGCTAGTGCGCCTATATTTTTTTATGGAATGTCGTCTTTGAACTAGCTGTCTTCGTTGCTAGAGAGGGGGTCGAGATAGGTCACTTGACACTTTCATACTTAGGTATTCGTAGCATTTGCTTCACGAGACGGGACGCGTGATATGAAATTGTGAAATCTCATATTTGTCTAGTCTAGTTTCGTGTGATATGAATCTCTAAGCTTTACATCGCTGCCTTAGAAAATGTTATACAAAGGTTTACACTTCTTACGTTCTATGTATGTCATCAGATTATCCTTATTTGTTGGTATATTTTACTAGGACGTGTTGTGGCATTTTCTTTTTCGTGCCAACGGTATGACCAATCTATCTTTATATTTTTTTCTAACGTTGGAAACATGTTGAGTATATCTTTAACTTCAGCGAAGGTACAGAACGTCAAGAAAGCAGCGGTAGAGACTCAGGAGTCAAAAGCACACTTTATATTTCATAGATCTATACCATGGTAAATGTGCCTGTGATGTCTTATTATATGCGTGGGTGAAATAGGCTTCCATCCAGCAACTATCTAGACATCATAAGGCACCAAAACAAATAGTTTACGTCATCAGACAGACAAACATACATTCCCATTAATAATATGAGTGTAGATACATAATATTTAGCAGGGTGGCTGAATCGATTGTCGGGCGAGGCGCCAAAGCGTCTGGCCGGCACCGCCGTCATACATCACGCAGTTATTCTTAGTTATTGTTGCCAATTTCAGATGCGGGTGGGCAAATGTCTTAACTTTGGTTATTCGCTCGTTGCCTACACCAACTAGCTAAGTGCCTCACGCCTGTCTTTCGGTGTGGTGTTTGCAAATGAAACTGCATGTGATTTTGAATGTCGTTAGTTATTACGATTATTATTCTTCCGATACGCTGTTTTGTGCTTGAATAAAGGAGATCCTGCTTTCTCTTACTTCACCAGTCGTAAACATTGCCGAGATTAAGAATGAGAGACGACACATAACTTAAAATACGTTTTTTTCTTGGTTGCAGGTTGCAATCCAATAACAACATGAACAAAAGGAGGATAATATGAAAAAAGATCAGCGCTTAGTATCCAGTAGTTCAAACATACGAAGTCATTTATCACAATAAAGTGCTCCGAAGCAGAGCAACATCCTTCCCGATGAGACGTTTTTGACGGAGCACCTACCGGCTCGGGTGGAATAATAAAATTCGCCCAAATCCTCGTCAGGTTACGTGACCCACGCACTAATGAGTTCGTGACCTTATTTACGAAGTCCAACCAAAAGGCCTTTGGAAATGTCGTTCACCTTCATGGTATCCATGCACTGGAATTTAAAATTCGATCTGTTATACTGTACTAGCTTTTACCCGCGACATCATCCTCCTTTCTTGGGTATCAAAATATCTCCATACCAAATTTCATGCAAATTGATTCAGTAGTTTAGGCGTGATTGAGTAACAGACAGACAGACAGACAGAGTTACTTTCACATTTATAATATTAGTATGGATTAGTCGGCAATCGTTGCCATAGTAACAGGTATGGTGAACACGGTGATTATTTTTTAACCGGCTCCAAAAAACGAGGAGGTTCGCAATTCGGTACTATTTTTTTTAAAGAGATAATTGAGAGATTAATGATTTTGCACTAGTCATAGATACGTCGAGCGTATCTATTGTAGAAATGGCATGGTCTTAAATTGTTAGCCGTAAATTACTTTTACCGTTCTGAGTCACCTGCCCTTGTAATTATAACTTGGCAACAGCGACACGTATGTTGACAGTTATTTTCACGGGGTCGGTATCATTAAAAGAAAATTATGGTGATTATTTGAAACTAGAAGGACGTTTGACATGACACATAATTACTTGTATTATATGAACGCAAAACTTATCAGTGAATCATAGAGCAAATTACGTACACAAGTTTTTTTTTGTTTATATCATCAATGTGTTTACTAGTAAAAGTAGTTAACTGCTACTCTAGCTTTCTTAAATCATGTTACCAATGTCGTCTTCAATTTCCAAAGCTTTCCGTCGCTGTCATATCTCTATGAGTGACACCCGATTACCGAAGTGTCAGGTTTTCCCGCAGGGTACTTATCTAGAAAATTCTCCGCGGCACCGACAACACGACGCGTCTTAAGAATTCTCTAAGCTTTTATGTTCATTGGACTTACTACGTTTACCTATCTGCTTTGCATTTCAGATAACATATTCTTAGACGCAACTACGTAGTTATTTTGATAATACAATTTTCCACATGATGTTATCTCATACAATTTTACGTTGTCTCTCGAGTCCTCAATAGTATTGTGTTTATGACAGATTTCTCAGCACTAGCTTTGTTATTCATACAATAGCGCTGCTCGCGCCGCTGTCATTATGTGCTCTCCACTAGTTTTGTTTCACCTGCGACGTGTAGGCGTTCACGGGCGACGCTGAAACAACAGTATTGTTACTGTGCTCTATAAAAGAGCTCTATTTTGCGAATTTACAAAACACACATTGGAACCTTGAAAACACTGCTTTGTACGCATACTGCGCCCAATAACATCGTGCAAAATAAAAAAGCGCTATCCCTATAAAGAGGGAAAGAACTGATTCGATACGAAATAGCAATTTTGGCGCATAAAATTTAATAATACATCGGACTACAGCCTAACACGTAAAAGCACTAAAGTTCCACGCTGAGAATGTTCCAGAAACTCGGTTGTGGATATAAAATAAAATACGAACATGAGTTTACGAACACGCTTATGTTCCTCCTTTTAATATAAAGTGGTCATTTATGCAAATACACTTCGGTTTTATAAGTAGGTACTCGTATTAAGCTAGGAAAATGTGTTAGTATGGAACAAATACGGGTTCGGTGTTAGTTCATAAGATTTAATCGATATAGGGACAAAAACACTCTAAGAACACACTTTACAGAATGTTTTGAGAAGAAAATAGCTTGACATCGATAAAAAACGTTAGAAAAATAAATATCTTCCAATACTAAAAAGTAGCGTTATAAAAGCCGCGACAAAGTAACAATAAAGTTAGAAACACGATATAAAGTGTTGTAAAGCGTAAAATTATTCATTGAACGTTGAAAACGATACCTTCACAAACAAAGATTAAGACTAAACAGAGATGGGTGGAAATAAATTTCACGCTCAGAGATAAGAACCTCATTTAATTTCAATCGCCGCCTTAGAACAAAAATAATGGTTCGCTGGAATTACGTAATCTATTCTGTAGTAAAGGTGCTGCTATATTTTCTGAACTTTAACGATTGTTAGGAATCGGTAAATAATGTGATGGAGGAAAATCGATACGTTTCTACAGGCAGGTTTTATTAAAAGCCCTAAGTTGTGCAGAAAATAAAAAAGTTGACGTAATAAAAAATATGTTATTGGCCAAAAAGAGAATCAATACAATTCTACCGAACTGACAATAAAGCGATAAAAACTTTGCCGACTCTTTCAAGGCGGCAAAGCAGACGTTTCATTAGTTATGAATTCCGAATCATTCCATTAGATATCAAATTAATAAAGAACAGATAATCGTATTGTCGCGATCGACCGTATTTAAAAAAATCTATAAAATATAAACTTTATGGCTGGTGTATAGTAGTAGTATAGTAGGTAGTAGGGTAGTACATTGTCGAGATTTTAAACAACGAATTAATTATTTCCCAGTGTATCAAATGTATCAGCTCTAATGCAGACGTAAAACAAAAGTTTACAAAGGCTTGTTCACAGTTTCTGTTCACGTTACATAATTTAATTCCAAACGTTTTAAAGTGTAAGGGTTGAAATTTATTATCATGAGTTACTTTATTTGTTAACGGAAGCGTGCATGAATTTCTGTTGCTTTATTCTCTCCTGTGTTATAAATACGGAGCGGAGCGGTGGCTTCAAAATTTTACCACACAGGTATAAATCTTTGCTTGTGCTCTAACTAATTATAAACTAATGTTTTTCTTCTGAATGTAATTCAATGATTTTTTGTTTTTAATCAGTGATGTTTATAATATTATATATTCTTAAGTTAACGAGATAAATAGATACTACGCGAAATTGGCAGTGAGTAAAAATATAATCTATTCCCAACCATCCCCTCATTAATTTCGCATTTTTATTTATATTCTGCGGCGTGCTATCAGCCTAGTGAGAATGCGTCCTAATGGCGTTTCCTATATGCTAATGGTGAAGTTCACCGTTTGTTGACTCAGCGCCATATTGTTTGTAATTGATACGCGCTGTCGATATCAATTTTATGGACGGATCATTACTATGCGCCAGTGTAAACAGACTAGTCACTATTTGTTTGTAATAAAATGGAATATTTTATAATTAATATTTACCCTGTTATTAGTTAGCGAACTCAAGGCCTAACCCTTTCCTCATTACGGGCTCCCCTTGTCCATCAGTGGTTAGTAAGTTGTTAGTTAGTAAAAAATATCCAGATACCTACTCTTTAATCTCGTAAATCAACGTTTTTCACAAACGAAAAGTTTAAACTTGTAAAACATACATCTTGTATAACACGCTCATGAGATTACAAAAATAACGTTCAAGTTTATAAAATATTTCTTGAATAATTTACGAGAACTTTTTAAAATTACGAACACAATTTACTTTTTTAAACTAGTTACTTTAATTTCAAAAGACTCAAGACGCGCTCAAGTTTAGAATAACATCTTTGATTTACGTTCAAAAACTGTAATGAAAAAGAAACAAAGGATTTTACGCTTAACAATTTCCCTGTCCCCATACAACACATTTTGTGATAGCCCCACGTCCACTGGTTTTATGTTTTTTGTTTTGGTTTTTCCAGCCAAAAATCACGAAATTTTCATTTATTTCCTTGATGGGTAAAGGTTTTGCCACACGTCCACGACACATTTTAAAAAATATAGCGCTGCGTTCATATCATAAAATCTGCCCAAAAGTGCATAGGGAAATGAGTCACATGTGACTCATGAACTTATTTCAATACGCTCCAGTGAGTCATATATGACTCACTGGACAGGGAAGTTGTTAAGGTAATTTTATAATGGGAAAACTTTTGATCTTATTATACGTTTCGGTGAAAATGTAAATGAGGTAAAAACACTGAACATTGAACATATCTGTCGCTTATCTTGGCGCGAAAACGGCACAAACTACAGTACTGGGAAAATGAATCAATTTGCAGTACGTTGACAACAAGATGGCGGCATGCAAATGACGTTTATTTTTTTTTTCATAAATTGTATCAATAAACAAGGAGTTATTATTATTTTGTTTACCTAATAAATAGTAAGCAATGTTTGAACGTAAAAGTCTGTGCTTCTCTTTGTATAGAATATTTATTTATTTGTATCAATATCAGTAATGTACAGAGTAAGTGTTTATTGTACTGCCCATAACTTGCGTGTTGGAACACTTCCCGTAATATTTTAGAGGACCCCCTTTACGAACACAAATAAACAGACTTTCGAGTCCCCCGAGCGCGATATTAAGGGCATACCAAAATCATGATTATTTGTACTTTAGTCTTCTAGCTTCTAGCTCGCGACAAGGGCTACAAAGAATAAATTCCTGGGGCAAAGTGTATTCTATATGACAAAATCTATTTAATATTTTTTCCGCGAGTCAAAGTAAAAACCTTTACACTCATATTTGGATTCACTTTTCGCAAACTTGAGCATTTCGTCGCTTAGGTAACAATACCGCGCAAGTTAAATTTGACATGTTTCCAGGAGAGATAAAAAACTGATTATTATCTTTGAAATACTTCTGACAATTGTACTGAATACATAAATAGGTAGATATTAAGTTCGTTCAAGATTGGACAATTTAAAAAAAAATCTAACATCATTCGATGCGCGCTGACAAAATCTATCCAATGAAGTATAAACGTCATATGACCAATTTTCGACTTACGCGGTATTGTTACCTAAGCGACGATTTATAACATTACTATTAATTAGGATTTATCTAACAGTAATGTAGGTACAAGTTGTGGTGACTGGCTGATAATCTACCGTAGAATCATGATTGACGCGTTACAAGCGTTAAGTGACGTGTTCCGACGCTCAACCGCTCACTCTACTCAACTCACGGTTGACATTTTGTTTCAGGTGGATCCGAACATCCGACTGCTAAATTTACACGACAGAAGCTGACGTGATGACGTCACAATTTCATAGAGTTTGTGACATGTCTGCGATAGCGTTATATTATGTGTCTATAATATTTTTAGAGCATTTCTAACAACAGCCAGCGCGGAGTGACCTCAAAGGTTAAGCTACGCTTGGCGAGGTCGTTCTTTTGATGGGTGACCATATTATACATACTGAGTTTCGGAGGGTACGTGTAATAAATCGTGGGGGCCCCATTGTATTTTTTAAAGATCTTTGACAGTCGTTACCAGTAGTCAAAAGATTGAAAGTCTGATAACCAGTCTTACCAAAGGGTATCGTGTTATAACCCAGGAAACTGATTTGTTTGTAAAGGTCAGATAAGCAGTCGCACCATGCAAAATACTGGTACTCAGCTGCATGGTAAGACTGCAGGCCGACTCCAAAATAGTTGGAAAAAAGCTAGGCTTATATAATATAGGACAACTCTAAAAATTATTTCCATCTTCCTGGGTGTTTTGATGCCATAAGGCATAAATAAAGCCATTAAGCCGGTATCATATGACATGGTTTTAAACTGTCAACTAATAATGTCGTTGCTGCAGTGAAACTGCTGTTGTGCTGACAGCAGATGACAGAGATATACTCTACAATGAAACTGAGTATTTTCTGGGTGGCAACAAGATAGTCACTAGTTTACTTTTTAAAACTTAAAGGTCTTTTCTGAATTTATAATTATTTTAAGTTTCGTATAATGTTCTCAACATGTGTCTGAACTAACTTTAATATCAATTTACATACGGTTTTCCTTCGAGTTTCATTAGTAGGCACGTTCGGTCAATGTTTATACTGTCCATTCGGCGTAGTTTCATGCCTTTGTTTCAATACTGTTTACATTTACCGTGTACTTATGTCTCTTGTTGATTCAGCCATATCGCGTTATCCATAACACGAAATTACATCGCAGAATTTATTTCAAACATTATCTCCTTGGGTATACCTGTATATGTACGTGTTATGTAAACCCTATACTGGGATTGTTACCTTTTACGATATTGTTATTTTTTACCTACATTGTATTTTAGAATGGTCTTTTATTATAATAGAATCCCTGAAGGTTTTCGAAATATCATATCTATACTAATATTATAAAGCTGAAGAGTTTGTTTGTTTGTTTGAACGCGCTAATCTCAGGAACTACTGGTCCGATTTGAAAAATTCTTTAAGTGTTAGATAGTCCATTTATCGAGGAAGGTTATAGGCTATATATCATCACGCTACTACTCATAGGAGCAGAGTACCAGTGAAAAATGTTACAAAAACGGGGAAAATTTAGACCCATTCTCCTTATGTGACGCAAGCGAAGCTGCGCGGGTCAGCTAGTCGTTTATAAACATTATTTCAGAATCGTATCTTCGCTTGCTTTCGTTTTAATATTCAAGTAGGTGCGCGTCAAGATATTTACTACAAAGTATAGCATGTAACCCCTTTTAAGTTACGCCATTTATCCCCAGGAGGATAAATGTAAAGCTTACAGCTGGGAGCCTGAAACGTATCTCATGTTTACAATTTATCATTGTTTATTTTTTGTGGCGAGGACCGAGGGCTAGGATCATATTAATAGCGATGGTAGACAAAAGAAACTGGAAGAAAGGAGGCCAAAATAAAATTAACGTTGAAAGCCGGGTTTCACAAGCGCTGGTATTTTGAGAGAAGCCTCTCACACACACAACTGTTACTAAACCTGACTCAGAATAAACAACTTTGAAAATAAAATAAAGTTAAAGTATAAAATACTCGAAGGTATAACAGTGGAATTAGGTCAATGTATTATTTTTCTGCGTCGAAGAGAGGTAATTGCATCGACGGATCCGATAAAATAACTCATAATTTTTATAATGAAAAAAATACACGCAGTAGCCGCGCAAAACTCGTAATAAGGTTGCCGCTTCTTGTTTATGGTAACAATATTACTACACAAAAAGTTTTCTCTGAATTTCTGTAAGTTATGAATCCCACTTATTGACCATCATCCCTTTATTAACCAGTTCCGTATTCCATTTTTTTACGTCGTTAAACAGCTGTTCTCTTTCCCTTCTTCGTTTTACTAGCTTATTTATTACAGCAGATTTACGATTATATCAATCCATTATCTGGTAAAGAGGAATTCTCGTAGATGTAGTTAAATATGAAAATTGCTCGGCGTTGCTTGCAAAGGGAGAAATCTTTTGATAGGATCGCTTTATTGCAATGTTTGTCGTTAAATGCTTACGTCGAGGGCTACGATTATGCAAAGTAAGCAGTAGGAATATAAGATCGTATGTGGTAAGTGCTTTTAATGGTTATGGTGTAATTGGATACAACGTTTGTTTGCTTGATTAACCTATTTACTTGTTTAATTAAATGAGGCTTTTCATTTATTGTCTTAATTAAGAACAAGAAACGCAGAGAAACGATAACGAATGTCTGTTACGTGTCCATCTTAAAACTTGTTTTGACCTTTGTACTTTTCAAGCTGTTAAATTAATGAAGTCCATCATGACTAATTATACAATGTTATATAACAGACATTGTAATGGAAAGTTTCTGAAAATTTAATTAGTTTTTGTCAGTCCAACAGTCGGACGTCAAACTTCAGAACTATTGCAGTTGGACTTTGTAGTTTCCACTTTCCAGTTATTATAATGGACCGATCGTAACTGAAATGTTTATGTTATAAATGTAGCTCTCCGTATTTCCGACAAATTCGTTGAATAATGAAACACTAGAACGAGCGAATATACATTTAAATTTTATCATGAAATGTTGAAATTATGTTTAAATATGATTTTAAAACTGATTTTAAATGAAAGACCTATTGTTGACTGAATCCATATCCATTGGCGGCAGAATAATTTTAGCGTGCACAATTCGCAGAATATTTAGATTTTGTGATGTTTTACATAATGTATGATTAGGAGTAGGACAACAACTTATAAAAAGCATTTACTAACTTACAATTTCGAGAAACAGGGACAGTTGAAATCATCATCATATGAATTCTTTATCTTCGAGTTTAATATCGCCTGAATAACAGCCTAGGTATAACCATAGGACTATATACTCGTACTTTACCGCAAAGCAAACCACACTACACTTCACTCTGTTAGATATTATTCTACGTAGTACAGCTACACAAACTACGACGGGCCTGACCTTTTGAAGGACCTACACATTGGTCTAGTATAATTATGTTTGTGTTAGTTAATTGTTCGAAGCACCGAGACTAGAGTAAGCAAAATAATAGCATGATTTTACATTCTCAATGTTTTTTAAACTAAAACAAAACTAGATTATCTACTTAAGTATTAGTCGTTATTTGAATTTTGTAACAGTAATTAAAATTATTATCTAAGTAGTTACGTAATGTTTCAAATACAATTTTGACCTTTAAGTTTGTTTAAGTTAATTCAATGCAGACTTGTGTACTCGTGTAGGTCTTTGAATAAATTAATTCAATTAGATCTGAGTTGTTAAGTAATCATTTCACTTGTAAATTAGTTGTACGATTTATCTATCTTTCTAATGAATATAAATAAAACTAAGATTTACAAGAAATTACTTAAAGAACATTAACAATAAATGTTAGAACATCAAAGGCGAATTACTTACAAAATTTGGAAAGGAGTTATTCTTGTTTGTCATAAAACATATTTTCGCAAATCTCCAAGCATAAATGTTACTTGACTCTTGTTCCAAAGGAGAATAAGACATCATGACTTCAACACCTATCGAACATCGATTTAAACTTACACTGATTGCCATCAAAACCAGAATTTCCACAGACGCAAGGCACATTTACGCAAAATCCTGTTACCGGAAAAGCGAAGAGGCTTTGTTGATAAGCTCCATTTCTATTAAAGTCATTCCAAACTCGCCTTTTCCGAAGATTGAACTTTCTTTAAACCAAAAAGTTCTCATTTTTCTTGGCTGTCCCAAGTTTTATGAAAAATATTAAATTTCTCGCGTCGAGTGGCAATTTCAGCGCGGCGTTTTGACACAAGATGAATATTGCCACTTAGATGATATTTGGCAATTAGGTCCCTCGTGTTCCGGGCTGTGACGTCACTATACAGCTCATATTCTCGTGCAATCTGGTAGCTACTCTTATTAAAGTACGCGAAATGATGTTGATATTCGATAAACACATTTTTATAGGCCTATCTGATGGAGATCAGCACCAAATTGGATCGTGTCATGCGATCGCTTTGTGTTCAGCGTATTTTAATATTATCGAGGCTTTAGAAGGTCGATACGTTTTAGTCAATGGATGTTTAAATGGTTTATAAAAACAAATTTACGGTAGCTCTATGTTTTAACAATATTTGCGTGTTTCACAAGACTAGCGGTTTAGATTCAATATGCTGAATATTAAAGCGACCTCGACTAAGCAAAAGTACAGCTGGTGCACAGGAAAAATGCGCACAGCGCTGAATAGCAAAATAAGGAGAATATTTTGTGAGTACATTTTCAGTTAGTTACTTAAGTGTTTGTTGGCTAGGAAAGCATTTTACTATACGGTACACAGCACTCAAGATCTAAGCATTTCTCCGCTGTAAGATCAAACATTAGGGAAGTTACTTGAGCCTAATGATATCTATACTTATAATAAATCTGTAGAGAGGTCAATTCTGTACATTGAATATATTTAAAAAAAAACCAATGGGGGGTGTTTAGTAACGGATACTGATACCGAATCTGCAACTTATAATGTTCTTTTCTGTCTGTCTGTCTGTCTGTCCTCCGTCTGTATGTGTCGCTATCACGTAAAAACTACCGGATAGAATGCACTGAAATTTGGTATATGCATAGAATAAGTAGTGGAGCAACTTCTGGGATACTTTTTATAGCATAAAATTTCATAGATTTTTAGAAAATTGAAAAAAATACGTAGAAATCGTTTGAACCTGCGTTTCCCTATAGAGACCATAGATGGCGTTGCAATCTATTTCACAACATTGGCATAGTTAAACGCGGCGCCGCCGCGCCGGCCGTATCGATACCTGTTGTTTGCACCAACCAATAGATGGCGTTATAGTCCGCAACAAAGCATGTTTTTCCTAATTAATTTATTTTGATGGCTTTATTATAAAAAAAAATACCTTTGAAACAGGCTATACATTTATAAGATTTTCAAACATAAATGTAGTATGATATATTTCACAAAAATGTTGGTTTACGTGGGTCCGGTGAGGTCAGGATACCCTAGATGGCAAACCGAGTAATTTCGTTTGTTGTCGTTGTTCGCCGCAACTAACAGATGGCGTTGTAGTTCGTAACACAACCAAATTAATTGGTTGCATTAAGGAAATAAATTGGATAGCTATGAAACAGACTATGTGGTAAGTTTTAAAAAATAAACAACGGATGATATATAAAAAATAATTACGGGTTTCGCGGTTTCGGACGTATCATCGCAAGTATACATTATTACGCGTGTGAAGAGCTCCGGCGCAGATAGGTCTGTCTGCACCTATAATAATATTCTGAAACCAGACGGGTAAGCAATGGTCTGTCTATAATAAGGTATTATATTTTACACTGTAAACTGGTACGGATACAGACGAGAGCGGAAAAGAAGGAAACCACTGGAAATCAGGCCTGCCTGAGCCTGTGTGTCACATTGTGTGCCCTTCGGGTCCCTTTCGTAAATAACCATTAGATGACAAAAGGTTTTTTAGCATTTTTATGTGTAGGTGTATCGAGTGCTTCGCAATTCGCGTGCTCAAACGAATATGCAACAGTACGAAATTCACGCGAGCGGAGCCGCACGGGTCAGCTAGTATTATGATAAAGCAATAATGTAGGCCTTAGCTGCTTAAGTAAAACGTATTAAACTGACACAAACACATACATCGCTATTGTATTAAATCCATTCGGTGCTAAGCTCTATTAAGCTTGTATGCAAACCAAACAGAAACTTGGGAACGTATTCAGTCGTTAACTTGATATAAGGCGAGAAGCTGCCAGACGCGGAGATACGACAATAGAGATCGAGCGGCCCGTAGAGACTCTGCATAGAGCACAAATTAGTTCAGACATTGTATTAAAATTTCCATAAGACAGGATAGAATGTGCAGGTGCTTTGGTAATATAGTACGGATTTTCACGTTGAACGTTTTGCTTAATATAATAGTTTAGTTTGAAAATATTAGTGTCAGATGTTCTCGTTTTTTGCTCATGTACCTAAGATATTTATGTTAAAATGATTTGTTAATTAATATGTCATGGCACTATAATCACGATTGAAACTAGTAAAATGTCTGTTAAATGATCCAAATAAGTCACCTACATATAAAAAAAATTCAAGATCATATTCTCATTCTGCGAATTTATTACGGTAGCCTACAAAATATCACTTAAAAAAGACAGTCGTGTACTAACCTGGTGAGCAGCAAGGTGGCCAGTAGATAGAAGACGGAGGGGTGCACACCACACTCGCAGTCGGCTTGCGGCGTGGTGGTCTGGGCCTCCATGCCTGCCCCGAGCTTGTGGTAGGCGATGTACGCGCGCGCTGGGCTACCGTGGGGAGCAATTTTCGTGGCCTTCTCTCGCTCCCGTCAACACTGAAACTGATCATCTGGTCGCCGAGGAGACTATACTCCTCACCTGAGAACAACAAAAGAAACCTTTAAATGAATATCTTCATTTAATCATTACTTTCTATAAGTGTCTTTACATAGTGAGCTCAAAGATTCATGTACCTACGGTCTGTTTGTGCTTATGTTTTTTTTTGCATTTATAGGATGTCGGAGTTATGAGGCAATATAGACTAGACATGTAGACTAACTAAAATACGAAGTAAAAAAAAACATGTTAAGTAAAGTAAAACTACCCACATTCCTTTCTTGAATGACAACAATAGTAGTTCCCAAAGTGAAATCTCTCGTAAGTAAGCACATACAATTTGTCAGGTTTTTCAACTGTACCGTCATCAACATTCCTTAGAAAAGCCTCAGCCATGAGTTCTTGAACAAAGCCAACACCCATATAAAAGCAGCTGTTTATCGTTCCGGATGAGAGATCACAGCCGACCGAGGGACAAAGGTCACTATAGTGCTCGTAAACGTATGGGGACCGCAATCCACGTAACTTTTCCGGAATGCTACAAGTTTCAACAATCACATTTGGTGAAACTGAAGCACTGTTCAGTCAAAGTTAGACTTGTTCCGGGTGAATATTTTTATACAAGTCTTTTCGGTGATGGAGTAGATACTGCTATGTCTGATCAGTTGTAGCAGTGAATAGTGTTCGTCTTATAAATACGTGATGTATTGTCGAATGAAATTACAAAATATTTTTTAAAAAAATGTCAAAGCTCTTTAAATTATTTAACTAGGACTAATCATAATGTAGAAGAGAGCTATTATTTCGTATTATTATTTGCATTCAACGGTCTTAATGCTGCATTGTTGGGGTATACGTACGTGCTATAAATTCAGCTAGTTTTATAAAAGAAAAGCCTAAATTACGCAAATGTAGAGCTCACGAAATACCACTAAAGCTAGGTTCGTATACAGCGTCGCGTGTTGAATATAAAATTTGTTGAAAATATTCTAACTAGTCCAATATATTTGCGTGTGACAAACACGTTTACACTTCGAAAAACTTGTTTAGATAATTTATATATTTTGTGTATGTAGACAATATGATGGGATTTTTTATAATTTGGAGTATAAAAGTATTCTGAGTGACGCGTCGCGACGTTTTGACTTTCAGGTTATACACGCGAAAATCTAATTACAGCTGTTGACGGGAATTTGTTGATGTAAATTACGTCAGTCTAAGAATAAACAACAATGTAAGGAATGTAATATTGTTCTTCAAATTGTACCTTGTAAAGTATTTGCAGAATGAACGTCGGGTGTTTTGTTACCTCCACTTTATTACCTGCCATTGCAGTAAGTACCTACCTACTTAAACAGAGTGCAAGCCATTTGCCTTAGGTAATACCTACATACTACAAATACGAATATTGCTGCAACTGTAACATTAACATCATTTTTATGTTGTATGTAAATATTTTTTGCGATTTACCTACCCTTACTATTTTTGTTATCTCTACATAGTATTTTGAAAATATTAGATCAGCATTATTGTTGTTTTATAATTATTTTATTCTTAAAACCTTACAACTTGGCGCTAAAAACTATACCTTTTAAACACAATTTGACGTCATTGTGACAATTTTATAAACCTTTTCTACAAACGGAATTATAAAAGGCGAGTAAAACGTACTAAAATAAAAAAGTGCTGAAATGACAGAACGCGCGGGTGATCTTTCAAGAATACCATTTTTCTTTTCACTAATGGAATGCTAAAGAATATAACTGACCCATTTCTCTCAAACACTTTGAACAGAATTTCATTTATTCCTAATGTTGAGGGAAAACGGTTACGATGAAGAGATTACCGAGATTCTGAATGTTTTTTTTCTTTCTGACCTTATGTTAGGGCTCGAAATTAAATTCCTAGGTAGTTGAGTTATTTTGGTTGAGAGCATTTCATTGGGTACTAACGAAAAGCTCACAGCTACCTTTGATACAACACCTACCTAAACAATCTATATTTTATCTAGATTTATATCAAATGGTGTATTTAGGTTCATACCTAACAAGTGGATATTAAAACGTATGGAATATCATGACCATTTTTCAAACAGCCTATATCCACCCCAGTACTAGTCCAATGATTTTCCCGTCGTTTCCCGCATTCCTCGGCCGCTAGCCGTGGTCATCCTTAGTTTTTAAAAACTTAATAGTTTCGCGATCTGTTTATGTCATTAGTTTTTCTTTAAGTAACAAAACTATCCGCGAATCCATTTGTATAAGTAGTTAGCTAATTTATCTTGCATGGTTAATGTTTAGCGAATGATGGCCTCTCCATTTTTCCTTTGTTGTCTAGCCTACATACGACATCGTAGGGCTAATAGAGACATTATCTACTTACTTTCAAATTACACTCGTTTATTGTAAGTATCGCCATTTATTATGAAAGAGGAATTATATGAAGGAAAATCAGCATTTATTATTTTCTACCAGGAAAATGATAGGAAAGGAAGCAAGGAAAATGTTAAATAAGTAAGTCAAGTTACAAAATGTTTCCTAATACTCGGGTATTAGATAACATTTTATAACTTAACCTACTTAAATGCAACGTCTTCGGACACGTTGCACTTTTTTCATAAGTAGGTACCTACTTTTGGTGAAAAGAATCATATAGCTAGTCTTTACCAAATTTCGCCTCTCACACAAGTTGTTACAGATTCAAACCTTAGGTCACGTCATATTAATGACATTTCGAAATTGTGTGTTTGTTTGCAATACCTGTCATTTGTTTTTACGATGAAGCAAAACATTGTTAGTTAACCTTTGTATTCCTCAGAGATATTTTTAAAACAGTTCTTGAAAGAATGTAAACTCCGTAACCCTTACATAGCAAGCGTGATGGAAATGAGGTTTATTCCCAGGAACGAGGTTAGGTATCCAAGCCCAGAAATGGGGCGGTAAGGGTTTAAAATTTATCAAACATGTATTTTTTTTTAAATAACATGAACTTTTACAATTAATTTCAGAACGTCGCAAGGAATGCTATAAATTGTTTGAAAGTTCTGTAGACTCAATCAGATATAGTGCGGAGTTTGGAGAGGGTGAGAAGGGAAAATCCGAACCACTTCCTTCCATTAGCGAAGGGGAAAATAAGGAAACATTAGGAAGTCTTCAGATGATGAAGATGTTTACTGCTGGAGACAGTTATAGAGGGTTAGCACGCGATGCTGGCGATAAAAGTTTAACTGGCGTCCTATTTATTTCGAAAATGGGTTACTTGATCAACAGAGGTGGTAACCAGCTAATTTGTACATAGATTGATCCTTGACTATTTAAAAAATCGGGTTCCTGAGAAATCATTAGGTTTGTGTTGTTAGTTATAGTTCCCATAAACACAATTACGTTACGAATACTGTAATTTAAAATGTGAATTGACCCATTTTATGTTTTCTTCAAAATTAATAACTAAATAATACAAATTAAGCATAATGTATCAAAACTACTTTTAAAACATGCCAAACAAGTAACTAGGACAACAGGCATTGTACTTTCTTGTCCGTAATTTCTACAAAATGTTTTTCTGAAAGCATTTAAATCGTTCCGAATCTCTTGTTGATATTTAGTACAACCATTAAAACAAATGGTATTAGACCAATTAAAAAGAGTATAACGATGATTACCGTATAATATACGGAACTGCCCATACTCGCGAGAGTTCACTGAACGACCTTAATCTAAGCAAATATTTGAACAACAATCCATAGCCAGGTAACCAGGCAACATTTCGTCAAAGAACCTATAACTAAAATCTCATTAAGTCTACGAAAAAACCTTCGTTGTAAGCTTTCGAGCGCTTAGATACCATAATAACCGTGATTAGCCTTATCTCTAACACAAAAAACGGGTGAAATTAAACTATAAAGTACTTACTTAGCGGTTTGTGCACCGTCTCGCATGAATACAACAATATTTAGTCACATTGTTTAAAATTGAACAGACAAACTTTTATTTTCAATTCACGTGATAGGTATGTCAATAAAGGGTTATAATTGTTCGTCGGGTGGGTGGCGCGTCGGCACGAGCGTTCGGTCTACTCGTTGCAGACAAACTGAGGGAAAGTGGGAAAATGAAGCGGTACCTAGTGCTGTGGCTAGGGAAAACTGTTTTATCGATAGCCAGTAACGTCTGAGATTTACTTAACGCGCCTGTACTTAGCTATGGAATTAAGAACACCAGTGTGTGAATCTCATTACGATTACAGCAGCTTGTTTATAAATAATATTGAATACGCGTAAGTAAATGCTATTTATGGAGCATTTTTTATACTTACTACTTAAGATCTCTTAAGTTTGTTAAAGGTTTTTTCTGTAAACGCTAACTTAATTATTTATTTTACTTAAGAAATTGCTGATGAGCCTGTTCATCGAATCTTACCTACGTACCTATATACAAAATAATTATATTATAATAAGTCTCCGAGAAGTTGATAAACTATAATTTGGTAGCGAAAGTATTAGTGTACGTACCCAGACAATTTTACATGGAAATTCTAATTTTAATAAAAATACTTGTAAGTATAATGTTTCCCTCATTTCAAAGACGAGACGGAGGATAGGTGGTCCTGAATTTAAAAATTCTGGGAGTCGAACCTGTGATAATCTACGCACCTTCTAAGCTCCTTATTGAACATGGTTTCCTAAAATTCTGATCGTGTAACTTTAGGGGCTTGTATGTATGGATTTCTAACAAAGAATTGGGTATCGATATTCAGCGTGCCTATACACATACGTTCCTAAAGTTTGATTGGGCGGGTGACCGCTATGGGCGGGGTGGTAGAAAAGTCGATAGCTCCCCACCCTGTGTCATTACACGATGCACCCTGCACCGTCATTAATTAGATATAAGTACATATCGATACTGTTCACTTATTAATTCCACGATATAATTGTTGAACAACAATGTACCTACACTTGTACTGTTAGCAAAAATGCCTCGCCTCTGTCAAAGTTTCAGCAAATACTTTTGAGCTTTATTATTATTTTGTAGGTTTAAACTTTTCCTATTACGTTTTATTGCACATTTACTTAACTTTTTAGAAGAAATTTAAGGATAAACCCAAACGATATCAACTGGTACGTGTAGTTGCAGTTGGGTAGTTTGGTTTTAAACATTCATCATACTTAGGTACCGACTTGTTTGTGTTGCTAATAATTGGCGCTATAAAATATGCAGTATTGAATGATCAATCATTATAATGACACGTTGGTGTTACTACAGTGTTACAGGGACACTGAGGTAGACTAGAGCTGCTCTGTTCATGCAATAATATTATATTAGGGACTTTTAAATCACCCGCAATACGCTATGTAACACCAATGACTATCTCTCTATTGTCGTTGGACTAGTTACAGCTAATCGTGTACAATAAAGTGTAAAGGCTCCTTAGGATAATTATTTCACTAGCCGCTCTGAATAAATGTCTTCATCAATTTTACTATATAGGTAGATAATATCGAATGGGATTAGCCATTTAGTGATAAACAAAAATTTTTGTATAAATGTAATATTATATCATTTTGAGGTAGGTATATATTTTTAAGGCATAATTTCAGTCTTGTACTGAAACGACAAAGGCATCAAATATTTATTAGTCAAAAAGGTATCTACTAGAAGATTTTTTGTAATTCAAACCACAGACAATTCTGTTTTATCTGTACTGATTTTGACAGCTACCATTTTGACATTCGATTCGCATTAAATTATTTTTTTTAATCTGTTTCAAACGGTGAGCAAACGGAATCACGGGCGACACGCGTACATTATTCTCAATTTTATCGACTTTTCTCTAAATTTACCTACCGTTTTTTATTATAATTGTAAGAATAATTAGCAGAAACAATCGATGTAAGTATATTTTGTGTTACATTCATCGTGATTGAGTCATCATCAGATGCCGTATCCAACATTTTGGCGCGGTTCTTTCACCGGATTTATCACCGTTTCTATTCATTTCCAAACAGTTTGTTAAGTAGATCTGGGTATTTATTGAGTGTAATAATTCAATTATTGTTGGAGAGGTATGTTTCATAGGTTTCCACGTGGATTTTAATGGTCACCCATTGTATTTATATAAATGTAGGTATTGATATGTTACCGACGACCGTTACATCGTGGAAATGTAGAAAAGAAAGTTAAACGCCTCTTTCTCTACGTGTTTAATGTCTGGTACTGTAGTTTGTAGTATTGTTACGTTGAAAAGTAGGGCACATTGCCCTTTAATTGACATTCGCTACCTTAATGAATAGAAATAGTAACTGAGACATACGCCCGTAAGATGAACTTTCTTTGTTTTTATACAAAATCATGTAATACTCTGATTCATCTTGTGAACAGATTTTGCAACACACTATTCTTTTAATATCTCTATTCTGTTGTAACGAAACATCCATTGTTTAATTGTCATATAGTACATAGGTTAGTCTAGCTCGCCCTTTTTACTATTTACGGTAATTAAAATAGCTATGTGCATTATTCATTGAATTCTTCTCATGTGTTTAGTTCTGCATAGATAATAATCATCTCAGACATAAACAAACATTGAATTTTAATAACCATCTAACTAAACAGTCTTTATGCTGATATAATGTATATTGCCTACATATTTATTGATTACCTACTTCAGGTAGGTAGGTACTGAATTCGGAGTATTGGGACACATGTCATAGACAAAAAGAGGCCACTCAAAATTGGGTACCACACAGCTGTGCATAAAGATACATTTTTACCATTATTTTCATTTAAATTCAGATGGCTGAGACTCCAGAAGTGTCTACATCATCTGCCACAGAGCTGTTGGCTGCCGGCCGCAGGCATCTTGCTGTGAGAGACTTTAGTGCGGCTGCCAGTACCCTAGCAAAGGCCTGTGAGGCTCTCGCCAAAGAGCATGGAGATACCGCTGATCAGTGTGCTGAAGCTTATTTGTGGTGAGTGCAACTTTAAATCTATCTTTTTAATATCCTTCAGAATGTACACTATAGATACCTAAAGTTTGAACATGTTGGGTATTTCTCATTCACCTTTGAAATCCATGTTTTAAACAACGAATGTGTAGGGTATATTTTAAGACATCATAGCATTGTTTTAAACAAAAACATTATTTGTCTAGATTTATTTCAGTAGCTTGATCTGTAGCATGGCCATGTTATTTTACAGCTAAAATCTTAACCTCTTTAAATCTTGATGTGCATAAAAAACAATTATTATTCTTTTAATACAGGTATGGCAAAGCTTTGCTAGGGTTATCCAGAGAAGAGAGTGGGGTGTTGGGAGATGGTATGCCCGGAGGTGGCAATGCTGACGAGGAGGAAGAAGATAATGAAGGTTTGTGGAATAATATTTTGAAATCATAAATCATAAATATTTTCTCTATATGTACTGCCAATAATGTAACTTAACATGAGGGTAAATGGAGATGAGCCTTATAAAATCACGCACACCTGACCTAGTATTACATTCACAGTAGTTATAACTAATTTTGTAAATCATGTCATGTCAAACATATGGATTACATATCAATTTTCACAAATAGAACAAGAAGAAAATGGCGAGAATGGTGAAGAAGCACAGAATGGAGAAGCAGAAGCAGAAGCTGAGAGTGCCACTGATGCAGCTGGTGCAGAAGCAGAGAAGAAGGAGAATGGAGAGGTAGAGAAGAGTGAAGCACAGTCCACTACCAAGGAAGAAGAGCCCGGCAGCACCAATGCTGAGGAAAATGAGGAACCGGTAAGATATCATATTTAATTTAGGTCAACAGTGGATGGCCGTGGGTCTTGTCTGTTATTCTTTTAGCATTCGAGAAATAATACACCTCATTTTATGTTTAACAAGCTTAAAATCTCAAAAAATACTTCGGGTTTGACATAGGTGTCTTGTAAAATAGTTAGTATTGTTACAAGCACAGATATATTTATTGTATTTATGTTGAAGCAAACTTTGTTTAAGATTTCACCAAATAATGTGTAAAATATGATGTGTAAAATTTTAATGTCTTAAAACTTAAAACCACTATTAAACTACAACCTTATATTTTGTGAACAGGGTACCACAAATGGAATGGACATCAATGAAGATGAGTCCACTGTCAACTTGGAGAATGAAGATGATGTAGACAACTTGCAACTTGCCTGGGAGATGCTTGGTAAATTCTTGATTTATTACACTATGTTTTGATATATAAAATAGAGTTCCCTTGTCGTATTCAATTTATCATGAAGGCATTTTTGCTCTTCAACCTAAAATTCTGATATACATAGATTCAGTGTTATGTCAAATTTTGAAGCTTGCTTCTGTTAGTGGTAATTTACCATGACTGATAATAAGTATTATAAATATTAAATGTTATTTTGTTCGTGTCTGTAGACCTCGCCCGCAGTATCTTGTACAAGCGGGTTCAAGATTGTGGTGGAGATCCGGCGCGGGCGCTGCTCGCCGACGTGCACCTCGCGCTAGGAGAGGTAGCACTCGAGAGCGAGACATACGACAAGGCTGTCATTGATATGCGTAAGTATACATATCATATTTTATAATATCGTAAACAGACCAAATATGTCTTGAAGCTGATACTAAGACGCGAAAGAATTTTGGCAGTATTTTAGGAATTGTTCTATTTCTGTGCGTTTTCTGTCGGATTCTTTATAATAGTGTTGGTTGTTGTGAACAAGCAAATAATTGTGTTGTTATAATTATGTTTCTAGCCACTTACACAATTTAGACATATTAAAAGCAACTACATTGTCTTATTACAGAGAGCTGCCTCGATCTTCAGAAGGAATTATATCGCAGTGATGACAGGCGTATTGCAGAGACACACTACCAGATTGGTATGTATACATATTATTTCTTATATTTATTTTATTTATTTAAACTTCTTATACAAAATTTGTATAAAGGCGGACTTAATGCCAAAGGCATTTTCTGCCAGTCTACCTTGGGGTGATGCAGAAATTAAATGAAGTAGGTGCTTAAATAATAAAAGAGGATTATATTGATTGCCTCAAGTGTCCAACTTTGAGAAAACTGCTTTAATCTAAGTGCTAACACAATTTACTTTTATAACATAACAAGACTATATTGGTTAACTTATTTTCGTATGTTAAATTATAGGTCTCGCTAATTCCCTGGCGTCGAACTTCGAAGACGCGATCACTCACTTCAAAAACGCGGCGAACATTCTCGAAACACGAATCAAGACTTTGGAAAACCCTACCGCGGTGTCCGAAGACGCTACCGTCAAGAAGTTCTCCACTGCCGACCCGTTCTACTCCGTCGAAGGTGAAATCAAGGAGTTAAAGGAACTGCTGCCAGAAATACAGGAGAAGATTCAAGATATGATGGATTACAAGGCGGAGGTAAGACCTTGCGATTGTGTTGAGGACACTAGGAAAATGCTGCTCAACATGATTGTCAAAGAGAAGACTAACTATCAGGTGGCATGCCAGTCTTAAATTTTACTGAGATTGTTTGCAAACTGCTATTTTACTCCCATATCAATTCTTACGTTACTACAAAATGAATGTTCCGATAAAATGTAATTTCTTCAAGTAGGATTTATTCAAAGCAAACTAGTTGAAAGTGTTTATGTATAAGCTCGATCGATTGTTTGAGTAATGGCGACTTTAGTAGGTAGAGTAGTCTAGATTGCTCAGTAGTATCCGTCAGTAGTTTGCAATGAGTTTCTCATCAATATTTAAACACATGTAGTCTTGTGTCCTAGTGGTAAGTTTACTAAACGTTTCAGATTTAAACTAGAAGCGTAAACATTCCATGACATTATGTGATACTTTTTATGTAAAATTGTTATTAAGTTCCTAAAATTATTGTGCCAAATTGCGAAATTCCACCAGTGTGTTGTGATATTTTTAGATCTTGTTAATTTGTTTGACTGTTGTACTCAGTATTATTGTTTTGGTATTTTTTGTAAGAGCGAGTGCCTTAATACACTTTAACGATAAAGTGTAGGAAATGTGTGAAAGACTAAGGTAGGGTAATCAAGGATTAGGAGTATGGATCAAGTACGAACATTATCATTTTAGAATTGTATTCCTGTATGGTTTACTATTGAAATCTGATTTCGAGAACTGAATAATTTTAATAATTTAGCATTTAGTTGTTTGTCCCAACTTATAATTGATTGGACTGAATGTAATCATTTTTGTGATAGAATAATAATCACGTATATACAATATAATCTTACTGGTAGCTATTTCCCAGCAGCATTTATATAATACTCTTAGACTTAAGCTCAATGTACTGATATAATTTGATCTGAATCATGTTAGTTGTAAGCGGACATTTTTACCACAAGGCCATTTTTGTATTGTGTTTTGCAAAATTTTGAAATAAATATGTTCAAAATTGTACCATGTGTTGTTATTTCAGCTCAAACCCAATACATTAATGGCCATGTGTTTAATTTGTTGCTTGTTTGTTGTATGCTCATGGCCATTGATGTTTCATTCATGGTTTTTTAATTGCTAAATAAGACCAAGCAAACTGTTTCTAAAATCGTATGAGACATCATTCAGAAAAAAAATCATGTTTTGAAATATGTTTGCATATTATTTTATTACGTTGTTATTTTTCGTTTATTTTCACAAGGGCTCAGGTAAAATGCTTATACATGGCTAACAAGTTTATCAGAATGGAGGTAAATTGTCATATAGAATCGAATATTTAAAATAGTGTTCACAAACAAACACAATTTTGCTCATTATTAGGTCAAATTTCGATATAAATAGAGGATATACACCGAAATCAAAATAATTTTTATCATTTCAAGCGTTTAAAAACTTCTTAATCTTTACAATCATTTCACCACTAACTCGGAATGGAGGAAGGGCTTTACGAAAAGGGCTAGCAAGAAACTCACGGGTTTTCAGTTGTACAAGTTGACACAACAATACACGATAATAGATCATGTAAAGAGCTCCATATCTGAAAACTAAAATGGAGAGCCACTGTTAAACATACATACTAAAGATCCGTATTCAGCTTAGGCAAATATCACCATTTGCGTAAGCTGTATATGTCATGTTCCATCCCTCATCTTTCTACTAACTTTTCAGACCATAAAACGAGTTCGTGAAACATTATGCGGGACCAACGGATCAAACGGCGAAGGTTCTTCATCTTCAAACGGCGCTGGTGCCAGCTCAAGCTCCTCAGCGCCGAAGCCAGCAGCATCAGACATCTCACACTTGATCAAGAGGAAGAGAAAGGCCAGTGAATCTGAGGCAGACTCGTCGGCTTCCAAAAGGGTTAATACGTGAATTTAGTTGAACACACTGTTGAGAGACGGTTAGGGCTTTGGCGCGATCGCTCATTAAAAATAAAATTATAATTGATAAGACTAAGGGCTAATTTCATGGCTAACGGATAAGTGTCCAATAGCGTATTTGATGGATTAAGTGACAACTAAGTCTAAATAAATTTCGTCTGTTAAACTAATCAACACTTATCCAGGAATGGCGAATCCGGCCAAGAACTAAAAGTTTCATACATTGTGATACTTGCACTAAAAGAAGTATCAAAAATATTGGTTATGGATGGTAATTTTTGAATAGAACTCATTCTTTTAATTTTATTTACTTCATGGAGATAAAGTACACCAAATTTCAAATTAAATCTAAATTATTTTTAGTTCATAAGTTAATATGTAAAAGTATTTATTTGAAGATCGCGCCGAGCCCCGAATGTGTAATGTGTACAAAGCGATGGTCAAGTGTGTATTGTTAAATCGTTAGCAGTCCTCGTGGACTTATTTTTCATAAGAGTACTGCAGATGTATATTTTGTACGAGTCTTGAGAAACTCAGACATTTGTTATTTTATTACGCACATCGGCATTTAAATATAATACAATTTTCAAATCACAATATGCTGACTAATTATTGTGTGAAATATCTGAATAATTTATAAATTTAGTGAATCAGTATAGACAAACATAAATTAATTTATCTGAATGAATACCTGTTTTCGTCAGTTCAAATAAACGATAAACATTGTTATTAATAATTTCTCCACTTTTTTGCATAATTATTAAAATATTTTTACATGTTCTAAACTTTGTTTCTTCAGCACATAAGATCTTAGTTGTTTTACAAGTTGAGCTTAAGTTAATATAACGTAATTAAGATAACATAACTGAGTATTTTATGCGTAATTTGGTATCGTAATGTAATAAAAGAAACGTTAATATCTGAATATATGAATCATCGCAATTTTTTCCTCACGGAAATCTCTTAATAATCTATGAGGTTGGGGAAAAAGTCTTTTCACATTGTAGTATGAATGAACTTGTAATAAAATCTTTTCTCTACACCAAAAAGCTCGATATGTGGGTGTCTCACGAGCTCACTGAAATAAACCTAATGAACCGTGTACTCATTTGTGATTCTTGGAGCCAAAGAGATTTTATTACAAGTTCATACATACTATAATGCGAAAAGAATTTTTCTCCGACTTAATATTTTAGTAGTTTGAGATACTCATCAATTGATCTATTACAACGATATAGAATAAATATGTCGTTGTAAACGTGTATGTTTTATAATTCAAGGTGGAACTACAATCAAACTTAGATAAAATCAGCGAGATACGTAGATTACGTTACCGAGATACGCATGGTGTCCACGCTAAAGGAGTCCACGAGTGGAGCACGAGTCGAGCACAAATATGTGTAGTGTGGACTGATTTACAGGATTCAAACGAGCACGTAGCTAAAGTTTTTTCTCGGTTCGAGCTCTTGCTCGACTCGTCTAGCGTAGACCCAACTTAATAAACAGTCATAGTAGCTTGAAATAGATTCTTGTTTATTGACTATATCTTTGGTTCTAATGTCACGAACGATATCATTATCCCCGTGTCAACATTTAATGATGTCAAATTAGTGCACGATCATTGCGTGCGCGTGCAATTCGTATACATACGTGTACGCGTAAGATGTAGGGGAAGTATGTTATTGTTCTCAATAAAAAAAGAATCTCTCCCGTACATCTTGGTCGACAATAAATTTTGAGCTACTGATGTCACTGTTTAAGTTCATTAAAATAAGTTAATTTCTGAAACTAATTATAATATTCTCTTTTAATTTTACAACATCTCAAGGCCTCTTTTCTCCTTCGCTGTATTGGTCCCGAACGTTGGTCGAGCGTACATAACATAGAAACATTTGCTCCTTGACATATTTACTTAACATTGTGTACATTCGTACGCCACCAAATTCAGCGTAGGAAGAAAGCAAGCTTATTGTGTATGGAGTGCGTATGGCTAGTGGCAGACTGAATTATTTAGGACCTAGATCCTACCCATAAGATTAGTATTAAAGATAACTTCCAAACAAATCCAAGTGTTACTTTTACATCACAACACAGATTGTATCAATTGTTATTGAACTGCTATAAAGTGTTATACTACAAATATTTTCATGAGTTTTATCTCATTATTTTAAATATGATCGATTTATTGTCGAATAGGCTTGTCATTTGTGATCACTTCAAAAATTCTCACATGTTTAATTTTTCTAAGAAAATAAATACATTACAAGCGATATCGATATGTGTAACTAATTATATTTATCAACATTTTTTCCTGTCATGATTACGCAGTGAATGATAAGTAATGAATAAAGGTTCAATCCACACTGGGACGGCAGAGGCCTGCAACGGCGCGGCTTTTCGTTAAAGTTAGCAACATAATTAAGAGACTAATATCACTTAAGAAGCTCGACAAGGATTAGTCACTCTTTTAGCTGTACTGACCGCGGTATCCTACCCGTCGCTGACGGCCGCTGACGGCTTCTGCCATTCCGGTGTGAATTAAGCCTAAGAAAAGACAAGTTTAGTCGACAGTAGGTTACTTACTTTCAACACCTGTGTCACCACAATCAAATACCAAGAGAATATTTGTTCAAAGTAAACACGATAGACATCTGATAGAAGGTCGGAGTAGATTAAAATAATATGATAGGTAAGTAGATAACCCGTTGCAAATAATAATGTTAAGTTATTTAGGTATTGTTAATTTATGTTGTACTATATCGTCTTTCAGACTTAGTTTACAATAAAATTAATAATTTTGATATTTTCTTGTTTCATTTAATTTTTCTTCTTGTAAACATCTGCTTGGTCACCAAATAAAGTCAGAAAAACCTGAAAATATTATAAGGCACAGGACAGGGATGATTGGTGAAAACATCATGTGTGGCTATTGCTCTGTAGTGGTTTCGATGGCACATTGATTAGTCATCTGTTTAATGGGCATAGTCTGAAAACTTCAATTTTGAGAAGTACTACAAGCAAATGCTAAACAAAATATATCTTTTTCAGTGTTTAATACAGATCTATAAAGCTCTAAAGACTTTATTTGTATCTTATTCAGCAGCTTTTGGAAGGGCAAAAGAAAGTACTGCCTGAAAACCCCATAGGATTCAATATGTATAGTAAACAACTTTATGCCATCAAAAACATTCTGTAAAAAACCTCAAGTCTCGCAGCTCAGTCTTCTCTACCCGTAAAAAGTTGTGAGATCTATGTTATATCAAGTCGATTAATCTTTTTAGTCTCTACTTAAAGGACCTTCTGTCTTAAGTTATTATGTAGGTACCTATCTACACCTATTACTTTCCATTATACTACAGTAATAATGATTCATTAACTGCAAGTGTAACCTTGTAATCTTATACATTTATATGGGACTACAAAGTTATTCATGCAGTTGGTGTATTTAGAAAACGATCGAAATTAGAAAATATTTAGGTATTTCCCATGAATGACACTAAATTCTATTTGTATTCTAAATTTTAAGCTTCTATGTCTGCTAGATGTCTTTAGACTTATGATGATAGGTGAGTCAGTGAGTGACAGAATTCAGAAAACTTTAACAAGTTCAAATGGACTGAAATTTTAAATATAGGTACCGTGTTTATACAATGACTGATAAGTATCTAAAAATTCAGGCTCCTTTTTTTATCCACAACGAAATTATAGGGGGGTCGAAAATAGCCTGAATTGCTTCGAGAAAAGGATGGTACGACTGTGCCGCATTTTTGCTCGACTTGCGACAGATACCTATCTACTTGGTTCTAAATAATATTGCAAAACTGGCGAATTGCATTCGATTATTAACGTTCTGTAGCGTCGGCCTTGAACGTGGGAACAACAGGGTGACTTGCATTTAACCGCGGTGAGACCGATAAACTAAAAATACTCATATCGAGTACCAACGCTGTTACGATAAAATATACTTACTCGTTATTTTACTAATTAATTTATGAATTGGCAAAATATGTGACGATAGAAAATATACTTACATATTTTCACAAATATCTAAGTACCTACTGCAATGTCCTTCGAATCTTGACACGGATGTATGCGAATGGACATACAGTATTCAGCAAAATGTTCGTCTTTACGACTGGTGAAGTTTTCGCAAAATAAAAATTAAAAAATTGTTTGTGAATTATTTAATGCATCATAAAAAATATAAACAAAATTGCAGCAGTACTCAGAGGTCGTCCATTAATAATGTTATGTTAAGTGAGTCAAGCTTGCAACCCATATGTATCTACTTACATAAATAATGGATAACCTCATAAAACGTACCTTATAATTTCACTACCGCTTTGCCAACATTCTCTCCTTTCAACATTCCTATGAGAGCGTCGTATAACTTGTCAAAACCTTCAGTGATGTGTTCCCTTGGCTTCAGCTCTCCACTCTTGATCCACTTGATCATTTGCTCAAAGGCATCAGGCCAGCTGTCGAGCCAATCCGATACCAGGAAGCCCTCAACTTTTAAACGCTTAGAGAGTATAGCGGGCTGCAGGATTATTGTTTTAGGAACCTTAGTAAAATCAACATTCATAACACTGATACATCCACATATTGCGACTCTTCCGTACAGACGCATTTGGCTAATGATAATACTGCTGATCTCTCCACCGACGTTGTCGAAGTACATGTCCACTCCTTCAGGTGCGGCTTCCTTCAGCGCCGCCGAGATGTCGGCTGTCTTGTAGTTAATCGCCTTGTCGAAACCGATCTCCTCCAGCCATTTAACCTTGGCATCATCACCGGCGAAGCCGATGACCTTGCAGCCCTTGATTTTCGCCATTTGTCCCACGAGTGAGCCGACAGCTCCAGCAGCGCCGGTCACTACGAGTGTCTCACCGGCCTTAGGTTTGCACACATCCAGTAGACCGAAATAAGCCGTAGCACCAGTCAAGCCGGCCACGCCAATACCCAAAGAAGGTGATAAGTCCCCGAGAGGAGGTAACTTGGTCACATTATTAATAGGATCTATGGCGTCAGTTACACTCGGGTTAACAATGCAGTAGTCACACCATCCTTTGTGCGAAACAACTCTAGACCCGACTGGGTGCTGAGGATCTTTGGACTCTACTACTAAGCCCACTTGGAATCCGAACTGGTCGTAAGGGAGCTCATAACGCGGATTGAATCCGCGCTGATACGGATCCACGCTCGCCCATTCGCCTTTCACTAAAATTTCACCTTGTTTCAGTGGCGGCAACTCTTCTTCCACAATTTCAAAGTCGTCACGCTTAGGAATTCCTTCGAAGTATTTTTTGACTACGTATTTGCGTGCTTTCACCATGTTGACCGTTCAAGTTCGGACCGTTGGAGCGAATGACCGCTGGAAAAGTCCTGCCCCCCTAATAAGTAACAGAGATGTTGTCAATCATGGTTATCGGTGATTTTATTGCTGAGTTGGATACGCTATCGACTGTTTGTAGAAATCTGAAAAAATGTGCTGTTTCAGCATAATTTTATGATTTTGCATGTGGGTGACTCGCATGAATGTTAATCTAATTCAAATTACAACAGGTAAACATGATGGTGAATAAATAGAAGTTTGTACTTAGTTCAAATTCTTATCGTGCCAAATTGCGAAATTCCACCAATGTGTTGTGATATTTTTTGATCTTGTTTATTTGTTTGACTGTTGTAATCAGTATTTTTGTTTTGGTATTTTTTGTAAGAGCGAGTGCCTTAATACACTTTAACGATAAAGTGTAGGAAATGTGTGAAAGACTAAGGTAGGGTAATCAAGGATTAGGAGTATGGATCAAGTACGAACATTATCATTTTAGAATTGTATTCCTGTATGGTTTACTATTGAAATCTGATTTCGAGAACCGAATAATTTTAATAATTTAGCATTTAGTTGTTTGTCCCAACTTATAATTGATTGGACTGTCATTTTTGTGATAGAATAATAATCACGTATACCAGCTACCTATATGAAGATTTTCCAGTAAAACCTAAGATTTACCAACTCTCAATGGTAAAAGTCCGAATAATTATTTTATTTGGAACTTTTACCTCTATTCACTTGATGATGTCGAGACGTCGCTGGAGCCCCGCGAGGGGGCTCCTCCTTCTGGGTGGTTCAAAAAAAATAACCACAAAGGCTAAGGTGGGAGCTTCGCTTCGCTCAGCCTTCTAACCTAACCTACCCATGTCGCTTTGCCCAAAACTCCTCTTTATAACTATGTTACGATGTATTATACAGTAACATAGGTATGAAGAAGGAGTTTTTTATATAGGTACCGTAAGACCGTAACATAGTTTTTAAACTCCGGCTTGTTCGGACTTTTACCATTGAGACTTGGTAAATCTTAGGTTTTACCGGAAAATCTTAGGATTTACCACAGTTCGGGCTTTTACAGTAACATATACAATATAATCTTACTGGTGGCTATTTCCCAGCAGCATTTATATAATACTCTTAGACTTAAGCTCAATGTACTGATATAATTTGATCTGAATCATGTTAGTTGTAAGTCTTATAAAAACAAGCATTTGAATCATGTCTTAAGAGAAATTGTTATGATTTAAAACTTCATAATTATATTAGGGTGTATGGAATCAATGCTTAACTTGGGTTCAAAGTAACAAGGGTTCAGGTTATTCAAAGTCTTATGGTACCTACGAAACAAATATTTACTAAGTAGGTACATGTTGTGATGTTTTTGTCACATTTCGTTAGCATCAACAAATTCAACGGTTGAAAGAAGATATATATGCGCCAAAATTAATAACATACCAAAAATTTATTTATACTTATGAGTTTACAATTACTGAATCTAACACCTGGTCGGAGTCATTGAAGTAGGACCTAATGAGAAGAGCTAGCAAGAAATACTACATACTTTACCCAATTTTATTCCAGAAATATTGCACGTTATACATTTTCATTTACACAGGTCGATATTTACAATTTATGGAACAACGTGTGCTTCTTTTCTACTACTTTTTCAGACTACAAAACGAGTACGTGAAACATTATGCGAAACCAACGGATCGAACGGTGAAGGTTCTTCATCGTCAAACGGCGCTGGTGCCAGCTCAAGTTCTTCAGCGCTCAAGATCTTTTCTCTACACCAAAAAAGCTCGATATTTTGGACCTAACGAGCTCACTGATAGAAGCCTAATGAACCGTGTACTCATTTGTGATTCTTGAAGCCAAAGAGATTTTATTACAAGTTCATGCATAGGTACTATTATGCGAAAAGAATATTTCCCCGACTTAATATTTTAGTAGTTTGAGATACTCATCAATTGATCTATTACGACGATATAGAATAAATATGTCGTTGTAAACGTGTATTTTTTATAATTCAAGGTGGAACCACGATCATACTTAGATATAATCAGTCAGATACATAGATTACGTTACCGAGATACGCATGGTGTCCACGCTAAAGGAGTCCATCACGAGCGGAGCACGATTCAAGCACAAATATGTGTAGTGTGGACTGACTTAAATTTAATAAGACTCAAATGAGCACGCAGCTAAAAGAAGTTTGTGCTCGGTCCATGCTCCGCAAATGTTTGAATCAGATAGCGTAGACCAAACTTAATAACCAGTAGTAGCTTGAAGTAGGTTCTTGTTTAATGACTATATCTTTGATTCACGAAAGTGACGATTTAATTATCCCCTCAAAGATGTCAAATTAGTGCACGATCAGTGTGTGCGTGTGTGAACACGTATACGTTTCAAGGGAATTATGGTGCACAACCTTAATTATTGTTTTCAATAAAAAAGTAATCTCCGTAAATCTTGGTCGAACAGTAAATTTAGAGCTACTATATCAGTGTTTAAGATCATTAATATATACTTCAGTTTATCTCTGCAACTAATTATAATATTCTTTTTTAATTTTACAACATCTCAAAGCTTTCTTTCCTCTCACGCTGAATTGGTCCCGAACGTTGGTCTTATCTGTTTAATGGGCAAAGTCTGAAGTTTAGAGAAGTACTACAACAAATGCTTTAAACTGTCTTTTTCATTGTTCAAGTACAAATCTATAAGACTCTAAAGACTTTATTGGTATCTTATTCAGCAGCTTTTGAAAGGGCAAAAGAAATAATTGCCTGAGTACCTACCCCATAGGATTCAAAATTGATAGTAGACAACTTTATACCTATCTACTTGGTTCTAAATTTTTATAATATTGCAAAACTGGCGAATTGCATTCGATTGTTAACGTTCTGTAGCGTCGGCCTTGAACGTGGGAACAACAGGGTGACTTGCATTTAACCGCGGTGAGACCGATAAACTAAAAATACTCATATCGAGTACCAACGCTGTTACGATTAAAATTTGCTCGTTAATTTACTAATTAATTTACGGATTGGCAAAATATGTGGCCAATGAAAATATTTTTTTTTTCCTACTGCTATGTACCTACCTACTCCTAAACTTGGTACTGTTGTAAGGGAATGGACATAGGTACTATATTCAGCAAAATGTTCGTCTTTACGACTGGTGAAGTTTTCGCAAAATAAAAATTATTTTAATAGACAACTTTTATTTATTATTTTAATAGACAACAAAATTAAAAATTGTTCATGAATTATTTAATGCATCGTAAAAAATATAAACAAAATTGCAGCAGTACTCAGAGGTCGTCCATTAATAATGTTATGTTAAGTGAGTCAAGCTTTTAACCCATATGTACCTACCGTACCTTAAAATTTAACTACCGCTTTTCCAACATTCTCTCCTTTCAAAATTCCTATGAGCGCGTCGTATAACTTGTCAAAACCTTCAGTGATGTGTTCCCTTGGCTTCAGCTCTCCGCTTTTGATCCACTTGATCATTTGCTTAAAGGCATCAGGCCAGCTGTCGAGCCAATCCGATGCCAGGAAGCCCTCAACTTTTAAACGCTTAGAGAGTATAGCGGGCTGCAGGATAATCGTTTTAGGAACCTTAGTAAAATCAACATTATAAACACTGATACATCCACATATTGCGACTCTTCCGTACAGACGCATTTGGCTAATGATAATACTGCTGATCTCTCCACCGACGTTGTCGAAGTACATGTCCACTCCTTCAGGCGCAGCTTCCTTCAGCGCCGCCGAGATGTCGGCCGTCTTGTAGTTAATCGCCTTGTCGAAACCGATCTCCTCCAGCCATTTGACCTTGGCATCATCACCGGCGAAACCGATGACCTTGCAGCCCTTGATCTTCCCTATTTGTCCCACAAGTGAGCCGACAGCTCCAGCAGCGCCGGTCACTACGAGTGTCTCACCGGCCTTAGGTTTGCACACATCCAGTAGACCGAAATAAGCCGTAGCACCAGGCATGCCCGCTGCGCCAATAGCCAAAGAAGGTGATAAATCCCCGAGAGGCGGTAACTTGGTCACATTATTAATAGGATCTATGGCGTCAGCTTCACTCGCGTTAACAATGTAGTAGTCACACCATCCTTTGTGCGAAACAACTCTAGACCCGACTGGGTACTTAGGATTTTTGGAGTCTACCACTAAGCCCACTTGGAACCCGAACTGGTCATAGGGGAGCTCATAACGCGGGTTGTAAGCGCGCTGATACGGATCCACGCTCGCCCATTCGCCTTTCACCAAAATTTCACCTTGTTTCAGTGGCGGCAACTCTTCTTCCACAATTTCAAAGTCGTCACGCTTAGGAATTCCTTCGAAGTATTTTTTGACTACGTATTTACGTGCTTTCACCATGTTGACCATTCAAGTTCAGACCTTTGGAGCGAATGGCCGTTGGCAAATCCCTGCCCCCCTAATAAGTAATAAAGATGTTGTCAATCATGGTTATCGGTGATTTTATTGCTGCGTCGGATACGCTATCGACTGTTTGTAGAAATATGAAAATATGTGCTGTTTCAGCATAATTTTGTGATTTTGCATGTGGGTGACTCGCATGAATGTTAATCTAATTCAAATTACAACAGGTAAACATGATGGTGAATAAATAGAAGTTTGTACTTAGTTCAAATTCTGTGCACCATTACACAGCTGAAAAGACGTTTTAAAATAATTACTTGCAGAAATTGTTCAAGTCGAAAAATTTGTGGATAATTATGACGTTTGTTTAATAACTGCAATTATTCTGTACTTCAAGCAAATCCACAGTAGGGAGGAGAGTTTATAAAAGTCACCAAAGGATTTGAGTTAAAACCTAAGAACGTTAAATCTCACAAGATTCCAGATGAAAACCTCAACTTACGGCAAATCCTTGTGAAACGTTTTTCTAAAATTGCTTTCGGTGCAATGATGTGTATTAATATTCTTGCGCATATACTTTAAAGGAAACGTAAAGCTAATAAATTATAACAAGGTAAACCTTTTATTTTGTTCATGCTTAAACTGCAAAGGTATCAGCAAATGTAATCAGAATAAGACAAGACAACTCAATCGACAATGGGTTACTGACAAAAAAATTGTAGATAGTATAACTGGTACTAATTTCAAATGTCATGAAAATGTTTTTTCTAATCAACTAACAAACATGATATCTGATAGTACCGTACCGTACCGTACAGGATTATGTGATAGGTAAGTAGATAACCCCAGGTAAATAAAAAAGTTAAGATAGTAGACTCAATTGGCAGATACAGAATTGTTATATAAAAGAGTAGGTTTATGCAGTTTGCAGAGAGTTTTGCAATGCTCACTCAGAGCTCGTAGTGTGAGAGTAACGATTTCCAAAGCCTACGCTCAAATACCATAGAGCTATCGGTATGACCACTACCGGCATTAGTCATAACCACTATCTACGTGCGAAAGCGTATCGTTTATCTTTCTTTTCTTTTCTTTACCAGAGTTATCGACAAATTATAATAATAATAATAATAAGCCCGCAGGGCACCTTGAGGCGAGGTGACGGGGAGTAGCGACCCCGCGGTACCTGAGTGCTCCAGGGGGAAGTCACCCTTCCTCATCTCTGGCTTGCCTTAGTTGGCTGGTCGGAGTGAAAACTGACGAGGAAGCGGTCCCCCGCCTCTGGCTTGCCTTCATTGGCCGTCCAGAGTGGAGTCGCGAGAGCAGAGCTCCCACTCTGTTCGGAGGACGGATGCTGAGCGTAAGTGGCTAGTGGGCCAGTGATGCCGGACCCTCAGGGAGCAAGTGATCTGAGTTTAACGTCCAGCGAGGCCTCTCCGTCCTTCAGCCGCTCACGTCCCTGTTGCCCCCTAGTTGCTTTTCGTGCGACTTGATTAGGGTGGCCCAGTTTGTGAGTTGGCAAGTCTCCGCCTGCCATTTTTACATGTTTGACATTGTTTTCGGCAGGCGCCATAGTTCCCGTAATTTCCTAGTTTCCCAGTCCATAAGCACCTCATCCAATAGTCCAAGTAGTTTTCCCCTTTAGTTTTGCCATAGTCCCACACAATCCGATGACTGTCCTTGGGTGCATTTTATAGTGTAGACAGGGATAGTCACCGGATTGTGACACCTTACATACTGTTTGAATATTAAAGCTGTCTAAATGGGCCTCTACGTGTTGGCTTCGGCCCCACGCACGCCTTCTAAAAGTCCGGGACTCCATAGTCCCGAGATAATGAACAGACATACAAATAATAATAATAAATAATAAAATATAGTTTATTTCTCTCAAAAGGTACAATGTATTCTTATAATTATAGATACTACATGAGCGGAACCTTGTTGAGAGCTGGAGTCTGAGCTAGGTTCGAAACCTGTGTGACAGATCTCCAGGCCTCACCTCTAGATATTACATAAATGACTTAGTAGCTACAACTAATTGTTTAAACAGACATAATATATTATCCATATTTGTATTTTTTTGGTATAATGTGGAGATGTTCCAAGTTACATATCATCATGTAGCTACATGCACAGCTGCTTTAGGAATAGGTATCAGGGGCAAGTTTGGGGAGCTCCATAATAATTGAGTCTTACTCGTTCCTGAAACTTGCCTTGGGCCGGCATTGTCCTTAGCCTGCCTCCAGGATCGCTAGATGTAAGTTTAAAGCCGCGTACTGACTGACTGAGCAGCCTCGCGAGGCAACATCTAGGACTCATAACTTTTAAACTCTCGCGTTGCATGTTTAATGTATAATAGAATACGAATGCCTAACGATTCGGGACCACGGCGAGTGCAACCTGCGCCGAAACGTTAGGCATTTTAAGGTAAAATGCGTGTTCGCATTAATTCCCAAATTATATTATACATTAATATCTAGGACTCTTTTCTTTCAGGTCGAAATGAGCGGGACCGAGATATTGCCCCGCGAGTCTGCTCGGTCAGCCAGTACGCGGCTTTATGTATTACGGCTTACGAAAACTTTGCAATGTGTGTACCTTCATAGTCGTAGCTAAACCCTCCAAAAATAAGTACTTATATTGTAATCTTTGCACTTTCTGAATGATTGTAAAACAATCTTGTTGACAATCTAAATTCTAGTAGTGTTTGTCGCTTGTCAGCGTTTAGCATCGTGATAAAGAAATCGACTCAGATAAGATGATTCGATTTCATTTCCTGATTGTATCTATATCACACTACACTACGGATAATTAATTAGATACGCAACAACATAATAACGGTTCATTTTTCATAAAAAACAATGTTCTATTTATCATAATTGTTATACCGACATAGTTAAAGTTTAAGTTTTTTAAGTTAAAGTTTTCAATTTTTATAGTGTCAGTCATTTTTAATTAGGTATCTTTATCTATTGTTGACTCAAGTACGATCAAAGCCCATTAATGTGCCTATTTTTCCTAGTACCTGGCTGTGACTGCCATTGTAATCTTTTAATAAAAACAGTAGTAAAGAATCTCATAATACAAAGCAACGATCAAAGTTCAAGGCGAGCCAGTTTTGCCAAGGTTACCTACTTCAAAATATTCGCGAAAGCTAAATCTATAGATATTCATTATGATAAATAGATAAAAAGTGTTCGTAAGTATGTAATTTAATATTATGTAACTATTTATGTAGGTACTTCACACGACAATAATGTGTCGATATGGTTATATTAACTAGCCGATGTATAGAACCTTCTGCCTATATAGGTCCAAGGACACACCACTGCAGAACAGGATCAGGAAGAAATTAGATTTCGTATGGGAATTGTTAAAACAAACAAATACTATTCAACGCGTTAGTTTATCATTTAATTAACAAAAAATATATTTTAATACTAAAACTTAAATTTTAACAACCGCTTTTCCAACATTTTCACCATTTAACATTCCTACGAAAGCGTCATATATCTTGTCAAAACCTTCAGTAACATGTTCCCTTGGCTTGAGCTCTCCGCTATTGATCCACTTGATGATTTGTGCGAATGCTTCAGGCCAGCGGTCGATCCAACGCCATACAAGGAAACCTTCAATCTTTAATTGCTTGAAAACTAACGCTGGCTGTAGGATGGTCGCTTTAGGAGTCTTGGCGGGGTCTTCATTGTACGAGCTGATGCTACCACACACTGCGACTCTGCCGTATTCCCGCATCTGATTGATGATCAAGCTGCTCATCTCTCCACCGACGTTGTCGAAGTACATGTCTACTCCTTCAGGCGCGGCTTCCTTCAGCGCCGCTGAGATGTCGGCTGTCTTGTAGTTAATCGCCTTGTCGAAACCGATCTCCTCCAGCCATTTGACCTTGGCATCATCACCGGCGAAGCCGATGACTTTGCAGCCCTTGATTTTTCCTATTTGTCCCACGAGTGAGCCGACAGCTCCAGCAGCGCCAGACACCACTAATGTCTCACCGGCCTTAGGTTTGCACAACTCCAACAGTCCAAAGTAAGCGGTAGCACCAGGCATACCCACTGCACCGACTCCGAGAGAAGTAGATAGATCCTTAAGAGCTGGTAACTTGTAGGGCTTATCAATGGGATTTGGTGAGCTACCTCCAGTTGAGTCAATAATGCAGTAATCACACCATCCTTTGTGCGAAACGACTCTAGTACCGACTGGGTAGCGAGGATCCTTGGAGTCTTCCACCACAGCTACTTGGAACGAAAACTGGTTGTACGGCAGCGGATAACGTGAGTTGTAAGCGCGCTGGTACGGATCGACGCTCACCCATTCAGCTTTCACTAAAATCTCTCCATTTTTTAGTGGCGGCAGTTCCTCTTCTACAATTTCGAAGTCATCACGTTTTGGTAATCCTTCAAAGTATTTTTTGACGACGTATCTGCGTGCCTTCACCATGTTGACCGTTCCAGTTCAGACGTTGGAAGCGACTGATCGTATGAGTGTCTCACGCACACTTAATAATATGTAATGTTACTGTTATCGTGGTTGTCGATGACGTAGTGCACTTGTTAGTGTATATTATCACTCACTCACTTATGAAGTTAGTGTTACTGTATGTTTTGGACGTTGGTTGGTATCAAAATTAATGTTGAACTTTATTCGATGATTCAAATAAATGATAATATTAGGTAGGTATGTTATTAGATTATTGACATAATACTTCGTTGTTATGATATTATTATATTATATAGCTATTTACATGATTCATGAATAAAATTATGTTATAATATTATTGATTTAGGTAGGTAAAATTATTCACAGATACATATTTAAAAGTTTAAATTGTACCGAATCATGAGAAGTATTGAAGTTGTTGTTGATAGTATTGTATATTAAATAATAGGTTGTTGAACTTTCAAGGAAAAGTATAAAGACAAGCAATCAGATAAGTAAGTAAGTGCAATATTTTTTGTCTTTTTTTAAACTGCTAGCAGAGAGCGTATATTAAACACACAAGTCGTGTGTCAAGATTCATGCGTTATGGCGTTTTTTTATATAGCTTGATTAAAATGACATTTGTAAGAAAAACTGGTGACACAACTTTGTAGTGACGTGTAACGAATGTTACAAATTGGAATACGAAAATTCTATCATGTCCAGCATGTTATGTAGATCCTCACTTAAAAATCAGAATAATTAAACGCAATTGGTCTTAAACTAACAATCAGTACTGTTTCCTTCAATTTTCCTACAAGGCTACGTCCTGTGGCATAAATTAAGGCGACACAATACGTAAAAGTAAATCAGTGATTACAACAATTATAATAATAAACATTTTAATTCATCAAAAGCACCTACTTTATGTTTCCTGGTTTTATTTAATTGGTCTCAATTGGTGCTAAGATATGTAAGAATAAGAGAGGTCTTTGTGCGATGTTAAAACTATGGCTGTTGTTCCTATACCAATTTCCTGAAACGATAACGATGAGAACAACAAATTCACAAAAAGCAAATAATAAAAATATTTCTGATTCGAATTATTTGCAATTAATTTTGATTATACTTTTCCAACACTAGTCAGCACAAACAACAACAAACAATTGGATTTTAGTATAGGCAGTATATTAATATTGTTAAGTCCCCAACCCGCACTTGGCCAGCGTGGTGGACTAACGGCCTAACCCCTCCCCCGTTTTGGAGGACTTGGTTGAGGAGACTTGGTGGTTTAAAGCACATTAGTGCTGTTAATTTATTTTTAATATACTGTTTTAGGAGTTCGTCAGAGTTTTCATCTTTGGTAGATAGTGCAGGAGATCAATTAGGTAGGTACAGACATCATTGAAATCGATTTATAAATAAAATATTCTTGATAAATATTCACAAATATCATTGTAGTACAAACAGAACGTGTATTACTTATTTATTTTGTCTATTATATCTTAACTCTATATTAGTCCATAAACAATAATTTTAGTTAGCTCGGGGTCAGATCTTCGCAAAATTAGTTTTTCAGGAAACGTTCTATTGACCACGAATAGGTAGGTACCCTGGATGCACCTGAACTACAGTATCATCGTTTAGCATTGTTAAATTACTTTACGTTTTATTTCACACAAACATTTGTATTTCGCCTCTTTTTTGTTTTTAATGTAGTCTCTGGAACTTTTAGGGCCACCGTCGAGCCAATTTCTTTGCCGCGATTTCCCCAATGATTGTTCTAGGCCCAAATAAATTAAAATCTCCCAACCAGCGACCAATTCGGCGAAATACAGAGTGATTAGTGGCAGATGGGGCAAGCAGGGTTCAGGGCACGTTAGTCTATGATGATTAAATTTGTCAAGACCAAAGACAATGGCATCTGCATGTTCTAATACTATAACAGGTTAATGAAGGAAAATCAAAAAGCCGCAAATAATTTTCAAATAAGTATATTTTGTATATAAAATATATAATAATATCGATTTCCATCATCAAATAACAGCCTTAAACTTTAACAACCGCTTTTCCAGTATTTTCACCTTTCAACATTCCTAAGAAAGCATCAAATAACTTGTCGAAACCTTCAGTGATATGTTCACGGGGCACTAATTTTCCACTTGTGATCCAACTGGTAATATCTTTGAACGCTTCAGGCCAGCGGTGCATATAGTGTCCTGCCTGGAAACCAACAATCGTCAACGAATTGAATAATATGTCGGGCTGTACAATAGACGCTTTAGGGACGTCCACAGGATCTTCATTGTATGAGCTGATGCTACCGCACACTGCTACTCTGCCGAATTCACGCATCTGCTTCTGAATAATACTGCTGATCTCTCCTCCGACGTTGTCAAAGTACATGTCCACTCCTTCGGGCGCGGCTTCCTTCAGCGCCTCCGCGAGGTTCGCCGTCTTGTAGTTAATCGCCTTGTCGAAACCGATGTCCTTCAGCCACTGGACCTTGGCATCATCACCGGCGAAGCCGACGACCTTGCAGCCCTTGACCTTTCCAATCTGTCCCACGAGTGAGCCGACAGCTCCAGCAGCGCCGGTCACCACGAGTGTCTGACCGGCCTTAGGTTTCAACACATCGAAGAGTCCGAAGTAAGCTGTAGCACCAGGCATGCCTACTGCACCGACACCCAGAGATTCGGATAAATTCTTTAGAGGTGGTAACTTGTAAGGTTTATCGAAAACTCTTTCGGGGGTAGATACGGCATCAACAATGCAGTAATCGCACCATCCTTTATGTGTAACGACTTTTGTTCCCACTGGAAAATTGGGAGCTTTGGAGTCTTCCACGACACCCACTTGGAACGCGAACTGATCGTACGGGGCAGGGTTACGGAAGTTGTGGATGCGTAGATACGGATCAACGCTCACCCATTCAGCTTTCACAAGAATCTCTCCATTTTTTAGTGGCGGCAATTCTTCTTCCACAATTTCGAAGTCACTACGTTTTGGTAATCCATCGAAGGTTTTCTTGACTACGTATTTGCGTGCTCTCACCATGTTGAACGTTCTAGTACGGATGTTCGCTGTCGACTGCATGCTGGATGCTCGCACTATTACTATTTATTTACAAACTGTTATCGCTATTCTCCGGCGTGATAAAATTAGCAAATTGCTGACTCACGTATCTTGTTAAGGTGGATAGTTAGGTAAAGTGATATCACTATTCTCATCAGATGTACATCGTCTAAAGATTACATTTGATAAATTGTCGAGGGTGATTAGAAGAATTATCAAGGCAATTTTAACCGCTAGTAGTACGGTTATAGGATTTTAACATGACATTGTAAAAATCTAATAGGTACTTTAACAAATGTTGCATATATTGTGCAAGTGATAAAATGTAGCAAGACTATATTAATATAACAGTGAATGAAAATGGGCATTATTGTATTGTGGTTGATATTAAACAGATTTCAACATTTTGTGTGCGAGGATACGGGCGCCAGGGAAAAAAAGATGAAAGGGCTGAGGGTGATGTGTAGCGTAAACAAAGGAAACAACGGGATCGAAATCATAATGCATTTCTAATTTATATTATTCCATGGATGTTTTTATTTACATAAGGTTAGACAGACTAAGGATTGTGGTTTCCCCAGGTTCGTATGTGTACACGCACATCTAGCTAGGTCATATTATTGGCAAGCTAGTGGGGCTCCATAATTGAATTTCCTTACAACCTCAAAGCTGCTTCAGGCTGAGGTACCCAGCCCTCCCTCTCTTGAATAGGTTGATGTTTAGTTATCGTACAAGGTGAATTAGAACCGATGTGCAATATGTGTACCTACACACATATTTATGGCTCAACTTTGACGGGAGTCAATTGTTATCTATGTATTTTGCACAATATTGTAAAAATCTTTGTTGTAAACCTAAATCCTAGTAGTATTACGTTGTCGTTTTTAGCATCGTGATTCACCAATCGACGTAGATAACATGATTTGATTTAAAAACTTGATTATTTTGTAGGCACCTATATCTATATCGTACGATACTACGGATATTTTTTAGGTATGCAACAACCTAAATAACTATTTATAGAATATCATAAACGAGATCATGTTTTGTGATAATGAAGATAACATTATTTTAACTTAGGAAATATCTCTTAAAAAATCTTATAAAATTTAGGACAAATAAAAATATTGTTTATTTTGAAGTTGGTGTAAGCCTAGTTAATACGACTAATTATATATTTTTAGAACCAAATGAAACCTACTCGATTCGGCCCGAGAGCTTAAAACTGAGGAATGAGAATAATTAAAATTCTTTAAACTGTACCTACGTAATGATCTATTAAGTAGACATATTAAATAATGGCTTACTAGAGTTAGGTAGATACTAGTCGATATTAGGCTTCGGCAACTGTTTTATTGAAGTGAGCCAACTGTACAGGCCTATGTGTCCAAGGCCTTTAATGTATGCACAATTTACAGGTTCACTCTCTACTCCTTCTCTCTCGTAGTCCAGAGATATATAGAATAACCGATACTGGCGCAGGACCGACAGCTTTACGTGCTCTTGCGTGTTTCTCGACAGAAAAGCTTAGGCGCTTAATCGCTTGTGTAGAAATTTTCGTCAAATGCATTTCTGGTTAAATTAATGTCAACGTTAAATAAAAATATCCCATTTATGTTAGTCTGCTGGACAAGGGTCTCCTTCCGAAATGAGGGAGACGTTAGGCCTTGAGTCTACTACGCTGGCCAAGTGCAAAGTGCTTGGCATACTTTCAAGGATTGTTCTAAGGATTACTCAGCATGCAAGATAGCATCATGATGGAAGGTCAACTAGCTTTGAATAAAATACCAAAGAATAACTGCGAGTTATGAGTAAGGTACCTGTGATTTAAGTTCTCGGAATTTGCCGATTTGCCTTAAAAGTGGATACTATACCTATCATCCTCGAGCATTCATAGAACAAAATAGAAGAAAAAAATCAAAGCGACCTTCAAACTCTTCAAAGTTCAAGGTCAGCTGTTATTGTCAAGGTTACGTACTTCAAAATATTTGTAGCTATCTTTCTATTGTATAGAGCTTATATTAGTATTCTTAAGTAAATAATGTCTGATAAATAGGTACAAAGTGTTAAGTTCATAAGTATCTATGTAACTTCATATTATGCAACTATTTACATACTTAGCACGGCGACAATGTGTCGATATGATTTTATTAGCATACATAATGTGTGATTGTAATGTATGCATAGAAACTTCTGCGTATATGGTCAATGGGCAGTATAGGCATACAACAAAGGAATACGAATACAAATAAATTACAGACAACGTGTACATTAATCATTTAATCAACAATAAAATATTAACACTATGCATAATTTAAAATAAAACCTACATTTTAACAACCGCTTTACCAACATTTTCACCATTTAACATTCCTACGAAAGCGTCATATATCTTGTCAAAACCTTCAGTAACATGTTCCCTTGGCTTCAGCTCTCCGCTATTGATCCACTTGATGATTTGTGCGAATGCTTCAGGCCAGCGGTCGATCCAACGCCATACAAGGAAACCTTCAATCTTTAATTGCTTGAAAACTAACGCTGGCTGTAGGATGGTCGCTTTCGGAGTCTTATTGGGATCTTCATTGTACGAGCTGATGCTACCACACACTGCGACTCTGCCGAATTCACGCATCTGATTGATGATCAAGCTGCTGATCTCTCCACCGACATTGTCGAAGTACATGTCCACTCCTTTAGGTGCGGCTTTTTGCAGCGCTGCCGAGATGTCGGCTGTCTTGTAGTTAATCGCCTTGTCGAAACCGATCTCCTCCAGCCATTTGACCTTGGCATCATCACCGGCGAAGCCGATGACCTTGCAGCCCTTGATCTTTCCTATTTGTCCCACGAGTGAGCCGACAGCTCCAGCAGCGCCGGTCACCACGAGTGTCTCACCGGCCTTAGGTTTGCACAACTCCAGCAGTCCAAAGTAAGCGGTAGCGCCAGGCATACCCACTGCACCGACTCCAAGTGAAGGAGATAAATTATTTAGAGGTGGCAACTTGTAGGGCTTATCAGTGGGATTTAATGATCCTCCAGTTGTGTCAATAATGCAGTAATCACACCATCCTTTATGCGAAACGACTCTAGTACCGATTGGGTACTGAGGATCCTTGGAGTCTTTCACCACAGCTACTTGAAACGAAAACTGGTTGTACGGGACCGGATAGCGTGAATTGTAGGCGCGCTGGTACGGATCGACGCTCACCCATTCAGCTTTCACTAAAATCTCTCCATTTTTTAGTGGCGGCAGTTCCTGCTCTACAATTTCAAAGTCATCACGTTTTGGCAATCCAGAAAACTGTTTTTTGACGACGTATCTGCGTGCTTTCACCATGTTGACCGTTCCAGTTCAGACGTTGGAAGCGACTGATCGTATGAGTGTCTCACACACACTTAATAATATGTACGAGTATAATACAACGGATGTAGTTGTTGTCGATGACGAAGTGTATTATCAACTCACGCATATAGTTTGTGTTTGTGTAAGTCTGGAATATTGATAAGGAATCAATAGTTTAACCACTGTATAAGCTTTCTTCTATAATTCGGATAAATTATAATATTACGTAGGTTACTAGTCAATTGTTATGATATCAAGCTTAAATACTTGAAACTCTACAGTGCATAAAAGGCAGTCAGTAATACGTTAATGTAGTGCACGGTCATACAGTTGAAAGGTCACTTGTGAAGCGCCTGTATAAGTTATGCAAGTGATAACGTGAATTGAAACATAATAATACATACATAAGTATTATATTGGGTCGGTATGTCGGACTTTAGTGAATTGTGATCAGTATTATAAATTAAACTAGCGGACTGGCTTGACTTCGTCCGGGTATAGTACAATTATATCCCACTGATTCCTTTCTTATGGGGATTTTGATACAATCGATAGCACCCCATACAACGTTAGTCCCCACAGTTACAAACATATTAAAAAAATATTTATCCAACCTCCTTCAGTTGTTTAAAAGTTATGCGCCTACATAACAATTTTATTATTAAATTTTTATTTGTATAGATAAAAGGTTATTGAACTCTCAAGGAAGAATAAAAGACAAGAATTCGACAGTATTTAATTTTGTTTACGTATTATAGTACAACAACTTAGTAAAGAACCTCGTATGCATGGTTTGCTGGCTTATGCAGCTGACAGAAGTTACTTTATTTTAGACAAGAATATTCTTAATAATCTTGGAAGATTGTGCATGCGAAGGCTGCCTACTTTGTTGTCGGACAATAAATAATTGCTTAAAGTAGGTAATTGCATTGTGAGTTACATAATACAGGTAGTAATCCCGTTAAATTTTACTCGTACATTCGAGTGCTTATTTCAGCAGTATTGGAAGTATATGAGTCAGATGCGGTAAAGCCGAACTATGTAAAATGTGCGAATTCATTATACACTTGATTTAATTATCACTATAATACCTAGTAAACATATTGTTTTTGTTACATGAATGCGTGATACGTAATGACAAACGGTTTATTTGGCTGGAGTATAAATAGACAGCGTGGTATTTGTTATCGGCTTCTGTCTACAAACACTTCAAATTCCTCTGAGTTAGTTCCTAGCTACGGAAAAATGTTTTAATCCATTAATGTCCCACTGCTGGGTAAGGTTTCCTACCAGAATAAGGGAGAGGTTAGGCTATGAGTCCGACACGCTGAGTCATGGCGGCTTGGGGAGCCTATTAACACGATTTAAAAAGTATTTCTTTGACCTTTTTGTACACTTACATCTATATTAATAAACTAAAGCTATCGTTGCTTCGGGACTAAATACATATAATAGGGCAACCATTAATCAGAGCTTTAACAAAACGTTCACAAACTCTGATTGTTTAACACTTATATCTGGGGGCACGGAAGTGCCCCCGCAAGTCGAGCAAAAAAAAGCGGCACGGCCGTACCATCCTTTTCTCGAAGCAATTCGGGCTATTTTTGACACCCCTATAATTTCGTTGTGGATAAAACAAGAAGCCTGAATTCTCAGCAACTAATTAGTCATTGTATAAACACGGTATATTTAAAATTTCAGTCAATTTGAACCAGTAGTTTAAGAATGACAACTTGTTAAAGTTTCTGAATTTTGTCACTCACTGATTCACTGACTCACTGACTCACTGACTCACCGATCATCAAAAGTCTAAGGTACTTCTAGCAGACCTAGATGCTTCAAATTTAGAATACAAATAGGGTTTAGTGTTTTAATCATGGGAAAAATTTAATATTTTCTAATTTCGGTCCAGTTTTCTAAATGCAGTAACTGCCACGATAACTTTGTAATTCTGTATAAATGTATAGGATTACAAGGTTACATTTGCAGTTAATGAATCATTATTACTGTAGAAAATAAAATAAATAGGTGTAGATAGGTACCTACTATATGAGGCATAACGGGAGGGGGTATAGGGTGGGTAAGGGTGTTTAGCCCATGAAATTGAACAACATTCCATTAGGACAATATGTTGAATTATGAAAAAAAAAACGTCTTTACATACAAATTGGACTTATGTTCCCTCTACAAAAAGAAGTGAGATGTCATCAAAAACATTCTGTAGAATTCCCAAGTCTCGCCGTAAAAAGTTGTGAGATCGATATAATACCAAGTCGATTAATCTATTTAGTCTCTACTTAAAAGACCTTCTGTCTTAAGTTATTACGTATGTTATTATCATGCATATTTAAAAAAAAATACGTTTAAAACAAAATAGATCGACTTGGTCATCGCAAGAAAACACAAATTCGCCATTAACATTTCGGGAGCATTAGCTTCTTGTCGTGCTGTGTAGTGTGATACAAACTAATAATCAAATCATGCGATGGCCAGGTCGGTCTATTTGTTTTAAACGTATTTTCTTTTTAAATTGGCATGATAATAACATACGTAATAACTTAAGACAGAAGGTATTTTAAGTAGAGACTAAATAGATTAATCGACTTGGTATTATATCGATCTCACAACTTTTTACGGCGAGACTTGGGAATTCTACAGAATGTTTTTGATGGCATACACATTTACTGACGCCGAATTCCCTTCGTTTCTGTGTGTTTTTGACTTATTATCCTTTATTAGCCTTGAAGATTTGAAACCGTATTTGTTATTTACACTTGGGCTCTGATTAACTGTGTAAATTGATAATGATATCGAAATAGACCGCAAGCTGATTAGTAAAATGTTATGTTATAATGTTGATGTTTACGTGTTTAAAAAAGTTTGACACAAGTGTATCGTATTATTTTTTCTAATATTATCTGTGTCTGGAATTTTCAAACCCTAAACTATACTACTTTGTACACATGAGAGTGTATGACTTTTGTCTGTTCATTTTTCAAAGTGAATAAGAAGTGTCGAATAGTGATAGCCAATATTTCAAAATGGTTATCAATGAAACATATTTCACAGTGTTTTGATTATGAGTTTCACCTTTTGAGCTAAACGTTATTAGCCAAAATAGTAGTAGCATAATATATTTTTTGGTGTATAGCTTTACAAAAATGCGTTAATGTTATGATGCTCCTTGTAGCCACTGTGTCAATTATAATTATTTCAGATTAGCTCGTCCTTATGGACACGGTAACCCGGACGATCAAGATGAACCCAGTAACACAAGAATTAGGTAAGAGTTTGTAACAGAATTAATAAAATAATTAAACCATATACTACTTAAAATGTATAATATGTACATAAAATATAATAATATCGACTTACGTCTTATAAGAACAAACAGTCTCAAACTTTAACTACGGCTTTTCCAGTATTTTCACCTTTCAATACTCCTAAGAAGGCATCAAATAACTTGTCGAAACCTTCAGTGATATGTTCACGCGGCACTAACTGTCCACTGGTGATCCAATTGGTAATATCTTCAAACGCTTCAGGCCAGCGGTCAATATAATGCGCTGCCTGGAAACCAACAATCGTCAACGCGTTGAATAATATGTCAGGTTGTACAATAGAAGCTTTAGGGACGTCAACAGGATCTTCATTGTATGAGCTGATGCTACCGCACACTGCAACTCTGCCGAATTCACGCATCTGCTTCTGAATAATACTGCTGATCTCTCCACCGACGTTGTCAAAGTACATGTCCACTCCTTCGGGCGCGGCTTCCTTCAGCGCCTCCGCGATGTTCGCCGTCTTGTAGTTAATCGCCTTGTCGAAACCGATGTCCTTCAGCCACTGGACCTTAGCATCATCACCGGCGAAGCCGACGACCTTGCAGCCCTTGACCTTTCCAATCTGTCCCACGAGTGAGCCGACAGCTCCAGCAGCGCCGGTCACCACGAGTGTCTGACCCGCCTTAGGTTTCAACACATCGAAGAGTCCGAAGTAAGCTGTAGCACCAGGCATGCCCACTGCACCGACACCCAGAGATTCGGATAAATTCTTTAGAGGTGGTAACTTGTAAGGTCTGTCGAAGACTTTTACGGGTTTGTTTACGGTGTCTACAATAGAGTAATCGCACCATCCCTTGTGGGTCACGACTTTTGTTCCGACTGGGAAATTGGGAGCTTTGGAGTCTTCCACAACACCCACTTGGAATGCGAACTGATCGTACGGGGAAGGATTGCGGAAGTTGTAAATTCGTAGATACGGATCAACGCTCACCCATTCAGCTTTCACTAGAATCTCTCCATTTTTTAGTGGAGGCAATTCTTCCTCCACAATTTCGTAGTCACTACGTTTTGGTAATCCATCGAAAGTTTTCTTGACTACGTATTTGCGTGCTCTCACCATGTTGAACGTTCTAGTTCGGATGTTCGCGATTGACTGCATGCTGGGTGCCCGCACGTTTGCTATTTATTTACAAACTGTTATCGTTATTCTTCGCGGCGTGATAAATTTAGTGTGTGAATCGCTGACTCACGTATCTAGTCAAGTTAGTGGATATTTGGGTAAGGAGATATCAATACTCGTCAGTCATACACTGTCTCAAGGTTACAGGTTTTGACAAATAGGCAAAGATGATTCGTAAAAAGGAATTATAATCCCCATGACTATAATAACGCTTGTAATGTAATCAAAACAGTTACACCTCACTATATAAAAATCTAAATTGTATACTTTATTAAGGTTTAAAAGGTACATTTACACAATAATCAAGCACCAAAACATATTTTGCAAATGAAGTGTAGCAGAACACTATACTAATTAATATACAATCAATGAAAATGAGTATTGTTGTGTTGTGGTTGATATCATACAGTTATTCTTAGTACAAGTGCGGTAAAAATTTAAAGCAACACTTTAGTTGTTAAAAGGGCTTTTGAAGCATGGGAATAAGTTGTGCGAGAGCCATAATGGTAACTTACACCCATAGGGAATAATAGACCATGATCATCATTTATAAAAACTATTAGTTGTTTTAGGCCGGCGATAAACGATAAACTAATATTGCACACGAATTGCACAATATTAAATTAAACGTTCAGGATTTATACTGAAGTTTGTAGTGACCGAGCAAAAATTTGAGTCTGTTTAATTTTTATTGCATCATGGGCGACCACTATTACGCAATATTATTTTATTTTTGGATAGCCTTGACAAGGACTGCATGGGATATTTTGAACATTGCGTGCCTATTTCATATTATTGTGCAATATTTATAAATCGTATTAAAAGTGGATTCCAACCTTGTTGTACAATAAATTTGTTATACAATCTTGTTGATCGTTTAAGGTTTGCCTAAAGATGGCAATGATTTCGCCGCTAGGCCGACCTTCTAATAAAAAATATATAGATACTTCGTGTAAATAAAACTACTTCAACCTGTACAGTTATCTCAAAAAATATCCTGTGGCGTATTTTTATTTACTAGTTCCTATTCTTTATATTTTGTCAAATATACACTGCTATGTATCTCGGAGGATGTAAATATTTAGATAATTTTGAAATCATAAAAATATTTAAAATGTTCAGAGATAATATTTACTGTACACAGAAATTTCGAGATTGATTAATTAGGTTTTGGAAAATGCTAATTTACCAGTTGTAATATTGTGATATCTTCGACCATATACGTAGAATTATTTTGTTATTCTTGAGTGAATAATTTGAAACATTAAAAGCTTATTTAAATAAAACTTGTTAACTTTTTACTAAATAAAATTTTAGGTATTTTTCTTTCATAATTGAAACATTTTCATACATAAGTATTTACGGTTTTTGAAGTAGTGTATTTAATCTGGTTTCTACAAGTGACTATAACATCTGGAGAATAGTCATAGCAAAGTTGAAATAGCGCAATTGCTATTCTTTTTTTATTTAGTATTTTTTCCCCTAATAAAAAAGGAGTATAACACGATAATACCTTGGTCTTGCAGCTCGCATGTCATTTAAAATGTTGCACATCGCTTCCTTTTGTAGCGTAGGTGGGCACTAAGAAATATTTTTTGGGATTCGTCCCCTAAAGCATTAGAATAGGGCATAAAAAATTGAGAGGAATTTCGTCAGTTTCAAAGGTAAAAGAGTGAAAGTTTTTGTTTAGATTTTTGCCAAGATATAAATAAATACGTTTCAGCATAAAGGACTTATTATAGGGGAAGAAGTATAAAGGGCTGTTAGTTCGTTTTTGGAGCAAGAAGTTAGAAATTATAACATAAGACTGTGATAAGAAATAAAAAAATAAAGTGTTTCAGTAGATTTGAAAATCATCCTTTGACAAGAGTATGTCAAATTTTATTCCTCCTTACTAATACGCGAGCGGATCCGCGCGAGTCTGCTAGTCGCATATTTAAAGGATGTGTATTATTCCTCTATCTTATCAAAGTGAACTGACAATTTATTTTCAATTTATGCATTGTAATGTACGCTCAGATAATGCCAGAATCGTTATTAAATACTTATCAGTACTAACATTGTCCGATTCTCGATTGCTATCTTTTTATGGTCTGGTCAATCATTCATCGAGTGTCGACTGTAACGGATCTCTTGCTTACCTATTTACCTGTAAATATCGGCGGATTTAGGATCGCATTTGGCAGGCTGTAGAGGCATAAGATGTTTTATTGTTGAACAAAATAAAACTCTAACAATTTGCAACAGTCTAAAAATATTTTCAAGAGAAAATACCTGAGGTATTCTGTTTTGTAAATAATCAGATTTATTAAGTGTTACTTATTATTATATTACGACTTGCGCCCTTAGATCGGATTTTAACGTCCGCCTTTGGTGAGGGATGGGTCCATGAATCTGTCAGATCATAGAATAGAGTGCATTGTGCATGCGTACCCGAGCCACTACAGCCTTTACTAACTCCTTCCCCACAACTGCAGCGTCGCACAGTCTCGCCCCACCTTTATTCCAGGTCCCTATGATATTAACTCTGATCCCGACTACTGTCCAAATTTCCATAAAATGTCTTAATATACTTAGGATTTCCAAGGACTTCAAATCAGGCTGAGTGTAAAATAATGACAGCAACTTTTTGAGAAAGAAAATATGCCGTGCCGACACCACTTAATGCGAAATATATACAAGGCAAAGAGGACGATTCGCGCCCAAAAGTCTCATTATGTTATTTAACATTTACTACCGTGAAATGTGTTGAACTGTTTGAATATCTCGTAGCACTGACTAAATTAATCTATTTGTAAGTGACGAACTAACTGATGTTTATTTTTTATTTGAGAACCTATGTACGTATAACCCCTGAGTTCAAGTAAAAATAAATAAGATAATAAAACAATCATTAAGTAGTAAAAATAAATATAAACTTTAATAGGTAATCTTATACATTTATGTAACAAAGAAAATGCTCAAAATTGACATTGCTTAAACACAATAATTCTTAAATTTTGACAACAGCTTTTCCAGCATTCTCACCATTCAGCATTCCTACGAATGCATCAAAAATTTTGTCAAAACCTTCAGTGATGTGTTCTCTTGGCTTTAGCTCTCCGCTATTAATCCACTTGATAATTTGTGTGAATGCTTCAGGCCAGCGGTCGAGAAAACTCCATATCAGGAAACCTTCAATTTTTAATTGCTTGAACACTATAGCTGGCTGGAGGATGGTCGCTTTTGGGGTCTTATTGGGATCTTCATTGTACGAACTGATGCTACCACACACTGCAACTCTGCCGAATTCCCGCATCTGATTGATAATCAAGCTGCTGATCTCTCCACCGACGTTGTCGAAGTACATGTCCACTCCTTCAGGCGCGGCTTCTTTCAGTGCCGCGGTGATGTCGGCCGTCTTATAGTTAATCGCCTTGTCGAAACCGATCTCCTCCAGCCACTTGACCTTGGAATCATCACCAGCGAAGCCGATGACCTTGCAACCCTTAATTTTTCCTATTTGTCCCACGAGTGAGCCGACAGCTCCAGCAGCGCCGGACACCACGAGTGTCTCACCGGCCTTAGGTTTGCACAACTCCAGCAGTCCAAAATACGCACTAGCACCAGGCATACCCACTGCGCCAATGCCGAGAGATGTGGTTAAATCTTTCAGGGGTGGTAACTTGTAAGGTCTATCCACAGGATTCGCGACGTCTTCAGTCGTATCAATAATGGAGTAATCGCGCCATCCTTTGTGTGAAACAATCCTAGTTCCGACAGGGTACCGAGGATCCTTGGAGTCTTCCACCAATCCCACTTGGAATGAAAACTGGTCATAGGGTAGCGGATAACGTGAGTTGTAAGCGCGCTGATACGGATCGACGCTCACCCATTCAGCTTTCACTAGAACTTCACCGTTCTTGAGTGGCGGCAGTTCTTCTTCCACGATTTGGAAATCACTGCGCTTGGGCACCCCCTCGAAGTATTTTTGGACAACGTATTTGCGCGCCTTCACCATGTTGACCGTTCGAGTTCGGATGTCAGAAGCGACTAACCTTATTATGAATTTTACACGCTTAGTTATATCTGCACCTATATTATAATAAAATGTTATCGTCATGTTGATCACGTGGATGACATGTTAATGCTATTTTTAGTTGACTCACCTAATTACAGGATGTTTGCAGTGATATCAAAATCAATAAGTACATTCGCAAAGGCTCACCTTTGTCTTTCATTAGATATCGATGACACGGATGAATAAACTTATCTTAATAACATGACTTGGAATACTTACAAAAGTAAACATAACAGTGAATTAATAAATTTGTACAAAATTATTCAAATAATATTATTACACGGTTTTGTACTTGAAATAGTATTCAAAGAACAACTAGTTAGTATTTAGTATCATTTTTTTCTGGCATAAGTGTCGTGGTTAACGTTATTGATATAATATTGTTTAGTGAAGCATAAGAAAGAAAGACAACTAATTAAAATGCAACATAATATGTATATCGTTATTGATAATAGCGAGCATAGATGATAACGATCAGTGATCGTGATACCGATTTCAATACGGTTGCCAATTTTTGTAGGTACATAATGATTAGTTATACATTTCTAAAATATGGACCCTTGTGTATAATCTTTTAAAAACTATTTTTATGATAAAACTTTTTCCTATAGAACGACATTCTTCTAAGTATGCATTAACGTCAAATTATAAGAAGGATATTTGACAGGTCAAGAAGATATATTTTTTGAAATTTTTGTTTGGTTTCGTTCGAGTAAAAAAACGTATTTGATAATGGCGAGTGGAGACTCGCCGAGTTTGCCTGGACACATGACTTATTCAAAGTCGAAAGTGCCTTTGTTTGGGGCACTTATCGACTACATTGATGTGAGCCTGCAGTACTTTAGAAAGAGGACTTTTACGCAAGCCGAGCGCCTCCATGCCAAGACCTCGAGGGCTACTTTATCAGCGACTTTTCTCGCTGCAGTATGTCTCTTGCTCGGGTTGGCTTGCAACGTGAAGTTTGAGGTCGTGACTCTAGATGAAGAACCACTTCCAAATGACTTGCATTTCATGGTCTTGAGCAAGGATGATAAACTGTACATCGATGATATTGACGTGTCGAGTAAGTAAATATGAGTTTACAAATACAGACTCAGCCATTACTACTCATGCTTGTCTCTGACGTCGACTATTTTCGAGGTATCGTCAATTTGTATGCTATCAATGACTGGACGTTGAAAAGCGTAAATGAAAGAAAGACGTAAAATTTTGCCCGCACAGTATACTTATTGGATGCTTGGAACCTTCGTCCTTTCTATGAAAAAACCGCAAATGTGTTACTTAATTATTTACAAAATATTTTGGCTCATCTTAACCCATATTATTGTAAGTGTTATAATATATTACAGGAGTTATGTGGTGTGTGGAAGCCTCCGACTGTCTCGTAATAATAATTAGCAGCCTACTGATATGGAACTCTTCGAATGTGGTAAGACTTTCACCTAGATATTATACTCGATTCTGTTTGATAGAATAGTGATATCAAAATACGTAATAACAGTTTCTATTTATGTTGTCTACCAAAGACTTAATACACAGGAATAAGAATAACCCGTTTTGAATTTGCTATTATATTTCCTAGCGTTCTCCGCTCAGCGAGTACCTGTTCTTGCCGTGGCTGGGTGCGACTCTGCGCGGACTATTCCTTCGTCAGGCGCCGACTGCAGGAGCCCTACTGTACACGATGGCTGTGATTAATGGGAATGTCAATCCGCTGTTCCTCACTGCGTTCTCGTTTTTGTTTTGTAAGTTTGATATTTTTCCTTTAAACTTCAAACCCCTTAGAAGAGACAATCTTGTGACAATATTATGTCTGTTTTTTTTTTATCTGGGTGTATCATATCATATAACTAAGAGTTTCACTGATGTTCAATGATTTTCAGGAGTATACAAAAAAATCTATCATGGTTTCTTATTCATTTTCATTCTATTCAGTGTTGGAAGCCCGTCTTTGGCTGGAGATAGCCCGGCTGGTGCGCTCGCGCTGGGAGCGTCGTGAAGACGACACCACTGCTCAGGAGACCGCCTACGAAGTCGAGACCCTTTGGAGCAACGACGACATACAAAGCGTGGAGGTCAGGAACTACGTGTACTAGTTCACTAGTATACGTCTAGCCACCTCATACATGTATAAAGAAAAATATGAAAGAAAACAGGTTCCTGTCAACCTGATCGGAATATTTTAAAGTCAAAGAGATTTTTGTATGTTTTTTGCATTGTAGATTTCGTTATTTGAATAAATCTTTAGTTTTGTTATTATAGCTCGTCGTCTATTTTTATCCCATGACTACGATATGCTTGATAAATAGAAAATGTATTTAAATATTGTCTTCTTTTCAATAAACAGGTATAGATTTTGAGATTAGATACAACTTATATAGATAGCTCGTTACTATGTCCTTTATTTGTTTATTAGCTAAGTGTATTTACTTGACCAAGGTATCTGACATAATTATTATGCTCGCGTATATACTTAACTACTTAACAACGTAAACATTTGAGGAGATTAGTACTTTAAACATTGCATAATTATTACCTATCTCAGTTCGAAGGTCACCTACAATCGGTCGTGTGAATAAAAAGTAGTTATTTGATATAGCTACTTTTGTTTTTTTTACAAAAATAAAAAGCGTATCGACTAATATTAATTTCGCACAATAAAATTGTAGTTATAACGTAATCTACATCTTTAGCACAAAACAATTTATTTCGATATTCGTCTTATATCTTTACCACAGCCTTACCAATATTCTCACCATTTAACATTCCTACAAAAGCATCATAAATCTTGTCAAAACCTTCAGTGATGTGTTCTCTTGGCTTCAGCTCTCCTGTACTGATCCACTTGATAAGATATGCGAACGCTTCAGGCCAGCGGTCGATCCAACGTCCAACGACGAAACCTTCGATTTTCAATTGTTTGAATATTAAAGCTGGCTGCAGGATGGTCGCTTTAGGAACCTTAGAAGGATCGACATTGTAGGCACTGATACTACCACACACTGCGACTCTTCCAAATTCCCGCATCTGATTGATGATCAAACTGCTGATCTCTCCACCGACGTTGTCGAAGTACATGTCCACTCCTTCAGGCGCGGCTTCCTTCAGCGCCGCCGAGATGTCGGCCGTCTTGTAGTTAATCGCCTTGTCGAAACCGATCTCCTCCAGCCATTTGACCTTTTCATCATCACCAGCGAAGCCGATGACCTTGCAGCCCTTGATCTTTCCTATTTGTCCCACGAGTGAGCCGACAGCTCCAGCAGCGCCGGTCACCACGAGTGTCTCACCGGCTTTAGGCTTACATAACTCCAGCAGACCAAAGTAAGCGGTAGCACCAGGCATACCCACAGCACCGACACCCAAAGAGGGAGATAAGTTTTTGAAATCCGGCAACTTGTACACATTATCGTCAGGATTATTGCGTTTAATCTTAGTTGTATCAATAATGCAGTAGTCACACCATCCTCTATGTGAAACGACTCTAGTTCCGACTGGGTATTCGAGGTGTTTGGATTCTTGCACTAGTCCCACTTGAAATGAAAACTGGTCATATGGCACAGAATGACGGAAGTTATATGCTCGTATATACGGATCAACACTTATCCACTCAGCTTTGACCAGGAACTCTCCATTCTTGAGTGGCGGGAGTTCATGTTCCACAATTTCGAAGTCATCACGTTTTGGTAAACCTTGAAAATGTTTTTTCACTACGTATTTGCGTGCCTTAACCATTGTGCACGGACTGTCTGAGGAGACTGGCATCATAAATTACATAGATCCACTGTTTATATCCTGTGCAGTCACGTGGACCTACCTGCTCACCCACACAACTAGTTTATTAGTGAACTATGGACGTTTAAGTCTCGCCTTGCATAAGTGTGGCTTGGTCATCTGATAAAAAATATGTACATCAATCAACTGTAATTGAAGTTCACTAAGATTTTAGTGCTTAAGCAACAATGTTGGTGTTATTGCTTTTTATTACGTGTTTTTTGTGTTGCATAAAATACATAATCTTTCAAACTTGGCTACGAAGACTTAGTTATCTCCCACCCAAACTAGATAGGATATTATTATAAAATTCGAGACTAGATGTCCTTGAAACATCTATGTACCTATTTAGTTTTGTCCTGCTCGCAAACCGTAGCTTTGCTATATCACTTGTTCTATCTTTGCCACAAAGGATGCAGATAATATTATATCATCTTATTTATTAAAATGATGTGTAAAAACTAAACAAAAAACTTTTGGTAGCCGTAAAGTTGCAAACACAATAAGGCGAATCGATGTGGCAGGAGTTTTAACCCAAAAAAAGTCGATGCAAACAGACTGCTATGATGAGATTTCGAGGGTCAAATCTTCCTGGTTTCTTTAATTTGTTTGTTTGATTATTTGTTTGTTTCAACGCGCTAATCTCAGGAACTATTGGTCTTATTTAAAAATTCTTTCAGTGTTAGATAGTCCAATAATCGAGGAAGGTTATAAGCTATATATATATCATCACGCTACTATCAATAGGAGCAGAGTACCAATGAAAAATGTTACAAAAATGGGGAAAATTTTACCCATTCTCTCTTATGTGACGCAAGCGAAGTTGCGCGGGTCAGGGTAGTATCCTGCTATGCGTCGTATGAGTTTGTTATGTTTCTGCGGTATGATGCGACACCGCAGTTTTGTGTGTACTACCTTTAAAGATCGTAATCTGGTTTTAGTAGCATTTTAGAGTCTAGTATTTATAGATATAATACCTTTTGTTGTCTAGTGTTTTGGTTCGCATTGGCCTTGGCGAAACTTGCGAAGGCTTACAATGTCTTAGATGGGCTTAGTACATTATTACTTGGATGAAACTAACATAAGTATGATTAGAAAGTAAATGCCACGCTTCTTATTAAATAGCCTATTATACCTATAGTATCTGAAGCAACGAGTACTACAATTATGAATTTGAGATGATCATGAAAATTGCTGTGCTGTTACATGCTTCTTTCGTTGGATTGATTGAGATTAATAGTATAAATTAATTATGTAAGAACAAAATATTAAGTTTTCAGTTTGTTGGAGACTCCAACGGAATGAAACAAATATATAGGACAAACAGTTGTGGGAAAAGTTCGTAATCGTGGGAAAATAAGATTTTTTATTACTTATTTGATATTTAATGTAATAAGTGTGATAGTAATCTTTATAACAAGAAATAATGTTCTTACATTTTTACAACTGCCTTTCCAATATTCTCACCATTTAACATTCCCACAAAAGCGTCATAAATCTTGTCAAAACCTTCAGTGATGTGTTCCCTTACTTTTATTTCACCCGAATTAATCCACTTTATGATCTCTTCATACGCTTCATGTGAGCGCTCCAGCCAACGAGTTATGAGAAAACCTTCCATTTTCAATTGTTTGAATATTAAATCAAGCTGCAGGATCGTCGCTTTAGGCATTTTATAAGGCGCTTCATTATACGCACTAATGCTACCACACACAGCCACTCTACCAAATTCACGCATCTGATGAATGATCAAGCTGCTGATCTCTCCACCGACGTTGTCGAAGTACATGTCCACTCCTTCAGGCGCGGCTTCCTTTAATTCCGCCGCGATGTCGGCTGTCTTGTAGTTAATCGCCTTGTCGAAACCGATCTCCTTCAACCACTTGACCTTTTCATCATCACCGGCGAAGCCGATGACCTTGCAGCCCTTGATCTTTCCTATTTGTCCCACGAGTGAGCCGACAGCTCCAGCAGCGCCGGTCACCACGAGCGTCTCACCGGCCTTAGGCTTACACAGCTCCAACAGTCCAAAGTAAGCGGTAGCGCCAGGCATACCCACTGCGCCAAGACACAAAGACGGACTCAAGCCGTTTAAGTCTGGCAATTTGTGTACACCATTGTCAGGGCTGTTTGGGTTCTCATGACCTGGACCTATAATGCAGTAGTCAGACCATCCTCTATGAGCGATGACTCTAGTTCCAACTGGATACTCGGGATCTTTCGAGTCTTCCACTGTTCCCACTTGGAAGGCGAATTGATCATACGGCACCGGATAACGGGGATTGTACGCACGGTGGTACGGATCTACGCTAATCCACTCAGCTTTGAATAGGAACTCTCCATCTTTGAGTGGCGGGAGTTCTTGTTCTACAATTTCGAAGTCATCACGTTTTGGTAAACCTTCAAAATGTTTTTTGACCACGTATTTGCGTGCTTTTACCATCGTGGTCGTTCGTGCTCGGGTTGGTGGCGGCGACTGACTATAAATTAAATAAACCGAACCAAACAGTTTATATCCTGTCATTTTGTAGTTGTTGTTACCCAGGCATATGCATTGTGTTCACATTGTGTCGTTCACTCACACACCTATTTACGTGGATGTTTACGTACCGGACAGTGGACACGTATGTAGCCTTGGTTACATTTCAGTGTATCTTGAAGCCAATTAAGGCCTGAAACTGCGTTAAGCGGGCGCCCGCGACGGACAACCGTCTCGTGTCCACGCGCGTCGACACGCAGGCGGGCTCCGCAGGAACGCGCCGGTCCCCGTCGCGGGTACCCGTCGCGGAGACCGGAGTTACGGAGTGTCGCTAGTTCAATTTTAACGGTGTGCATGTACAGTACGGAGTGTCGCTAGTTCAATTTTAACGGTGTGCATGTACAGTCGTATCCATGGAGAACCTAATATATTATTACGCAGCAAAACGACGACTAGCAGAAAAGAAACGGCAGCCAATAAGCCCATTTATTGAATCCAGGTTGCTGTGCGGGGAATTTGTTGTAAAGTTCAGTAAATTAAGAGAAAATGAAAGTTCATTTTACACAATATTTTAAAGTTACGATACCGGTCTATGACGAATTATTTTCGAAACTGGAACCATATTTGAAGGTCAACAGTTTAAGGGTAAAACCTGCATCAGTCATATCACCAATTTTTTCTACCCAAATTTCAAATTTCTACCCATGCCGCTGTTCGTGCATCCCGGTCTTTATATAGTTCAGTCGACTGGTCCCATATTTTTTTTTTTTTTTTTTTACTCACACACGGTCATTTGATTCCAAACTAAGCAGAGCTTGTACTATGGTAACCAAATAACTGATAAACATACGTATATACTTCTAAATACATACTTATATAGATACATTAACATCCAGGCTCAGAACAAATACTCGTGCTCATCACACAAAGATTTGTCCCGGGTGGGATTCGAACCCACCACACGCGGCGCTACGGTTGTTGCGGCGAGGTGACCGCTTAAACCACTGCGCCAAACGTGCAGTTATACAGCAGTTATATGGCAGGGTGAGACTGCACTTCCACAATAACTCTTTCTGTATCGAAAGACATTTTCCTCCGACCGTGCGTGCGACCCGTATCACCTAGCGTTGTTGACTGAACGAGTCCGTACGTGTTACCGCCGGCGGGCACCGCGCGCCATGCCGCGCGGGCACCCGCAGCGGTCTCCGTCGCAAGGAGGCGGGCCCCGCTACGCGGGTGCAAGGCGCGTGTCCCCGTGCGGGGCGCCCGCGCGGATCTCCGCGACGGAGCACTTTTGTATGAAACCGCGCGAGTGCCCGCTTAACGCAGTTTCAGCCCTAAAATGTTTACATGCTACTTTAATTTAGTAATTTAACAATACAAAGTCTGTAAAAAGTTCTGTAGATGGTTATTTATTTCCAGTTTTATCCGATTTTTTTAAATTTATTCAAGCTAATAACATTGTTTGATAATGCAATTGCAATTGTTGAATAAAATCATTCCCACAGCATAATAAAATTAAATGACTGTATCTTTCAAATAATTTGGAATAATGGAAGTCTAAAAATAGACCCGATTATACAATCAATTAAAATTTGTAGGTGCTGGAATATAATACCACAAAACCCAGGAGTCTTAAAAATGTAAATGATAAGTACTGCATAAAATATTACATGCTATCAAGTAATCAGAGATTACGTCTTCATAATCAAATTGTAAACATGCTTTGAGATGTGAATGAACGATAAAATGCCAAATTTTATAAATAATATGAAAAAATGAGAACGCGCTTCTACAAGGCGCAAATTCTACACCGACACTCACGCTGAAAGGTTATAGAGTAAGATCCCAGAGCTGCCAGACCTACGTCATTTTAGCAGAGCTGAAATTTTGAGGATTGTTAGTATAAAGGGTCTGTTAAGAGGTATGCACATCCACTACCTTGAAAGCGGGGCCGTTTCTGAGGTAGCGCGGAGTGAAGGTGCGTAAAAAACGACCCAACCTACGTTATAGTAGCAAAGTTGGTTTTCAGATATGTTATTAATGATATTATGTAGAATTAAAATTGACTATTGCCAGACCGTTTCCCGGGGCCATTACTTCTGCCAGACGCCTTAAATGTTGTTAAAAAATGAGGTCAACTACGTCATAGTAGCAAGCCTAAATTTTATATATGTTATTAAAGGTACAATTTTAAGACCCCCTGTATGCGGACAGACCATTCCGCAGGGCCCTTTGTCCCCTAGACGCCATTAAACTTTCTCTATGAGTGCGAGAGTAAGAGCATTATTCATACGCATAAATGAAAAACAATTGAATTAAAAAAATAAAAATTGAAAAATTATTGAATACTAGCTGACCCGCGCATCTTTGCTTGCGTCACTTAAGAGAGATAGGTCAAAATGTTACATAAACGGGTTATGTAACATTTTTCACTGGTACTCTGCTCCTATTGGTCGTAGCGTGATGATATATAGCTTATAGCTTTTCTCAATAAATAGGCTATCCAACAGTAAAATATTTTTTTATTCGCACCAGTAGTTCCTGAGATTAGCGCGTTCACACAAACAAACAAACTTCTCAGCTTTATAAAATTAGTATAGATTAAAAGTACTTGGAGTGTTTAGGTATCTTCCTAAACATTCCAAGTACTTTTAATCCGGGAACATTATATAACTCGCAGATAAATTTTTGAATTACATCAAATATATTTTGTTCCTTCGCTTTATCATTAGATAATTCAACTTCTCCGAATTGAACAAAAGCTTCTTGATATTCTGGCGATTTCTTCAAAATTTTAAATGGTCTGAGCTGAATTGATGTAGATGCTGCACGGCTACAACTTTTCATTAACACGTATACAGTCGGCGATGTGAATGAGAAATTCCACCGGCAAAATGTTAAAAAATTCGACGCAAGTAATTTACCTCCTTGTAAATCTGAATTGCTTCAACAATTTCGACGAGCAAATTATATTGCGGGTGTCTGGAGTAATGCTCATATAAAGCGTCCTAGCATTTTAAGCCCAGCAAATAAAGGGTGGGTTCTAAAGGATAACATTATCATTTTAAGTGGTTTGATGGTGACCAATTGCCAAGTTTCGTAAGCGAATCACTTGAAAACGAATTAGGTATTTTATTTTAACTATAAATTATTTCAATATACCTACTTGTAACTGTTTTCAACATCATTACCTACATTTTTTTTTACAGAGAATTCAAGTAACAATGAAGACGATGGTGGAGATGATTTAAATATTCAATTTGATGAGGGAAGTAAGAGCACAGATAATGATGATGATGATGAATGACTACAATTTTTTTTTCATAATTTTTGTGAATAGTGTAAACCATATCTATTTTTAAAATAATTCCCAAAATAATGTTACTTATCTTCCTAAACACTCCAAGTACTTTTAATCTATACTAATTTTATAAAGCTGAGAAGTTTGTTTGTTTGTGTGAACGCGCTAATCTCAGGAACTACTGGTGCGAATAAAAAAATATTTTACTATTGGATAGCCTATTTATTGAGAAAAGCTATAAGCTATATATCATCACGCTACGACCAATAGGAGCAGAGTACCAGTGAAAAATGTTACATAACCCGTTTATGTAACATTTTGACCTATCTCTCTTAAGTGACGCAAGCAAAGATGCGCGGGTCAGCTAGTATTCAATAATTTTTCAATTTTTATTTTTTTAATTCAATTGTTTTTCATTTATGCGTATGAATAATGCTCTTACTCTCGCACTCATAGGGAAAGTTTAATGGCGTCTAGGGGACAAAGGGCCCTGCGGAATGGTCTGTCCGCATATAGGGGGTCTTAAAATTGTACCTTTAATAACATATATAAAATTTAGGCTTGCTACTATGACGTAGTTGACCTCATTTTTTAACAACATTTAAGGCGTCTGGCAGAAGTAATGGCCCCGGGAAACGGTCTGGCAATAGTCAATTTTAATTCTACATAATATCATTAATAACATATCTGAAAACCAACTTTGCTACTATAACGTAGGTTGGGTCGTTTTTTACGCACCTTCACTCCGCGCTACCTCAGAAACGGCCCCGCTTTCAAGGTAGTGGATGTGCATACCTCTTAACAGACCCTTAAGGCTGCGTTTCCACCAGAGATGTGCGAGGATGCGTAGCGAGGGATGTGTTTGTAAAGAACCAATAGAATCGCTTCATTTACCTCGCCTCGGTCAGCACAGCTCTGGTGGAAACGGCTCAGCGGAGCTAGATTTTTGCGCATACAAAACAAGCGAGGAATGTGTGCGAGGGATGTGTACGAGGGATGTGTGCGAGGGATGTGTTGAGAAGGATGTGTTGCGAGGTTTGCGCATACTGTACCAGCCAGTCCACAGACGGAGTTTGTTGGAAGTAGAAGTGCGTAAAATAGATATGGATAATTGGAAAAAGAAGATACTTTTATATTTAACAATCGCAACGCATCCTCGCACCACACATAATGCGCATTTTCACAGCTCCGCTACACATCCTCGTAGACACATTTTCATCGCACAGCTTTGGTGGAAACACCCACACATTTTCACAGCACAGCTAGACATCCTCGCACGACACATTTCCATCGCACATCTCTGGTGGAAACGCAGCCTTATACTAACAATCCTCAAAATTTCAGCTTTGCTAAAATGACGTAGGTCTGGCAGCTCTGGGATCTTGGTCCATTAGGCGTTAACCTCAAATTTTACAATTTATCACTTCTAAATGTTTGATCTACTTGACTCGGATATAATACAGTATAGAATATACCCAAGGAATTGACTCCTAGTCAGCGTGGTTAGTACCAGGTTGCTTATTTCGGTCTACTGGATGTGTGTAAGCCTAAGCCATTCATTCGTATATAGTGACCGGCGCTACTTGAGCTGTCGGCTTAGGGCGCGTTCCCACTATATCGTGACGATAGATAATCTTGTAGTTTTATGTGTCGTGGCTCATGTGTTTAAATGGAGGTGTTTACATAAAGACCGACACGACTTACTGTCGTCTACGACATTTTTTGCATTGACGACAGATTGTCGTGACAGTGGAGACGGCTAGATACAACAGTCGATAAACGATTTTTTGACGACAATCAATCGTTAAAATGGGAACAGCTAGAGACGACAGTCGTCCAAGGATAAATGAATCGTTACGACATAGTGGGAACGCGCTCTTACGCGTGGGACAGATAGGAAAGTTCAAGGGTTGCAAGTTCATCGGCTTCACCGGTGATGATGCCAAGTATAACTGGCTAGAGAGACCTCATAAAATAAAGAACATTCCTATACAATAAATTCCTTTATTTCAAAGCCTATTCTATAAAATTCTTACATACAAATAACTCGAAGTAAAACATAAGGCTATAAATAATACTAAACATTAAAAATAAAATATAACTTGTTAAAAATATTATCACAATTGACTTTGGCTCTATTCTAGTGTTTACAAACTCATTTTTCGTAAGGAAATGCGGAAGACAACAAGGTTTTCTAGTAACTTGAATGGTAAACTGTGTCATGTGTCATTTTCATTTCATTTCATTTCATGTTGTTGCTCACGACTATGAAAACTAAGGCAACTGAAACAGAACTTTTGTGTTGACCGGAGTGATTTCAATGTGTCCATTATATATAAATATTCTTAACTGAATACCGCTAAAAGACAGTATAACATAGTCATACTTTGTCTTGAATGTGAAAGAAAAAAATGTAGCAAGTGGCCGGGTTTTTGTGCGTGTTTACAAACAATATTTATTATTGTTTACTGTGTTTCGTAAATCTAATCTATTATTTTTATAGATATGTTGGCAAAAATAAATTCAGAATAACTTTAAACCTAGGTGGTATAGGCATTTTAGAATTACAATGCCGTTTATTTTAGCGTATTGTTATCAAACAATAGTAGGTTTATCGTTCAGTTGCACACGCCGTTCGAGTTAACACTTTAGTGATAACTGATAAGCCAAAAAGGTATCTTGTCAAATGAGTGTACGAATACACCGTGACAGACAATTTTACGGCACAAAATTTGTACAATTTTGCTGAAGATGATTGTGCATGTCTACACATTATCACCGTAGTAATGCAATGGTGAAATAATATTTAATATTGAGCAACTTCGAAATCCGTGTATGGAAAACTGACAAGCAATATTATAGTTAATCTCTAGATAAAGTAATAGCAACTTTTTTTGTCTATCATCAAGGATATTTCAACACCGTTTTTATTTTATTGAGGATTGACTTCTCATAAAGGTTTTTTCTGGTTATTCAAGCCCTGCTCGTAGCAAGCACATGCATTTAAGCGCATAGAATGCCTAACACTATGAAAATTGTACAAATATCCCGCAGTTTATGCGGCATTCTCAAATGCGTATATCATAGCGCTACTTAAAATTCAGAAGTTTCAGTGCTGAGTCGTGAGCTCCGTTATCCGTAAGTGTTTTCAACTTATTCCCTTATTACAGGAAAACTATCTTTAATTTCTTATTGGCTGTAAATTGCTAAAGTTTCGATTTTACTAAGTTGGATTAAGTGGCGATTTGTCTTCGCATTCCTTCGCAACTGTTACCAGACAGTGCACTTATGTGTAGGGTTCATAGGCGAGCCGGGAGGGCAACGGAACTCTCGGGCGAAGTCATGAGAGTTGGACAAAGTGCCTATAACACGGAATCGTCCCGGAGAATGTACCGCTGTCTTCAACTTGTTGCGCATGGCTTCCGGACGCATTGCGCCGCACCATACCTGTTTTGATGATATGATATTTTAGTCATAGCAATATGTTTGTGTAGGTTATAATTGTCCGTATTTATGCAAAATGGAACCACACGACAATTTTTCAATTTTTATTTTTTAGCGGAATACTAATATAGAAATGGTCTAAAACCTTATACAAAAAAGAACGACGCAATTTTCGCCTCAGAAATAGGGTTTATTAAAAGCATAACAGAACCAACTACAACTCATAGAGCTGCACATGTTTTTGTAAAACCTTTGATATCTCAAAAGTACGTATTTGCTGTGTGGTTCCTTTTTGCATAAATATGGACAATTCTGCTTCTTTTTTAGGTTTTATCTGTCATTTGAGTAAGTTAACGGTTGGAAAATTTGTTCATTGAGAGCTCAAGAAATGAATGATTGCTTTAAAGTTGTGAACATGCTTGAGCTTACTTCTTTCGTGAAAGAAGTTTTTTACTAAAATATTACATTAGACATATCTACCGTATGCATGAATTTGCTATACATTTTACGTATATTTCTACATAATATATGAACTAAAATAGCTGACCTGTGCAAAGTTGAGAAAGAAAAGTTGTGTGTGCGTGTGGTTCAGTCCAGGTAATGTTTCACCGGCGACTCCGTTCTTCTGTACCCAGTGCACGTACGCGCGGAACGCTTGCTTCACACCACCGTTATCTGCTATGTTCTCGCCCTGATCACAAAAATAGAATTAACAATACTATCTATTGATAATCATTCTTCTTTGTTCTCATCAAATGTAACTACTGATACGGCCGAAATATACTGTGTTAAATCAAAATGTTGCACTGTCGACGCAATATATTATTATCTGTACATAAAACAGTTAATAGAATCTTGATTACTTTTGTACTAAATTAAGATTCTTAGATTTAATTAACTAAACAAAACTAACTTTTTGTAGAATCACCATCTTTTTGTTCCGTATTAAAATCCCCGCAACACAAACCCAAAATCAAAGTTCGTGGCTACTCGAGCACTTTGATCATGCAATTACGTCATACATACATGCTTTACAAATTGTACAGTTAGTCATCTATAACAAAGTTCAAATATTATATATAGTCTTTCTATCCTATGAAATTCCTTCTATCTATCTAATTAGCCCGTTTCCACCCACTGTTGAGTATAAACCTCCCCCTCAGTACGCCACTTTATACGGTCTTGCGCCAGTCGCATCCATTGCAGCCCTAACATTAAATGATGTCGTCCGACCATCCAGTTTTGTTTGTTTGTTTTTGTTTTTAAAAAAGACAACTCCCGCACTAATAATTACTCTTGTGTCGCAGGGACTTTTACAAACATTCAAAAAACGGACACAAAGTACAAGCAGACCCGAATCAATTATTTATAGATCGCACAAATAATTGTCCCGCGTGGGAATCGAAACCCACGACCTCCCAACGCAGTGGTTGCGGCGTGGCGACCTAAACTACTGCGCCATGGAGGCAGTTGGGGTCTTATGAAATTCCTTACTTGAGTGTTAACTCCATCAAGTTTCATGTTAACTTCAGGTACAACGTAGCGTCCATACTGGTCTATGAGACACTGCGCTCGTCTGTGGAACGCTTCGATGGCAGAGTCCGACCACCAGCGGTGAAGATTCCCGTCGCAGTCGAACAGCCGGCCCTTGTCGTCGAAACCGTGGGTTATTTCGTGACCTGAAGATTACATCACAATAAGACATCAAATTACAAGTACATAAACTGAAGGGGAAGCTCACGTAGAATTCTAAATTAAAATAGCTTGTCACTGTCTGCCTAGGTTTCGCAATATAACTTAGAGATAACGTAAGTTATTAATGAAATAATTATCCAAATCAGCCCAATAGATTCAGAGCTTGCTTCAGCTTTCAATACTTGTTCAGGTTACGAGAACCTGTAGCTGTTACTGATTTGAATGGAGGTGACTACGAGTTTTTAGACCACGATATGTTAAGATGTTAATCATCATTATAGGCTTATAGAAACAACTTTGACTAAATAAAATTCGAATCAATAAGTATGAATAGTGAATAACGAATATGACAAATATATAAATAAATTAGAAATATATAAAAAAATATATAAATTAGAACAATTTTGTTCAGTGTAATCTATAGCAAAATAAAAAGACGATTGTCACCAGCTGGATTACGCCGTGATAACGACTAAGTTATTTACGTATTAATTAGATAATAATAAACAACACAGACAGTGACATACACGTGTTAAGATTACGTTTAATTTGACATGTTATTATTTCCGGGCTTCTCCTACTAGTATTATAAATGCGAACGTTTGTGAGTATGTATGGATGTTTGTTACTCTTTCACGCAAAGAGGTAGTCTTGGAGAAATTTGGTATGTAGGTAGGTGAAGATCCAGAATAACACATTGGCTACTTTATATTCCGGAGTTTCCGAAGGATCGGGGCTAACACGGTAAAGGATTCCACGCGCATGAAGTCGCGAGCGGCCTCTGGTATAAAATATTGATAAATAATCTATAGTTTCAAGGCAAAAACTAGAAAAACTATAAGTCAAAAAATATATACTTAGCCAAGTGTTAATGATCTATTGAAACCCTTATCTTTTTAGTCCGAGCACGTTACATCGAAGTATTTTATCATTATTGGTTTAGTACGGTAATTTCCTTGTACACCTGACGAAATATTGCGTGTCATGGTTTGAAAAACCGCAAGTATGATGACCGGGCCTAAACGTTGAACCGGATTTAGTGGACTGTCACAATTATTGCACCATGCTAGGAAATTATGGCAAGATTTTCCAACACACAAAATTTGGTAAAGGGTTCATTATTTGATCTCGCGTTGGCGTTTAGAAAATTGTTTAATACGAACATGAAGAAGGAGACCAGAAGCTACTATTTTTAGATAACTAAAATATTAATATTGTATCCGTGAACAAAACAAACCCCACGTATCTCAACCACAGCACCATAGTTACCTGCCTATCTCCTAAATCTAAATGATATTTATCTTACAAGGAACCTCTTGTACGGATTTAATATTGTTTGTGACCAAACTTTGATAACACAACGAAAACAAAGACACAAACTATGTAAACAAAGATAGATTTGGTGTTATCAATGTAAAATCACTGGTTACTGGTACTTCCTGGTTGTTCCCTCTTTAGGTTTTATGTAACGTAGAGGCTGCCCGCGGCTTCGTCCGCTGCTCCACTCTGTTTATTCATAGCGTGAAGTTATACAGCCATTGGCCTTTCTCGAAAAACGGACTAAACACTTTTTTTTCAATTTGGACCAGTAGATCCGAAGATTAGCGCGTTTGAACAAACAAACTCTTTACACATACATAATATCACGCCCGTTATAGTGTGTAGGCCAAATCTCGGGCATTAAAAATGCTAGTCCCATGTAATAGGGGGCGAACCTATTGCCATATAGCTTTAAATTAATATAAAATTTCCATGTCACAATATTAGTTACCGTACATCTCCGAAACGGCTTAACCGATTCTCATGAAATTTTGTAAGCATATTGAGTAGGTTTGAGAATCGGCCAACATATATTTTTCATACCACTAAAAGTGACACTACTTTTTTTTATTTATAATGCAAAACAACGTTTGAGTCAGATATCAAAAGTATAAATTAGAGTACAATAAGTTCATCACCTATAACGACTCCAATGCCGCCATAGTTGAGCGACCTGGGGAAGTGTCGGTGGTAGAAGGGCGGCTGCAGAATACCGGCTGGAAACATGATCTGATTCTTGTTGCGACTGTAGTAAGCGTTCACTACGGCAGGCGCTGTGTTCCAAAGAGTCTTGTTCACTGGCTGACCGATACTGGAAACACATTATTATAAATTAAATCGATTATTTCTTTGTGTTACAAATGCCTACGTACATATATCAGGTAGAGTTGTTTAGTGCCAATATTTACTGTAAAGTTAAAGCCGTTCTTTAGTACATATTAATATGGAACGGGTGGTAAAACAGTCGTTATAATATAAGAGACACGTCAGAATTCCTTAATGTCTTAGCAGATGATGTCTTTTGTCCTCAGCAGATAAAAACATCTTATGAGACCTAGATTACCTACCTTACCTATAACTGCATCCTATTTAACGTTTGCGAGTAACTCAATTACAGAATCAAAAGGAGAATAATAATAGATGATGTCTTCATCTATTGCCTGCCTTAAAGATACCTAAGTTTTACTTGTATATGAAATCACGAAATAAATTCCACTGTCTTTGCTATGCATGCTAGACCTTCTCTTTAGTTTGTTTATTTGATTTATGCTTTATTCTTACCACATTTACATAATAATCCTAGCACGTGTTCTGCTAGCGCGTTGCCATGAACTTCAATACGGCGCTTAGATGACTGTGTCGTTACCGTGTCATTGAGTTGTTTAGTTTAAAAATAGCCTGGAAAATTTATGTTATGATACTGCACTATGACATGAACACGAATGAAATTATGCTTTTCCGTGTCTGCATTGAGTTACATATTTCTAGCGCAATGCTTGTGCAGGCGCTATCTAATATCACTCGTTGTCAAACAAGTAATTTGATCGGTAAATAAATTGCAAAATGGGCAAGCTAGGAACTAAACAAGTTATGCGATACCTTCTCAATGTTCAAACGCATATACAATTTCTATATCAACTTACCGCGATTGCTCCATCTTAGTCAAATGCTGCAATATGTTAAGAATATTTTCGAAATACTTGTCTGGATGTATCGTCACTTCTTTATACCTATCATCGAGTTCTTTCTTGTTAAGAATAAAATCTGGATACCCTATCCTCAACATCATAGCATCAACCTTATGAGCGGCAAGCTTCTTCGTCTTATCATCAATCCAGTCAGTAATTCTTAACAATTCTCTAAACGATTGTTGTATTTCTCTCGTCATTGTCAATGTGTCGTTCTTGCTCATTTCGTCGAAGTATTTTCGAACAAACATTGAGCCTAACGCCATTCCCATGTTTGAGTTGACTTGTGACACGCAGTTCTTCCATCTTGGTGGAGCTTGCTCTCTTCCGAATAGTATGTAGTAGAACCTGAAGATTTTAAAGATGGAATTATATATTATATGATGTAATGATGCTCTCCGACAACTCCTAAACTAACAGGCTGCGTAGATACTGTAGCAGGGGGGTTCCACTCCGCAAAGTAGGTATGATCGGCCGCCGGGCCGCATATGCGGCCTATCTCAGTAGGTTGCCACTTGGCGCGCTCGCTGACCGCGTCGCGCGATTTAGTGCTAGCTACACTTATCTATTTCCTTAATCTGTTTTCTGTTTAAATAAAAAAAATGTCAACTAAACAACAAATATCCCGTAAAAAAAGCTAAAAGATACTGTAGGGTTTATGTGTGAACAAAGACAATACGGAATCGAAAATATCATAATAATATAATAAATAATATATAATATAATAATAATATATAAATATCATTTTTTAATATCGTCGGCGCAAGCCACGGAATACCTATTAAAAAAGTGGCGGCGGCCAATCGTTCGTTCTATTCGCTTCTTTGATTTTACCTATAGTAAAGTTATGTAGATACCTATATTTATTTAATGGTCAGACAGCAATACAATTATAATTTTATTTTATAATGGTTAATGGGTTTTTCAGACACTATTAGGAACAGATTAACATGTTTTGAAGTATTGTATTTGCATAGGTACACACTGTTCTCTTTATAGATTTAATTTAATATTTATATCGACTAGTGATAACCCTGTGTTCCGGCGGTGAAACCGGAGACGCGCGGCGATACCCAATGGAGTATGAACGCTCGCGCAGCGCGATAAGTTTCAATTTCGTGTGGCAGTCGTTAGTGTAGGTAATTTTTTATGCCTAAACTTCACTTTTGTTCGGAAGTGGACCTTCTGTACGGTAGTACTATTACTTATTCTGTGACTGTAGGTCTAAGTCTATATGGTAAATAGATTTATGTATCACATATTGAAATGTTTGCTCTTATTGATGAAGATTTGTATGAATGTTGTACTCACTGTTGCTTAGCAGACTGAAATCTGTCGTCGAGGTTGTTGACCCTGTGCCTCACGAATCTCCACAGAAGGTAATTTGCCAAAACGCTCGGCTCGGTTTCTTTTATCAATTGAACTAGATGCTGTTGATACAACGAACATTTACATTTAATAAATTGAGAGTAAGTGAACATTGAGATAAACATTTAACTATTTAGTATTTCAATTTGCATTTCGGGCACACTTTACAATCAATATCAATCAAAAGATGTTTGACATGAGTTACATAAAAAGTAAAAACAAAATAGAAGGCAAGCTTTTTAGGTAGCAAAATTCTGAGTTCATATAATAAGTTACAAAAAGACTACGTTATGTGAAATTCACAAAATCGCTTATTTCAAAGTACAAACCCTAGTTTTGTACTTATTAGATAGAGGAATGGTATATTATACTTACTCTGACATAGCATAGTGCAAATAACACGACAGTTTCATTGGAATGTACGGTCCTGTTCATCACGATGCATAAGTACCGTCTCCACTTTACTTCGGGGACTAATTCCTCTAATTTTTTTAATGGCATTCTTCGGTAGAGCTCTGATACATTTCTTCTGTCTTCAGGCGCTGACGTGATCTTTGCTAATCTTACAAATAGAAACGAGAGAGAATTCAGATAATACAATTTAGATTTAAATTAAATAATACAATTTCGATATTAATTTCAGGAAAGTTGTTACCATGTAGGTCGTTAATTTTATTTAACACAAGCAAATTTTTTAGTTCTCTATTTTGAAATATATTACGCTTACGATTCAACATGTTCCGTTGCTCTTAAATGCTCTCTTTGCGACTTAACTAAAATAATAGTAGAAAATAATAAAATAGTTGTCTTACTTAATTTCAAACTTAATAAGTTCATTCGCACTGGCTTCGACGTGAGTCAAAGTGCCCCCCAATAATAAGGCTATTGTTTTTAAATACTCTTTGTAAGCGTCTAAGTACATTTTATTTGATTCTTGGAGAAAATAGTCCCTTGTCGGAAGTCCTGAAACACAATACATTACATTAAAGATCAGAATTTTGAGTATTAACAAAATTATTTATTGAACAAGGAAATTACCTAAACTCGTTTGATCAAACTGTATCACGAATTCATCTGAATTCTTTATATCAGGTCCGACCCACTCGGAAATCAAGATATCGTTATTGTACAAGCGTAGTTTTGCCATCAGTTCTAACCAGTCGAAACCGTCTTTTTTCCACTTAGGATTCAGAATCGGCCAGCCTCCGAGGAGTTCTAACAAGTCTACGAGTGGCTGATGACCACGTTTTTGCAATATCTCATAATTCATACAAGATTTGAAAAGATATCTCGCTTTTAATGCCGCGTCGCCTTTTGCCGGGTCATTTGTTTGAAATAATTCCTGTGTAGCATCTTCTACTGTGTCATCAGGAGTAGGCTTTTCTTTAGATTTTTTAATTCTCTTATTATGTGACATCAGTCTTCTACCGTACCTTATTTCTTTAGACTTGATTATAAACTTTCTTCTATGTATCCTTTTCTCTGGTTTAGACATAAATTCAGACGTGTATCTTTTTGTTCTATCTTTTTTCCGATACTTTTTCGCCATGTATCTATGGAATTTGTGCTTCATTTTTGATAATGGTTTTATCATTTTCTTGGATTTTCTGTCCAAATATCTACGAATTCGGTTAATTATCTCCCTTTTTTCCGTTTCATTATTAGTTCGCTGCTCATCATCTTCCAAACTAATAGCGTTATTCTTACAAGGTTTTATCTTTTCTAAGAAATTATCAGTTAAATCAAGATGCGGTCCAGGGTATATACAAAGAACTTTTTCGGTAGGTTTAAACTCTAGCAAATCTTTTAAAACAGTGTCTAAGTTTTCTCTTAGCATTTCGAACGTATCATACCTGAAATAGATTTGTAAAACTAAGCACCACAGTTCAATGAACAAATTTTAATATAGTATGATTAATATTATTAACATTCGCTTACCCTGCTTTATCGGCCGGTATAGGATTCAATGAAGCCCAGTTGCCACACGCATATTGATAAAAGTCGTGGCAAGGATCAGCTTCAGCATCCATATATTGCTTCATTATTTTAGCCTGAGTATTTCTAATCGTATCTTTGTCTCCTTGGCCCTTCCAGAAAGCGTGGATACCTACACAGATACCAGGAAGTAGTTGATAGTCTAACCGTTGTTAGTCCAAATGAAATCAATGTACAACATAAATGCCTTTGAATGACTAACCTTGACTCATTTGGGCCAGCCTTCAATTGGATAATTCGTACAACGACGTACGTAAACTATTTATCAATTTGATTTTACTCTCTACTGCGTGCACGAGACACAAATTGCTAAATGAGTCAAGCACCTTTGATAAAACATTGTTTACAAAAGTAAAGTATGGAAGTTTTGTTGTTACTCATACCTGAATATGATTTGGAAGGTTTATAGATGTGAGCAGAGGCGATCATTTCTCCTTCCTCCAGTTCTGGCTGGCCACGAATTTGTTCGACAACATCGTCCAAAGGACCGCGGTCTACGTGCGTCTCTGGATGTACTATGCTGTAGAATTGTTACATATACTAATTATTTATTTTAACTTATATAAATTTGCGCTTGCCTGACAAAATCATATCATTGACACTAAGAGCCAAAATCTCGCAGAGTTAAAGTACAAAAGGGGGTAAGACAGAAACAGCAACATACGAATAAATATCTTACAAAATTTAAACAACTTGTAGGGGAGGAACAAAGAGAAGAAAACACAGATGCAAACACTATCAAATAAATTTTCTATAAATTCATTCATTTTTACAAAATAAGTATGTGAGGGAAAGGTGATTTACTATGCACTTACCTTTCAATACTCTCATCGTCATCGTACTGGCTGTAATCTGTTTCATATTCGTCCTCTGCTTCGCTTTCACTGTCAACGCGATCGTATTCAGATTCGCCAGCTTCATCTTTCCGCAGATGTCGTGTATTTTCCTCACTAGAAAGGAGACTACTAAGGGTCTATTTTCGATGGAATATCTTATTATTTCTTAACATACTTAAACGTACAGATAAAAAGATCTCTTTCTGAGTAGTACTTAACTTCTTGAAGGAATACATCGATAGAATTTTACTTTAGGGATGTTTAATTATACGAATACTATTTTGGGCTTGTTTTTCAAGTAGAAAACACTAACAATTAGGGCGTAACTACCTATTTCAGGTTTACTTAATGTCTAAATAGAGAATGTTAGAAATAATGTAGTGTTAGGTTTTTATTTGTCAACAACTCACTCGTCATCCTGCGAAGTAAATGTAAAACGGCTCATTCGCTTCACCCTGGTCGGTGTTCCATGCTGCTTGCCCTCTGTGTTCCATATTAAAATATCACTTGTCACATTGCCTTCATAAACTTCCCTTTTAAAATCTGAATGTTTACGAGCGAGCACTATTTCTTCAGGAGGAAGGAACGATGTGCGGAACCCCTGAAAGACATCCCTGTCCTCAGCATCTACACCTTCCAATTTCGTGTAGATTTTCGGGATGCTTTTGACGATGTATTGGTCTGATGGGTCTCCTAGAGACTCTATGGGTCTTTTAATAATAAAATACGCAATAATAGCGAATGAAGCAAATGCTATAACAGAACAAAATCTACAAAAGTTAGCACGTTTCGGGCGCAATTTGATCGTTACGGTTTGTGGAGAGCGCGTGTCCACACGCGTCATGGCAGCTTCTGACTGACAGAACGACGTATGATTTGTAACTGGAACATTGTACATAGGTATATGATCTGCGTAGTGCTAGTAATCTTGACCCTGTTCCCGGAGCCAGCGAGTAAATTAATCGCAATCATCTATGCAATTACATTGACTGATAGCTATCTTTACATCATCATATTATTTCCTAGACTACCTTAACAAAAGGTTTCTATACACATTGCACTGGCAATATGTATTAAAAAATAAGATATAATCATATCTGGATGACAACGTCAATTTTCTTGAAGTCAGGAATTTTGTATGTTCATGTTTACGAGATTGAAATTAGTTTTTACTATATAATTTACAGATAAAATGATATCTTTTGCTGATTTGACGAAACAAGTTCATTTGATCAATGATTTGATATTATCGGATATGATATGTGGTATGATATTATTTAGTTATCATGAGTACAGAATATTTGGATCGCATAATGTGCGATCTAAATAATAAAAAAAAAATATTATATCTCATTATAAAATTAAGTCAGAGATAAAACTGATTATAGAATTCTGAAACGAACAGTAAAGATTCCATGCGACTGTGGTTTGTGACTCAGTAGTTACTGTAAAACAAGTTGCTACGTTATAGTTCAGTATTTGATTCCCAGGTCAAAAAATATATTTGATTGAAGAAAATTAAAAAAAAAAACTTTCTCGCCGCGGATAAAGAGCCGTTAGCCTCTCAGCTAATCATGCACCTCAGCTTGTGTTCTATTTGTATACCTTTCTAGGTATCTCATAATGAAAGATACAAATAATCGTAATAAAGATATGTAATTGCATTACTCTCATCAAAATTTAATGTCGGAATAAAGAACGCAGTGTTCGATAAAGATTAATTTTGGAAGTACTCATATCTCTATAATTCAATGAATCTATTTTTCCATGAATATTCTAGATGCGGATGACACAGCCGAAGAAGCAGTGAGTTTCAGCAAGCACCTCCTGGCTACAAAGTACTGGTTCGCGCGCATATCTTACACGAACAAGAAGCGATATCTACTGGCTTTACTGCAGGATGTTCGTAGCATCTGGGCTTTATCATTGCTCCTCAAATCTATGTGGAACTGCAGGCCTAAAGATTCTGTCATGTCTGTTAGCGAGTTAGTGCCAAAAGTTTTCTAAGAGTTATAATTTGCCGTAGAATATATGTATGTATCAACGGTGTTTATGTTGCACATAACACAATCTTTGAACGGGTTAGGTAGCTGGTAGGTACTGAATATAAGCAGCATAGGTTAGATTGTATCGATTTTTTTAACTCAACTGTAGTTTATGCATAGTGAGTGTCAATGCACACATGTATTATCAGTTTACAAGGTAAATATTATTTCCACAATTTGTCGACTTCACACAGACATCTTACTGTCATCTTCTGAAGGTGACAATGTTGTGCTTGCAGTCAAAACTATGATTCTTATACAGGGCCGGTGGTTGTTTGAGCAGTTACGACCAAGTTCCGATGGACCACAACAGAACAGCTTTACCCGTTGCTACTCTAGCGCAAGTTATGAAAAACGATCGTATTTGGTTTCTATCACTTGGACCGGTTAGTAAGCTATCTTCTGCTTACCATTATTGTTTCTTCGGATAGTCCTAATCATGGCAAACGTTTGAAAATATGTGTGCCTTTTAAATAAGACGCTGCAATGCATCAGTTACTGTATTAGATATATTATGAATATTATTCTTAGGCCTTGGTCATAAACCCTCGAACTCGAAAAACCCATTAAAAGCCAAACACGGTACAATAATAGTCAATTTCCTGATTTAAAATAAGATCTTTCCTTTGTTCATTTCTTTCTGTAATTTACCAGGAATCCCAAGCTCTAGTGCTATCAGAACTGCTGACAGTAGCGGGTGGGCCCGTGATGTGGGAAGTACTGAGTCGTGCTCGCACTCTGTACGACCGCTACCACGACCACATGCTCCTTAATCTTCAAGAGTGCACCATCATACCAGATTCACTCGGAAAACCACCGGACAAAGCGGTAAGTAGTTCATTTTTAAAATTTTTGAAGCAGTGGCTAGAGTGAGTTTTAAAAGCAGAGATTTTATGTTACAACGAGTTCTCTTGCTGGTGAATGCAGTATGTTGACCACAGATTATTAGTTGCACCCTTACACGTTCTTTAAGACGTGCTCCTCAGATATTATCATGATCTAATTAAGTTCTGCAGATGTTGGTAATTGTGTTTTATCTATTTTTAAAATGGTTCAGGTTAAGAAAGAACAATCGATGCAGCACACGGCGTCTGATCATCCAGATCCGAACGCACCACGCACTCCGGCGCAAAAAGAGGTGAAAGAATCAAAAACTTTTTGTAGATAATTGTAATAATAAACTCTAACATTTTTGTGGGTTTTATATTTGAATTCACCAAATCGAAAGATTATCGGGATTTAAATTCAGCTATATATTTTTTGAAATAGTATGAGTAGCATGGTAAAGAGAGATCTAAGTACTTTTGAAATGCTGCTTTTCTGTACTCCTTTAACCATGGTTTCAATTGAAAGTTCCTGAATTTGTGTTGATTGGTTTCTCAGTTGGATGCAAACCTAGCGATATGGAACTCGACCATCAAATCATTGCGCGATAGTTTCAAGCTGGAAGAATTTGAGATGACGTTTAACGATGGCACCAAAACTAAGGCCTGGAAAGTAAATCGACCTAAACCTGATGTCTTGGAGACTGTTGATTTTGTAAGTATCCAAGTCTACATCTTCTAACTATAGCTATAATTTAAACTTAGAAATAGCACCTAGCGTAATAGCAGTTACGACCAACCTTTTACTAATTCTATTAATAAATTGTATCTTATGGCCGCTTTCCCACTGGCGTTTACTAGTGCTTGCGTTCCACCAAGTCTGCGCAGCGTCAGTGCCGCGGCACCGCAACGTTAACGTCGCGTTTACGCAACAGGTAGCTAAAATCAAATAGATTATAAAGCAAGATGTTAACGTTAACGTTGCGTTGTCGCGACATTAAAGAAGATAGAATTGTGATACCCTTAAATATCATCTTTTCTAGCTACAACTATTGCCGTCCTCTGTGGGTAAGAAGATCTTATCATATATGCCTCGAGCCCAACTTGGAGATTATGCTCGTGTGAATAAGTACTGGTCATACCTCGTCGATGAGTATCGTGCTGAATTGGCAGCCAGGCTCAAGATAAGTGCGGATTTCGATAGATTGAACGTAATGCTACCTTTTTTATTGTTATTTACTAAAATCTATGCAGCAGTTTAGGTAGCTTTATAGCGTTTTTTCCTGCTGTAGCCGCGGTAAACATTTAATACTATGTTGGAAGTGTGCGTTGTTATTTAAATTAACAGATTTATACACTTTACAGGATATTATGTTAAAACATGATGAGAGTTTGGACGAGTTTGTAACACACAACGAGCTTCCTTTGTTACCCACGAGTGACCAAGGTATCGTCAGTTTGGGACAGTTGGGCGCTCCAGCCAAGGCGGCCGGGGCCGCGCCTAGCGTCAGAGCAAGCGAGAAGTCCGGGGGAGCATACTCCTTGAGGTTCTTCAGTGAAAAACTAAACAGGCCTTTGATTGTAAGTCATTGAACTTATTGCTTATAGTTAACTAAATCTTCTTTTGACAGACTCTTCACATTTTTGCCGAAAAGTTATATTTATTGTCTCAGATTAAATTATCCAGCGTTCTACGAATCAGCCCCCGAGACCTATATTTGGTTGTGGTTTATATAAAAAGCTTACTTACTTATCTATTTTTTGTGAATAGGTTCAGAAACCTATACGCAACATGGCAGAACTGAATGAACGCTTGGAGAAACGCGGTGCAGCCGACGAGAATATTTGGAAGTGGTGTGAAAACCTTCTCACGCATGCCATGAAACTTAAAAGACGGGAGAGGAAAGAGGTGAGCTACATTAAAACTGTCAAATTACTAATAAAATTTTGAGGTGCTTAAGCTTTGCATAGAATTTGTAATAATGTGTTAAATGTGTGTTTAGTTGACAAGGCTCTGGGTCTTATGTGCATTTATTTGTGATGTGTAACAAATGTTAAAACGTACCTACATTGTTTACTTAGAATAAGGGTAGCGATGAGGTGCATTTTAGAAAGGAGGATGATGAAGGAGTATTATCGTTGGGTAACGTGCACTTTCCATGCCCTTTGATGAAGCAAAGCCTAGTGGTGCCTCTCAACCCGCCTCTCTATAAAGATCCAGCGAGGACGTGAGTTTATAATGTTTTTAATAGTTGGGTATTGTGGGTAAGACTGAATATGATAAATTAATACCTATTATTTATAATTTTTATATATATCTTTAGAAATTCTGCAACAAAGCCAAGGAAAACCATATCTGACGCTACTGTGATACGAGTTCCTGACGGACAACACGACGTGAAACGTTACAGTCTTTGGACACGCAACTTATCGTCTCTGTACCCTGTTTTTAAAATACCATCTTATCAGTTTCCTCCTACATAATTTAGATTTTTTAACGACAAATAAAATTCTACGCACAAATTAATTTTGTTTTTAATTTATTTACGCTACAAGAAATATAGTCTCAATATACGATTTTCCCAGATAAAATGCTTAGGAATTTAGCAACATTGCCAATAAGTGGTGAAATAGTACCTTCCTGTTTAATTCCAACTGGCAACACTGCTAATAATTTTATTGAATGAGACAGAACGAAATGAATGAATTCCGAAACTCGCATTTCACAAAACTCTGTCAAAAACAAAACGCAAATGTCAGTAGCTGACAAACATATTTTTCTAGAAGGAAAATAATCATAATATTTTCTGTATTGTACTATTAAAATAGTTGCGTAAACTTTCATTAGAGTGGTCTTGATCTAAATAATGATATTAGTGGTAAAGTTGACTTGAACGAAGTGTGATACCAGTTACAAGGATGAGTAAACATATGTATTCTACTGCGAACCTTACGGATAAAGAGCTGAAAGAGCAAGGAAATAGACTGTTCAGTTTACGACGCTTCGAAGATGCTATGAACTGTTACACAAAGGCTATTGTGAGTATATATTTTCTGCCAACGTCGTCTTACAATCATCAATGTAGATCGCAAAGAAAGGTCAACATGTAATAAATTTATTTCATGTTGTTCAATCTGGTCTGACAGTGAATAATTTTATTTCAGTAGATACAAATTATATTCAATATTTTTCTTGTGAAGGAAATTAATACCTTCTATATTCATTGGTTTATGTTCTGTATGTTATATTGTTTGATTCTGGTTCTCACCAATGTTTATAAATAACACTTCATGTGTCAGTAGTATACAGTCATGAATACTCTAAGGTGTAGTATCTGGGTAAATTTATGTTTTTTTATGATTAGTCTTAATCTTAAGTAGTAATCTTTTTGTCTTCTATTTATAATCTATACATACAACTGAGTGATCTTTAAATGCTGTTCACAAATTACTGCTTCCCCGTTTCTGATGGAAAACTGCAAACATTGGCTGCATAATCATTAACACTGCCAACTTGTTGATATATCTAAATGTCAGGGTATAACTAGATTTTGCCTAGTTCCATTTTGTATCTCATGACTATTCTTACCGCTGAAATTAACTATGCAAGATTGTTACTTACCTTTTACTACTACCTTTATTTAAAAGAAAAAATACTTTTAAGCATTATAACACATTTAATTCATTCTATTCTATTTGATAAGAAAAGAAAACAATTAAGCTGATATAGCTGATATTGTGTTACTTTAAATTAAAAAAAGGTTGTATATCTACCTACCTAATTGGTTTTTAACTACACACCATTTCTTTTTTTAGATAGTGACATGATGACATATAAAATATAATTCTATTAACTGTGACGTCTGCTATAACTAATTGGATCAAAATATTAAGTAGTTTCTATTTTTGTTTCACTAAATATTTCATTCAGTTATGTAGCCTATTAGGTATGTAAAGATTATATTTTTTTTTAATTTCTGATGAAAACATGCTATTTACTTGTAGCATGATTTCCTTCACTCAGTTCTAAAGAGAGAAACATAATATGCTTAAAGTTTATAATAACTTGAAAATGTTGGGTCTGATCAGGTATCAATATCAATTTGTTTATCAATAGTCTGTTTATGAATTATCTGATAGTAATTGTAATAGCAGTAGGAAATCACCCCTTTGCAATTGTAACTTTTGAATTTGAATCCACCATAAGATTATGACATATTATGGCATCACTCAGGATATCTAATTTTCTAAAATGGCTGAGCTGTAAAATTCTAGCAGACATACACACATACTTAAGCATAATAAACAATTATTTATAAAAGCATTACATTAATAATAGTATACAATATTTCAGATAAAAAACCCGTCAGTAGCCACATACTTCACAAACCGGGCACTATGCCACCTCAAGATGAAGAGATGGGAGGCCACATGCCAGGACTGTCGCCGAGCCTTGGACATAGACACCAACCAGGTTAAAGGACACTTCTTCTTGGGACAGGCACTGGTCGAGCTGGAGTGTTACGATGAGGCTATCAAGCATTTACATAGAGGTACGCTGCTGTACACTTTTAATTTGGTATAATACAAGCTTCTGCCTGTGACTGTGTCCCAATGTAAAGATTTCTTAGGGCTTATTGATCCTATGTGTTAATCCAGGCTTTAGACTATTATGTAGGTACCTAATTTCATTGTAATACAATCAATAATTTAGGTGTGATGGAGTAACAAATATCAATCAGAAAATTCAGATGTTCACATTTCTAATTTTACAATTATTCGTACATGCATTGTTGGAGAACTTTTTTAGAATATTGAACATTTCCTTCTATTTTTAACTGAATGATTCAAATTCTTACTCATGCTGCAGAGTGCGGGTGACTTCATTTTTAGATTATTGTAGTTGGCAACAATTCTTTCCAATCACATCTTTATGATTCAGCTTCTTATTCATGCTGGAAATAATAAGTTTTACAACAAAATGTATTATTTTTCTCTAAAGTTTTGTATATCTTTTCAGCCAGCGATTTGGCGCGCGAACAAAAGTTGAACTTTGGCGACGACATCGCTGCGCAGATTCGTATAGCTAGGAAAAAGAGATGGAATGTGCAAGAAGAGAAGAGAATTTCACAGGAAATTGAACTGCAGACTTATTTGAATAGGTAGGGCATTTTACTATAAGTACTTTTGTTATAGCAAAGCCTGGCCGAAATGTCTAAAGGCGAACTATTTTTGGCTATTACTGTACAAAAATCATGTTTCTGATTTACAGGTTAATAACGGAAGATATGCAGCGTAGAATAGAAGCACTGAAATTAGGTGATAATGTGAATGAAGAAGAAATAAGTACCAAAACATCCAAAATTGAGGAGGAGTGTGTAAGTTTCCACAACTCTCTATAAACTTTTCAATAATGAATAATCCTTGTATACTATCCAATTATATGTTCTTTCTTTTACAGAATAACTACAGTAGTGAATTAAATAATTTGTTTTCTAAAATGGATGAGAGAAGAAGGGTATGTATTTTTACTGCAGGTTTTTGTTTTAAAATAAATTCCACATACACTTTGTTTTCTAATGTAAATTCAATGCTATGTTGACAGAAACGTGATGTACCGGACTACTTATGCGGGAAGATTAGCTTCGAGATCCTTAACGAGCCGGTGATCACACCTAGCGGTATCACATACGAGAAGAAAGATATTGAGGAGCATTTGGAGGTAATTTATGTGACAAATCATAATATTATGTAAAATCGAGAATGTAATTAAAAAACAACATTGATGATTGAACGCGTGTGGTTGGGAGCCGATTTATCCGTGGACATTTGACAGATTTTTCATACATTATTATCTGTCGAAAAGTCTAAATAAATAGAATGTTTGCGTACTTTAGCTACTCTACATACAATTTGCATCAAATGCATTGTTATGCTTGGAATTTCACCATCTATATGAGACGTACACACATTTAAGCCCGTACATATTTGTTATCCAATGTGGCCATTGCGAGATTAACCATGCCATTATGTATATTACAGCGCGTCGGTCACTTCGACCCAGTGACCCGTGTGAAGCTGACGGCCGACCAGCTGATCCCCAACTTCACTATGAAGGAAGTTGTGGACGCTTTCCTGCAAGAGAACGAATGGGCGTTGGACTATTGAGCTATAATCACCTACTATTTGCTCATGCTAGTGTTTATCACTTAGGCGAGTACACGATAGTCGGGATGTTAGGCTATGAAAGTATAGGAAGGTAGAGAAGACATTGTCTGACATTATATTGAGATTAATGCGAAACTATTTTTCCATTTATTTGCTTGATGTTTTGGCTAGGTTGCACTAGTGATTGGTGCGTTAATTCCCGTATAATGTTAGGTAATAAGAATGCAACGAAAGTTTGAAAGTAGAAAACATTGGTGAAATCAGCTGATGATTGAAGAAAATTGTTTTTGTTTGAGTAGAGTCACAAAAGTAGATAAATGGAATGGTTTCTATTGCAATTGACAGCAGAGGAGCTACAATATTCGCTCTGGTGACTAAACGACGGCAAAGATCAAGAATATGTATGTACCTATTGTAGGAATGCTAGCCTGTTGGACTATCGTGTACGTATTGTGTAGGTGTATTGTGTACGAAACGGCTGTAACCATTGGGTTTATGTCACTTGTAGATAGATAGGCCACTCCTTCGGCAATAGATTTGATTAAAACAGTATGTCCATAGTCAAGAAATGCTGGTAAAATACGCTAAAAATAAGAGCTTATTGTCATAATTGCTGGTATTCTTTCATCTAGACTATGCAAAATCATTTGGAAATAAAACATTTTTAATAAAATATCTCGTTTGAGTGTATTAGCAACCTCTTTTTATTCTTTATGGCACTAATAGGTACTGCACAATATTTTAAAGTGTGAACGCACGTTTGGACACAGAAGATTAGAGCTTGTAAATTATGGAAGAAGGACAATAAATTGTGGCCAAAATTAATACTACTAGACCTTTGGAACAGAAATAATATGCCAAATCTAGGGTAATATGAAACTACTTTGGACTAAAGCATTATTTGTTACTGGCAAATGAAAGTTAGCAAAGTATGGAGGCTAAAATCGATATAATTTTGAAAAGTTAAGCCAAAGATATTTTTGAAATAACATTTTAATAAACATATTGGGGATGTTTTCGACAAACACTTACGGCTTTTAATAATACTCCATTCAGAAACCATATTCTTGTAACTTTGGCGCTTTTATCCGAAGCGTCAAAAATGGTTTGAATTAAATTTACTGGAAATGGTAAACCTTTACTGTTAAAATATGTACCATATTCGTGGGTAAGGTGCGTTCACACTTTTTATGTTCGCAATAGTTTACTCATATAGATAGGTTAAAATAAATCTAACGAATAATCTTTATTAGAAGTGACATTTTCTCAATGGCAACACTGAATTGTATTATTTATTATTATTATCGCCGCCAATTTATTAAAAGTTCCTGGAACTAAGATTTGTACTAATCATTATTATTTAATAACAGTTGAATTGCTAAAAAAGAGAATTAAAATATTGTCTCCTTTCTTTTCTTTATCAATGCCTGTTAGCTAGATGTCTGAATATAGCTACAAGTCGCTGTGTTAGCCAAAAATAAAACCAGAGACCTAGTCTAAGTGTGTGGAGTGACGGGGTGTGAGCGACAATACACTGTCGTCGTTACGTCTGTACAGCGGCTTGTGACTATATTCAGACAGACAACGTTAAATGGCACATTCGACTATCTATAATTCTCCATAGTTGCCCAATGGATTGTTAACAAATACAACTTTTAGTTTTAATTATAGATGATACCTAGCACATTTTATCATAAACAATTTCAATAACTGCAATTATTTTGTCTATGAACTGACACCTCATGTTAATGTAGATTAATTTCACAGAGTTTCAATGTTGTATCAAATAATATAAGTTGGATGTATTTTCTCTTGAGATGTTGTATTCATCGGAATGTATGTAATTATTGTTCTTTGAGGTAAGTATTTGGTCGGAATTACGCCAAGTATTGGCGTAATTCAGAATAATTTTCGGCCAATATAATTCGTTCGCGATAAAAAAAGAGTATTTCGTCGTTGACTAGACCCAAGGGGCGATTTCCTTTCTTACCACTATCGTCAATAGACTAGCGATTGAAATATTTTGTATGAAACGCTAGGCAGTGCCCCTAGCGTATTCTGCAAGAATTATTTAAAAAAAGTAATATCAGATTCACGCTGCTCTCTCTGATAAGTATCAAGAATTTAAATTCGCGATACTGGTCGAGCTAGTAATAGAGCCAATGTTTTCGCAGGAAATTATGAACAAAATACTGCACGCTCTAATTTTCTGGTATAAATATCGGGGTGTGGCTACAAATGGCAAATTAGTATAAAATACTATTTTCTTATCGCGATCGTAGTACAGAAACGCGGCTACTAAATACCAAGTTAATAACAAATTTTATTTCTGTATGCACAAAAATATACTACCTATTAGCTAGTAGGTAAATATTTTTTTGTGCTAATTCTACCATATTTTTCAAATGTAAATCAATTTCTTTATTTCTTGATTAAAAAGATCTCAGGACAGCCAATGCTGCCAATCTGGTGTGTTTCAAAATCTGTATTATTTGGAATGAAGTTTTAAGACCTTTTTACATCGCCATTCGGTTTATATAATTTATTTTCATCAATCTAAAAAAATGTTTCGTTTTTATTTTAAGTTAATCAGTTTTTGCAGCTGTTCTAAAGATTTTTGTACGTATACTTTTCGTTAATGCTATGCAAATGTTAGGGATAAAACAATATTTTATTCAATGTGATAATGTCTTAGTAATTAAAATAATCTTAATTAATTGTGTTATAAAATAAATTGCGGTAGGTTTCAAAATTGTATATTGCTTTAATCAAAAATTGCAGAAATCGGTCCGTAGTACACTGCTTTATTCATAAGACGATTGAAACACCAATAATTTTAATTTTATAATTTTAGGTGGCGAGGATTATTATCAAAGTACCTAAGTGTGCTAAAAGGACCATAGAAAGCTTAAAATAATGTGTTTAGATTACACTATAAAGCTAATTTTATTATTGCCTGGAAGATCCATACGCGTCGTCCGAATAGATTACCGGAACGGAGACATACTTGAGGCGCCAGAACGTTGGTTCAGAGCGAGCGAGTAACCTTAGGCTTTCTTTCTTTCTATGTTAAATTGGTTGCGTAAGTCGCATGAGTATTTACATAATTAAATCTGTCACACACATTAGCGACGCTATGCAGTGTCCCATGGAACATCGTACTACACATACGCTCAATCGAAGTACTTAACCGGCTTAAACGTCGGAAGAAAGTAAGCCTTGACTTAAGGCTTACAATCATGTTCTATTAAAATTATAGTGTAATCTCTACACATTCTAGTACCATTTTATTTTAAAGTTTTTAAATGTAATTGAGCAAACAATTCCTTGCCAGAATTTTAGTCAGTATTGAAGCTGTAGTCATGGCATCTGTAGGCGTTGGTCTATGAACGCGAATATAGGACAAGCGCTAGAATACAGATTCATTGTATGTCGTAATCTGACACTTTGTATAAGTTACGTTTTAAGTAAATGTTATTTTGTAATTATGTCTTTTATTTGCACCTGAATACTTCCATTTAACATAAAACACCTGGTAATAGACTTGCCTTCGAGTTGTTCGTCCAATCTGAAATACTAATTTATATTTACTGTATTGTGAAGACTTAAAAAGATACAAATTACAATCACATATTAAGAAAATCCTCATTGTTCGCATATTCAACCCGGTAGCCTCTCGGCATAACCACAGAGTAGAGAAGAGTTTATATAACCCGACGTTTGTAAGTTTGTATACCTTTAAATACTTAATAGCAAAACAATACTTATCCAAAGCACCTCTCTTTTAAGTATACTATAGTTCAAACTGCACTCCTCAGTTGCATTTTTTTACTCAAAACAGTTTCCAGAAAAACACATACCAAACTAGTTTCCACACCAAATAGGCTTTATCAAACAAACAAAGCGATAGTGTTGTCCTACGCACGAACCATACAGCCATACGGTACTTAAATATGCACAACAGTTCACTCGCTAGTGCAAACTGTTGCTTCGCGTTAATTCATCGCATGCACCTACTATTGATCACTATCTAACGCACGCTTTCCTCATTTAGATTTTAGTTACGGAAACACGATAACGCTAGCTCGTTAATTACTCGAGACATGTTTAAAGTGTCGTGTAGTTGAAGGCTATTTCAGGCTCTTTAACTTCATTAGTGATTGCGAAATTCGAGTCGCAAGTCGTAGGTAGTTATTACTGGATTTTCGAAGGCATAGATTTGTTCGTATATTAATTTTTTTAAAGTCCATTTTTTGGTAAATATGCAAAAATCGTTTTGGTGAGTTTTAGAACACAATGAACCATTATTATAAATTATATCAAATGTACCTGATCATACCTAGGTACATTAATTTGAATATTTATACAATTTAGGTACTAAAATGATTTCCCGGGGTAAAGAGTGTACTTAACCCGTGTTAATCAAAGATTTAAAACGTAAAGTATATAAGAACTTCTACAATTATTAAAAAAAATATAAACTAGATTGAAACTCATTCCGTAAAACCTGGCCTAGCAATTCTAGAGCTTGTACCTAGTATGTATCAAACTGCGATAAAAACCATAAAACTAATGAAATTTTAATTGAATCTATAAACCAAGCTATCACATCGTTAATCGGTAGTCATATTCCACAAGCTTCAGACGCTCGTATCAAATATGACTGAGTCAGCTGTTCTTCAATTTGCCATTCATTTTGATGAAATATCACACATGGGTGCATTCTGCACGCGAAGCTAAAATGTATAACAGAATCGATTGTAATTCAAGTTAAGCGAAACTCGCTGAATAGTTTGCAAGTACTAACTATGACGTTGTATAGGTTCGTTCATTGCTTCAATGAATTTAATGTTCAGCTGTAAACGCTATTATGTGATGGAATATTAATAGTATAATATTTAATAATGAAATCAATTTCATATACTATAATTTGAAATTCTTAATCCCAAACTTAACTAGTTTACTATTAACTTAACCACCACAGACTAGTATTGAAAAACTATTTACATTTTATATGTTTCGAAGCTACATTTCGTGTTTATTTATTGGTGTGAACATTTGAGAGGGAACATGTGTGAATTTTTTAAACGAGAGAGACCTACCTGACCAATACTGATTTTAAACAAATAAAGTTCCTTGTTACGTGGATTTTGTGTCTATTGGTTCAAATATTTGGCTCCCCCGGAGTAAATTCGTAACTCCTCGCACGGAAGGATGCGCAGCTGCATCGTTCGAAGCGACTTAACCTTATCTAAATGCATTTTATTTTGTGAAAGGAGAATTTCAGGCGAAAATGCTTTTGGGGAAAATATTGAGGTGAACGCCTTACGGCTTTCTTGTCTTAAAGTTACTGCCTAGTTAAAAATATTTATGTATGTTATGGCAAAAAAAAATGGTAATAATGACCTCCGTGGCGCAGTGGTCGAGGTGGTCACGTAAAGTGGGTTCGATTCCCACATGGAACAATTATTTGCGCGATTCACGAATTGTTGTTTCGGGTCTGGTAGCACTTTGTGCCCGTCCTTTGATGTTTGTAAAAATCGACGAGAGCAACTCTTCGTGCGAAAGTTGTCTAATTAAACTAAAAAAAGGTAAGTACATCTTTGATTCGACAGTTTCTTTAAGACAAACAATTCATAGTTGGGCCGCTCCCTAAATTATTACCTTATTTTTGAAGGAAAACGTCGTGGTACAAATTGTATCTTGAATACGAACTTTCAGTACTATAGTGTCGCCTGCGTGTTGAAACCGATTTATGACAAAGTTATGACACATCTCTAAATGGATACTGATTAGAAGTTTTGAACTATTGTAGAGTTCAAAAATAGACGTAAATCTTATTAACTAGGTACATTTTTTTTGCTTACTACCTATATTTTTTACGAATACTTGTTGATTCAACTGACTTGTTAAAATAAGATGACCACAGAGTTTTCTAAACTGTTTGCTTTTATGGCAAATATTGTAAAAGTAAAGTGAGCCTCAAATGTGTGTAAATATTTGAAGGCTAACGTTTACTTGTGATGCTGACTGTGTTACGCTCGTTAAAGGATAGGAATATCATAATATTAAAACTAATTATCTTAGCTGATGTTACTGGCTGAAAATGCACAACATCCATATTTAACATAATGTTGATGTTTTAGAATAGATGTTTGGCTAGAACAGAAGTACGTTATCGTGGTGAAAGCATTTTTTAATAATGTAATAATTCTTTGTCGAGGGCTGTTTGGTCGGTTTAATGTAATGCAACAATCTATGACTAGCTGTACTTAATCTTTTACCGCTACAAATCATATGTCGTGATAAGGTATGGAACAACAACTAGATGCTCTGCAGACACTACTATACTTTTACAATTACCAGATATGATCTCACAGAAAACAATAGGAAAAATTTAACTGATTTTCAATATGTATAATTTGTTAAGAAAAAGTTTCCTTATGTAACTAATGCCTTAATTAAAACCAAGTTGGTTTTTAGGTTGATGGGTTGGACCTCAACGAACTCCCCGATGCAAAATACTGCTTACATTATGTATGGACCTATTTACATTATACCCTCGCGCGACAGACACTGGGACAAGCTGCTTGTTTCAAAACCAAAGACTCTGTGATTGTTAGAGCTATGTAAACTCGAGCTTGCTTGGTGTATCGTCACAACCCTTAACATTCGTTGGATGGGCAAAAATCTGTAAAAAATACGGAAGGTTTTTTTTTTAATATCTTTGTATGCTATTTTTTCTGTCACCCTGTCAAATTTGTTCTGCAACGTTGTAAAGCAAAATTAAATTCACTTTAAATGTTAACTCGCTAATTGAAATAGCTTAATACATTAGCAAATTATTTATATACCTGTATAAGTGGAAGTTTATATAAAATCTATTGCAGAAAACTTCTGCAAAACATAAAATAAAGAACGATCATTTTCGAACACTAGTTTCTAAAATACTAAACTTGGCTCTCACTATCAAGGCTTTATAAGTCGAACAATACGGCAATTTAAAAGGGGATCCCTGCCAAAGTATCGGATGAAAGAAAGAGTGTAATATTGTGTTAGTATTGCATCGTATTCACGTAAAGAACTGTTGCTCCTGGCGCCAATCCAGCGAGTACGTACTCACTTTCTATTACATTACACTCATAATAAATAGATCCGTAGCTTTGGAAACCATTCATACATGTTTTATTAGCATTTCAACTTTCATTTTGCGCTCAGAATATATTTTATTTTTGTATGTTTTTATCAATATTTTTTTATAAATAAGTTCTTCTTCTACTTATATAATTTTCTCGTTAACGTAAAAGCGTTTTTTCAGAAATGAAGGTAAGGGAAAGATCCCAGATGCAATATAACATCTCGTAGCTTAAAATGACAAAAAAAATCAAATATTATAGTACTAAACCATTCATAATATGCAACCTGTACTCTCCTATTCCCGAGTACCGCCTATGCAGTTAAAAAAGACAGTGGTAAAGTAGACATCAATGTACATTTAATAATACTTATTTAATTATTAACTAGCGGTCACTTGTTATTTATATTACATTATTCATGCCACAGAATACTATTACTATCTATTTTTAGAAATAGTTCTCTGTGGCTCACTTTCGTGAAATCGCGAATTGCAGAGAATTTTCCGAGCATCCCTGCAGTATCAATTAATATAATGAGCTTTTTCAATTTCCCTTGCATTGTATTTATTCCGCATAAAGTTATGAACAAATTGAGTGATTGAGCGCAAAGAATGTCATTTGCATAAGTAATGAATGATAACTACTTTAGTGGAAATAAATAATGCCCTGACAAATATTTGTCATTCTGTTTCCTTTTATTACTGTTATGGACGTTATTAAATTACTTGTTTTGTGGAAGTAGTTTAATTGAAATAGTTTAAAGTTCGTGAGTTCATTTTAATAGTTTGTTTGGAATAAAAGTTATGTATTTAATTGTGTAAAAAGAGAATTATTGACAAATCAGTCGTTAATATGTTATATTTTAAGTACTAAATATTGATGTATTAATAATTTTATTAAATTTGATGTAAGATAAATAATTTATAGTTTCGGTTTACTAAAAGCAACGTAAGCATATTATGCAGTTTTCTGAAACCGCCTCTTTACTAAGTAGTAAGTTTAGAGAGCATCGAAATTATATTATTCAACTGAATAGTCCTGAATATTTAAGCTATTTTTATATCCATTAACTTCCGTCAGTACATCGTACCAACGGCTGAACAGAAATACATTGTAATAAAATAGAATCTAAAAGTCAAATTGATGTAAGAAGTTGTGTATGTCTCGCTAATATTAAATGTGTTTATCTAGTTGTGTGAGCGAGCGGTGCGTCGGGCACGGTGTGTCGGACGGAGAGTACCGACGGTACTGACTGCCGAGTTCGGGATGTGTCGGCGTGGTCTCGGCGTCAGGACGAGTCCTGCACGCACGCGCTCTCTCGCCGAGCCGCGCCGCCCTCTCTACTCATGTAACAATCGTTCGCTACGTTACAGTGCCCGCCCTGTTATCCTGTTACGTATCCTGCCAGATAAATACTATGTTATGAGACCTAGAAATCAATTGATGTAGGTTTAACTGTTTTGTAGTCTTATCATAGAGGAAAAGGATAATGATGATAGAAAAACAACGGTCCTAAACAGATTTTCTGTTGTAAACAGATTTCTTTAACGAGAAACGTTAGACTGTATTTAAAAACCGATAACAAGACCTGAAATGTTAGCCCACCAGTTGCATGTTTGTTGACTAAGTTGGCTATATGTGATTTAGTGCATCGTGCACTCAAAGCTTTCACCATGTTTGGTAGAATACGTTGTGTTGTAAGCGTTCGCGTTCGGTAGCGCCCTGCGCAGAGTAGGTCAGGGCGGGCGGAGCGAGGCGGGTGTGCGGGGTGGGGCGGTGTGGGGCGGGCGCGGGGGTGCAGGGCACGCGGGGAGGGCGGACCGATTCATGTTTACGGGGCTCGGCCGTCAGCTGTTCGCGCGACATGAATGTGCCGCGCCCGCTAGCGCCCGCGCCGCCGCCGCGCCGCGCATCGATTGATTGATACCTGAGCGGCCACGTGCGGCGGGCGCCGGCTGCCAGTCCCGCCGCGCTCGCCGGCCCGCCCGCGCGACCTCGCGCGCCGCCCTCACACACATGCGACACCGCCCGCGAACCTTGCCGCCGTCGCTCATCAATGGAGTGCCCGAGGTGACCGGCGCGCCGAGCCCGCCACCCGCGCGACCACGCTCGCCCCTCGCGTAAGTACCGCTGCAGCTGCACCGCCGCGCGGCACGCGTAAACACCTACACGCACTGACACCCCGATCCGTTAGTAAATAATGGTTTTTCCGATAGCATTAATAGCCGGGAGACAATTTATGCGACTGCGCCGTATCATGTTTACTGCGACCCGTTCTATGGAGCCACCTTCTCATTACATTAGCGGCGGAAATTTTCTATATAGAAGCGTTTTTCTTATCGATCGTCCTAAGTTTCGCGTTTCTAGCGGAATATTTATAAAATTCTCTATCGGTTTACGTAATCGAAGGACAGTCTCACCGTTTGTTATTGGAAAGTCGCGTTATCTGCGAGGTGTGCTGTGTGTAGCGAGCGGAGACACGCAGCCCACGACAATCATTACATAAAACATTCCAATCCCCTTCTATCGACGTACCTATCTGTCGCTAACTCGCCTTATCTCTCACTTTCTTATGAAACGACACGTTAATCTGTATCTAGTTTTTATGAGCTGTTCATATAGATTTGTTAAGAACATGTTTTGGGAATGAAACAATTTTTCATACAATATTCAGAATCATAACAACGCTAGGTTAAACGCGTAACAGAAGGCGTATCGCCAATATTTACTTAGCAACAAGTCATAATGAAGTAATAATATACAGCGTTCAATTTCTCTCAAAAGCATATTGTTACGTAGACGGGGAGGGAGTGAACAAAACGTCAATCATGGCATAACAAGAACAAGATCACGGTTGAATGTCACAAGTTTCGATCCCACTTAATTGCAAAACAGGCCATTTTCGTGTGAATATTTCGTCGTTTACCTTTATAATGTTGTACATTTACGTCGGCAACGTCGAGGCGTCGACGTGAATCGCTCGCATGATTGATTGGACGTTTGTATCTCGATTTTAAGTCGAACTTTATGAAGTAAATGGAGAGTATAATAGTTGAATACCGTTTGTGTGGGACGTGTTTTGGCGGGCGTGGTTGAGTAAAATGGTGGTGTCACTTTTACAATAATTTATTAAGATAGTTAAATATTTTATAATTAAAGTAATTATAGAATGGGTATCGTGTTACAACGTAGATATCTGGGTTGTGGAGGACCGATAAGCAGTCGCTCCATGTAAAATACTGGTATTCCACTGCATCCGGTGAGATTGGAAGCCAACTCCGACATAGTTGGAAGAAAGGCTAGGTTTCACTCATTATAGAATTAGATGGACAATTGTCGACACTGAGATACTTTGTTTATGTATATTTTCTAATAAAAAGGTAGTAATCGATTTTAATTAAATTGTTAAGTACTTGTTCTAGTATAAAATATGAACTTTTCCATGCGTTGAAAGGGACGAGTACAAAGTTAATTGTTTTTCCATTTACTTAGCTAACGACTTCGCACTTGTAGATATTAAACTACATATAAAAGCGACTACGTAGGACGAGGTGCATGCTTTCTGTCTGGTTTAGAAATATTATTTTATTCAGAATGTATAACTATATAATCTTGAAGTACCAAATAAAATATCTAACTAGACTATATTATAATGCGCATAGTTTTTCAAAACACATTCTACCTAAATAATATGTGTCACATAAAACTGTACAAGTTAATAAAATAACAATTTTTAAAATGAATAGGAAATTTTTAAACTCTTTTATAAACTACTAGCTGACCCGCGCAACTTCGCTTGCGTCACCTAAGAGAATGAGTCAAAATTTTCCCCGTTTTTTGTATCATTTTTCGTTGCTACTCCGCTCCTTATGACCGTAGCGTGATGTTATATAGCCTGCTAGCCTAGCATGTTTCTCAACGAACGCAAAAATTAATATGAGACCCAGTGATAAAGCTATAGCAATAAGTCAATAATTTTACATCGATAACAATGTAGTCGTAAAAATATAGGAAACAATTCTAACATTCATTAAATTCCGTCAAAAAGAAAAGTCTAAATACTACACATCAATCTACATGCTGTCCACCTGCTTAACCTACAAAATCATAGAATTGTATCGATAGCTTGGACTTATCCATAGAACGTAAACCTCCTCGAGAAACAGTCTGTCGCCATCAGTTCCCTAGTAATTAGTCGACTTACTTAATATGTCTCAACTTTATTAACCTAACTTTAGCGAAAACTTTATCCGAAACTGTACGTAAATACATACTTGCTTACGTCAGAGTATGAGACTATGCATGCGGTCGCATAAATGTTTTTCTAAAAGTTTATTTCCTACGACATTTTGATTTATTTTGACTTCAACTCTGACTTTAAAAACAGCCCGCTCTCTTCACGTCAACTCCAGTCGAGGGTTAATATTAAAATCCAAGAAAATGCAGCTAAGAAACACAAAATGTTAGTAACATTTCAAACAGATTTCCTGCGGATGTCAACGTCGTAGAGCATAAGCAATTCAAATAGCTCGTAGCCGACTCGTAGACCTCGTAGAATATAGGCTACGAAATTGCTACGACGTTAGATCAAAATGCTAAGGTGTGCGTAGCAATGTAGATGAATGTGTATACGGGCCAGTAATGTATTTATATAGTCCAATGTTTACTAGGAAACATGGTCTGCAAGCGAGTGCGACCGTTTCCAATCTCTCTGCGTGTCAAAGAGAACACTTTAATTCCCCTCTTAAAGGGATTCGCCTGAAGCTTTTTCTTGTGCTCGTTTGAAATGGGTCACTGTTTCGTTACAATGTGGTAAACATTTTTTTCTTACAATTAGAGCAGTGGTCGGTTTTATGTAGTTTTTATTGACGGTCGGCCGCCGCCACTTCGTTTTATTTCGATTTTATATTTTTGGGAATCTTAATTATACCGCCTCAACAAGGCTAATTATGATTAAAATTCGGTATAATGTAAATGACGAGATTTAGATTTAATTTAAGTATAACGAGAAGTATTAAAAGTTTATAATCGTTATAAAAACATTGAAGTTCTGGAACTAGTTGGTAAGTTTCGTTACATAAATTAGATTAATCTGGTAGTGGAATGTTGGGTGTTAACTAGGTATAATCCGGTGTTTTACATATAATCGTTAGGCTTAAACATATTTATTACAAATCCCACTAACATTACACGATATCCCTGTTGGGTTAATGGTGTCTTGGAATTTTAATAGTAGATAACAGTCTCGTTACAATGTGTCGACTCGTAATGGAGTTTTGTGTGTAATCTGTTGGTAGCATTTAGTGAATATTTATTGCTGGTTGTTACGTGTCTTTATTGGAAGCGATACTATTGCTTCTCTGATATACAGTTGAACTACATTTTGCCATTAGCTACTCAGTGTACACACACGTAGATACATTTTTCAAAGCTTTTGTTAATATTTTCCGGATTATGATTTGTGCTTTTGAAAATTTTGATAACTAGCGGTTTTCTATATAGTAAAACTTTCGCACTTAAAACACATATTTATTTTCATTTACCCGAATATTTTCTTTTAAATTATAATTCGTCATTAGGCGGGACAATAATTCCAGTTACTGTTTAATTAAAAATATACAACATTTTAACGTTAACTGAAATGTTTCTCAAAAAGGCACTACATCATATATCGTTGCGACGACTATAAAAACACTGCACCTGCAAAAATACAACAATATCGCTTCGACACTCCAACAAAATATTAAAACCCGTGTTCGTATCAAATATATTCTCACATAAAACCCCTCATTATCTCCGTAACACCGTCGTTGCACATCAGCATCAATTTCCAACAGATTTCGAACGGCACAGATAAACCCAGCGCGTGAACATTCAATAAAATATTCTTCCGATACGACACATCTTACGATACGGTGCGGATTTGCAACCCGCGTTTGTGCCTTCATATTGGACAGAACGGATTTTCAATACGGATTTAAACCTAGTTTTATTTACCATTGTCGTATTTATTAATTAAGGTTTAGATAATAATAATATATGTTGTTAAGGGCCAGTTTAATAGCCTTTAAATAAATATTGGATAGCCTATACAAAATAATTGACTGTCAAAACTGCTTGATAAACAAACCAATATATTCAGTTTTTATGAAGAACCGGGGTCAAAGGTTTGAGCTGCTAAGCAACTAGTAGGAAACAAGGATAAAGTCAGAGTCAGGATTATCAGCATTTAACTTTACCGTTACTTTATTTCGAGATAAAAACAAAAAATGCAGCAATATTTTTTAGTTCAACTGTGAGTCAGAGCCATCGGTGAATTGATAATTCTAAAGTACTTCAAAAACCGCAAGACACAAAATGCTGAATCGTTTTTACAAAAAAAAAACTGGTTTTACTCTTTCCAATTGTTATGTACAAAAATTTACCAGAAATGTGTTAACAGAGATAACCAAAAAAGGTTTAATTATGTTAATTGGGTAAAGATAAACAACAGTTGTTGATGCAATGTTGTTGACGTTCAACGTTTAGCGGAGAACAAAACAATCTTTTGTGAACAGCTTAAAGAACTGGGGCAATTATTATATACCTACGTGTAGTTATGTTGGAAGAAACAGCAATCAAAATCATTTACTTAAAGTTTCCTTTGAAATCTGTACATGGATTTGTGTATCGTAAAAATGTAGATTCTTTAACGAGTAATATGTATCAAACATATTAAAGTAATCTTGACTTATATTTATTTGTATGAGTTTTGAACATATTGTTTCCGAATTCACAACTTAACAATATGAAGATATTCTAAGTCCAAAAACTGTTCCGTTAGGAAGAAGTCCTAACTTAGTAGACAATAATCTCTCCATTAAAAAAAAGAGCATACGAATTTTTCAATTTATTACGGACCATTTATTAGAAAATTTGCCTTATTTAATTAGTTACAATAATTAAAAACCGTATTGACAATAACTACTCAATAATTATAAAACAAATTTATTATCACATGCTGAAAACATGGACCACAAAGCGACACGGCGTTGGTAGACAGCTATTCAAACAGCCACCGCATTTGGCAGCCGGCCTTCCGCTTGTCATATTATGTGGTCGCGATTTCAATAATATATGTCCCGATTAAAACGGTGTCAACCAATGTTGTTATAATCATTATTGGCTTATTTGCGCCCCAAATAATATTTTGAAAGCGAATTTTATTTAATATTGATGTTAAATAGTACGGCTTTCATAGTTGGAAATGTATTGTGACTGACACATAGTTTGCAGTTGAAGCACGGTTAGTTGTGAGTTGTTTAACACAATTACTTTACACTGGTGATATTTTTTTCTGACAAAAAAAAATCTTGTTTGAAATCGGTTAATACTTTCAAAATTATTTCTTCAAGAATCTATCAAAGCAAAAACCCTCAACTATTTTTTTTCCTATAACACCAATATCTATAATAAGTAATATACATGGCTATCTGAAGTTTCGTTTAGAAACTATAACTTGAGCTTATAAAAACGGATATAGTAACAACACCTTTTTTAATATAAAAATCTTATTCTGTTTAATAAACAAACTGCTTTATTTTACAAAAATCGTCGAAAGCTGCAGCAAAATAAATGATGCACCAAGATTTTTCATTAAGCGAAGTCACACGTTCCATGTCGCTTGTCCACTCGGTCTTGAGTTGAACCCGCTGCGGAATCTAGTACTGCACTCGACTGAACTATGACACCTACCTATAATATTATGTATAGAGCTAGTCCGTTTGATAGATTACTGGACATTCATGAATAAAGATGTACTGTGTCAACATGTAAATGCTGGCTTACATGCACTGTATTTAAATTGTTACTGTTAGTAACATGATACGAAGTCGATTGTGATAGGCATGCTGTAAAAAAATACCACTTTTAGAATATACTGGTAGCGAAATTTTTTATTTATTTTAGTTTATTGTAAGACAGCTAGTAAGTTAAAACTATAGATATCAAAATCTGAAATGTATTTGCAACGTAAAGTACAACGTGGACATTCAAAGTTGTAATGCGATTTAAAAAAAAATATGCATCTGAACCTTCGTACACAAACAGAGACACTACGACTTTCTAAGAAAAACAGACAGACTGAAGTATATGATTAGATTTGTAGTTGACTTCGTTTCTACATCTATAAAATGATTGTATTTCTTCTTTCTATGTTTCGATTTCAACAACTAATTTGAATTTAGATCGGTAATTTTATTTGTTTTACGAACGAGGTTAGAAATCCGTCTGTCTCCTTAAATTCCTATTTGTCTGCGATAAAAAACGATCCGATGTTCATAAAAAGGTCAACCTAACTATTGAGACCTCGATGTATAATGACCTTATCAGAGTGAAGAATATTTATGATCTACGCACGTAGTAATTGTGAACCTTTGTTGAGCTACGTTGGAGTATGAACAATTAAAATTTCGTTCGAAAATGAGAGTTCGGAAATTACATGGCGCGCTCGGCTGCATTTATGAGCTCGAATGTTCAATCAAATTTCGGAAGAGTACCTTTGAATGTGATGCGGGGTAGTATAGGTGCATGTAGAGTGGAATAAGGACACTGAGTGACCTACATATCGTTTGCGCGACGGATGCGAGTTAGACGGCGAGCCCCGGTCGGCGACGTACCTGATATTTCGCGAGCGCAGTTTTGGCAGTGGTCCGCTGAGCTAGCCATTTGTTGGCCAGTCCGGCTTTGTCAAGCCATACGTCAGAAATAAGCTCCCATATATTTATTGGTTTACTTCGGCTTGTTTGTGGTTTGTTTGCACGATACATTTTGTTAGTTCTTGCACTTTTTGTTGGAATATTAATATTACGCCGCATTCACTATATCAATATATAGGATACGTATTTCTCGAAGAGTAATAGTAGCCGTAGTTTTATATCTTTTATATGGTTTTACAATATTTTGACGATTTTTAACGAAAATATAAAATATTATCGGTGTCCACACAAAATATTAAAGGAAAAAGAAACACTTTGTGCTGGTAACTGCGGCATTACAGGATATGTAGCGTATAGGATTGTAAGAAGATTACAGTTTGATTCGCTCAGTTGCCGGCAGCCAGTCGAACTAAACCTGCTTGGATTACAACATTCTGCTGAGTTACGGATATGAAGACATCATACCTTAGAGTATATTATTTTTGTAATATTAGAAACAGTTTTAAAAGTGTTTAAATAATAAAGACGAAATATATTAGATTTTTTGTAAAGTGAACACTATTATCATGTTACGTTATATTCTAGAGTTTTCTAATAAGAGTTCGTGCGAATATTAAGCTTTTATTGCACATGGTGCTACAGTTATTCAGGTTTAAAAAATAACTTATATGATTATTATATTACTAGCTGACCCGCGCAACTTCGCTTGCGTCACCTAAGAGAATGGGTCAAAATTTTCCCCGTTTTTGTAACATTTTTCATTGCTTCTCCGCTCCTTATGACCGTAGCGTGATGTTATATAGCCTATAGCCTTCCTCGATAAATGAGCTATCTAACACTGAAAGAATTTTTGAAATCGGACCAGTAGTTCCTGAGATTAGCGCGTTCAAACAAACAAATAAACAAACAAACTCTTCAGCTTTATAATATTAGTATAGAAGTATAGATATTAATACTTCGTTTAAAGTCACTTTTTTTCATTTATTTCGAGATAACATAAGAACGATCTAATAACTGCTTACTGAAACAATGAAAACGCTTGCCAAAACTGCTTAGCATTAACACAAACATATTTCATAGCTTGTACACTAAACCCTTACCTGAGACGGTGGGCGGCGCGAATCTGAAAGGCATTTCAAGTCATTGTTTAAACGTTGCTCTTACGTTAAGATTTCGCAAGTGGCTTGCCGACAGACAATGAACAAACAGCGTCTAAAACAAAGACTCCTAAACGTTTAGTCCCACCTATTGTCTTAGTGTGCGGGATGTCCTGCGTCGTCGTCTTGCGTGACTTTTCAGATTTTGTATCTCAAATACACAAACTATATAGTTATTTGTGGCCAATACACGTTATGGCAATGATTAGCATAAGGTAGCAATATGAAATTTAAGCCAAAGATCTCCATGACATTAAATACTTAGAAGGCATAAAGAATATCAAGAGAGTTATAGCAATTTAACGATGTTTTCTTCAATCGATTTGAATGAATACTTAAAAAGTAACAGTATAACCCTGTAGCTAGAATTTGACCAAATCGTCCCACCATTTCTCGACAACGTTAATCTACTTACATGTCATATTACAAAGTACTTAATTTTTCAATTTATTATCAAAACGGGTACAATTTTTTACTAATATCCTAAAATAGATTTCGTATTAATCTGGAATACCGTAGAGCTAGTGTTCTAACCTTTGTAGGCTTAGTGTAGTAGGTTTCTTTCTCATTTGGTACGAGCTGCCTATGTACCACAGTGTATGTACTGTATGTAGGTACACCTGAGAGCTTACAGTAGTGTAACCACACGTGGCGGTAGTGAATAGGACAAATGTCGCGGTATTATGCGCTCGCTGCGGTTTTGTCAACTGCTATCTACCTTCCTGCATTTTGTATTCGTGACATTATCTTGTTACGTAATAAGTCAGTTGTAGTACAAACAAAGGATACGTGAAAAAAATTAGCAAATTTCGTAATAACTATAGATTAGTTAGTACCTACAAGATTCAGATGTGGTATTTGTGTTTCCGGTTTTATATTTAATTAGTGTATGGAAAATAATGATGTCGAACAATTTAAGCACGGAAATTAATGGAGTTCGTTTCCTTAGGTTACGTTTTTTGTCACGTAAATCCTGTATACACAATATCGTTATAGTAAAGTCGTCGTATTATACGACTTACAAACAACATAATATACCATGATATCAACTTAAAAGTAATGTCGAAATAAAATGAACCGTATTTCATAAAACATGAACGCAATTCGAAAAATATTATCGTTATACTAAATACAATCCGAAATTATAAATCAATCGTAAGTACAAAAGTTGATTGTCTACAAATCTATTAGCACGGAGGTAGTAGGACGTTCCCCTCCGTCGACACACACACACGAAACTTAATAACTACGTATTATCGACTGGTAGCACGAAGCAAGCCTTCCAGTTCAATTACCACGTATGTTTGGCAAACAAGTCAATACTAATTTAGCGTGTCTTCGAACAAAGAGCTGGCCTGTTTACCTTCTCTGTTATGATATTTCTCTACTCAGACTAATGAAACGCGAGGGCGATTCGATGAGATTGGCTTAATATCGCGAGTTTGCGAGATAACGAGAGAACAGCCGCATGATGGATGGTGCCTACACTCACTGTGTGGACGACGGTTCCGCTCAACTGATTTGTGATCCCATTCCCCTCATAACTGATGAACAAGCGGTTTTGCTACCACTGCGTCCGTGAGTTACGTGTTTTGGACCGTTTGTTTTGAGGAAATAGTTATGTTAACCATTCCGGCTTTGTAACTGATTACTTGTTTACTCGCCTTGATAAGTATGATACATCAATCTACGTTTTTATTGTTTCCATCAGCCATAAGCGACAGGCAGTAATTAGTGTAGTATGTTTTTATGAAGCAAATTATACGTTAAAAAGCTATGACCTTATAAAAACCGTAAATCGTCTGTTAGTAACGAAAGCAAAAATAAAAAAATTTACTTTCTCCTTATAAATATTCGGACATTTTGAAACAGGCCTTGAATATCGTTTTACGATACTTCGATCCTATAAAACGAAGCTTACATCTACATATATTTCGTGAACATAGATACCAAGTATATAGCGAGCGGATAAAACCTTTTACGGATTTTCAAACAAGTTACAAAGAAATAGTTGTGCATGATTCTACGACAATAGTTTCCGGCCGAGCGTCTCGTATGCGAGGAGTGAGATTACATAATCAAATAACATGTTGACGACACTGACAAATTCCTCTTATTTACTAGCGTGTGACACTCCCGCCCGGAGGCCACACTACGTAAATAGGCCTATGGGGAAAAGGCCAGTTACACTTGTCACCATACAATTTATTTACAAGTCTCACTCGTTAAACTTTCGTCACTAGTACTAGCCGTTTATAGTCCACCGTCGTTTGTGACCGCCTGAATATTTATCAACTTCTAATCGAATTAGAAATCTATTCAACAAAGAAAAAGTGTTGGCGTGAACTATGTCTAAAGTCAGAAGTCTCGGCCTCGCATATAACGTAAATCAAATCAGGTGTTTCTTCGGAAGGTCCATTATCAAATTAAGCCAACTTAGTACATAGTTGTGACATTTATGTAGATGTCAGTGAATACGGTGGTATTTTCTGAAAATATCAGCGTCGGAATATGGAACAAGTGGTTTAATTCATGACATTATGCAAACAGAGGCATAAAACATGATGTGGTCGATCATCGCGCCGCCTCGCGTCGACACCATTGATTTGATAAGAGGACACACTGACACAACACAGAGACGGAAATAAACAACAAACATACTTGTTTGCATAAATCTGACAATATAAATACAAAGTTAAATCATAATATTAATTTTCAAATATAAAATGGTATTTTAAGATCACAGATTAAGTTATTATACTAATTCATTAGATCAGTTTGTTCATAATTTAGTCCGAAATATTAATTCAAGTTGTTGTGGCAATGAGCGTTGTTCGTAAATATTAATTAAAATGAGAATCTGTTAACTGTAATGTTAAATCCATCACAACGTTCAAATTCGTATTCAAATTCCATAATGTTTGCGCGCGACTACGTTCCTAGTTTGGTTTGTACAGAATGTTGTTAATTTGGTATAACGGCTGCTTCGCACAACATCCGTATTTGCATTGTCTAAATTACTGTGCCTGTTTGTTGTTCAAGTTTGCATCTTGCATAGTTCTAGTTGCAGGATATCTATGTACTTCGCAAGAACGCAGCTACGCCTATGTATTTATGTTAACGTAGTCGGCACTCGAGAACAGAACTTATATCTTGCGGAACTTGGGGAACTCGCTCCCGCTCCCGCGCCTCGCTGTAGTATGTTCTAAGTGTTGCGCATCATTTATTCAGTTTCACTGTTCGGCCTATTTGGTTACGGAATATTCCCTGCTCTGCGGGCATTAAGATAATGATAGCTCAGTTCGGTCATAATGCTGGCGGGCGTGCCTCTGAATTAGAACGCGCCGGTTTTGCTTCAGTTCATTCTGATATAATAATCCTAATTTGTCATATTTAAACATTGTGACAGGCGTGTCATTGACATCTATCAATAATTCGTGGGTACAAAGGCTCGTGCTTGTGGTGATATCCCCGGACTGTTGGTCGTTCGAATCAATGAGGGTGACCGATTTTTAGCAGTGTATTGGCCTTCGTGTAACGAAAGATATCTTTGTGTTTTGTTTATTTACGATAGGGATTTTTGACATGATAACCCTTGTACTCGATTTTGTAACAATAATAAATTAAATATTTAAAGCTTAGTTTACTTTTGCTACAAAGCGTGACTTCAGTCATTCAACGTTAGCTTGCAATATAATTTATTTCTGTATAATAATAACGAACAGAAATAAATTAAAAAAGAATGAGCTACGCTTCACGAGTCATACTTAAAATTGCTTGAAAGCAACTTCGAAAAATTGTCTCAGAAAAAAGGCTCAGCAAACAATGGTGTTTTAAGTATCATGCACCCGTAGAGAAGATATTTCGCTCGGTATCACACAGTGAAGTAATTTTCGAGAAAGCTTGAGCAGTGGACACACGATCCTTATATCGTGGAGGTCCATTGTTGAACGTAATCCCCTTTCAAAGCGAACTATAAGCTCGATATTCAGCTTAACGCATTCGTGGATATTTCACAACTTATAAGAATTCTTATGTAAAACATTTTGTTCTATTTTCAGTTCAGCTTTAAAATGTATTGCTATTTTTATACTGGGAGCGGTTTCTTTCTATTTGTGATACTGATATTTCAATTAGGATTTATTTTTCCATCGCTGGCTCGAGGATTTAAACTGCGCGGTATTATTAAAGTGATATTAAAATTGTTGTTGTTGACATGATTTTAAATTTTCTTCTAGATGTTATACGGATTTAACTTGGAACGCTATTACTGGAGTTTAACAACGACAGAGATTTTTACAGTAATATGCATCAACACATTTTTTATTTATAGCCATACAAATAACCAAACTAGTCAACACGTTACGTGGGTTTTTTACTTAACTACCAAGTCTAACATAAAAATGAAGTCTAGTTACAAAACAGTAACCAAAACTCAATTTTATAAAGGACAAAGTTCTCAAGGACATTAAAGTAATATTTAGTAAGAAGCGCGACACTACAATGTACGTTCTCACAATAAAAATATGTCATGTGTTGGTTTTACGAGACACTTAGCTCAGTGCAAACATAGAATTCGGTTTTGTTTGTGACATTACTATGAATAAATGATATTACCGTGTGTCCGACGGCCTTGGGAGACAAGGACGTACGGTGCCACGATTTTTTGACAATTTAAATGATGATTTTGTGAATTTTGTAGTAGTTTTTCACTGAAAAAATTTCTAAAGCTTGATAGAGTATTATAACATCTGTCATGTAGTCATTCTAAGATCTGTCTCAATGCGTTTTCGTAATTCTCAATAACCCGTCAATAGTAATAAGTACGGAAAAAGTCAAAGTATAATTACGTTAATAAAACAGTTAGTTGCGTAAATAATATTTTTTTAAGTCAGACTTTTTTCTGTACTCGAATAGCCCCATGAGTATAACTATAATAAACCAGGATTTAATATCAAATTATCGTTTTATTCTCTTTATGAAAATTAACTTAATATATATTCCAGGCATATTAAACTTACCCTTACTGCATCCGTTTCATAAAAGTAGCGTTTAGTTACACCACAAAACATTCAACTGCAACAGGATATGACCAACATCATCATTCCACAAGCGGAAACATGCAACATAAAGAAAATCTACGTCATTTCCGTTCATGTACAGTTGAAGTCAAAAGACACATCAAGTGAATGTAGGCAGGTGTTTTTGAAATATGTGTTTTAAAATGCAATATAAGCTGAGAGCTAGTGGAAATACGGCGACTACTGCAGTACTTTGCTGCCAAACCACGCTCCGGAGTACTACAATCAATATAACCACAGAATAGCTTGTGGTTCTGTGTTCTACATAAGCAGTAACATGTGGCATTCTTTGCTATTAATTTAGTTTGAGTACTTGTAAATGTAATGTGAACTTTATAATATACATTATTGTACTCATAATACCTTAATATGTTTTAAGCTTCATACGATATTTAAAAAATAGGGAGTAGTTGCTAAAGTCTAGCTACTTAGTGGCGTATGGTAACAAATACTGAATAATTAAAAAAATACTAAACGAAACCAGACGGTTATGAGTCATGTTTAGAAACAACGCATAAGTTTCATGTGTGAAACGAAAATAGGTGTTTGTAATCACCTACTCGTTTTAACGGTCAGAATACAAAATGCTTCATTGTAAGCCTAAATAGAGATTATTAAACAACTAAAACTCCTATCAAAAATGTAACCCTTTAAAAACGTGTTAAAGATTCATACGAAAATTATGTTCGGTGAATACGTAACGTAGCCTCACATTCACATAATTAAACATTCGTACGCTTTCACGACATTTTCATGGCAGCCAACCGTTACGTTTATAAGAGAAATTACATCCAAAATCAGGGATAAAAACGTACAAGACCGCTTCTATATCCCCCAGGGGGCGCTAACGATGCATTCACATTCGTGCGGTCGTGAGCTCTTCGCCTCGCCCAAATACCTCCGTAAACTTTCTACCGTCTAAAAGTTTTCAACCCCAAAAGTACATTCTGAATTTTTCTGTTTAAAAACTTACATTATCTGCGCTAAAAACCCGCTGCTTTCAAAACGTCAGCGGGCGTTTATGCAACGTTTTAATACTTCATGTTTTGTTCCTTTGGCCTTTGATTCTGATGCAAGTTGCAGCCAGAGAGTATTTACACCGACTGTACCTTCCAAAGTAAATTGTGTGCGAGTTAAAGTGCTGCTATAGCAGCGGTACATTTATGTAATTCATTACAATTTTTCAGCAATTTAGAGAGGAAGTAGCGGCAATTATTTTGTCGTTTAGAGCCGGTGACAAAGCCAAACGGACAAAACGTGTAATTATTCGAAAACAATTATTCTGTTTGTGGCAGCAATTAGTAATAAAAATGTTACAAGGGGTCCTCGCAATTTGTACCTCCCGGCGCTTACAATATTAAAAAGCTATCAGTTGTTCGCGACCAATCTATTTAATTCCGTGTATTATGATAGAGTTGGTATTCTATACTTTAGACCTCATCTCATTGTAATGTAAAGCGGGGACACTTTAGCTGTCAACTGGGCACAGTTTCAATTTCCGGCGCACCGCAAAAGATTTTCTGAAGCGCAACTGCACCACTGAAAGAACTGAGTATCAAATTCTAATATCCGCAGACACGCTTGCAATTACAAAATTGCTTTTGTGATAGCGACAAATTAATATTAAGTACCAGTATTTTATTGCATAATAAGGTTTTACGAACCACAATATTGCAATTGCATTTAAATACGTATAAACTATTCGCGGCGCATTCATTCCAATGTAATTACACGCAAGGAGGTTTCTACGTAAAACAGCAATTGCAGCGAAATGAATGTTCCGCTGATTCTCTAGAGACGTACCACGTAAGCTCTTAGTAATAATTAATTAGTTCAACATGCACCTGTCTATTAGACAGAGTGAGGTGGAACGCAGACACACGCTTTTTGTTGATTGCAATATTTTGTAAAAAAAATTATAGCTATTGTATTTCATAAGTAGGCAGATGGATTCAATTCACGGGTTTTCAAGGCCGAATGTCCTTCATTATTTTCTAATTAATTTGATTTTTGACCTCAAGTTTTAGTTAGTTGTTGGTCTGTCAGGTGATGCAGGTTCGATATTCTCACGGCAGGAATATTGATGTTCTAAAATAATTGTTCCTGTAGTTTTTTTTCCATTTCCTATGACATTAGGTTATTTTAATTAGCAATGCGCACGCGTGTCGTCTTTTCTGAAAAGTAAAGCAAAATGAAACCTTTCTAGAATAAACGAACACACAAACATAGTCGCTCGTGTGCTTTCACCTTAGTTTCAATTTATTCAGCTGTGCCAACTATCATTGTTGATAATAGCGTCATTAATCGGAGCATTAGAATATTGACTGAGTGAATATATATCCCGAACTAATTAGTATTGGTACTGGGAAATGTAACCAAGCTAGGTAATATTAGATAAACTATGTTCACGGCTTTCTTAGAATCTCTTCAACTGGCTACAGAGGGTGCTATAAACATTTGAATCCCGAGAATTCATCAATTGACTGATGAGCTGGTATTCTTCTCTAATAAAGAAAAAGAGGTAAATTATACTTTTTATTATATAAATCATCTAAGCTGATAAGAATCCATTAGGCGTTTTCATAATAGGTAATGATTTTCGATAAAATAATAAACAACGTATTTGCTGTATTTATAAATTGCAATTAGTTCTAGAAACATCCAAAAAAGAAACGGCTAAACTTAGTTTACAACGAATCCTAGTTTTATATGTATGTATGATTAGTTATAATTATCACTCACAAAAAATAAATCAGCCGTGAGAACGTTTCTATTCGTTAATAATGTGAAAATAACAAGACTAATCATAACCACTTCAACCAAGTTGATACACGAACCGACGAAAAAAAGATGGCGATCTCACCCCGATATAAACAACGCGAAAGTGTTTCGTTTCACTTTATAAGAGATGTACAGATGCGCTGACGTGACAGTCTTCGGTCTTGAAGAGGTGCTCCAACAAAAAATAAATGAGATAGCCAACACGTTTAAGTTCCAACTTGGGCTTGATTCCAAGATACGAACTCAAGTGTTCTTTTCAATTCAAGCTGCAATTTTGCTTCGTACAGTTTTTTCCTATTTAGGATTAGCGTTGCCGTTTATCATACTGAATGTAATAAATTAACTACTATCTGTATACCGCACTCGGCATTTCTAGTGCATTAAATGGTTTTGTTTTTTAGATTTTATAGTAGTAACTACGAAGTATTCAATGGTTCTAAGATTGAGGACTTATTTTGCCAGATCATAATCTTATGAATTTTAGTGTCCAACATTTTATCTTTAAAACAATACGTAACAGCTCAATGTTTTTTCTCGGCAAAATTTTAATCATAAATATTTTGCTCTTAACTTTACAACGAGTTACATGAACTATGTCGTGGGTGAAACGGCGAGCAATATAATATCATCGTTTCCGACTTAAATAATGCATTCAAAAGAATGTTCCGTCCTTACAAACTCGCGATATACAAGTTATTTGTTTCCCAAGTTTCCGCACTTTCCGTACTTTCCGCTCTTAACCGCGGAATAATTTTCATTACATGTTTTCATCAGAGATTCTTTCGCTAGAGAATGTCTGAAATTATGAAGAAACTGCGAGGACGCGTCGCTTCGTGATTAGGTGCAGCGAGTTCTTCTTACTGCGTATGCATACGACCTTATTGTATGTATATTAAGGTTCTAGTGATGGGACGACTGTAAAGTGGAATAGGGGACTTTTATGATTTGAGTACAACGTTTTTGCCTTTGGATTTGACAAATATATTTAATTTTTCCATCTATTTTCTTTTATCCGTTTTAACCATCTAATACATTAAATTGGAGTACTAGTTTTAATGATCGATTTTTAGAATATTTTTTGTTGAATCTATCTATATTTGTTCGTTACTACCAGTTTTTAACGAGACATGTTAAAGCTATAAAGCCAAACGATATTAAATTATTAATTTGGCAGCTATTAGCGGCGTCCAATGATATGACAGTTCATTTAGGTTATTGAATAGTTCTATATTTGTGGACGCAGAGCTTTGACACCATTAAAGTATTAATAAAATAATTTATTATTAGTATGCCTCTATAAATGTTCCACATACATAATTTTGTAATTTTTAATAATTAAGTAAAATTGTATGTATTTGTATGGAATATTCATTACTGATTTCAGATTAAACTTTTCAATATAAATCTTTCGAAAACAATATGACACGATGCCTTACGCAGTAGTTGACACGAAGTCACACGCACCAGATAACATAACACAAAGTTAATATATAAATAAGTTATATCTGAGCACACAATCTTTCATTTTTCGCCGTATTCGCATTTTGTAACGCGAAAACACGTCCCATCCCTATCGCTTGAGTGCGAGTGACTATCGACCGCCTCCTTGACCTAGGGGCTAAGCGATAAGCCGCGAAAAGTCGAAAACGTACCGCGTGGCTTCATTTCATCGAGCTCATAACTATGCTAAATTGTTGTTTATGTTTATGATAATGTTATGGCCGTGTAGCTGACTTGAGCAAAGCCTCTTGCGCCTCAGAACAACCTCCCCGTATATAATTATGCATGTTCCTGTTTTTTGAAGGTTGGCGTAATTTAGTAGCGATCGTTTCAAGTACAAAAAAGATTTACCGCTGTTCATTATGCATAATGGTTTTACAACATACGGGCTTTTTTAGAATGTTAATTGCCCCTTCATTTATTACGGTTTTTTTAAATTAAAATGTTGAAGTAATTTCTTTAGCCGGACGCGATACGTGCATGTATTAGGAAAGTTGTTGGAAAAATGCTTCACGGTGTTGTTTATGTTACATGCACGTCATTTTGTATTTTTAGCATCGTACATTCATAAAGTTGCCCACTTATTTTCCTCAGCTGGGGTGCCACGTACTAACACTCTTACATTTCTTCTGATTTGCACAACGAGCTATAAATATACATATTACATATTCATCGGTCGTGACTTCCTTTGTATTTTTGATCTGTTTAGTTTTTTTTGTAGCAGCTCGTGAATTGAAAACACGTGTGCGTATATTCAATTTAAAACACAATAAATATACCTCCATAAAAACAATTCTGTAACTAAATTTCAAACCAAATTCAAACAGCCATACGTAAAGGAAACAGTCGCATCAGTTCACAAACGTGGACCCGAGCACGCGTACTGGCTATTCCATGAAACATCCTCGTAAACTAACGACAATGCAAACAAAATAACGGAAAAGCAATGGCATCAAACAATTCCTAGCGGACAGTTGATAACAAACGAGCATTTATCTGTGGCTCATTAATTTGTGCAATGATCACGCGCGCCCGGACGCTTCATGAGACACATCGCGCTGCTAATGACCTGGATTTATATCGCCAGATAGTACTAACGAACACTTATCATTACTTGGGGTTAAGCGGTTATTACATTGTACGATTATAAGGGACCCTTGCTCTAAAGCCAGTCTTTAAATTAAGGGAGTAGGGAGTCCCGATTTTAGTTGCGCAGGATGTCTCGATCTCGTGCTTTACCAATCGGAGTAATTGTGGGTTATGTTTTAATTTATAACGTCTGCGTAGCTCAACTGCCTTGTCCTTCTCTGTGAGACGTCACTCACATTCTTTTCCCTGAACTTCCAAACATTAATGCGCATTTATTTTACTAAACAATAACATTCAAACTAAGTTTAGAGCCCGATTGTAAGCGTAATAATTGCCGCTCTGACTAAAGGCCGCACCCACCCTGCATAGGCAACTTAATATCATGTAGTAACCCTGTTACTGGTAATATACTTGCCTACTTAAACTCCAATTTCACAGAGCTCTGGTTTCCAATTCTGTAGTGCGTTAGATGTTGACTCAAGCGCGTGTTAGATTTGCCACCATCTGGTGCAATGGCTTCATTGTCCACCAGATGGCGCGGAAGCAGTCGTGTCGTTCTAAGCTCGTTAGTCTGTAAGTATAACCAGTGGGATGGAAACTCAGACGACTGGGCTCTACTTAGTGTTGAGCGCCCGCGATCACAAATTATAATACAAGTTCGACACATCGATTTAACCAAAGTTTATGAAATATTTAAGATTCTCAAGATAACTTAAAAGTACACAAATTGATAACAGCATAAATATAAGTTAACTATCGCTTATGCAATTGTATAACATGGCTTGTAATAAACAATCTTCCGGAGTCCGGACAAACCTAGAACTATTAATGTTACTATTTTTTTTTTGTTTATTTTGCACTTCTATTTAAATAGTCGTAAAGTATCCATCGATATGGTATTTTAGGCAACAGTATTAAATCCTAAACTGTGTCATCTGAGTGTTAGCTTTGGAAGTGAAGTCGGTATGCGCAAGTCTGACAAATTTCCGTCTGTATAAGAGTGTTTGTGTATGTCGTTCACGACATAGGGAATTCAAGGAGCTTAGTGTGAAGCGCCTTTATTGCCGTTTAGGGCTTAAGGCTGTACCACTTCGTTTTAGTAATGAATGGCTTAAGTAGCAACGAATGTAGCCAACATAATTACATATTATTGTATTCTATCTTGTATGTCTATCTCTATGATAATATGTTTTTATGATCCTGAACTTAAGTTACTTTAAGTAGTCCAAAATTGGTTCTTGTTTCGTATTTCTGACTTGAGTATACTATAAACACTCGTAGAAGTGATGTTATAAGGTAAGAAGAATGTAATAATTCGTCGTATGTTTAGTGGTCAACCTAGTGTCAAAGTTGTTTGCTATTAAATTAAAGTTGACAAGCATTGAGTAAAGTACGCAGTAAATACTTACATTTGGCGGAAAGAAGATTGAAAGCATATACGTTAACTTCTCTGCGAAAACAATCGAAAAGTTAAAAATACTTCTAACACATTTTAAAACCGTTTCATTAGCCAGTAGAAACGTAAAAGCACCCTATGAAAAAGCAACTCTTAGGAACAATGCCCTCATAAGTCTGTACAACAATGTAACAGGAATTTGAATGCGGCCTCGATTCATGACAAAATAATAATTAGGCACAATGTATGCGTAATATGTGTATGCCCATTATTAGGCTGGTTTTCCACTATATGCGCTACGAAGATGATGATGCGCTACGAAAAAAATACGTAAAACTAGTTAATCGTGCTAGGTGGTTTAATATAAATCGTATCTAATTGACTACTAGTTCGATAACTATGTTAGTTTGGCTTAGAAATACTTTCTAAAACACTATAATTGACAGCCCAATTAAGAGTCAAAGTTGTGCAATTTAAGATTCTTCTGTAGAGACATCAAATAATACTGTCTAATTGTAATACAATAAACAAAGCAGTTGTCTTGACACTGTATAGGACGCACTAAGTTTAAAGTAAAATTTTACTGATGTACTTTTTCCTCGCTTACTGCCACGCTATAGTTAATATCTTTTGGTGTAAACAAAGCCTTAGCAGTCGCCTCTAGCCAGCCAGTATGACGTTTTAATTAGTTCTATAGTTCCTTTCGTATATACCAGTTCACGTGCTTTGATTAAAAGTGTAGTGTCTATAATATGAGTGCTTTATATTGAATATTGATAATAGTGACGACACTATGAGTGGTTTGAAACCGAAAACGGTATGTTTTTTTTACATAATAATTAGTTATCCGATGAAGATTTTTAAACCTCTCTTCTATTACATGGAGCTTACGTAAATCATTACAAACTTTGATTTGTTCGATGTTTAAGCATGTTTTGTGCCTAAATGTTAAGCAAGCCAGAGTTATCATTCTCGTACTTATAAATATAGTTTTGTGTTAATTTTAAGGTAAAATATCGTTATTCATTACGAATAATCTATTACAGGCCCATCAAAGCAAAGACTGTTCTCTGCATGATGTAATCGTAAAGTTCCTAAAATAACTTTTCATGTTATTTTTATTGATTCGTACGTATAAATTGATTGTATTGTATATTGTGTGCGCGGAGTATCATTACTTCGAACTTATACTGTGATTATTGTAAATTGTCTGCTGTTTATTCTAGAAAGCTTACTATTTCGATGAAATTACTGTTATCAGTGACTTTTCTTTAACAGGAGGTGAGAATGGGAAAGTGCAATGATGTTGATATGATTTGTTTAACATGATATGATGTGTTTCTTTTAAGTGTACCTATGCCGACGCGTTCTCATGTTTTTGAGATAATAGTACATTATTATTTGTTTAGAAATGATTGATGCTTTTTTTAAAAATCAAGTCTGATTTCACATTCATCCCAAACCATCATCTTTACTCTTAAACAGTAGATATGTAATGTTTTTGTACATTATATACTGAATTTCACCTGATTAAACAGCAGAAATTTTGAAATTATGCTATTATTATAAGAAAATACTCCTAGAGAAAGCCGTGGTTTCTCAGGTCCCACGGAAACAAAATAATTAATTACTGTATTATGTTTTTTAGTAACCTATTTTAAAAAAACCAGCAACGATAGATTGATGAGAGTGCACCCAGTAGTTTAAAGTAGTGCTTTCAAAAGTTGGTACATTTATCGATAACGCTAGAACAGTTCAGTGGACGGAGCTCAAACTTTGAGTCCGCTCGGAGCTGGCTTACTAAATCTATCTTTATTTACTCCTACCATATACTTCGTACGGACAAAAGTTGTGTTTGTTTGTGAGCTCTATGATTTATGAAGAAGATATGTCATTTTGCTATAAAATATAATTTGAACGGAATTTTACCGTCAGGTATCTATTGGATTTTTTTTAAGTAATTTAATGTTTGAGGGATTTGTCAAAACGACAAATTATTCCTCAAAACGAGAAGAAAAAAGAAGTTATTCAGAAGTTATCTCCTTACGCTGAAGCCGTTTTTTTAATGTTCGGTTTATACTTTAGTAAAGGGAGCTCGTGATATTGAACTACAAATAAGTTGTTATAACTTATTCAAAAAATATACATTGTCTAACACCGATTTTTCATGTACAATGTCGATACTGAGCTTCGTTTTCACCAAAAAAAGAAGTTCTGACCTTCTAATTATTAATAACAATAAAAATTTTCCAATAAAAGACAGAAAGTCCGCATTGAAATAATCAAAATAGACGCTTCAGCGATGATCTTTGAAAGAAAATTGGCGTATAACGAAAGGAAAATTAAGCTCTCCCCGAATGAAAAGGTGTGAATGATTCAGTTTCACCGAGCGCTTTAATTGCTCAGCTTTCAGGGATTTCAGACACTGACTCACTTTAGTGCCGCACTCTATACCAACCAGTAAGTTAAATACGATTTAAGTTTGCGATATTTCTAACGTAAGATGTTTTGGCTGCGATTTATTGCCATAAATCGAATGGTTCGCTATGATATGGTTTTTGTTTCCGTAATTTTAGAGTTATAGAACAATATTGTTGAGAATATACGCGTCTAAATAAAATATATTATTATTTAATATAAGGAAACCGTTTGTTTATCTACGCAGAAATTAGCGAAAGTAAACATACTCGTAATAATAACAAAGTTAACTTTAATACGATAACCCTTTTACACGTCGGCGGGACATCCTTAAAAGTTAAAATTCAAATGAGATTTCTACGTTAATTTAAATTTCGCATACATTTAAACTGCTGTGTGTTATTTTTCTCAGTGGCCGGTGCTAACGAGTGTGCTCGTGAATTTTCCACCGAACACTGATTCATTTAATTTCGATTTCACCCGATGACGTCACGTGCAAGTACGTGCAACGTCACTTCAAAGCTCTTTACATTAATTGGTTTGGTTTAAATGTACTGGAAATATCTCTTTATAATGTCACTGTCCGGCCAGTAAGTAATTATTTGTATCACCGATGCTACGGATTTTATACAATTTATTGCGGTACTCAAATTCAGAATTTTAAATTCAATATGTTTGTGAAGTAAAATTTATTGCATGTGAAGTAGTTCCGGGACTTTTTACATTTAATTAATGAATTAAAGATTATAATGATTTGCTAAACCAACGCTTAAGTTAATGATCCATTTAATGCCTATAATACAGCAATAAACGGTTATCGTAATAAAAGTTTAAAGTTCCCATATCCAGTATTTCAAGATCGACGAGCAAGAACAAAATTGCGAAATAAAATAGCTTTAAAAGATTAAAGAAGCGAAATCCAATAGAGTTTAGTATCGAATGTTTGGTTTTGTCTATCTAACTGATGTCGAGAGTTCAATTTCCTCGTGGCAGTCGCTACCGGCATAGCGCCGCGTCGAGGCGGGACGTACAATCTCGTTCCGTATTTAGTGAGAAAAAACGACGAATAGGATATACACAGACATTTTTTTGACTAAATGAAAAATGGCAACCGCTGTGGTAGTAACTTTGTGACGTGCCTCGGAATTTTTGCCTGAAAAAGTGTTGTGAAATTTGTGTTTTTAACGAATTTTACACTGTTACGAAATTGTTGACTCCTCTTATAACAATAGAAAGTGCACTGTGTTCTGTTTTCGGTTATTTAAGGCTTATAGTGACCTCATTCAAGTTGCCTTAAAGTGTGATGGGTGAAGGAAAAAATACTTTAGCTAATAAAATGTAAGTATTAATTTATTTCTGTCAATTCGTTCATCTAAATCATCTGAAGTAAAGTGTACAGGCTAATTTTGAATTAACCTCGACCGATTAGACATGTAAACTCTCTATTCTATATAACATTTTCGAACCTTACAAACAATGCAGCACCTACCTACTTATGACAAAATTTGTAAGCGAGGCAATTTACCACAGGATTATTTTGCCATTTTTCGGGCTGCTTAACCTAGTGAAATGAGCCGTAATAAAGGGCAGCGTCCCCTACAAAATCGAACCTGGTTGACTTTTGACGTGTGCCTTTATTTAGGCATTGAAGAGGCAAAAGTCCCCGCACCAAACACTATGTGGTTCTCGGAATTCTGTGCGAACTATGAAGGTCGTAGGTAAAACGATTTTGCGCTAATGTGTCGGTTCCTTGACGGACGATCATTTATAATAATTAGTGAACTAGACGGGTGAAAACAACGGGAAAACTTTAAGGTTTTTTCAGCGACATTTGCGGGTGCTCTAATTAAAATTGCGTGCTAATGACTCTAACTAGTTACTTCAAAATTCAATATAAATACGATTATAATAATACGGTAGCATGAAGTAAATTATTAATGATTCAAATAACTGTTATTGGAAAAATAATAACACTAACCAATTGAATTTGTATTCCGTGAATTAGGTATATTGTAGAAACTTTACCTCTACAATTCAAAGCTCCTTAGTTTCACTATCGACCGATAGATGGTAGTACTAGTAGGTTAGCGGCTGAAATAAAAAAATGTAATGTCGCTATTATTTTATGAATAACATTTTTGAAATATCTATTAAAACTCTATTATTAGAGTTTTGTAGAATCTTTTAAATAATAGTAAAACCCTTAGAAGAATACGGATAAATCTGTACTTAAAAGTTTTCCCAGATATAGCGCTATAAAAGAAAATGAGCGCAGTATAAAAGGCTGAAAGTAGTTGAATGCAGTGTAATGAATGATGGCTGATCGTGAGATAGTGGGGCAGGTAAATGAGTTTGTGTATCCGGACAACTCTGGCGATGATAAGGAAAGGGATGTGAGTGTAATAGTGCCTTATGTATGTGACCTAGTTGCAAAGATCTTGTTGTTGCATTATGCTGTTTTATTTTAATGTATTGCTCTTAGAAATACATGTTGGTAATTTACACAAGGTTTTAGTCCAAGAGATTACGTAGAAGTTTTTTTTTTTTGAATTTCTAAAATCGTTAATCAATTATTTAACTAGAACATAAATATATTTAGTTTGCAATTCAACCGCAGTTTAGGACCAACAGCTTTTTGCGTGTATTTCTTTCGATAACACGAGTTAACTGTTTTACTTATATTAAAACTTTTTTAGGTTGATTAAACTTATAATAAGGGATTTATATTAAAATTTATGAAAATTTAACATTAATAAATCATCTTTGAAAATAAATTGGCAATGTACTTAATACGGACTGCAATGCCGTAACTGTACTAGAATATAAACCAAAAGCCTAACTCGATTAAAGGTTTGCAGATACGAAAAAGATATCCCAAACGATTCCCCGATATAAAATAATTTTGCACATTACCTTTTAAATATTCGATGTACCGTTGGAAAGAATAAAATTAATAATTAATAACGTACAAATGAAAAGGCAATTTCGTATGTGAGGTCACGGCTGTGTGATTTTACGGGTAAAAGCCTTAAATACGTAATAAGGTTTAACTTTGAGTTAAAAACAAATACAGACGATTATTTTTATTTAAGTTACAAAACGTTTTATGTGTTGTGTTAATCGTTTTGTTTCGAGTCAAAATAATAAAATCGGACATGATGTAGATGCATTTATTTATTTACATAGTGTCTTAGTTCTTTGAAATGAAGGTATAACTTTCCTACGGGAATTGAAAAAACGGAGCTGCTACTAGTTTATTAAGTTAACTTACACTGATATCAAAAATATTTTTATCATACATTAATAAGGAAAATAACGTGATATCAAATCAGTTTTTTATAGTATTTTATATTCATTTAGATACTTTGACAGTTAACGTAAATATAATCTATCAAAACAATACTGTCATACCTTAAACAAACTTTACTTAAATTTGTAAAAAATAGCCCTAAATTAGCCTTACAAAGAACAACTTTTATTCATAAGTTGAAGTAGTACACAAGTTTTCATGTAAGTGTTGTTGAAAAGTTCATAAATAGTGAGAGTGATAAAAGCGAGAGTGTCTCGCTCACACAGTCACATTGTAACTCTTTGTTGCATGGGGAGCGGCTCACTACAAGTCGGCCGTAGACCTTGGGGTGAGGACTCGTTCATGAGCGCCGCGGGTAGCGGAGCGTAAAATTTTGTATTTTTTTTTTGTATTGATGTATTATTTGAATAACTAACGATAATTTTGATGAATATCATGAATTAAATTTATGATAAGATTTATCATAAATGTAATTCATGATATTCGTCAAAATTACAGTTTTTCGCACTCAACTTGTAAATATTGAGCAATACCTATTGTTTAAGTGGTATTACACAAATTATAAGTATTATTCTAGCCTATGAAATGTTAGAAGTAAATAGGATTATTAAAGCGTAAAGGTTTAATTAGGTTCTACAACTTCGTTGCAGTGCTACGTAGCTACGAACATTCGTAGCCGACTACGAGAAAGCGACAATTTCAGAATCAACAGCTGTTGTTAACTGAAGTGGAAGAATTTAACTTAATTCAACTACTGCTTCTTCCACAACCAAAAATAGAACAAAACAAATCGTCGCACTTTAACAAAATCTTTGCAAAAACCGCTAACTATTTAATCATCTCAAACGACAATACTCTGAATTGATACACCAAAGGATAGTTGAAAGGTTCATTAAGTACAATCAGACTGCATAGAGATCACAAGGTTTCTGCGAACCGTATGAATGGTGTAACGAAGCCAATAATACACTCGCATTAATGCTCTGTCTCTCTCTAGTGAACCGGCGATGTCCTACTTTGAACTGCTGCTAGATTTATTGGAGCACTTCATTCGGATTAGTTTTGAATTGTAGTTCTTCTGCGTTGGTGTGTAGTAGGTGCGTGGTGTAATGTGGATGTGGACGTTTGTTATTCTTAATTGAAAGTTCAATGGTGTTATATTTTTGGTTTAAATAGTCTGTCAGTTTCATTGCTACATTGAGCTCAACATTGAATGTAAGATTTCAAATATTAAGCGTTGAAAATTATATACTGTTATATCTTCTGAACTATATTGCAAAGTAAGTGTTTTTTATAGTTTCCTACGCAGTATTGTTTCATTTTATGTTCTGTAAAATAAAGACATCCTTACATCAGTATGTTGTACCTTTAGGTTATGTTATAATAATTAATGTAGGTACCGCATGTAAATTGTAGAGAATCCACAATCTAAAAAAAAATAGGAATAAAAAAACATCCGCTAAGCTACTCGCTCTGCTACGCTCTAAAGCCCTCACCCTTACGAATGCAGGGGTGCCAACTGTGCGGCCCGTATAATTGGCAGTAATAGACGGGCCGTGGAGGCCGGGGTTATTACTCGGCCGCCGCCGCCCGTTTAGCGCGGTATCAAAAGTGAATTCAACCCGTTTGTGGCCATTATTTGATATGTTTATTTTGCTCTGATTAAATTAATTGGAGGCAACCCTTTGTAAATTGGAGCTAAATATTTGATGAGGCTGAGATTGCAGTGGAGGGTTCGAACTTGAGATGCAAGGATTTAGATAAAATGGTTAAGAATTACTTGCGGGCTTGCTTATTGGATTAGCTTTGAAGGTTCTACGTTGAGTGAATTGTATTGTGCACACAATGACATGGGAAATAAATTATCGCCATTCAGTTGTTAGTAATGGGTTTTATTATAATTTATTGTAACTACAAGGCTTTTTAATACAACCGAGGACATTCGGAAATAAAACTTAGGAAGTTTATTAAATAAAATTTATCCTCCACTAATTAGAGATTACATAAAAAACAATTTGCTGTGTGCATTAGAAATATTATATTATGGCGTGGCTTTTATTATAATTAGTGTCATTAAAATTACTTTTCTGCGCAAGTTAGTGAAAAGGACTACTATTGCAAATAAAAAATGAATCACAAAAGAAAATATCTTTAATGATAGTGAGGACAAAGCAAAACTGAACTATTTAATGCTGAGTTCTCTTCAATCTTTGCAAAGACCTTACTATTATTTCCTTTTGTAATAAGAAAGGACCTTCTTATTCTTCGTACTGTAAACTTTTTCCTTGCACTATAATGTACATTTATACAGTAGGATAAACAATTGTCGCGTTCTTAATGAATGGAAGACGGAACTGTTAATTTGGAAGTGACGACGGGAGCCGCGATAACGTAATGTGATATACAAAACATCTTGTGGGCACTTTTAATAAGAAAACTTTATTGAGAGTCTAATTAATAATAACTTACATTATCTTTATAAATCGAAACCCTGGTTTCACGTTAATATTCCTATTTATAATGTTTTAAAGATTGATAAAAAGTTTACGATTGAACTAGTAGCGCCACCTGTTAGTGGGTGCGGGAACCACAAACAATGAAAAGTTATTGCAATAAATTGTTATCAATGAGTAGTGCTCTTTATTAGGCAAATGGAATGAATAAACAAAGTAGACTTTTTAAAACAATATTTTAAACAAAGTAACTTTGGGATTTTTTATTTTTGAGGTGTCAGGTGAGCTACTCGTGTACCTTTTATTGTAAGGTTTACGTCTACGACTACAAGATTTATATTTTTATTCTATTCCGCATAAAATTATTTAAAAAAATACCTTTTATGTTAAAACTTTTTAACTTGTATTTACTTTGATAATTCATTTAATAATTTTGATATCTTTACTCATACTTATAAATTTTTATTTGCCGCATACTACTACTATATGAACCAACTTTACATAAATAACAAGCTAGCATATTTGAAGTGAGTAACAAGCAAGTAACAAGTAAGTTGGTGAGTTGTAGCAGTGACGGGACACTGGCCCGCCGCCAGGGACAGCTATTAAGTAGCCGGTGTCGACCAACTGGCTGACACCTACAGACACCACTGAACTCTACTGAATAATATAACACAGATTTTGAAGATATTTATCAGTTTTGGAACTAAACTATTCATTGAATTGCTATACTGTGTTGTACATTGATTACATACAGACATAGGTCATAGAGTCATAGACTAAGAGTAAAGAAAGGAATAATGAACAAGGTTTTACTGTCAATCGGTTCCGTAAGAAGACTAGCTGTCACAAAAAACTGGTAACTAGTATTTTCTTTGTGAGTTAACTCAGATATTCTGAGACTTGTACTGGACAATAATACAAGTGATAAGTTAACGATTAGATTTCAATGCAACAAAAATGTGTATTAAATTCGCTAGACACAGGTGACTTTATACTTTTTTGTCGTATTGTATGACTCATCCTCATTCCATGAAGAAACGGTGTAGTTACAAAATTAACATATTAAATTGTATGCCAGTTCCTTTCTTTTGTTTTTATCAACGGTTTATTACCTCTGGTAAGGTGTCAACAACCGGCCGGTCAACTGATTAAGAATGTACAATCTATGGATTAAAAGGTCAAGCGGTCAAGTTTGTTGAACTTCCCAGTGAAACTTGACCCCAATCAAGGTATTATAGTTTGACCACCTGGTGATACGATACGTTAGTTTATTGATGATCTCGGATATAATATAGCAACAGACTAGGACGGATCTATTACGGATGTTGCTAATTTCATAAAAGTGTTTGAGTGTTGTGAGAGATCTTTGCAAGGCTTCGTGCTTGAAATTAAATTTTTGAAAATAATGGTTTTTTTTTGGGAGAAAACGAATATTTTTATACCCAAAAACAACTCCATCCGAAAATAAGAAAGCAATACTTTCTTATTTTCGGATGGAGTTGTTTTTTGAACTGATTGAGTGAACTTTCCAAAAATTGTATGGATAAACTTCGTTGGAGTACTTTCGATATTTATACTGACGTAGTTATTAATATCGCAGGTGCAATTGATTCATGAAACGTAATTTCTACTCTGCTATGATTTAGTGCGTAAGTAGTATATCGTAAGTAGAATATACGAGCCGATCAGAAATCACGTGAGTGCTACGATGCACTTATTGACAGATTAACGCCGTTATCAATTAGTGACGAGTGTATACGCTCGGAGCTGAGACAAATGCTAATGCTTAGGGAGACTACCTACTCTACGTCGCCGACGCTAATAATTGTCGTAACTTCCCCAGGTAACATGAGAAAATTATACACTTAAACCTTTCTAAAAAAATCGGTCTATATATTAGTGAAAAACTGCATGAATATCTGTTAAGTAGGTTTGAAGTTTTCATGAACAGACAGACCGAAAATGTTTATAATTTGTAGTAATACAAAAAATGGTTCCCTTGCTGTTAATATTTTTACTATTGAAGGGTTTGCGGTACATTCGTTCACCGGTACGTTTTCTGGTTTAATCAAAGCGATGTTGACTATTATTCCCAGATTTTTTTTTATTTTATTTGTCACATGCAATACATAAATGTGTTAGATTAACATATGCTTATATTTAAAATAGTTCAGTGTAATACACCAGCTCCGTAAGTACACTCAACCTTTGCTTAAAACCAAATTAATATTTTTCCATTTAAAAAGCAGTTCCAAATTGTGAAAGTGCATCAAGAACTAAGTATATAAACTCTGGTGCACGTATTTTCTCAACAAAACATAGGAGCGTACTCGCGGAGTCTCACTTAGTTTGATCAAAGTTGTGGCTTTGCTTCGAGCTAAAATGTGAAGTTCAGGTTTGGTGTACATTGCGCGGCGGTGCTTCTTAATTGTTCCTCTATAGGTGTTAGCTGAGACTTGCTGTCTAATTAATGTACAATCTGTTTGTGGGATTGGCTTGTTTAGTTAGTTATATCAGTAAGACGTTTGTTTGACTAATTTGCTTGATTTATATCTTTGTAATTTCTAAAGCCTCAAGTCAGAATGCTGACTGTTATACCTAATATTGAAAAGTGGCAGATGTAAAAGAGTGGCTTCTTTATAAGTGCAGTGTTTTTAAATTTTAAGTGAACTTTCCGGTTTAAAGTGCATAGCTTAAACCTTATAAAAAATAGATAGACGGCTTGTAAGATTATTCCTCTAGCCGCTTCTTATTAATTTTACAGCTTGAGAGTACAAAGCAAATGTAATTTTACTGCTGACTCAATAACGTAACCGCTACCCTCAACACACTAAACTTGCCATAAAATAATTGATCACACAAACATTGACTTTGGCAATAAAGCTCGACTTTAAAATGTTCATTGTTTCGCAAAATTGATCACGCTGTAACACGTCACCAAACAATAACAGTGTTTGAACAAAACCCTCGATCTGATCGAGCGATCAACAATCGATGTTGTTACCTCACTTGATTGATGAACCAAACTGTTGATTACTTCCACTGACTGATGTATCTTGAACCCTCGTAGCTAAGTGCTTCTAAATGAAGAGGTGTCAAGTCATTTTGGTGATTGTGTGCGGTGTCGATGAAAAGGTGCGTCATGTCTTTGATGAAATGTATGATTATTTATGGAGGGCTTTCATTGTTTGCTTGAATTTTTTTTTATAAATCATTCGAGGTAGCTTCGAGATTTTTAATGGTTCCGTATTTAGCAGGAACTTTAGTCTAATGTGTTCTAGGTTAAAATGCTTTAAAATAAACGATTTAGTGGTATGAAAATTGGCAAGTTAAAGTTTAAAAATCGTCTCGAAATAATATAATCAATTTTATTCATACTATTTTTATTCCTCACATATTCAAAAGCTTTTCAACCAGTATATTTCGGAATAAATTCGTATATTTTCGTATGTAAACTCGGCTAGTTCATACGTGTGTACCCCCATACATAAATCATCAGGCGACCGGTAGGCCGTACCTTGCCTAACAAACAATACACTGTTCGATTATCGACTGCCAATATTCATATTATTCGAAATTATAACACTCTTATGTCTTTATCATAAGGTTGATATTCGTGTAACAATTTGTTTGTTGGTCGCGTGTGTATGTTTGCCGACAAAGGCGTACATGGCTGTTAACACCACGACCCTGATTGATGATTCATGATTGTTTACAAAGCTAACTAATAGTGAGGGAGAGTTTGTTCCGCTTTGCGTCTCACGCGAAATTGATATTGGCGATATTGATAGTTTTTACTCGTATCTTTACTTAATAAAGCCTTTAATCTAAGTTAATAAGTACGTCGTTTCTTGAATATATTAAGACGACGCTTAGAGTAATCTGGAAACGGTACAGCCATAACCCTTTAGGGCTATATCGGGTCCGGGTATAAAGGTTACGGAGCCAAATCTCTATAAACTTTACGGACAATAAAAAATAAAGACCTTGTTACCTGAGACCTTCCAAATTACTAGTTTTGAGATATTTTAACATACATTTATGGCACTAATAAAAGCCTATTATTATTTTGTATTTATAAGAAAATTACCCATTCTTTAAACAGGTTTATATGTATTTTAGTAATTTTGTAGATATTTCAATAAATGCTGGAAATTCATGAAGTTCGCAGTTTAGTACGTGGCTTACCTACTAGATGGCGCCGTAAGCCCGAAGTGTTGAAGTTTTTTTCGTGTATGGCCTTTGGATTAAAGATTCGATACTGTTTGATCATTGTCATTAGAATTTATTTCTATTGCGATTAATTGGCTCAGGTGCCGCAGTTGTTCATTTATGGTATTATGGATATAGCGTTTGGCGTTCAGTAATTGAATTGGTCTAAGTTTGGATTTTACATAGTTAGTGTTTGTAGAAAACAAAATAAAATTAAGTTATAAAAAAACAGTCGTGTTTACAAAAGTCTCTACGCTAACAATTTACAGGTAAAATTATCATTCTCCAAGCAAAAAACGCACCTGAACTTTACCAATTAAAACATTTCAGCGTGCATCCTCATAAATATTTTCCCTATAATTTCAGCAGGTATATTAATTACGTGGTTGCGAGCGCGGTCAGTGGCGGTCACAATGACAACAGGTAGTGATTATCTGCTCAATATTTAATACTGTACCTGTCAATAAGGGTATAAGAGACTTTCGCTGTAATTATTATAAATTGCGGCTGTTTTACGACAAAGATTTCTTTGCCTTTGTGTGCTTATGGTTTGAAAATTATTTTTATAAATATTCTACGATTGTCTGATATTTTGTATCGTATACGTGTGTCGTATTTTTTTCATTTTGTGTTAATTGTTTCTTTTTTGTTATTATTGTTTATTACATGGGGATTAAGCAGACAATAATGGGTTCTTAAATTAATCTATGTAAGGTTTATCTTATACACATATATTATGTAGAGTACGATCATTTTGTACGTAAAAAGAATCCTTAATGGCTGTTTTTGTAAACGAAGGAATATATGAAAATCTAAATGGTCACTTAACTCAATTGGATGTGTTGTAAATTGTCCGTCACCACTAGTAAATTCCTGAGAATTATAAACAAATGACAGTTCCTGCCCCTGGCGACAGATGGCGTTGACGCCTCGGTTCTCAGGCTTTAATATTTATTATTAAAAGCGGAGGCCTCCTCGCGATGTTTTCCTTCATTGTTTGAACTTAATGGTGAATTAAAAGTAATTTGCTTACCTTCAGTGAGTGAAATTATTAATTTTGATAATAGCCGAGTTGATTATTATAATTAACCACGGTGGATATCTTGGGATTTACAAGGATAAGAGTACTTTAAAAGGTTTTGTTTTATTATTCATTGTTTCTAAATTTTGCAGTTAGGGAAAAGGTACCCTGATATTCAAATTTTTCTACCATAACACTTGCTTCATTTTAATTTTAAATAAAATGATTATCGAATATAGCAATAAGGATCATCATAATTTACCAACTTCTAATTTGGGTATCCACATTTTAGTAAATATGTAATGCTTTATTTTTACTAGCAATTAATGGATATAAATTTGATGTTAACAGCTTAAAAGTAAATCATTAAATGTCGCAATAAAATAAAATCCTCGCTTCACAGCGGCTTAATCAAATAGTACGTTACTACGAGCCGTGAATGGAGAAGCCGTTGATTTTTTAACGAGGAAGCCGACGCCGCAGGCTTCCGCTCACTCCTCCCCGATACACCGATGCATTTAAAATGCAATTGAGTTACCAGACTCGATTCCACAGTACTGTGGAATATCATTTCTCCTGTAATGGAGGAATTTAATATCGTGTCGTACGAATGAATTAATCGGAAAAAATGCAAGCACTTTTCAATTAAGTTAGGTTTTATGTTCAGATCGTTTGTGGGAATGAAATGATTAGTGTGAGTTTCTTAGATTGTAATCTAGGGAGCAAATATTAAGAAACTGTTTTCTATAGTCGGTTATCTCTTTATTCCAGGATTCATTTTAATTGTTTGATAATAGATATTATATAATACACAAATAAAGTTTTCTGACGATGCATAAAATATGCCCAAAATATTGAAATAGATGATAGAAAAAATAACTCTTTACGCTATGTTATATATTGTATTAAATAGATAGCACTTATTTTGATTGTGCGTTTATTTCCCAAGAGGAAAAAGCTTCAAATACTTGTATTATTATTATTCCAAATACTAATAATAATTCGACTTCGTAATGTCAGTTATTGAAAAGCATTGTAATAAGTTTGCATTGAAGTTCAATCAAATCTATTCTCGGTAGTATTTACTTTTTATAGAACTTTAAATTGCTTTCCTTGGTACATAATAACAGTGTAATGAAAAACTCTTGTAAACTTATTGCATCGCGTCCAATAAGAATTTCCATTTGTGAGTAATGACGACAAATGGTTACGTTTCTATTTGTAGTGGCTTTACTAGTGGTACAGTGCAATTTTACAATTTGCTATAGAGTTGCAACTTTACCAATATTGTCAACTTAGGAAGAAATATGAATAGGATTAATGACTAAATCATTACATACATTTAATTCATGACATATTATTATTATCTCTACACTCTTTCATTACAAAGAAAAAATAAATACGTGTAAAGCATTGGGCGTAAAGTACATATGTGTGACTGTAAATTATACCAGTTACCAGTTTTTATAAAATTACAATACATTTGAAAGAGTCTTAACTTGACGTAGAAAGGTGTACCGATACTCGTAATATATCATATTGTGTCTGTCTACAATACAGATATATACAGTATACTAATTAATGTGTAATTTAGCCTAATTAATTCGCGAGTAAATGTAGCGCTTAAGGGATTATCCTCCACCCTCATACCAATTAGTGGAGTGGGGACCAACGCTCTCTGATTGAATTCTAAAATACGGTGTTTTGGTCGCTGCACCAATTCACTATGGGACATCGTAACGTCAGTATTGTGTGACTAAAATAGTATTTTGAACGCATAAAATAATGACTCTCAAAATAGATTAGAAATGGTATCTTAATGACTTTTAAACACCGGGTAAGAAGGTATTCTAGAAAAACAGTAAATTCAATAACTTTAACCTTCGGTACTCGGTACACAGTGGAGAAATGATTTTAAAAGTGAAAAATCATACTTTTTCATTTTGTACTTACGTAGCTAGTATTAAATTTTAATTTGTATAACCACGACAAACCAAAATATTTACAATATTGCAACAATTTCCTAATGACTGGGAAAAAGTCACAAAAACAAAGTGACTTAATATAATAAATTACAGTGTGTTTCTGTATTATGAGTAAAAAGCGTCTACACACAACATTTTACGCGTTTTATTCCCATCTATATTTTTATAGTGAGTGCTACAAGTGGCCATGAACATTGCCAAAAAGGAAACGACCCTCCGTTCTATCCCAGCCCGTATATTTCACACAAACTCTGAACAAAAAGCAACACGCTCCTCATTACAAATTCATATTGGTTTTAAATCCCCGCCCCTACGCTCCCGACAAAATCCAGACACGTCCATGCAAGTGGGTTTCTACTAAATGGTTACAGTTGAACTGTACGCTTCATACATACGTATTTGCTCCCAAACATAGTCCCTTGCAACTTGGTGGACTTGAACAAATCAGGAACCAATCATGAGAATTTAAACGAGTCTTAAATGGGATGAAAACGTGAAAGTCTTCTACACTACTACCTATTTCTCTATTACTGATCGGAGTTTCGGGGTTCCTGAAAATAAATAGATAAAATTATTAACAATGCTAAGGATGTACTGCAGTTTAAATAAGTAAGACGCGCATAACATAGTTGTGATATGATAATTATGCAATAAGAGAGTCGTTAAAAAATTCTTTTTGTTTAAAGGTTTCAAAGGTAATATAGAAATTAAGGCTATTGCTAAATTGGTGTTATATCTTCTACTGCATTTTCCAAAGTACTATACGTCTGTCTAGTATAGTTCACCAATAGTTCCGAAGGACCTAAAACCTATCTACTATAGCTTACCAATAGTTCGTTGTATTGGATGAATGCCAGGACTAAAGTGATTTAAGTGGCTAACTCATTCAATGTCCTGGCATACGGACACTTCAATATTTTATTTAATCGATGTAAATTTTGACGATCATGAAAGAATATTTTAAAAGTACTACTATAGTGTATTTTTAGATTGCATTTGATGTTATATTTTAAATAATATGAGCAAGAAATTAATTTCGAAGTGTTTAGAGAAAAATATAAATCGGGAAGCATTCATAAATTCATACACATTACTTAAAAACGTCAAGCTATTTTTATAGTAAATTCTCAAGAAATCAAACTTTACGAAAACAAACATGTTCCGTCTTTATGAAGTTAAACTGCAGTGTTCTAGAACCTTGTATAATTGCTAGTATTACGTAGATGCAAGACAAACAGAACGCTTATCCGATAGTCGCGGAACCTTCAAATATTCACCACTAATTACTATAACCTCAACCAACGGTATTGAATGCACTATTTTATAACCTTGCATTGTAACTATGCGGAAGACACTCGAATTATGCATCTCACTCGAAACTCATTTATAAGTTAACTAGCTTTTACCCGCGACTTCGTCCGCCACCTGAATTTTCCCATGGGAATGTGTCATTTTCCCGGGGTAAAAAGTAGCCTATGTCCTTTCTCGGGTATCAAAATATCTCCATATTTCATGCAAATTGGTTCAGTAGTTTAGGCGTGATTGAGTAACAGACAGTCAGAGTTACTTTCGCATTTATAATATTAGCAAGCATGGATTTGATCTTGCAGAGTGAATTTCATTGATACACCTTATATTTCGCCTGTGTTTGGCTATGTAAAACATTTTCTAGTTTTTCGAAAATAAAATAAAAAGACCTTGGCAAAAAAAATTGTAAGTTCAAAAACAACCAAAAAGCGGTTTGTTTCCGTTGTAACTCTCCAGAGACGGACTAGTAGCAGAGTTTTCTATGTTTATTTAAATTAACGGTCGTGGTTGTATTCATTACAAAATGAGATAATTTTAAAGCTAACAAACGTATTGCAAACAACGACTGTTAACTTTGAATAAATGTATGCAAATAATACAGTGTACATGATAAAGCGTGGAATAGTAAATTTCCTATTTTTTACATTGTTTTCTTCCTTAAAATCATTTTCTTTCATAGCCTGTTTTAGTGGCCCTCTATTAAGCATAAACCAATTTCTTTTTTACCAAATTTCTGTATCATATTTTTGAAGTATTAAATTTTGGATTAGGTGTCTTCATTTTATAACTTAAACTCTTATTACGGCCCTGTAATTCCGTATCTAATTCTTAAAAACTTCACCAAATGTAATTACATTAGAGCGAGACAAACAATTACGCGCATCCCACGCCTTTTCCCAGCACTGAGGTTTAGAGATTTCAGGTTTTACTCGAAACACATTTAATTAAGCACGATGCCCGTCAGCGCGTTCACTTTAGCACTGGCCGAGTGCCTGAGCAACAAAAAAAGAAAAAATCTATCAGTACACAAAGCTTTTACATTGACCGACATAGACGGTGCACGGCGGCATTGACGTAAACTTTGGCGGAATATATTTTTTCGGAACGAATTCTTGTGCATAAAAAACTAGCTAGAAAATGATACTACGCTAGCGGACCGGCTCTACTTCAGACTATTAGTAATTGATCTATTTGAGTCAAAATAAATTAGACATTTGATAAACAGTAAGACCATTTTTTACTTATTACCCGTTATCTTCAACTTATATCTTTACTACATTAAATTAAAAGTGTAATAGACGGATAGATAAACTACTTACTTTTTGTAACAAATGTAGAGTGGATGTACAATCATCGATTGTGACTTTGTATGGGATTTATATCAACAGCTTGACATGAAAGCAAAGCGATTGTATCAAAAGTTTTAATCGCATTTTCTAGTGACATTTGTTTAATTTACGACGATATGCACTGATAACTTCAGAATGAAAAATGATGATTTGGAAATTTTGAGAGTTTTATTTGGAAGTCGTTGATTTTCACTCTAGGCTAATAAAAGGGCGCAGATTTTAAACATGACCGTACCGCGAATCTACAGTATTTTGCGATAGAGAGATAGATATAAATATGTAGTATTGAGAGTATGACGTTTAAAAATCTACTACAAAAATAGTTCCTCTGGCGCTAATTAGGTTTTCATGCAACATTTTTGGTAACTAATCGGTTGTTGACAGCCAACAGTAGTAGAATCTTGCCGCTTAGTATTTTATAGTCATGCATATGAATAAAGGACTTTGCAGTTAGTTATCACTTTGTAATGTCGTAGGCACAAATATGACCTTACTTACATATATTGTAATTTTTAAGTGTTCATTTGAACATATATTCATAAAATGTAAAACATGTAAATGATAGTATTCTGCATATTGTAAATGTTTGATTAGTGAAGGTAAATTGTTGTATATCGTGTTAGAGTGAGCGTTAATAGTGTCGGCATTGCGTCAGCGTTGTGTTTAACGCCCAACTTCTATCACTCGTAACCTCCAATAGAATTCGTTTAATTACCTACGCCTAACATTTAATATTGAGTACAAAAGAACATACAAAATATACCTGTTAAATATCTGAATACTGCTATAAATATGAGAAGTAACTGCATATAATCACATAGAGTATACAGAAAGGGTTAATTCGTCGCAAAAGGAAAAAAATCTCTCGTATTGCAAAATAAATGACCTGAAAATAGTAGTAAAAATGAATGATTGCAAACTTACGAAAATTTAAATTTCAATACTTTGTGAGGCCAACTCACGACCTTGCCAAAGAACAGTCATTAACAAAAACTATTTTGAAAACTTAACGCCGCATAGAGGAAGCACCCGCGACCCGTTCATTTGTAATTCCCCTTCATATTGACTGAACAAACAGCCGCACAATACGTAGTTGGTCCTTACGTCCTTTTAAAAGCACTTATCCAAACAAGATTAACAGTAACACATTGTGGGTCTTAAGGTGTACAAATAAGGTCGATGCAAGCGCCACCGCGCGGTCCCACGGCGCACCAATGTAAACTCGACAGTGGATTGACTTGCGGCGCAGCTAACCCGTTTACTACATACATATATACCACTACTATACAATTTGGCCACACAAACGGACATAATGGAATTACTTAGTGAATGTAACTGTCTGTAAGGGATATTCGTACTGTTTGCGATGGCATAATAACAGCTTTGGACGTCTCTACAATTACTCGGTTAGCTTCGCAACTTAGCCTAATTCGCTTTATGGGAATGACAATATCGGTTCGCTGAACGTCGCTAAGCGTCGCTTTTTTAATAGGGCTGTCTCTGACCAATTATAAATGAGTTGTTTGTTAATTGTTTTATTGCCGCTTAAGATAACAGTTCTATGAAATAACCCGTCAATTTATTTACGGATATTTAACACATTAGTGTTCTCAAAAAGGTAATGATTTCAACACATTTATATATGAGAAGGACTACGTGATGAACATTGTCAATGGTGATGATAATAGCATTCGAAACTCCAAAAACACACAAAAAGCCTTTAAAATCAGCGCCTTACTCCGTTGTATAGGTACAATCCGCTCCCAAATGCTTAACGAAGCTATGGTGGCTCTAATACCTGAATATTTCCGAATGCACGTGAAGAGTGGCAACGTCCCAACTTTGTATGGTCGAACCCTTAATGAAATGTCAATCATGCACCGAGTGCTCCACAATCAGTGTTTTGTGACTGCGGCCTTGCTACAAGGCTATTATATTTATAAATAGAATCGTAGTTATGATTTTTGTGACAAAGAATTGCAAATAATGCTTTGAAAATGAAACCTTATTTTTTTCCTTTAGAGAGTACTTCACTTGTTTTCTTAATTATCGGGCACCATTCATTCGGTCTGTGTGTCTGTTTTGTCTCATCATTGTCAAAGATAAAGAGAATCTACTTGTCGACATATTTAAAATAATTATTACGATGCGCGTCAATTTTAAATTTATATAATATATATAAAGTAATTGAAACGATAAATATGCAGTAAATTCATAAAGCCATTTCAATAAAAAAATCAATCCTATAAATTAATTGCCTCGGTGCATTTTATTCAGAAATCATGCTTTCAAAAGTCAAAACATTCAACAAACAAAAGCTAACAACCGAATTTTCATTCAATTTTACAGCGCATTGTGTTCCCGAAACTGAGAAAAAAATAGATTTTTATAAAAATATTTTGAGCTATCGTTATTGGCGCTAAACAATAACTGTTACGGTGAATTTTCAGTGAATATTGCATTCACTACAGGCTTTGATAAACAACGGACAGGCTTTGACTGAGCTTGTGCACACACGGCCGTTTTATCTCTAACATGTAGTTGCTAACGCTGCGAAAGTGACGCCAGCGTCAATTTACTAGTGATTTTATTGAAACTAACTGGTGTTAGGGATTGAACAATTGAAAAATGTTCTAGCTGTATGTCTATTAATCTTCTCATATGATAAGGTAATAGGTATATTATATCTCGTATCGATAGAGCACCAATAACGAATCGTATTAATTGTATATCGACAAGATGAAATGATTATATAAAATGTATCACTGATGTATCAAAAGTAGACTCAATATTGTTGGTCTATTATGTAGAATACACACAACTTTACTATAAATTCTAAACCTTTTTACTTAATTAACAAAGGTGCAAAAAGCTATATTTTAATGCAAAATTATGCCTGTTAAAACATTCACGTGCCGTTCCTTTGTCATAAAATGGATGGACCTTTTAAAACGCACGCTATTTATTCTACATTTTTCGGACAGCATCCAAAAGACTACTAAAAAAATTCATTCCACTTTTTTTATGAAAAACTTTTATTTTTGTTTTCATCGTCAAACTTTGCTTGCAATTAAATTTTGCGGGAGCAAGCCTTTAGAACACTCGGTGTAGTTTACAGAATATAAAATAAAAGATCGTAATAGCTTGTCGTACACGGTAGCTTGGAGATTTGCCAGCTCAATGGCTGTTTAAGTAGCTCAAGTTTCATGATAGCCCGTGTAATGTAGAAATGTATAATTTCCTATATAATGTATGAGCACTCATTACTCTTTAATTCGTCGACTTATCAAACCAAATTATGGTTTCTCTTGCCAACATTAATTTCACTAATAGGAAGTGGGGGATTTTCGTTTAATAGCAGTTGACTTATAGCTGCAGAATTTATAGCGTTTTATAAAATTGTAGAGCCATAACGGCTAGTATTTCTGTATGTAAATTGGCTACCCCTAGCCGTAGAGTAGTAGTTGGAAATATTTTTAATGCATACAGTAGTAGGTTACTTCTTAGAAACTGGTATTGTTTAAATTGAACTCGTATATTTTGCTCCAAATTTTAAGACGGTTAAATATTAAAATCACGCAAACTATTTATCATACGTAGCAGCCATAATCTAGTAGTTATACCATAACAAAGATCTTTATTAAAAAAGTGTTTATTTAGAGATGCCTTTAAAAAAATCTACGAGTATATTTATAAAAATAGAACAACTTTACCATAGTTTAAGACGTTGTATTATTATATTTGCTCTGTTTTTTTTCGAGTGATCAATGTTCTCTTACTAAAGTTTTCAATTCCCAGTAGGTAAATATGTCAGTTGTGAGTATCAGACGGCCCTCGTCATGTTATCATACAAACATCTACACATACACCGCTCGTAATTGACGTTCAAATGAGACTGATGCGGGTAACAGGATGCTGTTTGTATTTATCAGTACTACTCACATACGCCGCGTGAAATGTGGCGAATTTAATGTCGAAGTTTTGAAGAGTTTTCATAGTATCTGATTTTCCCTAAGATCACATCATCACACTGATTTTTGGAATGTGTTGTGTACTCTTTCAGTGCATGGGCACTAAGATGTCACAGAAACAGTAAATTATTTTTTTCTAAGCACGAGGCCTTTTTTTGACACAAATTATAGCTATATAATTGTAGCTGTGTGTGCAAAAACAAACAATTGAAAAGCAAAACAACAGACGGTGAAGTTCATCTCATGGAAAACTTGTACGTACTAAATTTGAGTGCAGGATACAACTTTACACAACAGCAATAAAGCTAAACAGTGGTAGAATTGGCTAGTGAGTGTCAAAGTTGTAGCTGCACGCTGCCAAAGTCGAGACGTCGCCGTTGCCCGAACAGTTGTTCAGCTAACACCAGCCTTCAGATTTGGCAGCATTCAGTGTCGGTTATGACCTGAGATAACGTTTAACGTATCGTATACTCAGACTATTAGGGAAAGGAAATGTGAAACTCCATCTTGTTCGCTGCTTTGAGGAAAACTGTGCATTTCATTTGATTTCGTGATGACGTGTCTCTTGTACTGTTACTGTTTATGTGTTGTTTTTTCTCTTGTCTAGTTTATGTAGGTTAGTTTTATCGAAATGAATTTGGCAGAGGTGTTGCTAAGAACTTATGATATTTTCTGGTAAAAGATATCCTCGAAAACGTCAGGACGACAATTCAATGTATTTTTTTAAATATTTTTTGATAAAGAAATGATGAATTGGTATTTAATTCATAACATTTTTATATAAGCTTTGAAAAGTGCCTAGTGAAGACTACTAAATTGTTAGTGTTACTCTGTTCCCAATAATAGAAATAAACCAATACAATATTTCTATTTAACAAGTAGTGGTAATTTGTATGTCAAAAATGGCACATGTTCAACATCGAAACTGTCAAAACACCCTTGAGACTATCCTCAAATAATAATAATGTTTCATAAGTACTATTAATATTTACAAAGCGACGAGTAAAAAGGAAAAGTATCAAAATGTTTTAAATCTCAACCGTAAACTTTATTTGAAGTTGTGCGAGTAATAAAGTAGGACTTTGCGCGGGAAATCTTAAGGCGGGAATCATCTGCGTGGGACACTTTCCTCTAAGAAGAAAATTGCGTTTTTCTTACATTCTGCCAGTGCCTTTGAATGTGTTTTGATCACATTATTTGTTTTATGTGTTTAGCATTTATTATACTAATAAATGTTTTTTTAAGTAACAACGTATCTTTTATTCTTATCATTTATCACAATCTTAGTGTAATATTTTATTTTAATTAACCATAACGCTATCAAAGTTTTGTAACAATACTTGTAGATTACTTTTTACTAGACATAAAGTAACTTCTTATCGCCAAATCCATAATTTGTAACATTTTAATACCCACAAAATTAGTTGTGCGCTGTTGGTAGCGTGAGGTAAATTTATTCAAGCTTCCGTAGTATTGCCCTAATGACCGCACTCACTGTTTCATTAACTAAAGTTCACGCCGACCAGTTAAAAAATGTAAAAGTTCAAGCAAAATTACGTTTGACTAACGTTCGACGCTTAACAACATACATTTTAAAGTAGCACTTTGAACTTAACGAGTTTGAAAAATACCAACTTTAAATTGTCGAGGTGCATAACATAGAGTAGTTATAAACCACTTGCCACGGTGGAGTCGCTAGGTATTTAGTATAGTGGCCGATGTAGACTCTGCGTATCTACAGTCTTTGATAACCAAATATGAACGGATACGAAAAATACCAAGGCCGAAACGAGGAAGGTCGACTCGCAAAGATCGAAATTTTGCGTGATCGAAACCCTTACAGCATTCATTCTGTCTACTTCGACCAAAAGTGTCATAAAACATCTGGAATTATGACGGTTACAGTAAAATGAACGTGCAAAATCAGCGGCGGGTGACTATTCATGTGGCGTGCAGTTCGATCGTGGCGAAGCAAGGCGCGGAGGAAACGTCAGAAAAATCGAATTTCCATGCCGGCAGTCGAGGCTGAGGCGGCGCGGCGCGAACACCGCGCACACAGCGCCCGCGCGCGCCCGTCAGAGCGCTCACTCGCGCCGCACGCACCACGCGTTCAAAATACGATACGCGCCTCGCCGCTCCCGACCACCACCACCACAGTGCAGTGTCATATTAAAACCTCCTTAAATGGTACACGGTGGGCTAATTAAGGGATTATGGGTTCGGCGGGGGCCGTCCCGATCGCGGGTCACTTTGTCGCCCGAACACATAAATTCGTGCTCGTTTCTTTCTTCATTAAAAGGTGACGTCAGTCTCGCGGTCGATTTTTGTGTAATCGCTACAAATTCGCGATTGTGTTCGTGGATAATAAAAGTTGTCGAACGCTTAATTGCGGCAAATTGTTGCATTGTCTCATGTTTCTAAGTGGAGTATAGAGGGCGATCACGGCCTTCGATATTTATTGATTACTAACTATAATGCATATCATACATTTGATTTAAACAAATTAATTGTTATTTGCATTAGTTTATATTTAAGTGTGTTAAGTAGGTATTTGTCGTAGCATCATCGAGGGCGCTCAACGGTTTGTATTTGTTTATCATAACTTTGTTTCTGACACTTTTCAGTTCATTGAATGGCTACACTTGACTAGACAATGACATGTGTACCGCGCCTTATTCTTGCTATTTTAGTAGAGCCTATCTCTAGACTTCTTACGTTTGACATTTAAGTTATGAACTATCCAGTAGTTTTTATGAAGAATTGAGACAGATCCAATGCATTTCAAACAGATTCAAAACTACTTTACAATAAAAATGGTTTCCGTCTCCCGAAAGTTTGTGTCTGGAGAGCTGGAATTTTAAAACTTTGATCGCTCACAGCAAGCATAAAACTTTACAAACACAAATTGTTTCATAAATATACAACAATTTGAGCAAAAGGTTACGATTTAGTCACGAAGCACAACACTCATGACACATTACACATAAATCATAGCGAAGCATTTCAAAAGTGTATCGTCGACAAGTTAAACTGTAACATTTACATAATCTGAACATGAATCCGACATCACTACGTTCGCTGTTGCAAATAATCCGATGTGCACTTAGTACGATGCACACACACACGCGCACACGCACACACACACACTTAAGTATACGCATTATGAACACACATAAAAGTGCGTGTAAACACAATCCAATAAATATATTATCCAAAGCCATATACAGTTTCGACGTCTTCATTAAGATAAAACAGATATATAGCCTTCTTTTTAGCTTGTCTGTATATTTTCGCGGTCTTTTTCTCCCCTCTATCGATGGTATAAACCATTTTTGTCGCTAACATTTACTAAAATAAGGTGTGTTTTACTGTTAATATTTGTCAGCAATATACATACATTTTGCTTTTTGGCAAAGGATACCGGAGACATAAATATATATTACTGAAGTGAAATGTGTGAAAAACTAGTAGAAGGAAAACTTAGTTACTATAGTTTTTTCAATGCTTTGATTCGTATGGAGCTTCATAGAATTTCACACGGTTAGTGTAGACTTGTTCCAGTACTTTATAAAACTAAAAACTTATAAACATTCGAAATTAAGAATTCAAATTACAACTAATCTCGAGACAGCTATTTGTTCACGCGTATATTCTTTCTGCATGAAAAATCAAACCCTTGCTTACAATATAGGGTTCAAGCAAAAACCCCAACAATCGCGCTTCTATTATATCTTGGACTACTAGATACAAGTACATTCATTAATGAAAATGACAGCCCCTTTGGTGCAGTCACGAGCGCGCTTATCGTTCCGTTCTGAATTTGACACTAGAATCAAATAGTGTCCTTTGTGAGTTTGACACGTTCAATACTGGTCAGTAGTTAGAGCTTAAATGAACTTGTTGAAGTTATATCGTATGGAAATCGAAGAGAATAGAGTTTAGTTGTAATTTGTGTTCAATACGTTGGTATAATAATTCAAAATTTAAAGATATTTGCACAAATAAAATTAATCTGTTTTATGAATATTGGCGTTAGAAAATTGCCAGTGACGGAAATTAAAATAACGGAATATTTCCCAAATATCTAGATAACAAAATTAATCTAGTATAAAGTAATGTTCAAAACTTTATTAAATCTAATTCACATGCAGCTGCAAGATAAATTACGAGTAGAGCGAGTGTGAATATAAGGACGAAAGCCAGACAAGAGAGACATGATTGCAGAGCGCAAAAATCTAATAAAACGAATAAAAATCCCTGTTACGTTTTATGCACACGATTTAGTCATATGAAACTTTCAAACGGCTACAAAAAACATTCAATATATTTGCTACGCCGTAGCGAGCTACGAGCTGTACGAAGCGCTACGCCGAACACGATCAATTTGATTTTTTAATCTCGTGCCAATTGTCTGCTCGCAACTGTCAGTCGTGGATTGATATTCGTCTAAAGTTAAAGTTTTGAAAGTGAATAATATTCGTTTATTTAAATGAAGATGACGGATATTTAAATGAGAGTATTTTGCAAATCGTGAGATTAGCTTCATTCATTAACATGTTTTGATTTGCACATTATTTTAGGCTAACACTTTTGTACGATATTCAAAAAAAAATCTTTCATTCATTCAAAGGCATACTTGTAGCAGTTGTGTTCAATATCAGGAAACAAAGACAAAATATAAAATCAAATTTCAACTTCAAACTAAAATAAAACAAGTTACAAGTCCAAAACCACCGTCATACTATATAATCTATGGTAAATTCGTACAGAACACACTAGAGTCCTTTGCTGGACGAAGGCCTCTCCACAGTTCCGCCACAACCTCCGGAGTTCCGCCTGCGAACATCGATTATAAACCTATCTATACTAATATTATAAAGCTGAAGAGTTTGTTTGTTTGTTTGTTTGTTTGTTTGTTTGTTTGTTTGTTTGTTTGTTTGTTTGAACGCGCTAATCTCAGAAACTACTGGTCCGATTTGAAAAATTCTTTCAGTGTTAGATAGTCCATTTATCGAGGAAGGTTATAGGCTATATAACATCACGCTACGGCTATAAGGAGCGGAGTAGCAACAAAAAATGTTACAAAAACGGGGAAAATTATGACCCACATTCTCTCTTATGTGACGCAAGCGAAGTTGCGCGGGTCAGCTAGTTATTTATAACGTTCGTGCTATAATCCAGACTTTGTGCTTACAATGAATTATTATTGAACATTTCTGTTTGAGTCGGATTATCTCTTTGAATAACAAAATAAATATAATAGTAGTTAAATCTTCTAAATTGATTTTTATAAAATAAATGTGTGAATAGTTTGATAGTGATTAAAAGCCACAAAAATTATATCTAACTTGAAACAAGGAAAAATGCTTGCTTATTTACATGAATAAAACAAACATGAAAGACTTGCTAACAATAATTAATAAATAAGTAATAGAAAATCTTGTGTTATTTTATCATAAAGTGTACTTAAGTAATTTATCACAAAAGCGTTTATAACAAAATGTGTGAGATATCACAAATATTTCTTTGCCGTTCAATAACAAACTCAAGAGCAATATCATCAGTTACATACTATTACGAGCACTTGTATATAATACGTACATTTCCTACAGGTTGTTAGCACAGATTGAACATGTCGATAAGTACATTTTCAACCGCTTCACAAGTACGAGAGTGCTTAATTTCAGTCAGCAATTTAAAATCGTTACCTTAAGAATACTGTTACGTGACATTTGTAAGAATTTTTCCTTCGAGAGTTTACTTACGTATAATTTTTATAGCCATGTTATGTGTTTTCAAACATTTGTATGGCCTATAACCATAAATATAATAAGGTACAAATAACACTATTAAGTACCAACTCTATTAAGTCCTAGGTCTATATTATATTACTAGTAAAACCAAACTAACAAAATTCTTTAGAATAGCAAATAATAATTAGTTAGTTAACTTACTAATTGGCTCTAACTTAGTCAGCGTTTTGTGTAGTCCGTAACTTACTTTATTAACGCGAGAGAAAAATAACGCGGTGAGTTTAATATTATAGAATTTAGCGGTTATTAGAGCATTTTAATATTTTGTTGATGTTTCGGAACTTCGCAGTGAACACAATACTTTTGTGAGTCAAAATAGTGTATCATTGAACAAAATATATTTTTATTCTCTTCTACTACTATCTTACTTAATACATATATTAGCTCCTCTTTATATTTGTGATTTAAAATTAAGATTAAACATATGACTAAAAATAAATCGTAAAATATATTTTACCCATTCCGCATGCTCTATACATTCTTTCATGGTAAAGCTCATAATCATCAAGTAATATGATAGAATGCTGCGAACTGCGTTATTAATTAATCTCGCACTAATCACATGCAAGCATAGCCTGTACCTGTATGTTATTAAGTTACGTGTTGCATGATTAATATATAATCTGATTCGGGATTACCTGCTTAAGCAAGCACCGTACAGTCTGCTAGCAATCGACGATAAACGGCTGATAGCGTGCAACGATGCACATTAAGAAATATAAAGCAAACTAAAGTATTTCGTCTTCTTAGTAACATCTCTGCACGGATGCTCTTAGATTGCACTAAATTGTACCGTTTTAGGATTGTCTGTTAATATTTCATGAGCAAATAAATAAGGAATAGTAACGTTTTCAACACGTACATATATGACCCATGTAAGACGCACATGGGTCATGGGGAATTGTGTACAAACCGCAATAGTTTAAAAACGTTAACATGTAATTTTTGGATACTTAAATTACTGATGCTGTAACCCAATATGTAGTAAAGTTTTCTATAAATATGTTATTGTCATTCTCTCATATTTAAATTGTAATTATTTTAAACTATTATACAATACTTTGTCACTTTCATCACGACATATTTTACTTATTTCTAAAGCTTTTACTTCAAAGTTTACATTCACCAACTGGCCCTGGCTATAACAACAGTCCACTAAATCTTTACCAGCCAATCATAACGTGTAACTTTCCTACGACTATTGTCACATCAAGTGTATTTTGGACATAAAATATTGAAGCAACGATGTTTAAATTGTAGGTTGGCATCAATAAATATTGTGTGGCTGGCGTCGGCCGGCGTGTGATTAAAACTACATTACAACGTGTGGTGGCAATGAATGTGTTTACATCGTCACCTTTGTTTCTGTCACTGTTTGATTTTTGTAATAATCCGGGTTTGTTTATACTAGGTAGAGATTACATCTTTGGTATTTCGTAAAGTACTGTATAAGAAAGAAGTATGTTTGATGTCTTTAAAGCATTTTAAAGTCGATATGAGATATCTTTTAAGTGAAAGTATATTCTTAACACTTTTTTTGCGTTAAATCCGGGTCCTATTCGATTTTACGCAAAAGTAAAACTTACCAACGTGTACTTGTTCTATAGGCACAGAAAGAGGCATATATAATAATATCTTACTTTTAAAGAGCCTTATACGGAGACCCTACCTGATATTTTTACAAAATATTATCGACAGGTAAACTCACCTAGAGAGGTGTTTCCAAGGCAGTTATGAAACAGTAATGTGTTGATAATAACAGAATATCATAGTGGAACGATTACACGGTAAACGATCTACTAGTAGCGAGCGATGATTGCCTCGCGCCGTGCGAACATGTTTCTGCGAACAAGTCATTATTGACGCGTTAGTACTACAACTGAAACGTTGTATTATTGAAATATTGATGAGAAATTATGTGTTGTGCGTGATATTTGCATACTATAAAAGTCGAATGATTGAAAATGTGATGACTGGGGTATTTTGAATGGCACTGATTTTAATCATAACATTTTTCGGCTAGTAGCATCTCTTGTTTCTAATGGAGAACAAATTTGTTTGTCGTACGCATAGCCTAACTACCCGGTTGCGATTTATATAATATTTTTTACAAGTAAATGAAAATAGTTGTTTGGATTGAATCTCGTGGTAGAAGGAATTACAATTTCCGTTTATCGAAACTTATTATGAAATCATAACACAAACATAATCTCGTATTACAAATCCAAGAAACCTTTACATATCGAGCACACAATGTATTAAAGATAAATAAAAGCACAATACATTCAGCGACACGATGCAACCGCGACACAAACAAAACTACTTCCTTTGTTGTTTACTCTTTGAGCTTACTCCTACATAAATGTTCAATCCGTGTACAATTGTGCTTATTTTTAAAATTCAATAGTGCGAGGGAGGTAGCCTAAGCTCGAACGAACGAAAACACAATCTCGTATTAATATCGGCCACAATAACCGTAGGCCGGGGTCGGCAACCGTCCGTTATTGCAACATTCGCATCGGGAATCGTGCACATTTTATACACAGCTCTCCTGGCACTGTAATGAACGTTATTAAGCTTAGGATTAGAACGTTCGTGTTGTTTGTTGATGCTACTGGTATTAATAATAAGGTAGTTCTATCCTAGATGCGAGGGTTGAGTATTACAATAGAGAATGTTTTAGACGAGCAGTCGTTATTTATTATACGTGTTATGTCGTGATCTTTTTGAAAGTTTGTTTGTTACTGAAGGGGCACTTTTGTTTATTGTATTATACTTCGGGTGTACGAGTATGATCAGCGTTTAGAACAAATAATATTTAGACTGCACCTACATCTGCACACTCTCAAGTATCAATATCACGATGAACGAAACACATACATATATTATGCACGCGCAATTTGAAATCTTTTTGTCACATGACTTATGACTACACCTTTTTTAATCGAATATAGTAGTCTGCAAAATTTTACTGCTAACTTTAACTGTTCGTTTATTCAATGCCACTGCCAGATAACTTGTTCGAAAAAAAACAATACAACTGCAACTGTCAATAGCAAAAGATATATCGACTACCCCGAGATTCTGTCGAAGCAAAAGTAAAATACGCTTCATAAATTACTGCCAGAAGTTTACGAACGCAAAGCTTTGAAACCGGACAGTGGGACTTTGTGAGCGCTATGAATAAGCAAACAGTCGCAAAATTCACCAACACTTGATTTACGAGTGCACTCTTGCACAAAAATATATGACATTGTTGCATTCGGATCAAAATTATATACTTCTGTAGGATGACAATGTGGAAACAGTAAATCGAATATACAGTAAAAAAAAATTATGGTCTCGAGAAAAGTTTGCTTGATAAAAATAGGTTAATTCATCACACTTACATTCGTCGTATGTATATAAATAGGTACAAACAATTACTATAGTAGGTACTATTATTATTTATGACAGCACTGCTTTTCTGTTACTCAATTTAACTTAAAAAACTTGAACTGTTAATTTAACAATTTATAAAAACTTTTACCAGTTTTACGTCACTCCAACGAAAAAAACTGTGGTTGACATTTGCGTTACCAGAATTTTAAAGTGCCATATATTTCTACTAAAGAAGAAACTCAAAGAATAGCGATGTATAGTGGCAACGTATCTAAATACAAAGTCAGGTCTCCAGTGGCTCCACACAAGACAAACCTGTAGCTCAGTATCAATGGGGTCATCAACTCAAGTGCCTCTATCGAGTTTGTCAAAGGCATCATTCCTTTGTGCCAGATGAATACAATCAATCCGTGCGGTGATCTGACCATGTATCATGTGCCAAGGTGCATTTTAAACTGGTGTTATAGTGTTTTCTTCTAAGCAATTTGCATTTTCGAGTGCTGGTAGATAAACTATATTAATAATGACGAAATCTTCTATTTTAAATGCTATTAAAATGAAATTGCCAATTTTTAAAGCTTGACAATCTGTATTTTTCAGTCACACATAATAAAGTTATTTATACGATGTTGAATATTTAACAAGCTGCTATTCAATCAAAAAGCTATTGAAAGATATTTGACATTAACAATTGTAGAATAGCTATAGTTTCGAATTAAAGTAAAGAATTATATCTCGTTAATTTAGTTACAAATAAATCGGCCTTAGCATATTACTATTACTTTCATTCCCAGACCACCTCGCAAAACTTAAAGAGAAAATAAACTTAAATGTCAGTACAACGAGCGTACAAAAAGTAGGGACACAAAAAACAATAGATCATAATGTCAGTATTATGACGTGCAGGCTCAGAGGCAGTGTCTCTTTGTGACGTCACGCCGTTTAACCTATTTCAGCGGTCACGCTCGCCGGGCCCGTCAACCTGGCCGTTCTGACCACTGCCCCAACTAGGACTCACACGACACATTCACATTACATCGCCATTCGAATATATTTGAGCATTTGAACTAATTTTGTTGGCAGGTTAAAGTTTGAAGGAATTGAATTGGAATTTTGCGGATGATTGTACTTTTGTTTTGAGTTTTCTTTTGTTGAGAATACTTTGGTTTTTGCTATTTCATGTTAGAAGTAGTAACAAAGTTGTGAATAAAAACAAATAATATAATCATTAACCTTAATTTATACTCTTTAGTGAAAGCAGCAAAGGTCCTATAAAATAAATGAACCGGTAAAATAAAATGTAAAGCAGAAAATTATTTTAAAATACGTATAAAGCCATTTGAGTTCGTCAAAACCTTACAGAATAAATGTTTTCAAAGTTATGAATTGTCAGTCGACACGAAACAATGCAAACATTCGAGCAATACAGCGGCAAAAAGAGCTGCATTTTTCCAACAAATTCCACAAAATAAAAATAATAATGGAACATAAAATTCCATTGGAAACAGGTCTTTTAACACGATCACACATGCAATGGCGGCGAAGAAAAAACACATAAATATAGAAGGTCATTACAGGAATGCAACAGTTGAAACAGTATCTAGCTACATTTACCGGCCGGGAAATAGATCGCTTTCGTGTGAAGTTAAGGTATTTGTAACGCGATCAGTTTTTAGATAGGTAGGCGTAAATTTTTTGTTAAAATGTTTGGGATACGTATAGAAGTTATGCCCCCTTTTTTGTCAACGATGTTAAAGGAGCCCTTTGGGTGTCGTTTGGATGATTGTTTTGTGTTTATGTGACACTCGTATTAAGCGGTCATTTAGTACCTATAGTCCGACAACTTAGTAGCCTTGGCATGGAAAAGTTATCTTGATTATAATGAACAATATTGTGTATTTCCAAAATAAAGAAGCTGTATCAAACAGGCCACCATCATAAGTCTCTTACGTGCAAAATTACACTTTTTTTACACATTATTGCACCTTGCATTCAAGGCATTAACATTAACATTAACTTATATATATAACTATAGCCAATTGTCGTTCTGATAATATCATATTTGATTCGAGCACACTTTAGTACATGATGCACAAAAGTATGTGACAGTAAAATTGGACATTCAATTGTTTTGTCATTGAGGTAATTCTAAAGTTTCAAGTCCATTGACCACTAACAATAAAGAAAGAAAATATCACGATTGTTTGCAGTAAGTGGGTAGACTGGGGCTTGGTTCAATCGATGTCGGTTACTTAGATAATCGTGAAGCAGTTGGATCGATTATTACAATACACTGTTCGCTTTCTGTAGCGCTCTGAACCGTGAATTTCAATTAGATAGTCACTATGACTAGGCCACCTAGATACTATGTATGTCTATAGCAATATCTATAACCGCTTAGTTTGACTCCCTTTCAGAACAATATTTATTTACCTTTGAAAAATTATTACTGTTTACTTACTTTTCTGTTTGTATTTTCAAGGAAATTAATGTTTTTAGTACGTGTAAATGTAGTCGTAAATCAAACTAATTCTAAGCAATTAGTTCACGCACTTAGGCATTTTACGCACTTAAGTAGTAAAACAAATTAGTGAAATATTAAGTAATCTTTATTTCCGTTTAGGATAATTTGTAGTTCGCTAACAAGTTACGCGTAGCTAAGTTTGCCCGTGCTACGATTGCCGTAGCGATCGTGTAGCGCTGCTACGAAGGTCTACGGCGCGTCATTGCGTCTGACATTTTTATAGTCTCGTTTATTTGAGCCGTAAAATTAGTACCAGTATCTAATCTTATATTAACAGCGACATCTAAAACATAATGTGCGCAGTTTAAAAATTACAGGTATTTAATATTATTTCGTTTTTGTTGGCGTCGTCACGATATTCCTGTTATCGGTCGATCTTAACGTTCTTTGAACTTTTACCGACCCCAGAATGTAGCCATAAAGCAATTCTGAATTCCAATTCAGTTCCTAAACATAAGGAAAATATTAAAATTACTTCGGTTATTGGGTTAGTTGCGTAACATCGAGACGTGGAGGCTTTTGCCACTGTAATACAGAGGTCGCGATAAAATGAAATCCGCTACGTTAACAGACTGCTTCGACAGGTAACAAATGACACGCTCTAAAATATCTGATAACCGCCTACAGTATTTATTTTATTGGGAACGTTTAACGAGAATGTGAGGTCGATTTAGACTCGCGTATAACTAAGTAAACATATTGTACACATTACAGCAATTTCAAGCTAATTTTAGAATGTTGGTAATCACACTGAATCACTCATGTTTCTAACGTTGTGAGTTAAGTTTAGAAATCGACTAAAACATAATTTTCTACTCATTTCAACACACATAATTATTCCTTATATACCTTCCAAGGCATGTGATGCCATACACAAAAAATCCGTCTCAAATACATTTAACCCCCTTAACCCTGTACACATCACACAAACCATTCCCCCTTCTCCCTACCATGTATACTATCATTACCCATTATCATACCACACCATCTACTTAAGACCGTACATTATCATATGTTTAATTCCCCGCGCTAATTGTCAATTCATCATCGTCTCGTGTGACGTCACACGCCGTGTCTCAGGGCACCTCTCTCGGGAGCTGTACGTGCTTGTATAAGCCTGTATGAGGCTGTAGAACAAGCCGAACAACGCCTCATTACAACTTGTGTGCTGTTTATTAACGCGGGTTCATAAGTGACTGTGTTTTAGATGTTTTGAGACATTTTGGTTAAGTTAATTTAAGAAAGATTTGTTTGTTACTTACACTGGTATATTTATTTAGAACGCCAATTTTCTAGAACTAAATGCATCTTACATAAATGACTAATTACTATATGTTAATCAGATTCTTATTGTAAATAGCGAAGGACTACTGCAACTGTGTTCTAAAAGAATTAAAAGTAGCAATAGAGTAAGGCACTACGTAATGTAACTAGACAAGAAATAACGTTTCAAAACTATGATGAACAAGTTTTATCTTATGAAGAATTTATATTTTTGATTACCTTCTGCACCTAGCTATCATTCTCATGTTCGATACAATCATTCTCGATATCATTGTTATTTATAAACACTGCCTAAAATATCAATTTGAACCTAGTCCGAAATCTCATACTCATAACAGCTAATCCTATAATCAAAGTGTTCACATAACCTCGTAACAGTACGCAAATGTGTAGTACAGATCTCAAGAGCATTGTACTACAAGATTCGGTAAACGCCTTGCCCGGGCAAGTCATTAATTTAGATTGGCGCGGGCCTCGCTTCGATTGTTTATTCCATTAAACTTATATCGTTGTTGGAAACCCTAGCTGTTTTAGAACAAGCACACATGTTTACGGTATAGAGGAGAATTGAGCTGCAACAGGCAGGCGATACTGGTTTGTTAAATGATTTGTAAAATAGAATATAGAGTATCCCAAATAAATACAATTTTTTTTTCCTTTTTTAATATTATGAAATTAAAACGCCATACGATTCTTACCTGTATTATTTTTTGCGATAGTTAATTCGACATTATTTAACACACACTACATATGACACAAAGTTTTGATCTAATCATAACGTTTTACGATCAAAACTATAATAATTTTTTAATCCTAACTACAATTCTTCTAGATTCTTGTTATAATATGTTTATAGTCAAACAATAGGATCTTACGATATGTTAAGTGTTAAATTCAAGCCTGCATAATAGTATATAATTCCACAGCTATGGGTCTAAAGCGGCATATCTCGAAGCTTCTAAGCTCGGAATGTTAGTGCGCTCGCGTCTACCCACTGCGAGGTATGCACGTAATTACCGACCACCACAGTTACCTTACCAACCGTAATTTATGACCCATTAATAAAATATAATTTGAATTTTATAGTGGAATTGGCACATAAATCTTTAAGGTCTAATAATAACCCTACCGTGTCAGTAGCCCCATTTAAATTAAATAATTGTTTAGTTTGCGGCAATATAAAAGTAACGCCGTATGTTCTCGGTAACAAATATTTAAATATGTAGACCAAATTGCCCATAATACTTTTTAAAGATAACTAAAGTACTTTACGGTTTTCCTTAATATACCTTGCTGGTAACAAAATTAAGTCCCACAAATATTACAATAGAAATATCAACCTGAATCCAGTTGCAGGATTTTGTAACCGAAAAATGCCGTTAGTACCACTGCGTCTGTGATTTCAAAGGGCCGTTTTAGTCACATTATTACCAGAAGAAAAGGTAGTCCTAATGTATCGAATTGTGTCTTTGTTGTTATTGATAGATCGTCCATCCATCATCATTATCTATTCACTTGAGTGTTGAATACAATTCTTTATCACACTATTCCTATCGCATACTTAAAACTACGTACTCACTTACTTCAGGAATATTATAATAATGTACAATTATTATGAACCATTTATATTACACATTTGCTGTTTCATAATTGTGTCTATGGAAAACTGAAATTTAGAGTAACGTGTCA